>NC_088245.1:88862630-89462630 GCF_036013445.1 Caloenas nicobarica | reverse complement strand
TGTGTGGTTGACTTTTATACCATGGTAGGCACCGAACATGTAAGTGTCCCGCACCTTTACCTTTGTGGTGATGAGGTGCCACAGGGACAAAAATAAAACCTTTCTTGTAGAAGGGTGTGGACTGCAGGATTTTCCCCCTGACACTGGTCTAGATGCAGAGTAGAAATCTTAGTCCCAAATGTTTGCTCTGTGGCAGCTGCTGCTCTTGATACCCCCATGGAAATATTGCAGCCCTTCCCTGGCGTACGGGTACAAGAGGCACAGGTAAGCCATGTGCTTAGTATCTTCCAAGACTCATCTTGCACAAGCTTTGGTCATTGGGATCAAAGATGAGGCGAGATGGAGGTGTCATCCTGGGGAGGGCAGTTCTGCTAATTTTATAATAACATTGGCATCAGTAATTCATGTAATTGCATGAACAAAATTGTTTTGAGGTCTTTTTGCAAAGACTGAAACTTTGAGGAACACTAGAATTTGAAAAGCATGCTGGGGTCTCCAGGTGAGATATTAGCAGAGCATCAAAGAGGAGGAGAGAGGGCAACTGCTCGAAAGAGTCAGAGGGATGCGACTTGGAGGGGGGGAAAGGGGAATGCACCCCAAGTACTGCAAATGAAGCTGCTTCTTGGCCGTTCAGTACTGCAGCAGGAAGGTGGCAGAGCTGTGTGTGGTGAGCTGCAGGCTTTATAACACTGTTCCTCTCAACCTGGTGTTTCTGAGGGCCAGGCAGTAGAAACTATACAGGGAGCAGCTCTCAGGCTTTGAATGTCTCAGTCACTGTCCCCAGTGAAGCTCTGAACACATTACTTGTGGCCCTCTGCCTCTTTTTGCACTCTTGAGTCTCAGCATCTGTAAAATGGAGATGATTACTGCTGCAGACATATAGCATGTCACTGCAAAATCAAGAGGCCTTTCAGTAGTTGTACATTCAGTATATGGGGGAAGATAAAACTCACAGAAGTCTTTGGTTACCGGAGCAGACCCTGCAGGCATCTGCAGTGGCACTAGCCACAGCAGCAGGGCTGCCTGAAAATAGATGATCAGTCCCTAACAGAATGAATTAATCTTGGCATTGCTTGTTGACAGTTAAGTAAATATCTAATAGCCTTGGATTCATAGGCAGGTCTTTTTTTCCTGCCACCCCCTGCCTTTTTTTTTTTTTTTCTTTCCTTCCCTTCCTTAAAGGAAACTTGACTGCTCTTAGACTAGTAAACCATCTAATCTGGAAGAGCCTTGAGATCTTAAAAAAGATATGCTCAGTGCATTCACCTGTAGGTTAGGGAGAGAAGCAAGTATCAGTGTTGACAGCAAAGAGGAGGCAGTTTGTAACCCTGTGCACATAAGGGCAATAGCTCCTGCTCAGGAGCATTCCAGTCACCCTGGGAGAGGAGCAGCAGGAGAGCTCAAACTGGGATGTGTAGCAGCAGTGGGAGGCCTGTGCTGGGGAGGGTCCAGCCTGCTTAATTTTTCAGCTGCATTATTGCACCTCCAGCCATGGTCTTAATTAGTTTTCCCTTCATAGGAAACAAAAATGCTAAATCTTTTGGCTAGATTCTGCAATGGACATTAAGGCCAGCAGGAGGGTGTCAGGGTGAAAATGTGTGTGAATGGAGTGCGAATGAGTCATTATATGAGAAGTTTAACTGTTGGGCTTGTCCAGGAAGTTCTTACAGAGGTGGCTTTGTCTTGTAAAAGATGGGGGATTAATGCTCTACAAATTTGCGTTGGGCAGTTAGAAAGCTGCAAAGCTTTCACACCTGGACTACCGTGTCCAGTTCTGGTCTCCCCAGTACAAGAAAAGTACAGACTTATTGGAGTAAGTCCAGTACAGGGCCCACAAAGATGATGAAGTGGAGCATCTCTCCTATAAGGAGAGGTTGAGAGGGCTGGGACTGTTCAGCCTGAAGCAGAGAATGCTCAGGGGAATCTCATCAATGTGTATAAATACCTGATGGGAGGGCATGAAGAAGGAAGAGCTGAGTTCTTCTCAGTGGGTGCCTGGGCAAGAGTGACAGTACAAGAGGCAGTGGGCCGAGGCCGAAACCCTGGATATTCCAGCTGAACACTTTTTTTTTTTTTTCTTTCTTTCTTTCTAACTGTGAGGACAATCAAAGACTGGAACAGGTTGCCCAAGAGGTTGTGGATTCTCCATCTGTAGAAATATCCAGAACCTGACAGAGCCCTGAGCAAATTTGCCCAGAGAAAATCTGGTAGGGATACAAAGAGTGAGGATGGGATGCTTATGTCCTGTTAGGCACTGTGAGTTACTGTTTCCTGCAAGGGCAGGAACTGCCATTTCAAATTGGATTCATAATAGAGGCTGCCAAGGGAAATAGACTCCAAGACTTGCATGTCCTCCTGGGATTTAAGAGCCTGCCTCATCCAGCAGCCAGCTATGCTGTGCAGATACTTGCTGCTCCCAGGTTCTGGGCTGCATCAGCAGAACACAATGTAAGAGTCAAGGCCAAGGTGGAGTCATAGCAGTTAGAAAGTTTTGTTCTCTGCTGGGATTTATAGTGCGTGAGGCAGAGTCTGGGTATAACTCCTTCAGCTGTTGCCCTGGTCCCCTTCTCCAGTATGGTTTAGTGGGAAGGGAAATCAAGTTAATAGTGCTGCAGCATTTGCAGCATCGGTACACCTGTAAGCCAACCTAATTCCAGCCACAAGCTCCCAGCTGCTGTCCCCATAAGCAGCCTTGTTGGCTGGGTGATCTCGTTCACCCAAAGGTATGCTTGGGACTACATCTCCACAAGGCTCTAGCCCTTAACTGCAGTGTACTCCCGACTCCTGAAGTAGGTGAGGGCTGTTTTCTCATCTTTCAGTTTGGGTATGAGCTGTAGGAAAGGGATAGGTGGTGATCATTCTCATCTGCACATGCGATGCTTCTCTTGTTTGTGAAGCAGCACATGTTCCCCATATCTGACGCAGGGCTTCACAAGGCAGGCAAAGGTCTTGCAAAGCTCCTGTAGTGGTAAGGATGCAGACCTCAATACCTTGCAAACTTCACTAGGGGAGAGAATCCTTTTCTTTTGGACAGGACTTGGAGAGCTCCGCTTTGTCCGGTGGATATTAAGAAAACACTTCCTTGCATCAAGTGTTTAGGGATGTGGACTTGGTGTGGTATTCCCCTCTCTTCATCTTAAAGTCTAGAATTCCACAAATTTGCCCAGTAGACATTTGAGATCACATAAAATATCTAGTTAAGATCTTGGACTATGAAATACTAGTATTAAAAATAGTTCTTCAGCCTTGTGTTGGTAGTGTTGTGCTTGCCTGCTTATGAAACAGTATTTGATTAGATGGCCATGGCTCCTCAAATAATACACTGTAGAATGCAGGTAGCATGTATTCTTACCTTTATAAGCCAAACAGGATGAGAAACTAATAAAGCTAAATAGTACACTGTACCGCTGGGGATAAATGATTTGCTGCATATACACCATAATGCAATAGTGGGAAGAACTTGGATTTCCAAGGGACATTAAGACTAAATCATAGAATTATCCCTAGTGTATCTTAATAGATATGAAAAGCTATACTTTTTTATTAAAGAAAGATAGAGCTCTCTCATGTGTTTCGTAGAATACTTCAGAGCAGGTTTTTTCTTCTGGCTGACTTTTCTAAACAGCCTGTGAATTTCTGTTTGTGTTTTTTCTCTTAGAATCAATATTGAAAAGACTTAGTTTGCTGAAAGGGAAGATCCGAGGTGGGAAGAAACAGCATTCTCACTTGTATACAACTTTCACTTCTGTGTCCAAAGCCTGGGCAAACTATAAAAATAGTACTTTTTTTCTTGTTTGTTTGTTTGTTTTCTTTTTAATACCACTCAGCATTAGCATATACTTTAAACATCCATTACATTTCTTAAGTTGAGAATTTAGAAGTAGAGATGCAACTTCGAGTCTTCCAATGAATACAAATGATTCTACTAATTTAAAGTAAACCTGACTACCTGCAACGTATGCATAACCCATGTAGTTTCTGTATTCATGAATTCAGCGCAGAAGAGAATTTCCCAATGTCCAGCCTGCATTTATGCGTAGTTGAGGGTGCATAACCCAGTAGTACTGTTTGCTCTGGGTCTGATGTGAGCTCCTCACTGGACTGTGCTGACGCACCCAGCCTTGGAGGGTTCACAGGCTGGTATCCAACCAGAGGCAGTGTAAATCACCTCGTCTGTGGAGGTGGGCTTGCTTTAACTGTTCCAGAGACAAAAAGCTGCTGGACAGGTAGCTGGAATTGTCCTTCCTGCAGTGACAGTTGGTTTCCCGTGGATGGAGAATGGCTCTATGTGCTTGCAGGACTCTGGCTTGACCATCATGTCTTCATGCTCCTTAGATTTGTTTTCTTGTTCAGTTCCAACACCGCTTTGTTTGGGTCCCTGTACCTTGTCACAGTGACTTCAGCAAACACCTACAAACAAGCAGCAGCTTATTCAGCCCAGTCCCTGCGTTTCCCAGTTATACCAATGTGTGCTGGCTTGAGGTCCCCAGCCCAGCAGGGCAGCTGCAGAGACTGAGGAAGCGGCAGAGTGACCTTTCAGTGCTGGCTGGTGGTGGTGGCAGACTACTGTGATGCCCTTCAGGTGTTGCCTGTCAGTTTTGCTTTGTGATGGTGTTTTTCGTAACTTGGTTTTAGCTCTCTGCTGTGAAATTTACTTGGAAACAAAATTGCATATGTAGTTTTTGTGGTCAGAATGAAAAGCTGGAAGGCACGCCAAAAGAGTATTGCAAAAGTTTAGAGACCAGAAGGCAATGGAAAAAGATTCCATTGTTTGCCCTTCTATCTCAAAGGAGTTTTAATGATTTGTGATTTTTTTTGTTGAAGACATTATTTTTTAGGAATTGGTGACTGTAGCGTCTGTATTACGGTGATGATGGCAGGGAAGTTGATAATGATTATAGCTTTTAATAAGGTGTTTTGTTCTAGTAAACTAAACTCCAATGGGAGTCTAGAATTGCTAAACAGGAATAACTTGGAATTTTTCTTTTTGACTTGTGATTGCAGGTGCAAGACCTTTTCTGAACTTGCTGTCCTCAGTGTAAGCATAAGCTGCCATCTCAGGTAGCTGCCCTTCTGCTACCTTGCTAAGTCTGTATGTTTTTTTCAGAAGGTAGCGCCCTCCCCGCCCGCCACTTTCTATGTTTACTCTTCTTGGAGGGTAAATCAAAGTTCAGATATCAATGAAAAGCCTTTCACTGGTGAGAGTTCATTCTAATCTTTCAAGATGTTGCGGGTTTAAAATGGGTATATCTTATCTACCTAATATGGTTTCAATTAAAGGCCTCTAATCAAGATGTACTGACTCTTCTGGTGAGTTATGCATTCTTGTACCCTGTGTTCTTGAGCAATGTCTGCAGCTCTGGAGCGGGAGCTGAAGAGATGTTATTTTCAAATGGAAATGTGCCATTTCCTTTTGATGCAGACAAACTACTTGCTTTTGCTTCTCAAAGCAAAAAGTAAACTGAGGGCCTTGTATTTTGCAGCTGTCCTACCTCTGCAATTGTGTGGTGGCCAGGTAATGTAAGGAGAAATTTCACTTGCTGGTGCAGTGGGCTGCATTAAAACCCTTGCTCACAAATCAAAGCAACCTTCCTTGGTGGAGGGCAGTCAGCAGTGTATTCCTCTTTTATTAGGTGGAGTGTGTACAGGTTATGATCATCTTGGTATCATTTACAGCAGAGTCGGGTGCTAGCTGCTAACCTGCTTTTTCATCCCTAACTATTAATGTAATCTTCAGTCATCTTTGTGACTTTCTCAGTAATTTTGGTTGAGTTGGGTACATAAGGGTCCAAGCAAGAAAATTCATAGTTGTAGCCTTGGGTCTATGTTTTGTGTATGCATTTGCTTAATTTTATAACAGAAGTTATTCAGGTTGCTCCCAACTGGATAAGTGGAAGCTACTGAATTTTCTTCCTCTTACATCTGCTGCATTTGTCCACTGTGTTTTGTCTGACAGTCACCTCTGACCTGGGGACAGGGTTGTGATTCTAGATGAGAGCAGCAGCAAGGAGGCACCTTCTGTAAATGACTTCTGGATCTGAAAAACCAGTCTAGTCACAAACACTGCTGATGTCCTTGTGGATATTGCCATATTGGTCAGACTGAAGAAGTTGGACAGGCTTCTCCCACCTAGATTTGGAGCTGTCTTGTTCTTTGCCTTTGGCTGATACCTATCTGTACTTTTCCTTTCTCTTCCCGCAGGTAGATGCAGTGCGGGTGAACGTGAACAGCAGCTCTGAGAACCTCCAATATCCTGTCCTGTTTGTAGTTCGCCAACAGAAGGGAGTGCTGTCATGGCAGGTCCCACTAATTTTTCGAGGCCTGTAAGTACTGGAGTCTCTTCCTTGTAACACATTGGTCCGCCAGTTGTATCTGGCATCAGCCTTTCTCAAGTGCTAGATCTTGATACTTGTGTACACCCCAGGGCTTGGTTACAAAGCACACTTGCTCATTGTTAGCTGAACACAGGAAGACCAGGATTTGGCAGGTAACCTCTCACTTGGCAACCTGCTCTTGTCTCTTAGTTTCTCAAATACGTTCGTGGAGTACCAGGAGGCTTCTCTGCTGGGGATCTCTGCCTGTCACTAGTCAGTTAATCTACTGAATGGCACCGTTGTCATTTCCACAAGTTGCTTACAGTGCTTGCAAGTAGTTATTGGGCTCTAGTTTGGAGCAGGGTTTGAACAAGCTCTTGAAAGAGCACCCTAACTGCTGCGTTACAGTGCATTTGAGGAATAAGGGTTCTCTTGTTTCTCACTCCAGGTGCACCTATGTTGAGTCTATTCTGGAGGGTGGGTGGTTGTTTTGGGGGTGTTTTCTTTGTGATAGGTATGCTGCTGTGTAGCTTTAGCAATGTCAGAGCTAGTTAGGCTGCAAGTGCTGAGACTTTACTGACACTTCAGACAAGGGATAGGAGTAGTTACATTTATACAGTCCTAAAATTACGTTCAGCCCTTTGAAGGCAACCGCGAGACTGATGTGGCCCCCGGTGAAAATGAGTTTGAAACCCCTGCTTTAGACCATCTGAGATGTGAAGCTTCACCCTGTGACTGAAATCCTGACAACAGGCAGCAAATACTCTGCAGTGTCCTGCCTGATGCAGGGGATGGTTACAGCAGCAGCTGTTCTGGGCCATCATTGCTCTCTCTGCCTCCAGTGAAAGGCGGATGTGCTAGATCTGCAGATGGCACAGGCAGCCTCCAGGGAAGTGAAATGCTGGGGATCCCAGTCCCTTGTGCAGACCACAGGAGGCAACTGAGGTGGAGTTTGAGCTCTGGATGAAAGACTGAATTGTCCTGGCTTTTCAGATTAGTATTTTGGTTATGCGACCGGGGGAAAAATAGTGTCATTCTTAGACATGCAGAACAACTTTTTAATGGCTGTCTCTCTCTCTCTCTTTCTCTTCCATCTAATTTTGCCTCTGCTCTTCCCCCGGCTGTTGTAGGTATCAGAGAACCTACAATTACCAAGAAGTGAGTCGGACCCTCTGTCCCTCTGAGCCAACACCTGAGATAAGACCTTCTGACCAGACTATATTTGTGGAGGTCTCTTCCATGGCACCATTTAATATTGCATATGAGCTGCTAGTCACCAGGCTCGAGAACTTCCAACTTGAGTAAGCTGGGATGTGAGAATACAAATTTTATTTCTTCATGTGTCTGTAATAAGGGGAGTTGTTTTTTCTGCCTACTCTTCCCTTCTTTTTCCTTCCCAGAAAAAAAAATATTTTGCTTAATCTGAAGGTATTCTGTGTGTATTCCAACTCTGAAAGTTTCAGACTTCAACATGCTGGCATTTCTTTTCTAGGACCAACAAAGCCTTTAACTTTACTGCCAGTCCTTCCCAGCCCCAGGTAAGGAGCAGTCCTGTGTGGTATTGCTTGTATGTCTTACCATATCCAAATGGTTGATGTGATCCTTTGTTAGAGATGGCAAAAGCCTTAAGTGACTAGGTCATTTCCCTCTTAGGATGCAGGGAAGCTTCCTTAGTGTTGAATTTTCTGTAGATACAGTGAGGAGGTGGCAGGGCCTCAGCCCCTCTAGGGGCACAGTTGGGTCCTCTTGCAAAGCAAATAAGTGAACCAAAAGCCATGACCCAGAGCAAATGAATGTCATCTGCAGTTCAGCAAATTCTAGAAATGTACAGAAGTCCAGAGGTCATTGGGTTGCTACACTTCATGGGATGTAAGACAGTGTGCACCAGTGTCTTGTTCCCGCAAACACTGGTTCAATTGCCCTAGTGTGACTAGCCGAGATTCAGTCTTTACTGGAGAAAAATAAATACGTAAATAGGTAAGCTGTAAAGGTACAACAGAACTCAGACTGCTATTCTTGCTCAGGTAGCAAGCCAAGTTCTGAAGTGATAAATGAAATGCCTCAGAAGTTTGGTTATTCAGAAGACAGCACACATGTACAGCACATCCAGCTGAGCAGCCTTGTTTAGAGCCCAGCAGATGCAAGAAGTCCTCTCTTGACTGAAAATGCTGTTGGCAGTAACTATAGTGATACAAAAAGCTCGTAGACCTGGATGAGTATGTAATTTACCCAGGCTGTCTGGTACTCCAGTTTTGTTGTTGCTGTCACTGTTGGTGACACCACTTAATTTTAGGTTTCCTATTACCAGGTATTCCAGCTAGTCTTCTTTTGCTGTCAAATGTCTTAAGCTGGTTTGTGCACACATGCAGTATTTTCTATTACGGAAGCATAGGGAATGGTAGTGGCTCTTTATACAACCTCATTACTTAGGATCTTGTAATTTGAATGTAGAGTGTTTAGGATCTGGCCTGGAATTAACTTTGTGACTTTTATCACAATTAATACGAGATTGACTTTTAATTATAGGCCAGATGTACAGTCCAGAAGATGCGTGCTTCTTAATTGGTCCAATGGTGAGGTTTTTGTAAATCTAAGTATTAAGAAGTTTGTAAGGGGAAGAGGAGGAAAAAAAAGGCAATTCAAAATGTAGATGAGTGTTGTAATAGCCTTCAGACTGGAAAAAGACAAGCATAACAACCGTAGGAGTTGTCGTCCAGAACCCAGCTCATGCCTGAGGGCAGAAGGAGAAATTAGATATGCTCTCATAGATCAGGAGTATTGTCTGGGTCTATTTATACCACTCACAGTCTGTGCAGGGGAGCACTGCAGGTCTTGATGCCTCTTATCTGAAATAAATGTGGCTTAAAAAGAAAATTATAGAAGGGTCCTCATGAGTGACTTCCTGAAGGACCTAAAGCTTTCCAAGGGTAGTGCACCTGGGGAAAAAGGAGCTCAGACCACCAGCGTCCTTACTTGGCAAAGAGATAAAATGTGCTCTGCTGAAGAAACTGGCTTGGTGAGTTTTCAGTTTGTAAGGACTTGTGGTTGGAGCCAGCACTCCCTCAGCAGTGAAGGGACCCTGCTTGGAGGGGGATGGTGGGAATAAGTGCTTTAGTAGAAATGGGCAAACTTGGAAAAAGCCTGGGTGATTTCTTACTTTATCTCTGCCTTTTCAGTTGGGGGCCCTCCTTCCTGGGAAGGAGATGGGGGAAAGCAAATTTGAAAGGGCTGGCCCTTGCTCTGCCCTAAGGTTTGTGTGACATAAAGGGAGCTCACCAGTTGGGAATGTCTCAGGTTAAGGATTTTGGAGCAGGAGCTCCAGTAGTTTCCCTCCTCATGGGCTATGCCTGCCCCCGCTGCAGGTGACTATAAAGAAGGGAGGAAGGTAGCTGGTGTCAGTCCTCAGCCTTGCGTCCCCTCAGAGGTGGGATGAGGTGCCCATCAACCCCCATGTAGCTCTGACTGTGAATTTGAGCTCTCAGGGTCTGGTCTCCAAGTGGGACGATGGGAGCCCTTGCAACAAGCCTGCCTGCTGGGGCAGGCACAGAAACCCTACTTCTGCAGCAGCTGGCTGGTGTAGTACATCGAACTTTTACTGGAAAAATGTGCAATTGATGTTGTCTGGGACATCTTTTTGCCCAAATCTGAAAAGACCCTTGCTGACACAGGGAAGGGCATCTCCTGACCCCACAGACTGTCCTGTGGGCCTGCTCAGAGAACGGAAACAAAAGAAACACCATTCCTTGCACCCAGAGTAAAGGTAGGAATACTGACAGATGTTAGTCTTTTCCAAATTTTTTCAGAGCTATAGCTGAAATATTTTCAAAGCTGAAGTGAGAAGTGAAAACTCCCTTTACCCCTTGCCCTCAAAACCAAAGAAAACCAAAAAACCTGAATCCTGCATCTAATATCAGGCATTTATTTCCAAAATGCTCCACAGTTTCAACTGTTTGACTTAATACTTTCCACAATACTTTCTGTCTTTGAGGCAACTCGTCTGAGATAAACTCCGTGATATGTTCCATATATGAAGTACAGCCAGCAGTGTGGAAATACCTGGAAAATTACTCATAGCAGCATAAAACGGAGTAGGGTATACAATGAAGTCACTTTAGCTTGATCACGTGGAAAAAAGCTTGAAGAGCAGAGGCTATACCATATCTTGCATGTTGAAGATGTCTGTGTGCTGTGCAAGGAGGAGAGTTGTCTGTATGTATTTAATCTGCTCTTCTGTAGTATAAGGTCCTAATATTTGAAGTCTGAATTTTTGTGAAAGCCTTCCATATCCAACCCCAAAGCCCAGCTTGGTCTGTGCAGGTATCTTAGTGGGGTTCAGAAGTTACTGGCAGGGGTGATTTCTGGACTGTAACTCTCAGTACTCTGCTTTCTCCTCAGTATTTTCTGTACAAGTTTCCTCAGGATGTTGATTCAGTCGTTATTAAAGTGGTGTCTGATGCAGTCTACCCATGCTCGGTTGTCTCCGTCCAGGATATTGTGGTAAGTCTGAGCAGAGAAGGGTAAGGAGCTGCCTGCTGGAGCTCTGTGTGTTCCTGTGAACGGCTCTCTGCCCCAGCAGAGAGAAAAGCCCTAGGAAGGGCTTCAGCCTAGTGTAGTGGTGGTGACGAGAGCCCCTGAAAGAGAAATGAAAATCTTGTGGGAAGGAGGCAAGGAAGCTGCGGAGTTCAAGCAACTCACGCAAAGATTTTTGTTGCCAATAGGTGAACAAGCTGTTCCTCTCCAGCCTGTCCGTAGGGCGTTTGTGAGGTTTAATACCCTGCTGCTGCCTTGTGACATGGGTCTGTCTCTCTGCAGAGTGGTATTGGGTGGGATACTGGTGGCTCAGGGAGGGGACAGTGCTGTCCCCTTGTCTTTTCCCTTGCTCAAGGCAGCATGGGGAACTTTTGATTTCCAGGCATGATGTCTCTCCTCCTTTCCAGTTTGATTTGCTCTCCATGCAATTACTCATCCCCTTTCCTGGGAAGGGGAGAACACCTGTTCCCTGCCATGGAGGTTTGCTGTTGCTTGCAGCTGGGAAATAGCCTGGTATTTATCCTCATTTCCTGTGTCCGTGAATGATGCAAGGACCTGCAGTGTAGGGGCAGCAAGATGTTGACAGAGGTGCAAGATGCCTTGGCTGCTGCCTCTGAAGTCCTGGCAGACAGCTTTAATACCTAGGGTGAGGAGGTAAATGGGTAACATTAACTCCTACCCACATCCTCATGTTTAAATGATAGAAGGGCAGGAGGGGAGACTGACAGGGCATTTTCAACCAGCCAGGTACTAAGAGTAGTAGAAAAGAGTAAGGTGGCTGAATCCTCTTCTGGGATTAAATTGCAGGCTTCTTGTGAGAATGTCAACATCGTGAGTGCAGCTGCAACTGGTGTCTTCAGAGAGGCTTTTCGGACTTCTGAATGGATCCTGATTGTTTTGTTCCCTTTGTCAACCCAAGCGGGGCCTTTTTCTGCTGCTCTGCACTGTCTGTTCTCCTGCTGACTCCCTACAAAATCAGTTTGGATTTTGTACCTGGTTTAATCCCTAGTTGTGTCTGTTTCAGTGCCCAGTTTATGACTTGGACCATAATGTGGAGTTCAATGGTGTTTACCAGTCTATGACCAAGCAGGCAGCTATAACAGTGCAGGTGAGACACTGATTTTTTTTTTTTTTTTTCTTTCTTTTTCCCCAGTGGTGTGTAGATTGGAGGTTTTTTGGTATTTGTTCGTTCCTGCCCCCACCCATCACTGGCTTGTCTTATGCATCCCTAGTTTTATTTTGTTAATTCTGGTGTGGCTGCAATCCTTTCTTTTTATTAGATCAGCTGATAGAAGAGATATAACCTTTTACTACAAAACCTTGCTTACATTTGCTTAGGTAGGTGTGTTAGGTCTTAGGTGCTGAGGCTCTAGATCAGAGTGGCTGCAGCCAGGTGTCGTCTGTTCAAGCCTTGGCTCTTCCACCGAGTGGTGGTAGTGGGGCCTTACAGTGAGCAAAGCTTAGGTAGATGGTTTGCACGAATCAAAATAAATAAACACATTAGCATTGGTTTGCTTGTACTGGGGCACTGCTGTACTGCATACTGGTGAACTCAATCAGCTTATTATGAGCAAGACAGAAGCCAAGCTTTGTCGAGAACAGGCAGATCTCTGTAAGTCTGGTGCCTGTGTAGCAACTAAAACCTGATCTCTGGCCCTGAGGAGATCACCACCTCTGCTTTGTACTGGAGGGAGAGGCTGTTTCACTTCTCATAGATTCTGTTGTCTTCTGTCCTCCCATGCAGAGAAAGGACTTCCCAGGTGAGCAGTTCTTCATTGTGTTTGTCATCAAGCCAGAGGATTATGCCTGTGGGGGTTCTGTGCCTTCCTCCATTCATGGTAAGTTGTGCTGGGAGGCAGATTTAGTTGCTTCATCCAGGTGGTGGAGCAGCAGGAGTCCTTGGGGACCTTCCTGTGGGCTGACACAAGGATGGTCATATAGTTGAGTCTTATCCAGGTAGCTGTGAGGAAGACCGAAGTCCTTCCAGGTGTTTTTTCTCTTATCCTAAAGCTGTCAGCAGAGCCATACTGGCAGGGTATGCTAAGCCCTGCTGAAAAATAACAAGTTGCTAGCATGGCATCCTGCATAGAAGTGTTTTGCCAGCAGAGGTTTGGGCAAAGGCAAAAATGGTGTCCCAGGATTTGTGGTGACAAAAACTGCCCTTTGGGGACTAGAGGAATAGGAGACGAGATACCTGTGGGATTCAGGCATCCAGACTTGAGCAATATATGGAAGACTCAAACAGGGATTTCTAGTCTGAAAAACAGGCTGTGGGTAGAGGGGAGTTGAGGGAAGCATGTGGAAAACGCTGTACATTTAGAAGTCTGGGAAAGGTTTAGAACAAAACCACACACAGGTTTTAGTGAAAAGCCAGGCCCTGGTGTTTTTGCAGGTGCCAAGAACTGAGATAAGGGCCAGAGATTGTTAATGTTTGGTTGTTTTTACATTTGGTGTACACTTTGCATTTCACAGGGAATGTCAACCGTACCTGGAACTTGCAGCGGACAAAGAACCTTCAAGTGACGATTGTGCCCTCTATTAAAAGTCAGTGTCTTTGTGCTCTGTGCAGCTTTATGGGGGGACTTGGTGGTCCTCTGTAGGAGGGTCTGACTGAGACAGCAGCCCTCTGATGGGATGGGGCAGAAAGCACCAGCAGAGGAGTCAAAACCATTGCAGCCCTGGTCCCTTCTAGGTGTTGTGTGGCACAGGGTGGTCTCATGGGCACACCAGCTGGCACTAGGAGTGAAGAAATGGTGGGAGACCTTGCAACAGATTCTGGTGATTTGTCTTAAAGGACTGTTTGGGGCTTGGCATTGGCACCGGGTGGTATTGGGAAGAGCAAGACAGGAACGCTGACTCCAGGAAGGGCTGTCTCTGCTCTGTGAGCTGACTGGTGCTTTCTCTTCCCTCAGAGTCTGTTTATGTCCAGGCCATGTTCTTCAGCTTCCTGAGTTTCCTCTCCTTTTACTTGGGATCAGTGGTGGTTGCTTTTGTGCACTACATCAGGTGAGTTGAGTTTTACAAGAACAGCCTTTCTGTTTCTCTTCCTGCAGTGAATTCAGGGCAAGTGGGGCAGCAAGCATCTGAACAGAGCAGCGAAACAAGCTCATGGCTACTCAGTGGGCTCCTACTGACCAAAAGTGTGTGTGTGTGCGTGCTCTTTCTTGCTGTTATTTTTAATTCGTTGTGAGCACATGTATTGCTTGGCACCTGCATTGAAAGAGGTGGTATTGGCTTCTTAAGCATCATGCTGATGTGTGCCTCTAGCTCCTTCTGTGCTTTCCGTAGATTCTTACGTGCTTAGTCCTCTGAGCAGGGGAGTTTGGTTTGGGAAGGTGTTCTGAGAGTCTCTCCCAACATGGAGTGCACGATGGGACGGTCATGTAACTGGTTGTCCTGCGTCTGGTAGATAATTGAGGGGGCAAAAAAGCCCTCTGTTACTTTGGAAATCTGAGAGGTGGACATCAAGCAGTCATGGCTGAGCCATGCCTAGTCCAAACAGTATTTTGTTTACTTATTTTTTTTTAGAGCTTGCACAGTGTTTCTCTGTTGGTGTCCTTGGATAATGCTACCATGGCTGGCAGGTGGTGGGGTTTGTTTGCTATCTCATGAGAGCTGCCTGTTCTTTTTCAGGGTTCAGAGAAAGGCTTCGGCTGGGAGATTGAGCCCTGAGGATGGTAAGGTTTCTCTTCTGTTGTGGGACAGCTTTAAGTGGACAGCACAGGTCCCAGACCAGGCAAGAGACTGTTAGTCAAGTACCTTCTGTCCTTTCAAACCTTCTTCCCTGTACATGTACCACATAGTCTCTGCTGCTGAAAGATGTTAAAGCTTCCTCTGTGTCCTCACAAGAGAGGGCATTTGAAGCAGGCTCCACTGAACCTGGTCCTGACCTCTGCCCTGAGGCGTTGGCTTTTAGAGGGGTGGAAGAAGGGCAAGCCTTGGCTAGACCTGGTTACAGGCTAATGTTACTACTGCCAGGTCTATTAATTTTGAAACAAGGCACCTTGAGTTTGTCAGCTCTTATGCTTTATGATTTCCTGTGCCTGGTTTAAGCATAGTGTCTCTAATTTTTTAATTTAAATTTTAATTTGTTTTTAGTTAGGAGTTGCAAATAACTGAGTGAATGAATGACTAATACAGTTAGGCAGTGGTGTTTCTGTTATTTACTTTGGTATTGGATTAAGTTTACTTCATGCTGCACCTGTATTTCAACATACTGCAGATTTCTGCATTAAAAAAAAACATAGCCGCATCTAAGAGGCTACCAGTGAAAGATGGAAATTTTTTGTCATGTGGATGGGGGGCTACTGGGACTTTCTGCTTTCTGGAGAAGTGTGAGAAGCTGGCCATCTCATTTTGTTTAAGTATTAGTGTCTGCAAAGTAGTTCAAAGCATTGGTCTGAGGATAAAGGCATCACCATTTGTACCTCTCTCTTGGGGAGATGGAGGATATTATGTTTTGGTAGCATTGGAAGGTTCTTGGTGTGTTCCCTTTTTTAATCCCCAGTTTATTCAGTCTCTCCAGTCTGCTATGTACCACCAGATAAGCATACTAGTATGACTGAGCTGTGCTTAAAGGATCAGCAGTGGAACTTCACTCTGACCTGGCATTACTTGAGTTAATATTTCTACCAAGGGCCTGGGGGCATTTGGCTTCTCAGGAGTGGCTTCTTTAGCCACTGAGATCCACATAGGCATCCCTGTGTGTGGAATGTGTGTAAAAGGTTTTCTTCACAACCAAATGAGCAGGGGACTGTAAAAATGTGCTTAAAATATTCTAATTTTAAGTCATTTGGGATGTATCCTGCTGTGAGACAACAGCATGTCTTAGAGCACTGGAGAAATGGGAAGGGCCTGTGTGGAGTTCGGGGAAGCTGAAGGGACCCGACCGAGGCCCTGGAAGAGCTTCAGGGTGACGAGACAAGGGGTCACTGTTTAAGGCACAGTCTCAGCTGGGTGAGACCAGCAGCCCCAGGGAGTGCTGCTGGTTCTGCAGCTGAGGGTTCAAGTACTGAAGGCAGTTTAGAAGCTGCTTTCTAAGCTGCCCTGGTAAGAGGTGGAAGTTAAATTCTGCTGCTTGGGAAGTTCCCAAAGGAGCTGCAGTGCACAGATGCTGGGCTTAGCATTGATCTAGAGGGCAGACAACTGTTTTCCTGGGAATGGAGGATTGTTTAACAGTATCCCTGTGAAAGGACAGAGTTTGCAGGTTTCCTTCCAGAGTCACCTGCTGCATCTGTGACCTGTCTTCTCCCTTTTACTTTATACCACATTCATAGAGTCCTTTCCTCTGGGAAGAAACCATGTCCTATCCTCGTGCTGTTTCTTTTTCTATTGCGTCTCTTCAGGGTGTGTGTCTGACTGATGCCTATAAAATGGTAACTAGTATCTTCCTTGTCACAGAATAGTTTGGCTTGGAAGGGACGTTCAAAGGTCATCTAGTCCAACCCCCCTGCAATGAGCAGGGACATTTTCAACTAGATCAGTTGCTCAGAGCCCCGTCCAGCCTGGCCTTGAATGTCTCCAGGGATGGGTCATCTACTGCCTCTCTGGGCAACCTGTGCCAGTGTTTCACCACCCTCATTGTAAAAAATTTCTCCCTTATATCTCATGGGAATCTCCCTTCCTTTAGTTTAAAACCCCTTGTCCTATTGTTACAGGCCCTACTAAAAAGTCTGTCCCCATCTTTTTTATAAGCTCCCTTTAAGTACTGAAAGGCTGCAATAAGGTTTCCTTGTAGCCTTCTCCAGGCTGAACCACCTCAACTCTCTCGGCCTTTCTCCATAGGAGATGTGTTCCTTCTGTTCTCCTGATCACCCCGGGCACACTAGCTTTCTCTTGACTTTTTTTTTTTTTTCTTCTTCCCACCCACTGGAATTTCTCTTCCTCCAAAGTACCCCTGGGCCTCCCCTTCCCATTCCCCACCAAGAAAATGTGGATGGAGGTGCTGAGCAATCTGTCTCTGCCTGTTGTCTTTGAATATCCTGCAACTCCATGTGCCCCTTTGCTCTTGTCACCCATCTTGTGCCCATCTTCTGTGGTTAACTTTTTTTTAATCCTGTGGGACACCTTCCATTCCACATCATCACCGTCTGGTAGAGGCAGTAGCTGGAGGAACCACACCTAGTGCGGTACATTTACTTTGCTGACTCACACATGGGGAAGTGGGACTGAAATTAGTAGGTGAGCTGGATCTGAAGCAGGTGTTAGAGACAGGGCAGAGTGTCTCTTCTCCTTAGCCTCCCTGCTTTGTCCAGATTTAAATCTTTCCATGGTTACTTGGGAGAGAAGGTTGACAAGTCACTTGAGAGCATAAAGCCTGGTAAAAAAATAAGGAGGGAATGTCGGTGTGGGACAGGATTAATGGGAGAAGGAAGCGTGCATGTGCCTTGGTGTCGTGAACATGGGGAAATTATTTTCTTTCCCTCTTCCCAGTG
This sequence comes from Caloenas nicobarica, assembly GCF_036013445.1. Classification (NCBI taxonomy): domain Eukaryota; kingdom Metazoa; phylum Chordata; class Aves; order Columbiformes; family Columbidae; genus Caloenas; species Caloenas nicobarica. Next base: position 89,445,352 of record NC_088245.1, on the reverse strand, counting down.
ATCTGGACTTCCAAATGACTTTAAAGCAACAGGAAAAACTGCCATGAGAGAAGGGAGTGTTGCACAGCAGGTGAAGAGTAAAGGTGGATCTTGCTCCTGTAGCAGCCTGCAAAAACATCCTGCTAATCCTAGCTCAGGGCTAAAGGAGTGTCACGTGGGGGTTGTGGTGTGCCAGAGCCTTCCCTCTGGTGCTCAGTCCATGCCATGTTGTCCTCTTCAGACGTTCCTCTGAGCTGTTCGTTGTCCTGTCAGAGGGATGGAGCAGGAGGGTACAGAAGCTGAAATGGAGACCAATTCTTAGCCCACAGCCCACCAAGCATAGTGGGTGTGTCAAAGGAAAGCAGGAGTTTGGACTTGAAACATCAAATGTCATTGGTGGATGGGTGCTGCCCTGCCTAGGAGTTGGGCTCAGGCAGGGAACAGTTTTGGAACTCTTTACATACGTGGCTAATGGAAATGGTATAAAAACCCACACAAAGTGTTACAAAAGTGCCCCAAATTGCTAGCTGTTAAAAGGAGTCTGCCTGTACCTGTCAGTCTGGGACAGATCAGGTGCTGGGAAGCCAGAGGTGCAGTTTGGGAAGACTGACCACGGCCAGTCTGCAGTAAGGTTGCTCAGCTTTAAATACTATCCCATGTCCTATGTCCTTTGCTGCTGACTGTCCACATGATATTGTTAGGAGGGTGAAACCTTACAAGCAGCTGGGCCTGTCTTACTGTTTTTCACCACTGGAAAATGTGGTTCTGCGCCTCCTGCTCTTTTTCGCTCCCTTTTGGGGAAATGGGTGTTTGACCCCATGGTGAGGGGGTTCAGCTGACTGTGTTTACTGATTTATTTGATACCAGTTCAGCAGCTGAGCCCAAACACAGGGGGATCAAACAGGTATCAGGCAAAAAGACAGACTGTGAAGCCAAATGGTGAAAGTCTCGGTGCAACCTGACTGGGAGATGCAGCCCTCCTTGCTTCAGGTGTGTGAGCAGGAGGCAGGGACTTCACAGCCCCCAAAGGTTTGCCCCTCTTGTCATCAGCATGAGATCATGACTGCTTTTTTGCACAGAGCACTTTTGCTTTCTCCTTGCTTGATTAAAACTACGTAGCAGCTGTCTTGCCGAGGGCTGTCTACGACTCTTCCAGGAACAACTGGGGGCAGCAATATTTGAATATGTCAATGTGTGAGGAGGAGAAAGAGAAGAATTAGAAGTTCATAAGGGTGCTCTGAATATCGTGAGACTTGCTCTAGAATTTGCCAAATATTGCAGCCACATAATGTGATCCCTGCAGAGTGCTGGAGGGAGGCTCATGCTTTTGTGAGCTGAACTGGCAGCCTCTGTGGGGAGGCTGAAGGGAATGGGTTTGCTTCAGGTTGCAAAGCAAAGGTTTCCCTTTTGCACAGTGTTCTCTAGGGGGAGACGGCCATCTGTTTTGGAGGAATGCCATTTTTTCCCAAGCCCCTCCAGCTCTTCAAGCTGTTTGTATTCACCTCAGAGATGTTTTGCAGCACTGACATGAAACTAATTGTCCCTTTTGGATCTATTTCCACAGGATCTGGGATTATGACATCTTCACACCCCATCACAGCCAGCACCCCTGAGGGAAGCAGCTATGGTGCTATTGGTACAGTACCCTCCAGAACTGAGGACACAGGGAGGGTTCTGCCTGGGGCAGGGGAAAACACTTTAAAGTGCTTTAAAGCCAGAAGGAATAAAGCTGCAAGCTGGTTTAGGAGCAGCTTGCAACTACTTGGAAAAAAAAATGCAGCTTGGGAAGTTCAGGTTGCAATTTAGGGCAAAACACCTACATCAAAAAGGTGGCAAATCTTTGGAAGAGGTGCCCAGAGGGCCTCTGTCGTTGGAAATGTTCATCTCAACTAGACAAAGCCACAGTCACCTGATAAGTGTTGGTGACAACGCTGCTTAAGCAGGTGTCACCCAGCTGTTGGGCTGTGAAGGTGTGACACCTGACAAAGAAACATGGAACTGGTATTTCATGAGGTCTGGGAAAAAATCAGGAGGATTTAAGTCCTGGAATAGCACCATTCTACCCCCCTCCCCAGTTCCCAAGGTAGTGCTTTAAAAGCATTTGGGAAATGAAACTTGTGTTCTCCTTAGGCCAGTATGGGCGGAGGGCTGTCTGGGAGCTTGGCCAGCCTGTGGGAAGTGCAGGCAGGTCCTGCTGACCTGCAGGTGACCAATACTGTGCATGCAGTGGGAGCAAAGCTGATGCTTTCCCTGCTTTGAAAAATTGTCTTTCTCCCTCTTTGTCTTTTGTTCTACAATATTTTTAGGAAAGTTTATATATAAAGCTTATATAAAATCTGGAGACTAACTAGGTCAGCCTTTTTTTGACCCCTGAACAGTCTGCTGCTTTTCCTAGAGCTTTCTGGTTTGTCTCAGACTTCCAGATTTCAGAGCCCAGGTTAGTAAGAGTAGAAAATGTTATAGGTGAAAAGTAATAGAATAAAGGCCAGGGAAAAACCAAAATGCTGCAGAGCAAGGAAGATGGTCCTTGAAAATGCTTTTAGCTGATATCCGAGATTTTTAGGAAGGTTTGTGATCATGGAGAAACTTGATCCCTGAAGTGGCCATATCAGCTTGTCCCAGCAAATTGCAGCTGATGTCTGGGGCAGCTTTCTTGTTGCTGTGCATAGAGGGATTAAACCTTTACCCTGCCTGTTTCCTTCTCCATGCTCTGCTCCAGACGAGTCAAGCTCCAGTGGCGGACATCAGTTGTCTTCCCCTGAGCGCAGGCCAACAGCTGGTTCTGACACAGACAGCTCTGTGGAGGAGGAGAGTGACTTCGACACCATGCCAGAAATTGAAAGTGATAAGAACGTCATCCGCACTAAGGTACAGCTGGCGTTACAGCTGTGGCTGTGATGCTGGGCCATGGAGACATCTTGGGCCAGGACCAGCACTGGTCACTTGCCAGGGTTTTTAAGCTTCTGCTTCCCTTTCAGGGGGATTTCATCTAATAAAGCTGAATGTGCTTTTTAGTGCTCTTTCAGACTCTAGAAAGTTTTTCTGCTGTGCTAAGTGTGCTGCTGAAATGAGTGATTTAATATGGCAAATCAGAATGTATTGGGGACTTTTAGGAAAGGAGGAAGAAGCCCAGAGTGTCCCAGAAAGTCCAAGGAGGTGGGACAGCATAGGGAGAAAATAATGTGCAACAGTAGATAGTTATCTGATACAAGTAGTGTGACTGCAGTGGATATACAGAGGGACTTTAAACTAGCAGCTCTCAAACTGCCTCTTTTTGTCACCCTGCACTGCTCTGTATGGTCAGAGTCATTCATGGAGGTCAGAGGGTTTTGCAGAACTCATTACCCAGAGAATCAAGTGATACAACGATCTCACTGTGTAAAAGAAAAAAAAAAAAAGGTCCAAATAGCACCAAATTGCATGTTGTCCAAATACTTCAAGATCTTCTACTGGCTTCTAATGGTCCTTCATTAGTTCTTTTCTGTTTTCTTCCCTCTACCCCCACCCATTAATGTTTTAGGTGTTCCTCTATCTATCAGACTTGTCCAGGAAGGACCGAAGGATTGTCAGCAAAAAATACAAAATCTATTTCTGGTAAGGAGAATACAAACTGGTAAGGCCCAAGCTATGAACCCAGTCTCTAGTTGTGGAGTCTGTCCACACGCCCCTGTTCCAACCAGTAACTGCAGATCCATGTAACCTCAAACAAGGATATTTATGGACCAGTACACGTGTGATCCTGGTAATGATTTCTGGTTTGCATAATTGCTTTTAAGTACGGTAACAACGATTGTGCTGAGACATACTGGGGAAGGGGACTTCAGCAGGGCCAACTTTGGCCTTTTCAAACAATTGCTGGAGGAAATCCCGTGGGCAAGGCTGCTTGAAGGTAAAGGGGCCCAAGATAGTTGGTTCACATTCAGGGACTGCTTCTTCCAAGCTCAAGATCAGAGCATCCCGACACGTAGGCAGTCAAGGAAGGGAGCCAGGAGACCTGCGTGGTTAAACAGGGAACTGCTGGGCAAACCCAAGTGGAAGAGGAGGGTTTACAAATCATGGAAGGAGGGGCTGGCCACTTGGGAAGAATATAAGGCTGTTGTCAGAGGATGTAGGGAGGCAACTAGGAAAGCTAAGGCCTCCTTAGAGTTAAACCTGGCAAGAGGGGTCAAGGACAACAGGAAGAGGTTCTTCAAATACATGGCAGATAAAACTAACACCAGAGGCAATGTAGGCCCACTAATGAATGGGGTGGGTGCCCTGGTGACAGAAGATACAGAGAAGGCAGAATTACTGAATGCCTTCTTTGTCTCTGTCTACTCTGCCGGAGGCTGTCCTGAGGAGCCCCGTACCCCTGAGGCCCCAGAGGAAGGCAGGGCAATGGAGGAGTCTGCCTCAGTTGATGAGGACTGGGTTAGGGACCAGTTAAGCAATCTGGACATCCATAAATCCATGGGTCCAGATGGAATGCACCTGCGGGTGCTGAGGGAGCTGGCTGAAGTCATTGCTGGACCACTCTCCATCATCTTTGCCAAGTCTTGGGAAACGGGAGAGGTGCCTGAGGACTGGAGGAAAGCAAATGTCACTCCGGTCTTCAAAAAGGGCAAGAAGGAGGACCCGGGCAACTACAGACCGGTCAGCCTCACCTCCGTCCTTGGGAAACTGATGGAACACCTTATCCTTGGTGCCATCTTAAGACATATCAAGGATAAGAGGGTCATCAGGGACAGTCAACATGGCTTCACCAAGGGGAAGTCGTGCTTGACCAACCTCATAGCCTTTTATGAAGACGTAACAAGGTGGACTGATGAAGGCAGAGCAGTGGATGTGGTCTACCTTGACTTCAGCAAAGCATTTGACACCGTCTCCCACAGCATCCTCACGGCAAAACTGAGGAAGTGTGGACTGGATGATCGGGTAGTGAGGTGGACTGCAAACTGGCTGAAGGAGAGAAGCCAGAGAGTCGTGGTCAATGGGGCGGAGTCTCTTTGGAGGCCTATATCTAGTGGAGTGCCTCAAGGGTCAGTTCTGGGACCAATACTATTCAATATATTCATCAATGACTTGGATGAGGGAATTGAGTGTACTATCAGCAAGTTTGCTGATGACACCAAGCTGGGAGGAGTGGCTGACACGCCAGAGGGCTGTGCTGCCATCCAGCGAGATCTGGACAGGCTGGAGAGTTGGGCGGGGAAAAATTTAATGAAATATAACAAGGGAAAATGTAGAGTCTTGCATCTGGGCAGGAACAACCCCACGTTCGAGTACAGGTTGGGGAATGACCTATTAGAGAGCAGTGTAGGGGAAAGGGACCTGGGGGTCCTGGTGGACAGCAGGATGACCATGAGCCAGCCCTGTGCCCTTGTGGCCAAGAAGGCCAGTGGCATCCTGGGGTGTATTAGAAGGGGGGTGGTTAGTAGGTCGAGAGAGGTTCTCCCTCCCCTCTACTCTGCCCTGGTGAGACCTCATCTGGAATATTGTGTCCAGTTCTGGGCCCCTCAGTTCAAGAAGGACAGGGAACTGCTGGAGAGAGTCCAGTGCAGGGCAACAAAGATGATGAAGGGAGTGGAGCATCTCCCTTATGAGGAAAGGCTGAGGGAGCTGGGGCTCTTTAGCTTGGAGAAGAGGAGACTGAGGGGTGACCTTATCAATGTTTATAAATATATAAAGAGTGGGTGTCAGGAGGATGGAGCCAGGCTCTTCTCGGTGACAGCCAACAGTAAGACAAGGGGTAATGGCTTCAAGCTGGAACACAAGAGGTTCCACTTAAATTTGAGAAGAAACTTCTTCTCAGTCAGGGTGACGGAACACTGGAACAGGCTGCCCAGGGAGGTTGTGGATTCTCCTTCTCTGGAGACATTCAAAACCCGCCTGGACGCCTTCCTGTGTAACCTCACCTAGGTGTTCCTGCCCTGGCAGGGGGATTGGACTACATGATCTTTTGAGGTCCCTTCCAATCCCTAACATTCTGTGATTCTGTGAAATTGGCACTCAAACACAGCTTGTGGTCCACATCCTGGATTTTCTTGTGCCCTCAGCATTTACCTCCTATTTGCATTTGCTCTTCTGCTTCAGGAGATCACAACCAGAAGCATAAAGCTCCAGCTGGGAGAGCAGGGTCAGTGCTCTTCCGAGGTGCACACATTCCTCCGCAAGCACTGTGGGGCTCTGTCCTGGGTGTACACCGATTGTTTTGGTGTGTGTAACTGCTGCCACTGTCTCCTCTCTGCAGGAACATCATCACCATTGCAGTGTTTTATGCCCTGCCGGTCATCCAGCTCGTCATCACTTATCAGACGGTGCGTTGGGCTCTGTGTGGCTGTTCCCTGTGCTTGGGTACTCTTGCCTTTAAACTTGCTCTGTGATTTCATGGCCTAAGGGTGGTGTAACTGGGATCACCCAGGAATCCTGCTCTGCCTGGGCAGCAGTTTACCTGAGCTGACCTCTCTGCACCGTGTGTTGAGTGTTGATACTGGCTTGGCTCACTGAGCTTGCAGTTCTGCTATTTTTGCTTGGGAAGCAGGAGTGCAGCCGTTTTTCTGCTCATCCGATGTCTCATTTGGGGCCTGTTGCATTTTAGAAGCTGGAGGAATCTGCTGTTATCTCTGAAAGACAACTGAAAGCAAGTAGGGTTTGCTGTGATATGAGTGATTTCTCTTCTCCTCACTCTGCCCTTGCTATCCTGCTGTTATTCAGGTATCTGCAAGCAGATCTATTAGGGGTGGGGTTGAGAGCATGCAATATGTTTCCCCCGAAGACTGTTGTCAGGTTTGTGGCCTGTGGCAACATCTTGTCCATCCCTAAAAGCTTCACCTGCAGATGTCAGTACTCTCCTGTGCCAGTGCTAGCGTCTAGGCTTTGTCCTGGTACACCTTGTGTACCTGCAGTATTTGCACAAAACAAATCCCCCAGAACAGGGAGGATTTGCTAATATCAGGTCTCCCACCTCCTCTCTGTCTAGGTAGTGAACGTGACAGGCAATCAGGACATCTGCTACTACAACTTTCTGTGTGCTCATCCCCTTGGGGTGCTGAGGTAAGTGAGCCCTATGGTCACTGCATTATTATCCTGTGCCTCCTGAGTGTTTGTGCTGTGCCCAGGTTAGGATTTTATCCTTGCCAGGCTCACAGTAACTGTGTTGATAAGACTACTGAGAGTTTAGGACTCTGAGCTTTCTGTTTTGCTCAGCTGTAGCTTTCTGTTGCAGTGGGACACATGCACCCAGGAACATATGGCACCTGGGTGCCCCTAGCAAACCTATGGCACAGCAATGAGGTGCTCCTGTGCTCTTTTGGACACTGTCACTTGTATTCAAGGAGCAGCAGCTCTGCAAAGAAGTTCAGATCCATCCTTTCAGTGCAGCATTTCTCTGAGCTAATGCAGGAGTGCAAAGAAAGCCCAGAGTTGTGAATCTCACAGAGGAAGTGTTAACTGCACTGGGGCGGGTGACCTACGCAACCTAAAATTGTCATCCAGGCTGTAAAACTGGCAGGTGTTTGGCAGCTGCTCAGGTGGAGGATGGTGGGGGGGAGAGCAAAATGGATTGAGCTTATCATGGCCCAGGGTTCAGCTTTCTGCTGCTGTGCTACCATTGTCTTAAACCTTCTTTTTCCCTGTAGTGCCTTCAACAACATCCTCAGCAATGTGGGCCACATGCTGCTGGGCTTTCTCTTCCTCCTCATTGTGTTGCGCAGGGACATCCTCCACCGTCGGGCCATGGAGATGAAAGATGTCTATACCCTGGTAGGAAGCACAGTTGCATGGGGCTGAGTGGAGGGAGGAAGGACAGGGGGAACTTAAAAAGCAGAGTGATGGTGGGTTTCCATTTGCCTTCCTTGCTGGGGGATTGAATCCTCCTCTTTTTTCCTCCCCTGAAAAGGTTCTTGGTGGGACGCTTATGTTCTTGTGCACTCCAGTACTTTGCTGCTTATAGTATGTGCATACTGCTGTGGTGACCCATCCTGGGCTTGTGAAGACAAGGAGATGACTAGAGAGACGGCTCCCATGGCTGTAGCTTTTCCTCCATCACTCCCTGTGCAGGAACTGGGACAGTAGGAGCATCCTGAGATGCTTTTGTTTATAGTGAGGTTTGATTTGTCTTATACAATCAAGAGTTCCTTCTTGGCTCACTTGCTAGCAAGAGGGAATAGAGCTGCCTACAATAACCCAGAGGAAGTTGGCTGCCTCTAGCTCTGAAGGAGAGCTGCTCATAGCCAGGGCTTCTGCAGTATCTTTTGGGAGAGGATGGAGAAATCTGCAGCCCTGTGGGCAGTGGTGCCAGTGATTTCAGGTGACAAACAGCTCTATTTTCACTGACTTGGTAGCAAGCAAAGGTGTTACCAGTTTTAAGGGTCTGCTGCTTGTGGTTTTCAGATGAGATCTCAGTCAGATTGTGATAGGGATGCCTTCTCACCTGGGCTGATGAGCTCTGCTCCTCAGATGCTTTAACCCATGTGACCACAAGAGCAAGGCTGCTACTCTGGATCCCCAGTGCCCTCTCAATTTTGGGCAGGAGGTAGCATGGCACAAGGTACAGGGCAGAGGTCTTTAGTCTCAAGATGTTAGTACCAAGACACTGAGGTCTGCAGACCAGAAGTTTCTGTGTGATTAGCTTGAGATTGCTGCCTGTGGATTCACCTGGCTGTGCAGTGTGGCTAAATGCAGAGCGTATGGTTACACACAGCACACCATGCTGCACTGGTGACTGAAGGACACGTGTAGGGATTAGGAGGGATGAAGTGATGGAGAGTGGAAGCTTGCTTGTCATCAGGACAGTGAGCATACTTTACAGCTCTTCTCTCTTCTAGGACTATGGGATCCCAAAGCATTTTGGTCTCTTTTATGCTATGGGCATCGCTCTGATGATGGAAGGAGTGCTCAGTGCCTGTTATCACGTCTGCCCTAATTACTCCAATTTCCAGTTTGGTAAGATGAATTTCCTTTCTCCTTCTGAGCTGGAGGTAGGATTTGCCATGCTCTCCCCCTGCTGAGTTGCTGGCATTTCCCATCCCTCTACCCTTGCAAACCTTCCCTGGAGTCTGCCTGTTCCAGGATTCAGTCAGGAAGCAGTGAGGCTTTGGATGCCGGGGACTAACACATTTCAGCCTCTTCTCCAGACCTTGGGACTCTGGTAGTGCACTGCTTTCAAGAGCTCCCTTTGCTTTTGCAGTTCAGTGTTTGAAGATAGTAAGTGCACAGCCTGAGTGGCAGAGTGCTCAAGCTTAGGAAGTCTGTCTGCCATCTCAGTGGAAACTTTCCTCTGTGGGCTCCTTTGCCTTCCTGGGGAAGGGAAGACTTAGGCAGGATCTTGTCTGTGTGTGTAAATACCTGATAAGAGGGAATGAAGAAGAGTTAGCCAGGCTCTTCTCAGTGGTGCCTAGTCACAGAACAAGAGGCAATGGACACAAATTAAAATACAGGAAACTCCATCTGAACACAGGGAAAAAAAATAATAAAAAAATATATATTTTCTCCTTTGAGGGTGGTCAAAGCCTGAACAGGTTGCCCAGAGAGACTGTGAAGTCTTCTGTGGAGATATTCAAAGCCTGACTGGACACTGTCCTGGACAACCCTCATAGCTGACCCTGCTTGAGCAGGGAGTGTTGGACCTGACAACCTCCAGAGGTCCCTTCTAACCTCAACCATTCTGTGATTCCCTGCCTCTTTCCATACTGCACTGTGGGCACTTATTTTCTGAGACTCTAGATTTTGCTGCTGCAGAGCACAGTAGATGTGCTGCAAGATGGCAAAGCCCAACATTCTCTACAATGTAGTGCAGCATCAGGGATTTGTACCTGCCAGCCTTGGGCTTGGTCCTGCTGCTGCACTTCTTTAGATGCACTCAAAGCAGCTTTTCAGCCTACTGGCAGTACCTGTTTTGACTGATCTTGTTGTGCTCCCTCCACAGATACCTCCTTCATGTACATGATTGCAGGACTGTGCATGCTCAAGCTCTACCAGACCCGCCACCCAGACATCAATGCCAGTGCCTACTCTGCCTATGCCTCATTTGCTGTGGTCATCTGTCTGGCCGTCCTTGGAGTGGTATGGCTCCCTCTCACCTGCCTGCTTCTCTGGGGAGGAGACAGTGTGACTGGGAACATAGCTTAAGTGGGAAAATGGCTAGAGAGAGCTGGAGGGTAGGATAAGAGCGTGTTAAGCAGCTGCAAGCATTTGAATTCCCAGTGCTCTTGGGTTTACCTTTTCCCTTCCCCTGGGCTTGCAGAGAGGGGAAGAGCAGAGCAGTTTTCTCTAGGTGGGCTCTTTTTTGGGCTTTGTTCACCACATGCCCTCAAGAGGAGAAATGGATGCATTCAGGTGTCTGTGATCAAGCATGCAGCTGTTCTCCTGCAGGGTGGCTCACATTGGAGGAGTGGGGTGAGGCTGGCTGAGCTTCCAAGACAAGTGTCCTCTATCTAATTTCTTGTGCCTCTTTCTCCCCTTTGGAAAACACTGTGCTGCTGGGTACAACTCCTGCAGTTGGCCTTGCTGTCTTTGGAGAGATACAGGGTTAGGATAGTGGCTGGGGGGCTCCCAGGAAAGTTTCTGGAGTACCTGCCTGTAGAAGGGCACTGGAGCAGAAGGGATCACCAGAGGGTTGGTCTTGGACAGGTCAGGCTGGTCCAGGGCTTTGCCCGTTTGCTCACAGCATTGCAGGTATTGAGCTGGGCTTGCCTGAATCCCTATCCTGTGATTTACCTTGGAGGTCTCTGCTTCTGTTTTTTTTGGAGGACTCTCTTTCATTTGGCAGTAACCAGGCATAGTCCACTGGACTCTTGCTCTGAACTAGCAGCTAGATCCCAGTGGGCTGCCAGCCCCTCACTACCACACGTAATGCAGAACACCAGTTGATTGTGTGAAGTTCTCTGGGTAGGAGGCTGTCCATGGGAGAAGACATGCAGGAGCAGCTGGTGAACTTGGGACTTTCCAAGCGTCTCTTGATACCTGTGGTAGACCTGCACACCCACGTTCAAAATGCTGGGGTTTTATTATGGGATGCTATTTCTTTTCTTGTGAGATGCTTTGAAGCTCATTTCCACACAGGAAATGTTCAGGCAAGTGCTGTGCCCCTGGGGAGGGTAGTGCGTGGTCACAGCCTGATGACAGACCAGAGTTTCTGGACTCCTTAATGTGTAACTGAAGAAATTAAAGTTTTAATATAGCATTAACCTGCATTTGTAGGTCACTTCCTGTCCTTAAATAGAGTGAACGTGTACAACAGGTGCAATTGCCTGCTGAGCAGCTTTGTCCTTTTTGGTCTACTATGGTGCACTTGTTAAAGTAACAGTTGGTTCCCTGACAACCTTTTTAAAAATCCAGCTCCTGGCTGGAGAGCTGCTGCCCACCTCAACAGGGAGAGCTTGTTTAGCCTGGGAGTCCCTGCATTTCTGCTCCCTGGGCCAGCTGCAGTCCTTTCAAGCTGTCATCCTTGTCTGAAGGGACATTCAGAAACAATGGTCTGCTCTCCAGAAGTGCTGAGCTCCTCTTGCTTCTCTGAACTTTATTTGGATTTATAGATCTGGTTTTGGGTTGGAAGATTTGGGGGTTTCTCTTCCACGTTCAGTGAGGTTCTCTAATACCCCATGGTGATATAGGAAAGAAAAGGATCAGCCTGCTGGTAACAGGGCTCAGTTTACTTTTAATATGTCTCCTTTCAGGTGTTTGGGAAAAATGATGTGTGGTTTTGGGTCATTTTCTCAATGATCCATGTTCTGGCCTCACTGGCTCTCAGCACCCAGATCTACTACATGGGCCGCTTCAAGATCGGTAAGGGCTGTGACTGAACCATCTTGCTCTAGGGCATTCGGGTGCCTCCTGTCCTCACCTGTGGGAGTTGCCTATGCAGCAACATCTGTGAGCACGGTCCTGTGGCCTGTGCTTGTGTTCTGGGTTATCCTGTCCTCTCCTCCGTCTGATGCTCTTCCTGGCCTCTGAAATCCTTGTGCTGCTGCTTCCCAAACCCATGGGAGTCAGCACGACCTGTCTGCTCTGTGGTGGCAGAAGAGCTGAGCTCTGAGGGAGCCTGCACTTCAGCTACAGCTCTCCCTAGCCCTGTGCTCAGAGCTGTGGGCTACAGAAAACCTCATCATGGGGTAGGGAGGGAGAGGGTCTGGTGGGGAACCTGGCGCTTGTGCTCTGTTTACAAGTATATTTCTCTTTCCTCTTCTGCTCCTATCTGCCTCAGATGGCCCTGACTCAGGTAACTGTCAGCAGCTCTTATTTTTTTCTCTCTGAGCTGATTGAGCAGCGACAGAGCAGCTGAGGATGTGTGGATGTGTGTGGGGAGGCAGGCTCGCGTGTCAGCTGGGGTCAGCTCTTGAGAAGCGAAGTCAGTTTGCCAGCAGCACTGCCAGTCCCGTTCCTTGGCAGGAAGGGGGTGATACAGCACAGGAGACTTTTCAAGCTCCGCATTTGTTGCTGAAGTGGGGGCGAGTGTGTGTGTGCGTGTCTGTGTATCCCCGCTGCCACTGATGGCTCTCCAGTGAAGCTTCTGCAATGATTTTGAGAGCAGAGGTGTCTCCAGTGTGCTCTACCCCTCTAAGGACTGTGGGATGAGTTTCTGCTGTTTCCCTGCTCTGGCACCTTGTTCTGTGGAAGGTGCTTTTCACCTTCCTGCACCACATCTCTCCTCCAGAGATGCAGTTGCTAAACCAGCCTGTTTATACATACAGTGAGGGCCTATTTGACTTCTGGGCAGTGCCAGTGGCAAAGGGATTTTTCTTTCTTTCTGTCTTTTTTTTTTTTTTTTTTTTTTTTTCAAACCTTTCACTCTGGCCAAATGCCATCCACATCCTGTGGTAACTGCCCTTCTGCTCAGCACAGACTGCTCCCAAAGGGCAAGAAAACAATCTGTGGACACCCTGACTCTCTGCAGGCTGAGTCCTCTCTTATCAGCCCATGGGTGTCCACGTCTTTTCCCCATAGGCATTTTGGAGCTCACTCTGCTGGCAGTTCTGGCTTTTTATCCTCTTCTTTGGCAGACTTGGGGATATTCCGACGGGCAGCGATGGTGCTGTACACAGACTGTATCCAGCAGTGCAGTCGACCAATGTACATGGTAGGTAATTTCTCATCTCAGTGATTGCTCAATTTCTAGGCAATGTGCAGGGGAAAGAGTTGTGGCTATTTGAAAAAGTGATGCTGTCCTCTCCCTACTCCACACAACTGTTCAGGTATGTGTAGATCTCTGCTGGAGCAGTTTAACTCCCACTCTCAGGCCTTTCCCGAGCTAAGGCTTGGTGAATAAAACATCAGAGAAAAGGTGAGACAGGCATGATAGGATTTGCCTTTGCTCTTGCTCTATGGGGGCATCCATTCAAGGAATGGGTATGAGGTTTTGTGCAGCGCAGCCTTTCTGGGGAAGGTAGTGACTATCTTGGCTCTGTAACTTAAGGAACAGCTATTCCTATTTCTACAGCACCTCAGGGCAGACAGCAAAAAAGTAAGAAACAGTAGCTGTTACCTTGTGTCCCACTGATTACATTCTTCTTGGCATAGGATGCTCATTAGGCTTGAAGCCAAATGAAGGTTTTAGCCATGAGCATCCTTTTTATTTATTTATTTTTTAAAATTTATTCTCCCATCTCTGAATAAGCATCAGACTGAGTTGCAAGCAAACTCAGTGCACGCAGGCATAAAATAAGCCTGGCCAGTCCGAAATAGGTACATCTTCAGAGCAGCTGTAAGCGTAAATGCGCACACCCCACGGATGTAACCCTTCTGCCTGCTGTAGTTACAGCGCTTCCCTAGCTAATGGTGAGGTGGGTGAAAAAGGGCTCTGTGGATATCTGCAGGATGTCCAAGGCTTTCCCTGCTGCCTATTTCAAGCACGTCCTTGCTCTTTGCAACTTTTTTTGCTGTAAAATGGTGGGAAAGAAGGAATCTAACTAGAAAAACATCAGTACTAGTCGAAAGATTTGCAGAACATCCTGAGGCTGATCCTTAAGTGCTGGGCTTGTCTTTTTTTAGATATTTAGTCTCCTTGCAATACTTTCCTCAAATTTTTGAGGGCCGGAGCAGTTTCTATCTGGCAGAAGCTCCTGCAGAACAAACTTCAGAGCCAGGTGCATGTGTGTTTGCAGGAACCAGACTCCAAATCCTTACACGATGCTATCCTGAATTTCTGAGGCAAAGGCCTCTTTTTGAATTTCTTTCTGATTTCATATGATCATCAGTGTCTTCTCTTCAGGACAGGATGGTGCTGCTCGTTGTTGGAAACCTGGTCAACTGGTCCTTGTAAGTAGCAGGGTGCAGGTGTCTTGCATACTTGTGCACGTGGGCAGCAGGATTCAGTACTGACACACAGGTGGTGTGAAGTGATGGGGATGTGCAGCAGTGTCTGTGCTATAGTCCTGTGCTGGGGCCTTTCTGACGCATTTTGGCAAGGAGCTGGATCCGATGAGCAGAGGATGGCAGGCAGATCCATAGGATGCAGCGCAGCACTGCAGAGCTACGCGAGGCATCCCTGAGCGTTTCAGCTGGTGCTGTCTCGTGGCTCGTGTCTGAGCGAGCTCGTGTAGGGCTGGCCTGGTACCACAGTGCTGTGTTGTGCTGCACATGTGTTTTCCACGCAGCTGGGAGGTCTCTGGCTCAGCCAAGGTGCAGGAGACTTGACAGATGCTTGTTAGTCACAGTCTGGCTCAGCAGACTGTGACTGAGAGTCAGAGCCTGGCTCAGCAGCAATTGCCTGGATGGAGGGATCAGCTCTCGAATGAGACCTAAAATCATTGCTCCAGGCTCCTGCTTTTCACTAGGCCTGCCTTGTGTTAAACGTACAGATCTGGGGCCAACTCCTACCAAATGAGATGCATTTGGCCATGAGTTGGAAGCAACCCAGGGCCCTCGCCTGTCGTCTGGGGTCTCCATTTGCTCTCAGCAGCTGACCGTGGCTGAGTTTGCTCTGCTTCTCAGCAGGGAGCAAAGGTGAACAGGGCATTTCCTCCAGAAAACTGGGAGACTGTGGCAGTGTTGCTCTGTCCTGAGGTCTGGGTGGGTGCAGTGGGTGGTGGTCAGTTTGGGGATGTCCCCTGTCCCCAGTGAAAGAGGCTATCTAACGTCCCTTCTTCTCTCTCTCTCAGCGCTATCTTTGGGTTGGTGTATCGGCCCAGAGACTTTGCCTCCTACATACTGGGGATCTTTATCTGTAACCTGTTGCTATATCTGGCTTTCTACATCATCATGAAGGTAAGGGAGGCAACTGTAGCTGTCCCTGGCATGTCTGTCTCCAAAGGGGAAAGGATAGGCCTCTTTTTTTGGCTGTAGTCTGGGTTCCTGTGGTGCTGCAGAAAGATGGGGTGTTGTGAGGCTCAGGATGGGACAAGGTGTTGTTGCTGGGGAGGGATGCTGGGTAGCCACCTTGGGATGGCTGGGCCGTGCCTCTCTGAGGTGGGCAGCCCTTTGCAGATGCAAATGGTCCAGGCTGGCGTGTCAGCCCTATGCATGGCTCCAACCTCTAGGAAGAACTCAGGGCACGTTGTGAGGTTTTGTCCCTGTCTGCAGCTCCGCAGCTCTGAGAAGCTCCTGCCCATCCCCTTGTTCTGCATCGTGGCCACAGCAGTGGTGTGGGCAGCCGCCCTCTACTTCTTCTTCCAGACCCTCAGCAGCTGGGAGGTAAAGTTCCCCTTTCACTGTCCTTCTGTCCATCTACATCTCTTGTCATCTTTCCTTCCTGTTGTTTGTTTTACACAAAAAACACTCTGGGGAAGAATCTTGAGCTGCTCATGGAGAACTGAAAGGGTTTAACTGCTTCAGCAGACTGGGAAGGGAGCATGGGAAGCTGTGTTGAGCCAAAAATGACTATATGCATGGAGCTGTGGTGAGACCAGCTTGACCATTTATGACCCAGGTGATCTAGAGGTCACTGGTCCTCACTATGGGACAGAGGAGGAGCTGGGGATCTGAAAGCAAAATTTGACAAATCCTGACCAGTGCTGGATAGAAGACTTCTCCCTGGAGCAGATGGCAAATGGGGAATAACCTGCTTGGGGTTATGGGAGCTCTCCGTGGCCTGGGAGGCTCTTAAATCTGGATTGGGTGCCCCTAACAAGATACTGCATCCATCTCCATGGAAGCGAGTGGCTTGCCGCAGCATGGTTTGGTGGAGGCTGTGCAGCTTTTGCTATGCAGGACCTCAGATGCGGAGACCAGAGGGGCCCTCCCAGATGTGGGTTGTGGCCCTAGTTCCATCTCCAGGTCTAAGTATAATGTTGTGCTCCTGCCCTGCTCTTACCACATGCCCAGCCAGCACAGCACTTTGCCCTGGCTCCTACATGGAGACTTAAGACAGGGTGATCTCCAGAGGGTCCAACGTGGCCAGCCAGGAACCTGTGTGAGTAGATATTGGGTCCTGACACCCTGCCTGCTGCCCTAGGAGACTCCAGCAGAATCTCGGGAAAAGAACCGGCCGTGCATCCTGCTGGGCTTCTTTGATGACCATGATGTCTGGCACTTCCTCTCTGCAGCTGCCTTGTTCTTCTCCTTTCTGGTGAGTTCTACTCAGCCTCCCACTCTGCCGTATGCGCGCGCTCTCTCTCTGCTCTTCCTCCTTGTTCCTCTCTATCCACACAGAGCTGTGTCTGCCCCAAGACCCCACAGAAATGCCCCAAGTCCTCTGCTTGGCTCTGCCTCCAGACATCCTTCACAGTGGGATGCCCCTTGTCAGTGGGATCAGGGATCAGACTTTCTCCTTTGGCTTGTCTCCCTGTGCCTCAAATTCCCTCTGGGGCTGTGGGTCACACAGCTGTTGTGGGGAAGCTGAGGGGCTCCTGGTGT
The DNA here is from genome assembly GCF_036013445.1 of Caloenas nicobarica. NCBI lineage: Eukaryota > Metazoa > Chordata > Aves > Columbiformes > Columbidae > Caloenas > Caloenas nicobarica. The sequence goes on along the minus strand of NC_088245.1, from coordinate 89,428,606 downwards.
GACCAACCCTCTCTTGGGTTTGTGAGGACCTCTCAGAAAGGGACACTACTTCCTTTGATTCAGGTAGTAGGATCACTGGTGTGGAGCTTAGTTCACTCCTGGGCTTTCCCTCACTTCCATATTCGACTCCCGTGCTCCTCTACTTGGTACCTCTTTTCAGGCCTGATGGTCTATGTGGTGGCAAAGGCAGAGGCATCCTGTGGAATGGGGTTACAGCATAGTGTTCTGGGAAAGTGAAGTGGGAGACCTTAACCCTAGCTGTGCAAGATGTAAGCTGTTTGTGAAGGAGCTGCCCGGCCACATGCAATATTTAAGCTGTGATCAAGCAATTCCCACCCTGCTGACTCTTGGATGCCTCTTCAGAGGCTGGTGGTGAGGAACCAGCTTACAAGCAGCGTCTCCATCGTGGCTGGGGCAGGATTACCTGCTCAGGTCCTTGCAGCACTTGTAGGCAGAGCTACCTGTCAGCTGTGCTGCCAGAGTGGCTTGCTGGAAGCGTTACGGAAACAAAGTTCATGTCGTACACGGGTTGCTGTCATGACTCTTGTACATGCTGGAGATGTGGCCCAGGTGGAGTCCTCATGTGATGAGACTTCATCGGGAGCTGGTCATTCTCTCCAGCTGTAGGCTGGCCAGCGAGACCTGAAGCTGCCTCGTGCTTTCCTCCTCAGGTCCTGCTGACCCTGGATGATGACCTGGACACGGTGCGCAGGGACAAAATCCCGGTGTTCTGAGTCCCCAGGGGACAGAGGCGCAGGGGTGTCCTAAACTGCTCAGCCGAAGGCACCAGGCAACCAGTATCTGTGGGGAATGAGCCTGCTTCTGTGGCCGACAACCCCATGGGAGCAGGGGAGCCGGATCCCACCGCCAGCACGAAGGGGTGCTGCCATAACTGAGGTGGGACTGGGAGGGAAGACAATGTTTGCTCCTTTCCCACCACACACTCTGGGGCAGGCGCGACCCAGCGGCTGAGGCCAGCGCGCAGCCCTCTGGCTTGTAGGTGCAGCGGGTGCTGGAGCCAGTGAAGAGGGGAGGAAACGGGGTGTTTGAGACCTTTGCTTCCCTTCCTCCCTGCTGATGTGCTCCACTTCCTCTTGGGTGAGCGGGCTTGAGAAGCGCAGTGCAGCTGCTCCCGCATCAGCAGCCAGTGCCTGTACCCTGCGGGCTGCGGCCCTCGGAGAGTCACTTCGGCAGCAGCGGGGAGAGCGTTTGGTTCCTGACCTGCAGCTGCCAAGTGAGCTGTGGACTCCCAGCTGAGGTGGCGGCGGGGGACTGTTTTCTTTTTTGTTGGAGAGGCTCCTCCTGCAGCTGGCGGGGAGCCATGGTAACAAGAGAAACCAGTCCAAGGGACTGCAGCATTAGAGGGAGATGGTGACTAGAACTGCCCAAGAGTGCTCTGCCAGAGGCAGAACCTCCCGCTTTGCTCTTGCGACCTCTCTTGCTGACACATGTTAAAAAGCCTCACTTCTCTCTGGCGGGTCCCACCCCGGTGCTTGTCAGCATGATGGTCTTCACAGAACCAGAAGCATTGTCCTCGAGAAGCCCTAAGAGAGACTGTGCAGTGAAGCTACAGCCTTGGCTGGCAGCTCCTTGGCCTCTGCTGCGTGGCCTTGCCAAAGGGGCAAGGTGGAACGGGGAGGCTGTCCAGCAGCCTCGGGCTTTCTCCTCCCACAAGGTTGCTTTGGGCAAACTTGGTATAGCAGGTGCCTTTGTGGGCTGGGAGTGTGGAGGAAATTTTGGGGTAGTTAGTGTTGAGCTCTTCAGCTAAAGATCTGGACCAAACTTCTTTCCAACTTTTCTGCATCTGAAATAAGTTTTTAAATGGCTTCTGCATTCTTCCTGAATTCTCAGTTATTTAAAAAACAAGAATAAGGTGTGAATTATTTCAGGCCTTACATCTAAAGTGTGACCTGTTTTGCTAATTTTGAATTTAAAAGTGTTCTTTGAGGCCTACTGTCCTTATTCTTGTCATTGTTAGAGCATTTTTCCTTTGGTGTATGTGCATATACATGGTGATGCAAAGGCTCCATTCCACCTGTGCTTACCAAAGCAGAAGGCTATGGTAATTTTCTATTCTGAGAAGTCTCTATCTCCTAGAAATGTTTTGCACTAGCTGGTTTTTATTTTTTTTTCTAAGTTGGAGTTTGTTAAGATGGTCAATAAAATGTTCTTGGCTCTCTCCTCTGCAGGTTGATCTGAATGCTTCTTGCTCCAGCTCTCAGCAGCAGCAAAGAGAGCGCTCGGGGCAGAGGGGTGCCCAGTGGTGTCACACAGCTGCTGTTATCCTTGGGTCCTTAGAAGCCTCACAAACAGTTTCCTGAGCATTGGTACAGGTGACCTGCTTGTTCTCTTAACCAAATTGCTTTTGTGGGGCTAGCTGGAGTAAAGAACAGACACTCCTATTTGTCACAGTAGCCCCTTTGGCAGAGTCAAGAGAGGGCTAGGGGAGGAATGACACAGAAAGGCTGCCAGCAGCCGTCTTCCCCAGCAGAGCAGAGGTGGTGGTGGTCCCTGTGTCCTGCATTTTATTACAATACTTTGGGCCTGACTTGCCAGTTTGCCATGCAGGTGGAGTTGTGAATATTCAGTGATGCTAGAAACAGAGGTAGGTTTCTCAGGCTTGTGAAGCACAAGCTTCTCTTCCTTGACAGTGTCAGCATGGGCTGCAGGGAAGGAGATGGCACTTGCTTTTGTCTGAGTAGCACCAGTGGAGTGTAGTACTGAGCCAAGGATAGTCCACATTTTCCATTCAGCCATCCTGCAGCCTTGCTGTATGTTCTTGGTCTATCTAAAATGGCAGAATCCAATATTAGCTACACAGGCCAAGAAGTCTGAGATGCACAGAAACTCCTAAATTCTTACTAAGCTGCATAGGTCAGGGACTCCTGGTGGGGCTGTGGTGCTCTGTCTTGCCCAGCACGGTTACACACCTGCTACGCAGATGGAGCCACCTGGATTTCTGTGTCCAGAGGTGTATGAGTGTTCCAGCTGACAGCTTCTTTGCAACACTTGCTCTGTGCTGCCCTGTCCCCTCCCTGCAAATGCAAGGGCTGCTGTAGGAGCTCAAGTTCTCTGACTAGTGAAACCAACATTTGTTGTAGTAATATCTGGGGTGTGCAGGATGTGCCCTCTCAAGGGCTCTACTTGGAGGGCAGACAGAAACAAGCAGTGATAGCACTGATGCCAGCGCCATCTGTTCACTCCTTTCTCTCTGCCCCGGCAGCAGAAGCAGAGATCTGAGGCACAGCTGCACAGAGCGCTGCTGCGTGGTGCCACCTGGATGCTGCAGTGCTAGATCTCTTCGGAGGTCACATCATTTGCTCCTGAGGTGATCCAGGGAGCAAGCAGGGCACTGCTTTGGAGCTGGGACTGGGGAACGTAGCAGGAGAAGAGGGGAGAAAATTTCCTGACGGAGTACTCAGGACAGGCCTTGTGTGCACCTTCAGGGTGGGTTACAAGGCTTTGTGTGGGGAGGTGCTTGCAGGACAGCAGTGCTGGCATGGGCAGGACAAATCCTTGAGTGCTGGGGGCACATGGGGTTTGAACACAGCCTGCTGGCACCAGCAGGATGACCACCAACTCCCATGAGTTGCTAAACCAAAAGAAGCCTCTACTTGAGGCAAAGCGTGCTTTAGATCTCCTCTAAGGAGGAAGGCTATGCTGGGGTGGTTAAAGGTCCTTGACATGGATATACTGCCCTACTGTTGCCTGAGGAACTGCAGCAGCCTTTAATCTTGTAACTGCCTGGTTTCTCTGGTGTCCATGCTGCAATCACACCATGCAGCTGCAATTGCACTGTGCAAAGAACTCCAGAGCCCACTGAATCTTCTTATATGAAGTGGGTGAGTTTGGCCAGAGACTCCAGTGAGGTTTCTGACTAGAATTAGCAAATGCTGCCTCCCTCAGTCCCCTTGAGCCAGAGAGATGGGAAGAAGACGGGCACTGGTTCAAAAACCTGTTGATCTTGGCAGATCATCAGAACTGGTGTACAAGCAGGTATCTGGGGGGAAGCAAGACTTGTAGGATCCAGTGTGGGATCCTGCTGTTTGTGAGTCTAACCTGAAGTCCTCTTTGCTCACTGTGTGGCCCTCATACACCCTGCTTAGTCAGGTGCAGGATGGGCTCTTGCTTTGCAGGACGGCCCTTTCTCCATATTTAGGTGTGGAGAAAGACGAGCAGCTTTTCATCTTGTACAAGTATGTTCTGCTTTTGGTGTATTTTGTGGTGCACAGAAGTTGAGGACATAGGACAAGCTGTTCAGGTAGTAGGAATATCACCTCTGTGCCAGGCTGAATCAGGGCTTATGTGCACCCAAAGTTGGTCCAGTTTTGGGGACACATTTTCATAAAAGATATTCCTTCTCCCAGTGTCTTCCATAGTCTGTAGCCTTAGACCTTGTCCCAAGCTTGTATTTGTTTCTAGCCAGGAAGCTGGTTATCTTCTCTAAACAGGAATGTGAGGAAAAAATGTTGAACAGCAGTTGGAAGGCTCGATATAGGAGGCAGAAGAGCAGCATATGGGCTCACTGAGCTGTGCCGAGATGAGCACAGTATGTGAATGGCAAGGTGGTAGCAGCAGTGAGGCAGAGAGGTTAGAGAAGGGTGGAGAACAGCACAGAAAAAGCAGAAAAATGTGAGAGAATTAAGTTAAATACAAGGAAAATTGCCTCAAGCCTAAGAGTTGGGAGGAAGAGTTGGAATTGCCTCCCTGTTGCTTCTGTGCTTCCAGCTTGATGCACCAATTTTTAAAATTTCCTCTTAGTTTTACCCTGCCTGCTGGTTTCTGTTCATATGACAATTGTCCGACCTGGTGGCTGCAGGGGCCTGCCTGACCCAGTGGCTGCAGAGGTTCCTCAGTGGCTCTGGCTGGCGAGGTGTCTGGCTGGGCACCTGGGTGGCTTTCTGTTTCCCAGCTGTCCCGGTTGAGCTTGGCTACGCAGCTCTCCACACCTGAAATGCCGCTTGTGCCTTTAGTGCCTCTGTCCTTTGCCGGGTGACTGCTCGCAGGGACGGAAGAACAGGTCCCTGGGTAGGTGGGGGACCTCCATTCCCTGACTTGCATGTGTCACGTTGGTGGTGTTGTTTCACCTTTGTTCACTGAAAAAGCTGGTGTGAATTGTGTTAGGAGGTGGGGGCACTTCTGCTGCCCACAGGCTGGTAGTGGGGTCCCTGCTTCCCCCATCACGTGCATCACAAACTGCTTTAACAGCTCTTGTAAGGAAATTGTTCACTTTTCTGGTGAATCCTGTCCTCAGTCAGTTTAAGTGGCTTGCTGAGGAGCTTGAAGGAAGCAGGAGCTGGTCTGGCTGGAAGTGGCAGCTGCCAGAATAACTCTGTGTGTGTTGTGGAAGCTGTACCTGCCCAGGAGCACCTGCCCTGAGCTCTCCACAGGTGGTCATTAAATACTCGGGCTCATTTGCCACGTTATGAGATATGTTTGCTAGTTTTATAAGCAGAAGAGCTACTAAAACTCAGCTTTGTATAATTTCTGTTACACCTCCATGATTTTCCCAAGTGCAAGTCAGTGCAGTGCTGTGGTTGGCTCAAGCAATTTTGGGTGGCCCATGGGCAGAAAGCTGCTGTTGAGCAGGCTCTGTGCTACCTCCCCTGGTAGCAATGAGACCTGTCTCTTCCCTCTGCTGTGCTCTTCTCTTCACACGGCTCCCAGGCACCTGAACTTGTGTCCCCTCTCCCTCAGCTGTGTTAACCTAAGCCATAGAGGGGAGGTGGATACAACCATATAGTCCTTGTTTTCTCAGGAAATGTAGGGAAAGTTGTTTTTCTGCCTGGTACAACTCAAAGGAGACAGAAATGGCTTTTTAATAATAATAATAATAATAAACCCCCCTCACATTTTAGGGAAGCTATGATGATCATGTGAGCTGACAGTGTTACAACTACCACTGAAACCTCTGAGGTGGTAGAAGAACAGCCAAGGCAGGAGGACCATGCTGTGCTTTGAAATGTGGAGGCACAGTTTTAGGGGAAATGTTAACTTGGCCACAGTTAAAGGTAAATTGTGTGCCTGTTAAAACAGCAGCATCTACACAGAGCAAATAGTTCTTTGGCAGGGGGGCTGGTGGTGGTGGTGGAAGTCAGCAATGATAGCAACAGGGAGATGCTGAGTTTATCCAGTGCATTATAGGGTGTATCTGAGGCTGAGGGACACCAAGGGTATGTTCCACCTCTAGCTTAACATGGGGGAAGAAACACTTTTGAGCCAGTTTCACTTTTTCCTTTGTATGTGGTTTCCCTCACATACACTTGCATGTAGCTGTGCAAAGCGTTGGAAGGATCCCAGAGGCCCCCAGGAGCTTTCAGCCCAGAGGAGGCCAGGAAGGCTGACCAGCAGGACCTCTGTGGCCCCAGGGCTGCTGCTGGGGCCTCTGTGGAAGGTGGAAACTGTGCCAGCAGCCACGCGTCACCTCCCACAGGTAAGCCCTGACCTGCATCTGTTGTAGTTAGCCAGAGGTGAGGGCATCAGCCCATTCTTGAAGGTATTTGGATGCCTCCTGTCCTGTTGCTCCTCCCCTCTGCTGTGACAAGAATGAGCAGACTGCTACAGCAGGGAACTCTCCCTTTATGTGTTGGGCTGTCAACACGCCCTGACATTGGGGCTGTTGCTCTTGGGCAGTGCTTGGTGCAGTTAACTAGCCCTGCAGTGCAGTTAACTAGCCCTACCTGGGCCCCCTCAAGGTAGGGAGAGTGGTTTTAGAGTTGGTTACTGTGACTACTCAGAGACCATCCTTAGTTCTGCACACACCTTCCTGATGTTCCAGTGAACAATGGCCATCTCTGACTGCAGCCTCCTCGTTTAAACTGCAAATACTGACTGTCACTGAAGTAACAAAATGGAAGCTCATCTGTCTTAATACTAAATTTTAGCTAAAAAAAAAAAATAAATCTTCCATAAAGGCATCTTCAGCATCTACAAGAATTTTGAGGTTTACAAGCAGTAAGGCAGCCTGGAGCCCCCAAAAGGTTTCATAGCAATTGCATCAGCTCCTCCCATATTACACAGCCTCCCAAAAAGCCTTTGCTTACTGTGAAGCATCTCTACCAGTCTCATCCAGCCACATCCTTTAGATTCAAACTGTGAGAAAAGACCTATCTTAGTGCACTTCACAACCAACATGGCATGGACAGCATCTACTGTGCATTATTTAAGTTCTTCATGATCAGTATATGTTTCTTCTGGATTATGTAGTTTTATGTATACAAATAAAGTTGTGTATAACTCCTGCATATGCAGAGAATATACATCAGTGAAGAACTATAATTGTAAATTCCCAGCCTCAAAACAAAGCTTTTATTTTTACCCATCTTGAAGAGTGAAATGTGGGGCTTTTTGTGGGGAATGAAGCTGTACCAAAAAATAATACAATATTCAAAGTGCGTTTTTCTTTTTTTTTTAATAAAATACTATCATGTTCATATCTATACAAATAATTATTACAACTATTAAACAAAGTATTACACTTAACAATAGAAATCTCTGAACTCTGAACAAGATCATGGTTTGGAATATTTACATCTTAATGCAACACATTTGTAAAAAGATGTTAAAATAAACAGAACAAGATCTTATTTACAATTGGAAGATGATGTTCCTGTTCATTCATTATAGATTTCTACTGCAGAGTTCCTTTTTTTCCATTACAAAATAGTAAGGACTTTCCACTGGGGCTGTATCCAAGTAATTTACAGCTGTATAAAACAGAAGCACAGCAAGGAAACTCCGGACTGAATATAAATAATTTACATTGTGGAGGGCAACAGCATCTTTGATTAATCTCGCATGGCAAAATCCATATTTGCTTCCCTTCTCACAGTGAGTGGGCAGGAACAGGGGTAGAACCTGCTGTGAGCTTGGTTGTTTCACATTTGTGACTGCTGAAACAGCAGCATATTGCAAACTTGGAACCTACTTGTAAAAATACTTTCAGTGACGCAGAAAGTAATACTTCTTTTTCCTTCAAGTTTATCTCAAAAAAACTGGTATCGGCAAATAATAAATGGCTTCTGCGTAATTAAGCAGGGCTTATTTGCGGAGAGACAATGGTTTTGTATTGTAACGACCAAAAACCTCTGCTAAATCTCCCACTGGTTCACAGAGTAACTTGCTCTCAGTTTAACCAGTGGGAATCAAGCATCAGTGCTCTGAGGTTTTAGATTCACTCGAGGGATGGCAGAGGCAGTAGGAGGTTGAAAACAGTCACACACAAACCTGTGTCTGCACTGGCCCTCCTGTCCATGTGGCTGCTCCCTGTGCTGGATCGGGGCAGCGGGAGAGGAGAACAGCAGTAGCAGATAACTTTGCTTAAGTGATGATAAAGGACGGCACTCCTTACATCACTGTGTCAGAAAACAACACAAATTTGAGTGATTTGGTACAAGTAAATTCAACGCGACTTTGTCTTTCCAGTCAAAGTGAGATCATTATTGAAGTGATGAGCATGGAACTTATTTGGGGAACAGCGAAAGATCACAGCTCTTAGCACAGCTGCCTACACTGAGTCATCCAGAAACAGATTACGGCGTGAGTTTGTGACCAAGTCCTCGAGCCAGGACTGCACAAGTACCTCCGAATAAGGTGAAGAGACAACAGGAGATCAGATATAACGAAATGACCCCTTTTCTCCAGCCATGCTCTGCCACATGATTTATTTCCTGTGACAGCACTATAGTCACCAACCACAGCAGCAGCAGCGCAGCTTTAAAGTGCAGTAGGAAATCTGTGCAAAATTCAGGAGGCTCTGTACTAGCACAGCGTTTTGTTTATTTTTTTTTTTTTCAGAGAGGTGCTCTTCCACCTGGGCAGCAGTGCAGTGACTGGAGCAGGGGGCAGGAGCTAGAAAACACATTCCAGTTAGGTTCAGCCACCAGCTCAAGCCATTTCAGTTCTCAGTTTCCATAGCTGTTCTTAAATGAGGTCCCTTCTCTCAATGAAAAGGTATGCAAATGTTAATACATTACTACTTTACTGCCCGCTTTCAACTTAGTCTGACTCTGCTCTTGCTCTCCTGGGCTTCTTAAGGGATTAACCGAGGACTACACTGGCGCTTGTGCAATACAGCCCTACAACATTTGCCATTGTTCGCTGAAGTCATTTAGGCCAAGCTGAAAGCCACAGACACACACCACGTGTCAGCTCTGGCAGTCCCACCGTTGAGGTAGTTCTGAACCTTTTCCTTCTGCTGCTCATTTTGCTAAATTAGGCAGCACAGGGTATTCTTCCTTTCTCCAAAACCAAAACCAAACCCCACTTCAGTGTAAGTAACCATTGAAAGAGTATTATGGAAGGGAAAATGCCATTGTCAGGCTAACAGATTGCAATTAAAACCACAAAATATTTTTCTAAATACATCTTGAAAAACACAGGAACTTTTAATTGCCAGGTAATTCTTAGAAGAAAAAGATAAATTGTTGGTGTCATAGCTATTTGCTGAAGAAAATGTATTTGTTTCTTGAATTGTTATTATAACAAGTAAAACAATTATTTGATCTGTGAAACTTTTGTCAACCTTTCCTTCCACCACCGCCCCTCCCCACCAAAAAAACCCAAAAAGCATATATCAAGGTAAGGTGAGCCTTTCTTAATGTCTTACCAACCTGATACCTAAACATAACAGCTTCAATGGTAGGGGAAAGGAAAGAAAAAAGAAAGAAAAGTTTCCACTCAAAGGTTAAGATGTCGCAATAGCCCCTCTACCTGGGAGCAGAGCCCAAAGGTCTGGGAACCCACCAGAGGTCGGAAGCTGAGACCCTGACCTGTCACTGGCACAAACTCACCTACAAACCTAAATGCAAGGAGCTGTGCCCTGGCCTGGTCAACGTGGAAGCTCAGGGGTGATTAGCTTATAGTGAAGAGGAAAACTAAAACAACTTCATAATTAAAACCAACAAAAATCACTTAACATCTAATTTCCTCTCTTTTAATGTGAAATATCCAGTCTATCCACTGTTCTTCCTAAAGGCATTTGAGCATGAACATATGAGAAGCTGAAATCTGTGGCAAACTGACAAGTTCATCTTAAACCAGGGGACCTGGTCAGACCTAGCATTCAAAGACCATCTTGGACAGTGAATTAGAGCAAAGGGCTGCACAACAGAGCTGATGTTTCTTGTAATTAAATTGATCTGAAAGCCAGTCAGCAGTGTAAATAACAGAATTTGGAGAAATGTGTTTATACGAAGCTCTTGCAAATAGGGCTGCCTACCTTCTTTGTCATAGCAGTCTTCCTGCTCCCACACCAACGCCACAGGATCACTTAGCATCACTTACGGCACGTAAAAAGACTCACACTGGTATGTGGTTGAACTTCAACAGAAATTGCCATGTTCAAAGAGGGCAGTGAAATGATACTTCTCCATCCTGGTCTCGGCATGTTTCAGAAAAAGTCCTGAGAGGGACGACAAAGTGGTGTGGTGATTATGCAGGAATCACCATGCCCTGTCACAGCAATGCAGGGTGCAACCCTCTAGTAAAGACTGAGGGTCAGTCACGTGGTAATTACTTTTGAGCCACACACCACAAAACAGTGCAGTTCCTGCCAAGTTGCTGTAGTCTTTATCTCACTAAAATGCCCATGTTGTGATTACCTGCACTACAGGTATCTTGTGAACAAGGTCGCTACTTTTTGTGGTTGTCTTTGTAAACAGAAAAGGGGCACATGTAACTTACTGAACCAGTTACTGCCTCTCCAGAAAATGATGCCCAGTACACACAAAAAACCCCCACACATCATAATCACAACTGACATTTCCTATTGTGAATAATCAGGATTGCATTTAACCTTGATAGACCACCAGTGAAATTAATAGCAAAATCAATATGAAGGAATAAATATGTAGAATAGAATAATAGAATAGAATAGAATAGAATAGAACAGAACATTTCAGTTGGAAGGGACCTACACGAATCATCTAGTCCAAGTGCCTGACCACTTCAGAACTGACCAAGTTAAAGCCTGTTATTAAGGGCACTGTCCAAATGCCTCTTAAACACAGACTGGCTTGGAGCATCAACCACCTCTCTAAGAAGCCTGTTCCGGTGTTTGACCACCCTCTCGGTAAATAAATGTTTCCTAATGCCCAGTCTAAGCCTCCCCTAGGGGAGCTTTGAACCATTCCCACATGTCTTATCAGTGGACCCCAGGGAGAAGAGCTCAGCAGCTCCTCCACGTCCCCTCCTCAGGAAGCTGCAGAGCCATGAGGTCGCCCCTCAGCCTTCTTCTCTCCAAACTAGACAAGCCCAGAGTCCTTGGCCGCTCCTCACAGGACATTCCTTCCGACCCTGTCACCAGCTTTGTTGCCCTCCTCTGGATGCATTCAAGGACCTTCACATCCTTCTCCAATTGTGTGGCCCAGAGCTGCGCACAGCACTCAGGTGAGGCGGCACCAACACTGATACAGCGGGACAATCACCTCTTTTGGCCGGCTGGTGATGCTGCGTTTGCTGCACCCCAGGACAGGGTTTGCCCTCTGGGCTGCCAGGGCTCACTGGTGGCTCCTATTGAGCTGCTGTCAACCAGCACCCACATCCCTTTCTGGGGGCTGCTCTCCAGCCACTCTTCTCCCAACTTATACTTGTGCCCGGCATGATTCCATCCCAGGTGCAAAATCCAGCATTTGGCTTTGTTAAATTTCATCCCATTAATCATAGCACAGTGCTCCAATCTACCTAGAACCCTCTGCAAGGCCTCTTGTCCCTCAAGAGAGTCAACAGCACCTCCCAATTTGGTATCACCAGCAAACTTGCTACTGGTGCATTCAACTCCTGCATCCAGATTATTAATAAATTGAACAGGACTGGCCTTAGAAATGAACTCTGAGGAACACAGCTGGTGACCGGTCACCAGCCAGACGTAGCCCCATTCACTACAACCCTTTGAGCTCTGCCCTTCAGCCAGTTCTTCACCCAGTGTACCCCAAACCTGCTCATTCCACAGCTGGACAACTTGTCCAGAAGGATGCTGTGAGGGACAGTCTCAAAAGCCTCACTAAAATCCATAAAAACTACATTCACCGCCGTCCCTTCATCCGCAAAGCAGGTGACCTTATCATGGAAGGATATCAAATTAGTCAAACTGGACTTTCCCTTTGTGAGCCCATGTTGACTGTGCCGATGATTGCATTGTTCTTTAAATGACTTTCAGTAGTAGCCGGTACGATCTTATCCATAATTTTTCCAGGAACTGAGGTTAGGCTAACAGGTCTGTAGTTCCATGGGTCTTCCCTTACAACCTTTTTCCAGATTGGAATAACATTGGCGAGCTTCCAGTCAGCAGGGGCCTCCCCAGACTCCCAAGACCTTCGGTAGATAATTGAGAGGGGTCCTGCTGCAACATCTGCCAGCTCCTTCAGTATTCTGGGAGGAATCCCATCAGGCCCCACGGACTTGCGAACATTCAACTGATACAACTGGTCCATATAAGCTTAGAAGCTCACTCCAGTTTTCATCATGAAGTACTGGACTTTCCCCAGCAGAGGAAACTAATGTGGTATTACATGAATGCCTGGAATGATGAGCAGGATTAACCTGGAAGACCTGGAAGCCAGGGCTTAATTTTTTAAAATTTGTCTTGAAAGCCAAATGCAGTGTTACACACAGAGTGGCATTTAAAGAGACCAAGAATGGCTGTCTTCCTTCCCTCCTAATGGTCTGGATGAGTGTGTAATGCACAGCGTAGCTGCTGGTTCAGTTCCCCTGTCTTTATCATCCACAACCCACAGAGCCACTCATCGTTACGGAACTCCTTCCATCACCCAAGGCAGCCCCATCAGGATCTACTGTGCTAGGAAAATCAATTTGATCAGAGAGTCTCATCAGCCAACACCCAGACCTGCAGTGCGCTTAGTCGGAGTTGAGGACAGACCATCATTCCCAACCTCCCTGCTCTCTGCAGGCCAGTTGCTGCCATTCGGTCGGTAACTACACTTTGACAGCCCACTTCACAGCCAAAATCAGACCAGCTGCCTTGCTTTGAAGTAAAATAAATATTCTATCTATTATTTTTAAGAAACACAGAGAACTGATGCACCACTTAGATTTAATGTCCAATGATAAGCTCCATCTGAATTAAAAAGTGATTCCGAACTTGAATCAGAACAGGAAAACAACAGATCCCAGGTTACAAGGGTGGAGACATTGTCAGGATGGACTACAGACTTTTTTGTGCTAAAGCCTCTTTACTTTCCTTGATTGGTGTAAAAGGAATTAGCAAAAATGAGGCCTGGGCAGTCAAGCTATGGAAAAAACTTTCAGGTCCCTCTTTGTGGGTCCTCCTCTTGGAGATGGAGAAAGATGTTCCCTTCTGCTTTTCAAAGAAAAAAAAAAATCCCTAAAAAACAGTCCCAGGGAGCCTGCTCTTCCCTAACCCCGCCACTAGGAGAGGCACCGGGGAAGAACCTGTGACAGGTCCCAGGAGCAGCAAGAAGATGCACTGGTGGGCAACACACAAGGGTTTCAAGCTTACCCTGCCCAGAGAAGATGCCCTGGAGCAGCTTTTGCCCCTCCTCAGCTGCTAAAGAGATGATTGCATACAAGAAGACCCGAAGCTACTACGGTATTTAAAGAATCAAAAGCAGAATGTTATTTCCAAACACAAAAAAATTAAAGACAAATATTTCTGCCTTGTTTGAAGAAAAATCACACTGTAGAACCATCAAATAAATAAAACTTACCTAGTTCTTCCCTTTACTTTAAAAGAAATGAGATCAAAACTCGTGAAAGCTCTGGAGACTCAGCTAGCCCATGCATGTTCACTCCGTCTCTCGCTCACATACAAACGCATCCCCCCCTTCCTCATGGTGCTCAAATCACAAACCTTCGTGGTATGCAGCGTTGCAGGTTTGACACGTTCATGGTCCTGCAGCCATAATCATACGAGTTTGGACAAAAGGTGCATTCAAGTGCAGAGTACTGATACTAACTCGGGCCTGATCCTGTCAGCAACATTAAGTAAAAACTGTGCCCACAGGGATCTCCACTCATTTTGCAGGATGCCACAGGCTCAGCCCTCCTCCCACGTGCTGCCTGGTACAAACAAATGGCTGTCACTCACAGAAACCAGAAAGCTGGTGTTTGAGCATGGGCCAAAGAAAAGGAGAGGAGGGAGAGGAGAAAAAGACATTAAGAAGGTGCCAAACAAGGTACAAAACCCACCCTGAGGTAACTTGCAGCATATGAACAATGAAATGGCAAAAAATAGGAGTGCTGTCTCTGCTGAATACACTAGAAGGAGTTGTAAGCTACATTAAAACATTGACCAAGTTCAGCAGTAAGTGAAGCCATTGTTAAAACAGATCCAAACCAAATTATTCTCAGAAACAGATAGTCATGGGTTAAAGAAATCTGAATTTTCTAAACCAGTATTTTTAATTGCTGACCAATGAAACACATAGTAATTTTTGTTGGGTTAAGTCAGCCTTAAGTCAAGTGTGTGTGACAAGCTTCAAACAGACAAAAGCTGCACAACAAATGTCTTTATCAATTAACACTGAGTTAACACAGACTTGACTTTGTATTGAGGCTCTTGAAAATATTTTACTAAAGAAAGAGAGAAACCCAAGCCACTTCAAGTTCGTCTGTAGTTTCAAGTAAATGCATCAGAAACAAAATAAAACCTGTAGCATTTGTTTCCTATCTGCCATATGGATGCTCTCTTTCCTTTGTTTAACATCCACATATTACTGAGTGTGGCCCTTTCCCTGGAACAATCAGACATCAAACTTGATTGTTGGAAAATCAACAACCAATATTTGCACAGCTCTCAATGTTGCATCCTTACTGTTTACTAGTAAGCATTGCTATAGGCACTGGTGCTTTAAAGTTAGGAAGGTGGATGGAAATACAGTGTGTATTTAAATATGAAAAGTACCCATATACATACAGTTAGGCAAAGAAACAGTGAGCTATGAATGGTCTCTTCAGGGATGCCAGTAAGATCCACTTTCTTCTTCTTAAATATACAAACAATGCATCAGACAAGAAGTCAGTCTAGCAGTTTTCATACAGCTGAGCTGCAGTCATGACCTAGAATATGGCTTATATTGTGGGCAGGTCGGTTTGAGGACTGCTTGGAAGAATCTGAAGCAGATGTGTTTGCAATGGAAAGCAAAGGCGACATTGCTGAACCATCTGGAGGAAGAGCTGTGGCTATTTCTGGAAACAAAGACGTCAAGTTAAAATTGGATAAGTGCGATGTGTTGGTCATGTGCATCGGTGGCATATCCGGAAGCAAAGGAAAACTTGGCTGCGCAAAACCAACAGGCCTCGGAGGAGACAAAATGGATCCAAATCGATTGTTCAAACTTCCGCTACTCGGCTTCTCTGTGCTTGGGTTAGGAAACATTTGATTGGGAAAGTAAGGGATAGAAATGTCATTGGAAAGGGTAGGGTGGGCAGGAGAGTACGGAGGATAGAAGGACGGCAGCGTATTCTGAGGATCGACCGGGATTAGAGCTGGTGTTCGAGTGGCACTAGGCTGGGTGACTGGTGGGATGAAAGAGGTATTGGCATTTATCGGTGGATTCATGCCACCCTCTGGAATAAAAGGGAATCCAAAATTCTGAGAGAGAGTATGTTGGTCAGGGGCTGCGTTATCATTAGACACTTGAGGGCCATCAGACATAAATCGGACAATGCTTCCTCTTTTTTCTATTGCAGACTGCTGGCGCCCAAGAATCATACTGCCACTGGTAGACAGGGGAAGATGGGGAAGACTAGGGTCAAAGACGTTCCCATGTCTTTGATTTCCAGATCGATTCCTTTCGGGCTGACGTATTTTAGAACCTGCACTATCTTGCAGAGGATGCCTCGACCGCTGAGTAACTGAAGAATTTGGCTGACGAACAGACGGTTGCCCTTGCTCGCCATTTCCGTGAGAAACAGCAGGGTGAGGGTGAGTTGGCCTCACAACTCCATGCATGTTGCTAGAAACGGGCGTATTCATGTGGCTCTTAGTTCCATGACTGTCTGTCATCCTCATGGGATTGGACTTCTGCACAGAGATGTTAGGGCTTGTATTGCGACCCTGAATATCTCCCGAGGAAGAAGAACTCGAAAAAGGAATAGTCAAAGAACTGTTCCTTGTGTTAATTGCACCAATAGACATGTCACAGCTCTCCCTACTCTGGCCATCACCATCTCTTCGGATGTGGACACTCTCCCGTGCTGGGGGACAGTTGTACTCAATTGTGGAGGAAGCGCCGCATTGTGTGTTCCTTTGATGTTCTGAGATTGATCTTTGGCTTCCACTAACTTGATCTCCAAGATGAGGGGCAAGTAAACTCTGCATAAAGCTTTGGTGGCATGTGTTTTCATTCTCCCTTGATGGCAGGGTATTTCCTGGTGGAATACCCTGTACCGGCTGGTAGGGCAATCTCTTCTGTCTCTCTATGGATGGCCCAGTATTTTGACCAATTCGAAACGCTTGTGACTGCATGCCCCTGAGGGATGACACGGAATTACCGATTTCACTGTTTCTTGAAGCCTGTACATCGAAATTGCCTGTCGGTTGTTGATTGGGTCCAGATGGCTTAAATGTCTGACAATCAGAAAGCCGCTGCACATCTGATCCAACTGTATGGTCGACAGATAAGCGTCCCTGCATATTATGAATCGCCAACCCTTTATTTCTAGAAACATCAAGGTAGCTTCTCATTTCAAGCTGGTCAGAAACCCTAGGGCCTTGAAGAGATACTCCTATCCTCTGTTCTGAATTAGAGGGCGTCTTCCCAATGAGCGCCTCTGCAGAGTAGCTGGAAACTCTATTTCTTTCCTGCCTATGAGGGGTGCATGTCATATCTGATGGTCTGGTTACGATACTTGCCTGTGACACCATTTGCTGCTCTAAGCCCCTTGAGGTCATAAGTCTCTGCATCTGATTGTGCCCTGACACATGTTCAGAAGCTGAGCCTTGCTGTCTGCTGCTAACATCTTGCTGCTGTTGATGCATAATATCCTGATTTATATGGCTCTGAGGGTGGTTATGATGGTTTCTGCTTGTTGCAGGATTTTCACAGTTCTTTTCAGGCTGGGAAGCTCCAAAGTGCTGCTGCATCTGCTGCTGCATTTGCTGGTGGTGAGGATGAGGCTGACCGCCTTTTTGCCGTGTTTGATCACTTCCGTGGTGTTTTTGCTGTAGAGAAAGTTGTGTGGCTTGTGTTCCCTGGATGAGATTGCGTTTCTTCTGCATCTGCACCTCCTGCTGTATTGTTCGCTGTTGGTGGACACCGTGGGGTTGAGAGTGGACCGAGTTTTCCCCATGAGTGACATGGTGCTGCAGCTGATACAAGTGGTGCCTTTCTCTTAACTGGCCAGCCTGCTGTTGCTTTAAGTATGGATGACTGCTGTGAAGGTGAGATATGCCTTGAGCAGGAACATGTTGAATTGGCTGCAAGTGCTGCCCTGCCTGGCCTTGCTGCTCTGAAATTGATGGCTGAGAAGCACATTGAACTTCAGTTTGTCTCAAAGCTGGTGTTACAAAGTTGCTGTTAGATGGGAATAATCTGTTAAGGCCATCGGTGTGCCCTTGATTGCTCACTGATGCCACGGAATTGGATGAATTAGGAGGAATCTGACTGACTAGCATCTGTGTTTGATCAGCAACACTCTCTGGTGTTCGGTTCATCAATGCCATCCCTTCCAGCCTTATGGGCGTTGTCTGGCACTGCTTTTGCCTCTTTGCCGTAGAAAGCAGAAGGTCATCTTGAACAGCCCGCTTGGCAGAGTCCTTGCGACCTTCATGAGTTTGCTGCTTTAAGTGTGATTCCTGCAGCTGGGGAGCCTGCATGGTGCTTGCCCTAATAGCATTAAGTTGTTCCTGAGCATATTCACTCATCATAGCAGGTCCTGGAGACTGATTGACGTATGTGCTAGAGGGAATAGAGAGGCCAATGGTTGCAGGGACACTTGCTGGCTCTGAAGACTGGGATAAACTCGAGCAACTCACAAGGGGATGGACAATTCGACTCTGGTGTATCAGATTATTTACACTTAAACTGGTTATGCTTGGCGACTGGGAAGTGGAAATCTGCAAAGAAGTGTTTGATGTTTCCACACCTCCTACAGAGCAGCTTGGCTTTTCAACCTGTCTATCAACATTTGCTTGTACTGTATCCTGAGCACTGAATTTGTTTGGTGCTGCTTCCAACGGCCCTGCGTTTTCTTTCACTGGTTGAGGCTTAAAAGGCTGTTGCTCTCTCTCCAAAGGTGCAACCTGTGTTGACTTCGAGATAGCATCCCTCACGTTAACCTGTATTCCCCCCCCTCCACCTTTCTCTAGGCTTTCCTGGTCAAAAATTGCTCTTGCTGCAAGAGCTACAATGTCAGTCTGTTCTGAAAATGTGCAGCTGTTACATGTACTGGTTGAAGTGCTGCTAGTAACATCTTCTCTGGTGGTATCTGGCAACATAGACGCAACTGAGAAGCCTCGACTGCTGCCAGAGCTAGTTGACATTGGGGAGTCTGCCTGCCTGCTAGTGATAAGGGAAGCACCCACTACTTCCTGATCAGAAATGCAGGAGTGATGCTGGGAGAGCGTGTCACCTTCCGTGTTCATTAGCAAGAGTTCCTGCTTCTCAGGCAAACCAACGTTTGATTCTGCTGATTTAGAGTTTGCCATGGAAAAATCAGAATGCTCCCCCTGAACAGCAAATGAAGAGGTTTTTTCTGCAGCTGTTCTTTCTTTCGTGAGATCGGACAGCATTTTGGTTAGACCCTGTCCTTCTAATAAGTCCACATCTTGCATTACCACTGAGGAATCCTGCGCAACATTGCAGGACTCTGAAATCGTTCCTGCCTTGGAAGTATGACCCGCTGTGCTGCTCTGTGCTGCTGATGTCCCAGCAACCTGAGAGTGTGTCACATGTGCTTCGGTACGAGAGGATGTTAAGGTGCTGAGGGGTTCACAGGGTTTGGGTGACTCCGATGAGGCAGAGCTGGTTGGCAGATGGTTTTGAGACCCAAGGGCCTGCTGGTGAGGAGCAGCATCTTTGGCAGTCGGCGGGGTAAGGGCCAGCTGCTCTGACACCACGAATGGCAGTGGCGAGGAAGCAGGCGCCTCTGCTGAGCTTGACTCGGGTTCAGAGCAGGTTTTGGCTGCCTGTTCAGAGCTCATACTCTCTTTGGAACGACAGTCAGAAAGGCTGATGCCACTCGATGCTGCTACACCATTCGCCTGAGATGTTGCTAAAGCTTGTGAAACTGCTGGAGCGTTTTCAAGCAGCCCCTCGCTGTTTGATGGCTTTGCCACCATTTCCACAGAAGCACAGTCCACCTTCCCTGCATCTTTGCAAGGAACGGCTGGACAGGACACTTTACTGTTGACTGCTTGGTGTTTCTTTGTACTTGGCTTTTTGTTTGTCCTTTTTGATTTTGCACTGGATGGCAAGCCAGCAGCTGCTTTTTTGGGGGAAGCACTTATTGAATTAGATGCACTAGTTAGTACTGAAGCCTCTGTGGGTACTGAAGATGCCACAGAAGTGGGTAATGACACACAGTTAACTGTGGCAATCTGGTTACTGACAGTTGTGGGATTGGCAGGGTGGCTGAGAGACAAATGTAAGCAGCTCTGTCCAGCCATTTGTGATATGCTTTGATTGAGGTTAGCTAAAGCACCAAATGTATTGAGGGCAACATTGGTATTTGGATCCTCGCTGGTGGTAGGCTGAATGATTTGCAGAGGGGCTTGATTTGAAGCTCCAGATGAAGACATCACAGGCTGCAATGCAAAAAGCTGCCCGTTTAATGAGATAGTTTGAGGATGCTGTTGATTTGACATTGTAACTGAAAATGTTTGCGTGGAGCTAGAAGATGGCAAAGAGGATGGTCTTGGTAATATATGGACAAGGTGTTTCCCTCCAAAGGTCTGTGGAAGAGAGGCATTTTGTATGGAGCTGCTAGAGTTCGCAATTGCAGTCGGCCCATTCACAGGGACTCTTACAGAAGCAGAAGGCGGAGCAGAGAGGAGGGGAAGAGGATTCTGGTTAGCAGCTTGTATAATTACAATTTGCTGGCTAACGTTTTGGCTGGGAACTTCTGCTCTCACAATTGGAGGGCACGGCACAGGGTTTGGAGGCTGGAGAATGATGACATTCTGGTTTGCTGGCGCTCCTGTAACAGCTGACACGACTGGCTGAGCCATCTGAATCACCTGCATAGCTGAATTTAATGGAAGGATATTTCCTACAGCCTGAGTTTTAACCTGTGGCTGGCTGATTAATGGCTGCATAGGTAAGGGTGGGCACGAGGGCAAGGTAACTACAATCTGTTCAGCTGCCTGACCATCCCCAGGCAGAGAAGAATTCAAACTGATACTTGTGGTCAAAGGCCTGCTATGAGCAGAAGATACAGTACCAGCACCATTAACTGGCTCGTTTAATAGTGCAGTCATTATACTGGAGGGCGCTTGGCTTAGTGGCTGAACAGTATTTCCCGCTAGCTGCAAAGTTGTCCATGTGGTCTGTGTGTTTCCAGCTGAAGGCATCCGTGTAAGGCTACTCATGTTTTTCAAGTCTGAAGTGCCAACACCTGAAGAGCCTGAAAAAGACCAGCAGTTCTCTAGGGGACTGGCAGGCAGAGTGCTTATTGCTGTTGCAGCCTTAACTCCTTCTGCTGCAGAAGTCACAGGCATTCCAGCACTACTGACTAAGTCTGTACTTTTGAGGACATTTACAGAGGAAAAACTATCTGCAGTAGACAGTCTCACAGATGGCACACAAGCTGTATCTGTGGTTGAAATGACACAGCTTTCCTGAAGGTCAGTCCTAGAATTGTGTGTATTTGAGGAAGTTGCATTCACCTGTTGAACTTGGGAGGCTTCTGTGGAGGCACTGGAAGGAAGGCTGATTCCCTGCAGGAGTGTTTTCTTTGTTAATTTAGTGCCCTCCTCATCATTCTTACTTTTGGGGACATTTTGATCATTCTGTGGTGCATTACTTGAGGAGCACTGCAGTTCCTGTTCTGTTCCAGATCGAGACGCACTCTGTGAGCTGGCAGTAGCAGCGGCAAGCACACCTCGCTCATTCTCCGGGGTGGAAAGCTCAAGAACATTTCCTGCTGGAACTGCCTGCGTGGAGGCCAGTGGCGGAACAGTAGTTTGTGACCAGGGCTTGTTTTCTGCAGGGTAAACACCAGAAATCGTCACGGGAGTCACTAGGTTGCAAGTTCTCTGGACTGGCACAACATTGGCTGTTTGTTTTTGTAAATTATGACCAACATTAAATGTTATTCCCTGGACAGATGCTCCCTGGTTATTTCCATTGGGTTGACTCCCATTTGAATAGACAATGATGTTCTTTTGAACCTGATCACCAGGAATAACAACTGAGACCTTTGAATTTTTGAGATTTCCCTTCCAGTGGATTGTAGGGTCATCATACAGGCAAATATCATTTGCTTTCAGTAGTTCAATGTATCTCCCATTTTCCTTTTGCAGTTCATCCAGCTGTTTCCGGAGTTTTTTAATCTCTTCAGCTACAAAACAGTGAGAGCGCTCCATTACATCAGCACCAGCACAAATATTAGGTACTATGTTACCACATGACATGGTGAATAAATACTATGTAGTATTGAAATAAATTGTTAATAGCACATGCTCTCTTAAAATGGTTCCCATAACATAAATGAAGACTCTTACCCTGATAAGCCTATCTATTGAGTGGGAAAGTGAATTAACTTCACAGACCATTCCATTACCAATAGCAGCATATGTCAAATTATTTAGTTAGAAAAAACATCAGGACTAACTCAGATTAAACTGAATACTAATCAAATTGTTTAATTACTGAAGGAAAGATGAGCACATTACTTTATCTTTTTTTTCCTGCTCCTTTGCAAGCACTGCAACTGTTTTTATTTAACTGATAACCTCATAGCTTTCCAGGACAATTAAGTTTCATTACATCTATAAATGATACGCAAAATAAAATACAAAGCACTTATGTAAAGCCACAAAAACCAGCAATGCCCTTGGAGATGGCTCACCTAAGTAGGAAAATCATTTAGGTTTTTGAACCCAGTTACATCAACAGGATAAAAATAAACTATTTAGAATTCCATCATATGGGTAGAAATAAAAATCACAAACTGCAACAGTAGCTCTGAGATTGTCATACCTCCATCACTGTATTTTTATGCATCTGTTCAACAAAGTTTTATATGCTGCATTTTTATAAAATAGGCTTTTATCACTTCCACAGCATTTGAAAGGAAAAAAAATAGCCCTATGAATGAAGGAAACTCTACATTTTTGATTAAAAAAAAAAAAAATCTTATTGAAGTTTGTCAGAAATCATTCTGGTCACTACAGTAGAATAAATCAGGACAGAATCTATTAGATGATGTTGCATCACCTATAAGCTCTGTAATTACTTTACATAACAACGTGATTGCTTCATCATCTCATAGTTATATGTAAGAACCTGCACTTGGGCATTCTGTTGGCTTCTTGTTTCAAGCTACTCTAAGCTGCTGTATTTTTCCTGTATGTCTTGGGATTTCCAAGTCTGTTGATCCAGGCTTTGTTGTTAGTCACTGCTAACAGACACACAGCAGAAGTGAGTGGCAGAAATTCTAGAGCTTCCAGCAGTGTCTGTACTTACCCTGCTCATTGTTCCCTCCATTTAACAGAAGTTCATCATTCTGTCTTTTCATTTCTGTTATATACTTAAACGCCTGATCCAGGATCATGTTCTTGCTCTTTGGAAGAAAACATATATAAAATTAGAAGAAAGGTCTGTCATTGGTAGATCCATTAATGATGAGATTGCACTTACTCTAAGAGGTCTTTACTTTAAAAATGTACTAACTTGAATGACTCTCTGAATATTGTTGGGTGGGTTGGTTTTTTTGTTTTGTTGTTTGTGTTTGTTGTTGTTGTTTGTTGTGGTGGTGTTGTTTTGTTTGGTTGTGTTTGTTGTTTTTTTTTTTCAGATGAACCCCAGGTTTTATGAGAGATGCCACGAGTTTTTACAGAAAAACATCTTCAGTGCTGGAGCTGACATTTTCTGATGCCTGGAGGTAGGTACTAAGGCCACAGAATTTGAACAGCAAGCATAATTTCCTGATGAGCAGCATAAAATTCCTGTTCACTAAGAAACACACACATCACATGAAATTTCCAGGATACTGCCTTGTAAATATTTTATGAGGAAAGAAAGAAACATGGAACAATTGTCCAGGGAGGTGTATGCATAATTTTGAAAGTAATATACTGGAGAATACGGAAAGAGAAAATATGCCATAACCCCTCCACCATCTTCCTTTTATGAAACTATGCTTATTCTGCCTGCAATACCTCTTGTTCACTTCTTAATTTCTTCTGCTGTTCTGTAGGAACAGCCTTTGCCGTAGATTGCTCTGTCTTGAAAAAGATACTTCTGTGCATCAGCATCATTTGTCTTGCTTCATCTTTCACAAAGACAGTGTCTTAAACACTTTCAGATAAAAAGCTCAAAATCTGTCTAATTACATTCATGTGGCCCTGCATTTAAAAAAAATGAAGTATATTAAAAATATTTTTTGAAATACTAATAACTAGTAAGATTTTTGAGCATATTAATTCAAACAGTTTTCCTAAGGCAAATAGCAAAAAAGTATTTATACTTCTACAGACAAGGAAACACAGAAGCGTTTTACAGGAAACTTGTATGCACCTCGGAATGGACACTCACCTGCTTCAGTGCTGGAGAGCAGGGAATGAGTTCTCCAATTCTGTTTATCCCAGCATTAATCTTCTTCTTTCGATGTCTCTCCACTAATTAAAAATAATATGCACTCTGTCATTTGGTTGAGCAAGTCAGCACAACAGCAGCACAACTAGTACCAATGTAAAGCCTCATAAATACATTATTTCACGATGTATTGGAACCCTTGGTAACTTGAGAGTGGAAAAAATCCTCTAAAGTAAACCTCAGCTGTTAAGTTAATACTGAATGGAATTAAGAGCTGTAACATAAGAACTAATATCTTCAAAAAGTGGGCATGTTCTGGACCCCTTTGTGGAAAAGAAAAGTTACTGCATGTCAAAATTCGGGCTTTGATAACACTTGCTACCTGAGTTTCACGAAACCCTTTCACAAGGCAGATAGATCAACTTTAGGCACACAGAAAGCAAATGAACCAAGATTATAGAAAGAATCAGTTGCAGATTTGGGAAGGAAATCAAAGTCTCTTAAATACTAATGTCAGGTCTAACACCAAAATAGAAATAATTCAAATTTTATCAGTTTTCAATCTTAATTTCAAATTTATATTGATGGAGTGGCCAACACTGAATACAGCTGAAGCTCTAGGTATACCGACTATCAGTTACTCTTTTTTGTGTTCAAAGTGATAAGTGTTCTGCAAGGTCTAATTATGATTGGGAGTAAATAAAATATTTGATAAACAGTATTTCCAGTGAATTACCTATTTTGGAGAAGGTCAGGAAATGCTTCGTTTATACTGCACTAGTGCCATCATTTACCTCTTCACAAGGCCTAAACACTGGCACAAAGGGTCTACGCTACAAGTCTAACAGTATAAATATCTTCGGGCATGTTTTTTTCAGACAGTCTTAATCTGCCCACCATAATCAGTTATTTCAAATATAGTTCAGTCTCATGTTGCTATTTTTTGGACTGAGATATTTTGGTGTTCTATGCAAACTAGAACTATTAGATGTCATTTCCCCAAAGAGCCTGAATAAAAAAGTTTTGTCGTGGCTTTTGCGCAGCTTTTGGTGGCACACAATGATCCACGGGTGAGTATATTTTATTGTGCCCCTTAACAAAGGATATACTGATTTAATTTAAACAGTTTTACTTCAGTAGTCTGTCACTTCAATTCACATTTTTCAAACTACTAAAATCTTTTTTGTTTCAGGACAGGCTGGTGGTGTTGATAGAGATAGGCCTAAATACACTAAACACAGTAACACGAAGTCTCTTCTGCAGGAAATTTACCATATAAATCAGAGCAGCTTTATAAACATTAAAACACATGATCCTTGGGACTTAATTTTTACATATCTTACTAATATATACAGATATCACAGTGGCTGTGAAGTGCTACTCCTTTGTTTTCATAATATTTTACATGCTTTACTCAGCTTCTCCAGATATTAACGACTAAGCAAGCTACAGGTCTGGAGGGAGTTGGTCTTCCCATGTTGCACAGTTCAGGCCACTAGATGAAGACTTTGGAAAGCGATTGGCAAGTAAAACAGGAACTGAGAATTAGAACGAGATCAGCAATCTTAAAAGTAAACTTGATAAGACTATTTCCTGACACATCTTAATCCTTAAGAAATCGGCCACACCCTGGACACAGCCTGACAAGCACTATAGTCCATAGCCTTCACATGGAAACTAGGCAGTCGTCTTTCCAGTTGAGTTTGTGACGATCACACAGTAGTGCTGTTTCATAAAAGAAAAACTGGAATCAATTTGTTAGGATAAACAGGCCCAAACCTGTCAGAGCCTTTCCTGTATTTCTGTACAGACCCTGTCTGTATTTCTGCTGCTACTTGCAGAAGATGCCACTGGATCTGGACACTGACAGGAAGAAAAGGCCACACGCTGCCCAAGGGACACGAGTCCTGCAATATACAGATGGTATTCACACATATGCCAATATCCAGGTGGGTGCCTCAGGGACAGGCTACAGGAATCTTTCTAATCCAGGGAACTTCTAAAGCTCTCAAGTTGGATATCCACCTCTAATTTGCTTAACTGTTTACCTCTTTAAGAGAGGTGGGTATTATTTGTGTGTGAATGCCTGTGCACTTATTTTCCTTTAGAACCGAACACAACTTAAATTGTTTACTTCTTAGTTTACTAGCGTTGGAAAGCCAGGGGCATGGTCCTACTTTCATACTTGGGCATGCTACCATGACCTTGTACTGCAGAAAACAGCAAACTAAGAGACCAGTCAAGAAGCCCTTCTGCACAGAGATGCTATGCAAGGACACAGAAAGGTCTTTTGTAGGGTCGGTGTTTTTGGTGTAATAAACTCCTACAGAGGAACCTTCTCCATGCAAAATATGTTTTATTAGTTCAAAGCATCTGTGCTTATTTCCAGGCCAAACAACAAAGCATAAAGCTCCTACCTGCATTATGTGTCTCCCGGTTTTTCTTCCTGTGAAACATAAAGAGAAAACAGTGACATGAAACAGAAGGGGAAAAATCTGCACACAAACAAATGTTTCTTTTATTATTTCCATTACAGCTAAAAATACTAAATATTATATTCTGCTCTGTGAACAAGAACACAGTAAAAGTCACATTCGCAAGGATTGATTTTAGACATCGGTATTAAATAGTTTCTAACAAAAATTCTTTCGTGTTCGTACCTCAATAAATTTCAGCATAACAAGGCATACTGTAATACCCCATTTGATTATTGCTACATGTATTTATAGGGCAGAGCTGGATTTTTATGTTTATGTTCAGCAAAAATTATCTAGTTGCAATAATTATTGAACACCATCCAGTGTCCAATAAGGGCAAATATTAAAAAAGTAGAACTAATTTCTGAGCAACAGCATAGTTAATTATTTGTTTGAAATGTTGCTTTTACATTCACCAGATCAATGAAACAGGAGAAAATGTTACCAAGCAAATTGATTTTTCCAGACATGTTACCTTCAAACATCATACCTCTGGTATCAAACATGCTTCCTTTGTGTGAGAAACCAGAATTACCGTTCCTCTGCAGTTGTTCTTCTTTCCTGCCTCAAAATTCTTTCTAGGTGTAATTTGGGCACATGAGGGTTGTCTTTGTTTTCAGATGTTCACCTGGAATTTCTGGACTGACAGCAACCAGGTCAGAATCATTGTGCAATGCTTTAATTTGCTTTGCTGGAAGTCAGTAAATCGCAAATGTGTACTCTACAAATATAAATCAGATGTACTGCATACGTGCAGTAAGCCAAATACTCTCAGGAAGTATAATAAAGCAAAGCACCTGTTTTTTAAAAAAATTAATATTCCAGAAAAAAAAAAAAAAAAATTGAAAGATTTCTGGCCAGCAGCGCACTCCCAGTCTAGATGTTCGGCTAGAGTACGCAAAAAGCAGAGTAGCATCTTCTACTCTCCTTTTCTGCTGTTACAGCACAGTCCATATGTAACAAGGAATTTGAAGTGAGAATGCAAGATACATGTGGATGACACCTGTGATTACTATGGGGCTAGTATCCTTTACACTTTGAGTTGATATACATTTATTTCTGGTAACTCACCAAAAGTAGCGTGCATCTTAGAGTAACTTAGTCAACAATTACAAGATAGTAACATTACTGCAGGTGGTCAGACCTGGAGACATTTGCTAAGAAATGCCTAAAGATGAACATCTTCAAGTCAAATGCCAACAGAAGCCTGCATAGTTCTACGACTATGCAAGAAGCAATGAATTTTCTGTTGTTTGAAAACCTGTGCCACCAGGACAGGAATGCATGTAAAGTATCATTTTAAATGGTTTCTTATTTGACAGTAAACCACAGTTCTCCCACTTATGTCCAAAACAACCATTTGCCATGCAGAACTGATCATCTTACCTAAATATGCACAAGCATGTAAGGGCTGGAAAGACCCAGCTGCCCATTGATTCCCAGTACCAATACAGAATCCAAAATACTTTAGTAGCAGGGTAAGAAAGAGTCACAAAATCCAAAGACCGAAAAAAATTTCTGCATGGCTAATCAATGTTCTCTCTGAGCTTTTCTTATCATAAAAGCATTCCTACATGGCCACCTAGCATAAAAAGTATGCTGTATTTAACTATAGACTGAAGGACTCCCTTACCAATCAGGTATTAGATCAACATGCTACTACAAAGGAACAATAACCCGGAAAAGTTGTAGTCAGCTCAGAGTCATTTTGTTACAAGTTTTGGTCATAGTGTTGCTATACAATCTCAAGATGTATTTGGAGTTCCAACAGAGATCTGAGATGCAAGATCCAGATTCCACTGGGAATTGAGGAAAAGATCTAAACTACTCTGTCATAATGAGTATAGTGACCCCCCCAATATCTACCAGGAGTCTCCACAATAATATAGATTGCAAGCTAACCTAGGCGGTGACACAGTTTTATACACATTGGCATAGTCAGTGTAATAATCAAAGAATCTCCATTGCCTAGGTGGCCCAAGTAGATATGTCTTTGACAAATAATTCAGCATAGATAGTGGAAAAGAGAAAAGGAGTTTTGCAGACAGTTCGCAAACTTTTGGATCAGCCTGGGCCAACCCTCAGAACTTCTTGTCAAAACCTTTATTGCCAAACTTTTAGCTAGAAACTACATAACTGTGACATGACTGCAGACTACAGAACTACAGAACTATTTTCCCACAATAACTCACCGATGTTGCTTCTTAGTAGGTGTCTCATTCTCTGTCATCTCTGGCATGGTTTCGGAGAAGAGAGCCTGAAGAAAATTGAGGAAAGAATTAACAACTCCTTCACTCTTCTGAATTCTTAGAACATGACATCTGTTACATTGTTTTGCCATTGACCACAAGGACAGGGCCATACTACAATGTATGCACAAGTCCATCACCTTGAAGAAGAGCAGCTGGCCATGTAAGCATTAAAAATGATGTTACCTATCAGGGAGCCTTGTGAACCCCTGCTGTCTATGATGAACTGCTTTCCATTTACTCAATTGCTTTAAATATAAAAACAATTATAATCCAAACTACTTTAAGGATGCAAGAAAATTAGAGTACATGATTGCTTTTTGAATGGGAGGAGGTACAGCTGAGCGCTCTTTCATCAGTCCTTCCTAACCAAGTATGTGTTCAATTCCCAGTTTTAAATAAAGCATGAATGCTAAGCGAAATACAAGCTACAACAAAGACATTAAATACAAATTTAAAGTGCTACGAATGTAGCAAATTACAAAACTTACTTGCTATTGAATTAATGTACCGCTTAAAATGGCCAACATTTACAAAATAGTTAGTTTAGATTATTTTCTTTGATATTAAGTTCTCACTATTTAAGAAGTGTTTCCAAACCCAATATTCATTTTTAAAAGAAAATAATTCTTCCAATCTATTATCTTTGGCTGTACAAAATAATCTTCCTCAAATTAGTAAAGCTATTTCATTCTTCTGTATGCAGTGGAAACAACCTTTTTAATATGCAGCTACACATAGTCTGTAAAACTACCAGCAGCCCAAATCTTTCTTCCTCTTAAAATACTTCAGCAAGCTCATGCTGCTACATTGCTACAACCTCACAGTTCTTACCAGCTTTGTATACCTCATATACTTAGCCATGATTTACAACAAAGATCAATTCCAAGGCATAGATAATAACTACTCAAATGCTATTTTTTTTTTCCTGTAAGACAGTGTCTTCTTCATTCAAGTGACTGCTGGAGCTCCCTTTTCCAGTCTTCCATGCATGTTTTAAAACAAGCCAAGCTTCAAACAGGGACTTAATCCAAGCTTTTAATCACAAGGAAGGTGCCCTTGAGATAAATAGACACGATTTACTCCCTTTATTCCCCCTTGAAACACTTCTATTCTCATTTTGCATTTACCTAATAAAATGGTTGCAGGAAATGAAACTCAAAAGCTTACTTTTGTGATTGTTACCTACATATACCAACTACTTTTGCCTATAAAAGTAACCTGTTAAGACTACTGTACAGGAAACTGAAAAGGACTGTTTATCCTGGTAAGAGTAAAAATCCCTTTGATAGCTTTCGGTTTGGTTTCTGAAGGAACCAAGGTTTTCTTGTTACTGCACCGAGTCTCTTCATCCACTCGCTCACAACAACAGCTGGTCCCACTGACCCACCTAAATGGAACCTCTCAAAGATATGAAGTTCCCAGGCATTTACAAAAACCTGAGCCTGAGCAGAGAAGGAGGAGCGAGGTCAGTGCTGACACTGCGGGTAAGGGACTGGACACCACTGGGGTCTGTGACCAGCTCCTCAGCATGTGCACACTGGCTGACCAGCTGCTGCCAGACTGGTCACAACATGCCCCGCCTTTTGCTGACGAAGATGTTCCAGGCATTAAAGGGCAGGAAAGCACTATCTTGGCTTTTCATAGAATACACGTTCCCAATGCAAACCAGCTGGCAGTCTCCTAGGGCAACCAGACTGTTCCCAGAGCTTCTGCCACAGTTAAGGAAAGCAAATCAATGCCAATAATAAGCTAAAACTTGTTACACAATCCACTTGTTTTATAAGGTGTCTGCAAATAACAACAGATAGAAAAAAACTTAACTGCTTTTAGAAATTTTTCCTTTACCTTTTTTGTTTGTACTATCTAAACTCAAATACACTGGTATTTTTCCTCCTGCGGACTTTACAGAAGAACATACAGGAACACCAAAAAGAAAATTCAAGTGATATTCCCTCATATCTACATTAATTTTTGTTTTCATTTATAATTTTCAGAATTTTAAAGACATAATTGCTCGTGACCATTTACTAACATGTAGTTTCAGGACAGCATAATTGTAGGGTCATTCTGAGAAATCCTGACCAGATCTGCTTAAGAAACTTGAGGAAAAAAAGAAACTTCCCTATTAATCACCTAAAGATCCAACTCCCATGTTTATTTTCCTTGCTCTACTGTTTTTGCCTCTCAAGTCTTCTTAGGTTAATATGGCCTCATTTATTTTTAAACCTTAGATGAGGGGCAGAGAGGGAGAGAGATAATGTCTACTGACTCAAGTCTCTTACTTGCTGATGATGTTCTGAAAAGTATTTGAGGAGAAGTATCTCTGGACATTCTGCATCCATATATGAGCTGCTGGCACCCTCACACACTGTACTACAAACAGACTGCAGTGGCACACAGTGCTAGTAAAGAAACATGCCTATGCAAACTATCTCCTGTGGTCTGGATGAATGTTATATGGAAATAGGCCTTTGGGAGGTAAAGAGCTGTAATTACACAATTAGTGCACAAGCTAGAATCACAAAGACCAGAGCTGTCATCCTAAAGAGTGTTCTCAGCTACTTGTTATCAAAATAAGGGGAATGTCACTCTTTTCTTTAGGAAATCACAAAGCAATTGCTAGGAAAATCCTCATTATTCCCATGTTCTTTTGGTAAGATTCACAAGTTACCACACACTAATTTAATGACAGAAGTGAGAAAGTATGAGAAACGTCTCTAAGTTGCAGGACAGTGGTCACCTCCTTGGTTTTTAACACTCAGTGATCTGCAGTACACTCCAAAATAGAAAACTATTTTCAAATAGAAGATAGATATCTAATTATGCTATGCTTGACAAAGGAGTCAAAAAGTCTGTTCTGATGGTGAAAGCTAGGTGGATACAAAGTGGACTGCAGACAACTTTCTCCTATAACAGGTCATCATCTCTGTGGGTTACGTTACCTGTATTAGATGAGAAAGATTGTCTGTACTATAACTGAGGCTGAGCGCACTCCCACTCTGATGCAAGAGCATCTGTTGGTGAGCCAAACCTTGCTGGCAGCACATTGCCTAAAGAACAAATAATTTCTTTTTCCTGAAAAAAGCTGTAACATGTAAGTCATCATGGTCTCTCAATAGTGGGACGAAGAAGATTATGTATAATTGAGGAACCCATCCACACATGAAAGCTGTATTTGAAACATTGAAGACCAACTGGACAAATGGAGAAGCTACAGCTTCAGCAAGAGCCAGTCTCATTTGCTTTCTGACACGACCTTATCTCCAAATGAAATCTCCATTCAGAGAACCGTACTTTGTCACAGGGCTTGATAACCAATGTAGAATAAAAACATAAAAACTTTCATTCTGGCCACCATGATATAGCCAGAATACTATTCTCCAGTTCATTTTTTGGTTTTAACCTAAGATCTTCTTTGTTCTGTAACTCCAAGGATCCTCACATAGTCTGTTTCTAAAACTGTGTAAGGTCTTGAGGAAGTAGCAAGTAATTTTCTGATAGCTACGCAACACACAGACACAGGCTAAACTGACTTGCTTCTCTCTCTGAGATCTCTAACTAACAAGCAGTGCAAAATATCCTAGAACTGAAATGATGTGCAAGGCATCCAGAGAGATCGTGTGTCAATTTTTTAAATTCATCTTTTCCGATGTAAGTCATCAAGTACAAAGGATTACATGGTCAAGTTCTTGAATATTTTATAAGCTTGGGGTTTGAGAAATCTGACACAAGCTAAGAACTTGTCAAGGATTCATGATACAGGAAGCAACATTGTATGAGTCTTCACTATAAAGGTCCTTTACAACATGCAGAAGAGATCCATCCTGAGATCTGGTTACAAATACTGACCTGTCGGAGCAAAGGATTTCCCTATGAATCTTAATGGGGCTAAAAGCAAAAATGGCCAAGGTAGAAGGTACCATAAAACGGTATGTCAGTTTTAATGTATAAGCTGATGAAGCTTACTCCCTAACTCCACTGTTAAGACACATAATTCTTAAGTACATTGACTCTACAAGAATTAGTTAATGAAACCTGTCTTCAACATTCAGAATCATGGAAACTGGCAACTGAACAAAAGCACTTCCAAAGCACCTGTCCAGAGAGTGTATTGCCATGTCCTTCAGAAAAGGCCAGCATGTTATTCCAGAAGTGGTGCTTTCACTCCCCAAAAGCCCCACACACTCTGCCCTCAAAGCCAAACAAAACCAAACTTTTCAGTGTATGTTTTGTCCCAAGCTCCTCACAAAAGGATTTAGTGAACGGATGAGAGCTCATTCTCCTTTACAACCTCAATACTATTTCATACCTTTACCCCTCAGAGCTTTTTCTAAATAAAGTGGGTCCACTGGGCAATTGATTCAGTTCCAGGAATAAAGGACCCAGCTTGTGATCTGGACGTTTGACAGATAGTTTTGAATATTACTGGCAGGGATAAAGCTGCAAACTATTTCAGTCAGATTTAACAGAGAGGTCCAAACTAAAGATAGCTGAGCCCAGGTGATGAGGGAAAGCAGGAACACTTTCTTAACAACCACTTCCAAAGATGAAATTTAAAAGCAAGATCAGCATATGTTAGGCACCAGAAAATGGAACCACTAGATGCAAACCCAGAGGAAAACTGGATTCCAGCGTTTTAGAAACTATTTATTTAGCTTAGGAGAATTACAGTACATGAGCTATCCAGGGGTAAAGAAGTAGCTCTGAAAGCGCTAGAAAAAGTAAATGAGACTACTATAGAATTTTAGCATGGACAATGGAGCAGAAACTAAACCAACATTTTCAAGATATTACTTTGCAGAGGTTTGAAAGGAATGGACAAAGGGAAGGGACAGACTCATACCATGATCCTGTATGTTTTACTTCATTAGAAAGTCATTCCAAATATTAAAATGCCTTACCTCCATCTTCTTTTTCTATAACTGTCTGAAATCACCTCCCTATTGCCACCCGAGAGAGACTTGGCAAGAATATTTTGAAGAGAAACTAGAACTGGGACATCTCTATTGTGTTCCTTAGCAAGGGGTAGCTCCAACAGCTAATTTTCCCAAGCTAAGAAACACAGAGTCTTCCCATTCCTACCCAGAGTAAAATAGAAAAACTACAAAGTGAGTAAGATGGACTGTAAAGCCTCTTGAGCCAATTTACAGGTTGGATTCTCTACAACTTGCTGACCACAGTAGGTATAAAATATGACCTCAACAGATGGCACTGCTTCAGAAAAAGGCAGTACTTAATAATCCAAATTATCAGCTGTTGAGACTGTGCATCCCCTTTGGCTACAGACTTAAACAAAAACAAACCCAAGAAGCCCCCAACTCTCCCCCACTTCCATTTAAATGAACAGAGACACCAGCTAAGTACCCAACAGCTGCCTCCAACAAAGTTCTGAACTTGAGTCATGGACAGAGCGAGACAGAAGAAAGGGTGTGCAAGTGTGGAGTGCAAGATTGGTTAGAAGCTCAAAGGCAGAGCTGCAGCTCCCAGTTAATATCGCAGAGCAAGGAAACTGCAAGTCAGAAGTACAGAGCACATACATGCTGACTGAATACAGGTGAATACTATACCAAATATAAATTATGACTATTTTTAAATTGTTTGGATATAAATGGTAACTACTGCAGTTGCAACTGAGGAGAGTGATGACAGACCAGTGGTTGTGTAGGCAAGATCAGACTAGAGCACTATAAGTTTTGACTTTTTCAGTTTTATGCACCCTTCTGAGAATTTCTTAGGTTCTGAAAGAGGTTAGGGTATTACAGAATCACAGAACAGCTGAGGTTGGAGGGCACCTCTGGAGGTCATCTGGTCCAACCTACCCTGCTCAAGCACAGTCACCTAGAGCCAGCTGCCCAAGACTATGTCCAGACAGTTTCTGAATATTTCCAAGAATGGAGACTCTACAACATCCCTGTACAACCTGCTCGAGTGCTCAGTCACCCTCACAGTAAAATAAGTGTTTCCTGATGTTCAGATGAAACCTCCTGCATTCTTGTTTGTGTCTATTATCACTTAGATTGTCACTGGGCACTGCTGAAAATAACTTCTTTGCACCTTCCCTTAAGGTAGTTATATATCTTGATGAGATACCCTCTGAGCCTTCTCTTCTCCAGGCTGAACAGTCCCAGCTCTCTCAGCCCTTCCTCAGATTAGAGATGCTCCAGTCCCTTCATCATCTTCATGGTCCTTCATTGGACTCTGTCCAGTATGTCCATGTCTCTCTTGTACTGGAGAGCCCAGAACTGGACACAGGACTCCAGGTGTGGCCTCACCAGTGCTGAATAAAGGGGAAGGATCACCTCACTTGACCTGCTGGCAATACTTTACCTCATGCAGCCCAGGATACCACTCACCTTCCTTGTGGCGAGGGCACATTGCTGGCTCCTGTTCATCTTGGTGTCCCCCAGGACCCTCAGGCCCTTTTCTGCCAAGCTGCTTTCCAGCTGGGTGACCCTCAGCGTATATTTGTGCATGGGGTTGCTCCTCCCCAGGTGCAGGACTTTGCACTTTCCCTTGTTAAACTTCATGAGGCTCCTGTCAGCTCATTTCTCCAGGCTGCCAAAGTCCCTCTGGACAGCAGCACAATCCTCTGGTGTATCAGCCACTTCTCCCAGTTTGGTGTTATCATCAAACGTGCTGAGGGTACACTCTGCCCTGTCACCTAGATCATTAATGAAGATGTTCAACAGGACTGGACCCAGTATTGACCCCTGGAATACATCACTAGTCACTGGCCTCCAAACAGACTTTGCACTGCAGATTACCACCCTCTGGGCCCAGCTGTTCAGCCTGTTTTCAACCCAACCTTGCTTACACTGAGATGTAAGTTACACAAAGTTCTGAAAGGCAACCTACATTGAAACCTGATGCATCAAAAAATAACAATTTTTGCTTGTTTTAGTTATTTTAACAGAATCTGAATGCTAACAGAGTCTGCAACATATGCTAAACTAGCCACCTAACTTTCCTTCGTTAGCAAATTGCCCTTATGGTAGTAATAAGAAAATCTGTGAGATGATTACTCTCCCCTACTGTCCTAACTGCTCCAAAATAATGCTGAGATGTAGCCTCTCCCCCACTTCACTGGCACTCACACAACAAGCCAGACAAGAATATGACTTCAGCTTAAAATTTACTCTACAAAAGGATTGCAAAGACACCCCTTACTCCCAAACAAGTACACTGAAACTGTTCATATTGGTACAAAATTGCTTCTCACGGTGGCAGTGCTGGCTTAATGCTTGTGGAACTATGACCCTAGATGATGCTAAAACTAGTTAAACTTCTCCAATTACATAGCAAGTCTCAGAATTTACAGCAAGGTAGAGACTTATGTGGAAGAATCAAGCATTTAAACTATAGGTACATAATATTTAAACAGCATCTCTGAATATTATGGATTCTCCAGTAGAGAAAAAATGAAATGGTGTTCCTTGTTGCTGATTTGGAGTTGCTCAGTGTTGGGCTAGTACCATTTTATATTATTGTAGTAAATTAGTGAGAAAAGCTGTAGTACTGAGCAAAAGGCAATTTCCAGCCAGTCTAAGATTTGTGTTCAACTTCTAGCTGACAACTTCACTGATGCATGAAAGCAAAGCAGAGTCCAACTTCAAAGGTTGAAGGCTGGCATGAATTAAGTGTCCCATAGGCCATCTACTCATTACAGGCTACAGATGTGGGCAGATGCCTCAAATGGCCAACTTTTTTGACTTTAAACTTCAGTTACTTGAAGAAGAAACAAAGCTTTTTCAAGATAAATTCTCCTCTTCCCATAATACCTTTATACTTCTTTTAATACAGTCGGCAGCCTAAAGAACAATGTTTTCAATAATCTTCTGTTAGCACTGCCCACCACACCAATGACTTCCAGATTATAAGATCTGAGAAAGCTGCACTTAGACATAAAAGTTAATAGATCCACACTCGGATCATTCCAACCTCACTAGAGATGGACCACAAATAACTCATTTTGGCATCAGACTACTGGCAGGATTGAGATGTGCTTTTAGATGGCATGGATCTCATTTCACGGTCTTCATCTTGGTTGATAACCTGACAGAAGTTCAGGTAACTGGATGAGAAAGGCACTTGTTAACAGGAAGCATGAAACACTTTTAACAGTCTGCTCCTTTCCTCTTCTCTGAAGCACAATGGCACACAGTGTGGCTGACATAAAATATTGCTATCGTATGTCATGGTTGCAAAAGTAACTCATTCGCCTTAGAAGACTAATGCCATAGCTTTTCATACAGGAAACAAACTTAGTTTACACACAATTTGTCAATCCTGTGCACACAGCAAAATTTATTTCATGCTTACTCAGAGCACGGCAATAGTGCTACTCTTGTAAGGTCAAGCCAAAGTACACTCTGGACACATGATATGCACATTTAACGGCTGGAATTGTATTTTAACCCGCAAGCTAGGCTAGCTTTATGTAATCTGGGCACTGCACAACACTTTTTAATCGGGGAGTTGTGACCTTTACAGGTTTTACTGCAATTTGAAACAAAGGAAGCCCTACTGTTCGGCCACTCAAACTGAGGTGTTTTCACTCAACTTTCCAGAACACACACACCTCACATTATAATTGATACCCGTCAGAACAGGAAACGTGCTCCTAAGGGACTTAACTTGAATAAAGGTCACACAAATATGACAGAGATGAAGAATGCTAGCATAGGAAGTTATAAAGTGACCTGCAATACTAAGGGTGAGCAGTCCTTCAGACTGGAGACAAGTATAAGGCCTCTTCAGAAGCCTGAAAATTACAACTAGACCCAATACAAAATGGTTAGGAACAATAAAAATGTCAGATGCTATGCACGCACAAGTTTCACATATCCGTTTTTATTTAAATACCTGGTTTGTACACACAACTAGGCACACCTCCACTGGCATTTTGATAATCTGAGACAACACTCAATATCATTATTTAATTTAAAACTATCTCAGCTGAAACACTGCACTGTAATATTTGTTCACTATCCTTCAAAGTGGCATAGACTTCATGACATTTTTTACAAGTTCTTATGACGCAAACAGCTATGATTCATTGAGAATCCACTCACATCAAATGCTACACTACTTATACCTCCCCACAGTATTGTGCCATTTACAAAGTTATTTTTAAGACTAACTTGGATCCAAAACATTATTACAAAAACACAAGCACTACTGTACAAAAATTAAACCACTGAAAGGTCTTGTCAAATCCAGCTTGTCCCAGATCATGACTTCCCTATGTATTTCTTTCTTTCTTCTACCCTATACAGTATCCAACTTCAATCCATAGAGTGTATTAATTTATATCCAAGCTGGATATGATTAGTTACAATGTCACACACCTTATGCCAACACACTCTGCAAATTAAAAGCATACTTGAATAGAGCACTATTCCAAGGCCCTTTGTTGCTGAATTTCTTATACTTCAACACCTGGAAGCCAGAGGTATTCTTACGATTTCAGCATATAGGTGGAAAAATACCAACAAAAATACAACCCGCAAAAAGTAGCTCTTTAATTCCTCCCTTTAAAATAGTCAGAAGCACCCTCTATGTTCACCCAAGAGGAGACAAGATGAAAAGCAGCTGGAGTAGCTTGGGCAGTGGTGTCAGCAGAACACATTCACTGTATTTTTGCTTTCTTGTTCATAAGACGTCTGAAATTTCAGACTACAACTAAACTTCAGCCACAAACCTAGAGTCCGCGATGCACACAGCAGGCACATGCTAGGCATGCATCACAGCATTGCTTGAGTGACAGTCACTTCAGTCTGTCCCGGGTCAGCTTCTGCGAACACTACTTGGAAAACCAGGAACCAAAGAGCAAAGCCACTATCAAGCACTTATATCCTAACTAAATCTCTGCAGCTGTCAGACTCCTCCAGGATCCACCACCATATTTCATCTACTCTATTAAAATCTTCCCATATCTCTAAAACCAAAGGGAATAAGTCTCTAAGGAAAAAGTAATACCCAAATACTTCAAGGTTTGCAACTGTACTCATACTGCTTTACATATCTGATACATTAATTTGGACACATGCATCTTAAAATCATGCTCGTATGAGCATTTTCTAAGCTTATTTCCCATTCAGTGACAAATGCATTTTCAGTTGTCAAATCTACTTCACCCCAAAATGTACCTATGAATTATTATTATAATAATATTATGGCACTAATTGAAAGTCAAAATTAAAAATTCTAATTCCATAAAATAATAATAACGATTTCCCCATAGGAAGCTTCTTTCTTCCTATTTGGCCAACTACTGCACACAATTGATGAGTGACAAAGCATGTCCTGCAGTTTGTTAAAGTGCTATGTAATGTAATCACATAATTAAGATTGTCCCAATGCATTGTATATGAAAAAGCAAAGATAAAATCATGCTTCCAAACCAAGCTATTAGATTACTTGACTTCTGAATGCTTAACTGTATGACCATTAAGCTATCTTTGCTTAAAATAACCATATGTCTGAGTGGAGTCTAATGAAGGCCAAGTCATTATGTGAAAAGTAAAAATACAGATGTGTGATTTTCTATGTACTTATGGCCAGTGACTCAACACATCACTATTCCTTTCTTCTTCACCCTAATGCCACCCTTTCCCTACAAACTTCCCTGGACAAATAGCATAATGAGCTACAGCTGTATTCAGCCACGTGTATGCTGCTGGACTCAGTTCACCTCTGCTGTCTGTCACAAGGAGCTGGATTCTAGGTGCTCTGCCCTTAGTGTGAGCAACAATTGTGATCTTCTGCATTTGTTAGATGTTGATTTCCATGAAACTAAAGACTTCAATCTCTTTAAGACCCCCGTCACTGGGAAATTTGACTGAAATCGGCCAGAGAACTAAAATTACTAGGTGAAGAAGGAATAGCCACAGCGTGTCCATAGCCGTCTTTCCTTAGGAGACCAAGCTGGCAACACACCCAACAGGAAAGGTTAGTTTCCAGGGACCAAATTCTAAATAAAAAAGCTGGACGTTTACACTGTAGTCTGAAGCTGACTAACTTCCAGGCTGACATGGCATACAAGAATACACAGAGGTGATGCACAGCACATTCTCTATCCTGGACTAGACTGAAAAGATGTTACAGCTGAGAAACAGTGCCCAAGTTTTGCTCTCTCCGAAACGAACTTTTTGCACAGCGATTTAGGGTCAATTGTCTCAGATCACCAGGATTTCAAAATGATTAAAACACCCCAGGTGACTTCACCTTTACAGTTTCCCTGACAACACGCACCAGCGCTTCGAAACCATCTCCTTGCAGACCGGAGGGGCTCCCCGACCCTCACAACCGAAGCAACAAAACTTCTCCGGAGCAGAAGCCAGGCCACCACCACGATGCTGCGTGCAGGAGCACCCGAGGGGCCGCAAGCACCGTCACCACAAAGAGCCGCCCCTATTCCCCAACCGCGTCCCCGCCAGGGACTCCACCGCCCCGGCCTGTTCCGGCTCCGCAGCCCCTGCCCAAGCCGTGCCCGAGGCGCCCCGGGCAGCCCGGCCCGGGCGCACCTGGGGACACCGGACGGCGCGGACAGACAAAGGGGCGCCGGCCGTCCCCACGACAGTGCCGCCATGGGCGTCCCGCTGCGACAAGGGCGGCGAGCGGTACCCGGCCCAGCCCCGTGCCCCGGCCTCCCGCCGCGGCGCCCCGGCCAGCGGGGGAGGAGGCCCGAGGCGGCTCCCAGGGGTGGCGGGGACGTGGGGGGAAGAGCAGAGGCCCCGCGGCAACGGGGCTTCGGCCCTGTTGCCGTGGCGACGACGGCGCCGCGTGGGGGGCGCCCTTTGCCAACCGCCTCCTCAGGGCAACGGTCGCCGCGGGGGAGGGGAGGGAGGGGCGGGCTGCGGCCACCGGCAGCCCCCGCCCGCGCCCCCTCAGCCCCGGCGCCGCTGCCGTTCCCCGTCCCGCCCCTCTTCTTCCTCCTCCTCCCCGCCCCCCTCCCGCTCACCAGGCTCCGGTCTGAGCGCAGGCGGCGGGCCCACCCCCGCGGCAGCGCCCGGCACTCACAGGGGGGCTGGGCGGGCTGAGCAGCGGCAGCCCCACCGCGGGGACCATCCTCCGAGCGGACACCCCGTGTCAGCGCGCTGCCGCTGCCTCCACGCCAATCCCCTCCCGCGCAGCTCACCCTGCTGCTCACACGCGCGGCGCAGAGCAGCCAATCCGAGCGCAAGGGCTGAGCCTTCGAGGCCAATCAACGAGGCCGGGACGGGGAAGGCGTTGCTCGCCACAACTGGGCGGGGCGGAGTCGGCAACGGCCAATCGCCACCACAAACATTGGCGGGGCGGCCCAATCAAAGGCCACAGAGGTTGAGACTGGCGTGCGAGCCGTCAACAAGTTAAGGTGGCCGAAACAGGAACTGTCGAAGACCGGCACCTCAGTAGACCAATGAGGAGAGCGGGCAGGGGAGGGGGCGATAGGCGGGTGGGAATTCTTAAAGGGGAAGCTGCCGCGTTGATGCTCTGTGTCGTGCCGCCGCTACCTCAGCGCCGGCTTAAACTACCTCTTCCCCAGCCGGTCGGAAACCGCCCGCTCCGCCTCCCCGCCGGCGGGTAGCGCTGCCTCCCCGCCCGCCAGTCCCCGCCTCGGCTCCCCCCTCGCTCGCAGGTAAAAAAAAAAAAAAAAAAAAAAATTAAAAAAAAAAATTTTAAATATATATATATACACACACACACGGTTTTATATATTTATATATATGTGTGTATATATATAGTTTGGTTTTTTTTTCCTTCAAATTTAAAATATTTTTTCTGTCAGAATAGCAGCGTGACGGAGATGTACTTTAAACCGAAAACTCTACGAAGTGGCTGTTGGCAAACGTTGAACGCTGAATTCAGCTGCTGCCAGTCGTCCAAATGGAGCTGATCTCCGTTTTAGGCGGATAGACCTCATTGATAATAACACACATTGAAATATCACCCCGCTTCCCCAGCAATCAGGCTCTGGAAAGGAATTTAGATTAAAAAAAAAAAAAATAAAAAAATCAGCTGGCTATGATTTTCCAAATCATAAACAGCAGCTAGCTGTTTATTAGGAGCCCGACTCCTGTGACTGTTCTTTGCTATCCTTAATTAACAGAATCAGTTGTTTTAGTACAAGCTTTATAACACTGTGCTTATTTAGGTCCAGGGAGTAAGACCCTTCATCCATCTTCCTCATGAATTAATTCAGAGCTTAAAAATTTTTTCTTCTGCTAAATTAGGGGCTCTGAATCATTAACAACCCCCACTACCTGAGCTTTTATTTCCTTTTACCACCTCTCTAATTCAATTACTAGTCACATTAAGGTAGCTTCCCATTTCCAGTCTCAATCATTTCCTTTCACAGATATTCTGCAACAATTATTTTCTGGAACTCATTCCAAATGTATTTTACAAGTACTTCACATCTCTGCTCACCTGTAGGTGATACTAGAGTTACAAAGCCTCTTCTCTCCAAGACAACTTAAAGGCAGAGCTGTGATGTTTAGGCTTTATGGAAAACATAGATGCCTTTTTCCCAGAAAGCATCTTGTGTCCATATACCTTCCTAAAACATTATGTAATAAAAGCAGGGACAAGTTTCTGAAGCAGCATCCCAGAACTTATTTGCTGCTGAAATGAGTCAGAATAGCAATTAGATGAAAAAAACGCATCATTTTGAATTCTTGCTGCTTGCAAAATAATCTCACAGCTGACAATAGTGCAAGATTCATTTGCCAGCTCTTAAGAATTTAAGGTCAATAGCTGTTTTTGCAGAGAAATTCTAAAGTTACTGTATATAGCAACTTCACAATGTAAAGTATAAATGTAAATGCACATTTTCAGCTTTCATATTTTTTAGTTCTGATGTGACACAACCAAACTGGACGACTATGAAATCTGAAATACTTGTGCTCTGTCAATTTATTCCAATATAACCTGTGAGGGGATTTGTTTGCCTTTTTTTTTTTTTCCCTTTTAAATGGTAGTGTGCTTTTTTTCAGCAAAGGCTTTCACTAAAAAAGCAGCACCCACTCTCCAAAGCAGCAAACCCAAGTTTACCTTCTGCCACCCTGCTGTGGCCTGGAGTGTTTGAACTCATAAATCTTCAGATTACCAGTACATTGTTAGATACCTGAAATACACTAGCAAAAATCCAGCAGCAGGCAAAAATGCACTGGTGAAATCATATAGAACACAAAATTGTTGAACATCAGTAGCCTTTTTCTGCTGGTGAATATGGACTAGTAATTATACGGCAAGGTAGCTTAAAACAAACGAACCAACCCAAAACCCAGGTTTTGCACAAATATTTAGAAATGCTTTACCTTGACGAGATGAGATGATTTGCTGTTAGTATGAAGAGTTTCTGCAGCTTTATTTGAAATAGTCTTAACCAAGACCTACTTGAGTGCTTTTTTTTAATGGAGGCATAATACTTGGCTGTAATGCAGGCTTGGATTCAATAATTCAGTGACTAGTAATGGCCTGACTCAGTGTGATGATGCAGCAGCCAGTAAAAAGGCAATCAAAGACAGATCAGTGTTATCCTTCCCCAGGTTCAGGAGTTTCTTGGGCTATGGGCCATATACATGCAAGTGAGCAAAAGAGAAAGCTGGCAACTCAGCAGCCTAGAAAGCTTGAAATGGTGTTGCCACAAACCCTTTAGGCAAAATGGTAGTAAAACAATGTTTTTACAGCATTCAAGGACTGTGGAGGAGGAAAGAAGGCAAGATAAAAAGAGGGTAACCTTTCTATCATCTGCTTTAACTGATGCCTCTTTAGGGGCAAAGGAAAAGGACATTAGGCAATGGTGAGCAACAATCACATGTCCCATACAAAGCATCTGGATTAGATGGGCTGAATAGATTTGGAGAACCCCCCTATGGGAAGAAAAGTAATACTGCCAAAACCAGATGACAACACTCAGCTGGCAGATTGGTTTGATAGGACATTCAGAAGGACTTCACATAAGAGCTTTTGGACAGGGATCTTTTAAGTGATTTAAGCTACTACAGGATCAGAGGATAGTACTCTCACAGGGACAGAGAACTGATTAAAACACAGAAGTCACACGGCATAGAATAAAAGATCAGTTTTCACTGGGATATGAAAACTTTCATTGGGAAGTCAGCAGTGGAGTCAAAAAAGATTTATCCTCAGGTCTATACTCCTCAACACTAAAAAAAGGAAGTAGAGCGAGGTGAAATTTGCTAGAGGTTAGTCAAGGTAATAAGAACAAGGAATGGCAGGTGAACCTCCTAATATTTAGTGACAGGGCACTGTAACAGCAAATTATATCCAGCACAGGTAAATAGAGTGATGTACCCACTGGGGAAAAAAACAATCACAATTTTTCATGAGAAGTGAGTGACTTGACTTGCAACTCACTTGTTACATCCTGGCATTGTCACTGTTCTTTAGATAATCATCTTGGTAACAAAGAAAAAAGTGCAGAATGTTATAACTAAAAGATAATAGCACACCGTCAGTTATTACAAGGACCCCATAAATACCCGA
The DNA here is from genome assembly GCF_036013445.1 of Caloenas nicobarica. NCBI lineage: Eukaryota > Metazoa > Chordata > Aves > Columbiformes > Columbidae > Caloenas > Caloenas nicobarica. The sequence continues at coordinate 89,384,707 of NC_088245.1, read as the reverse complement.
GTTTTGAATACAGTGAGGGGAATGGAACCAGCACAGCTTTGGGAAAAGGGCAAAACAAACCATCAGGGATGTCTGCTAGTTTTTACCTCTAAGGGCGTAACTGAATTGTCTGAAACTGTGCAGGCTGTTAAGAGGGGCAACTGGGATGAGGGTGGAGAAGGCAAGAAACACAACAGATCAGTAAAAGCTGAGTGGGCTGGAGAACAGCTGCAGCAGTTTAAGTATAGCAAGAGTTTTCCAGCTTCTGCAGCTGCTGGGGAGGCTGGAGTGATGAAGGTTGCACTCCTGGGAGCAGTTCATCTCCAGCTGTGCCTTCCAGGCCCTCCAGCAGAGGCCAGGGAAGGCAGCTGGTAGCAGCAGCTCAAGGCCACAGTCAAGTTGCAGAGTCTGAGCTTTGCTTTTGCATGCTATACTGTACCACAGCACAACTTTATCTCTTCATAAATGTCATGTTAAAGCAGGAGAGGTGCAGAAAGAAACCACAGACAAAAACACCTTTAACAGAGGGGGACTGGAATAGTTAAGAAGAGAGATGAGTTTTACTTAAATACCTGAGAAAAGCCAGGATGGAAGAGTACTTGCTGCATCTTAAGACCAGTTACTTTTACAGGTACAGACCATAGCTTTTCCAAGATCGTTGTAAAGATTTGCAATGGCTAGCAATTGATTTGAATAATATATTAAATACTTAAAATATTTAGCCTATAAAGCCCAAAATACAGAGTTCTTGATGGTTGGTCTGTTAGTTTCAAGACCACTGAGTAGTCGATGCAAAAGTACTCCAGGACAGTTGTTCTTCCTCTCCCCCTGCCCCAACAAGGCTGAGGATTTCTGAGAAAAGGCTCATAATTTCAAGGAAAACAAGCAAACAGATCCCACCCTTCTGTTAGACAACCACGGCCGCCCACTACAGCCGCCCAACTCACAATTCATGTGAGAAATATTCAGTTATACCATTTATGAAGCATCTGAGGAATATTCTACATCTGATTTCAGAGTGAAACAGTTGGACTGCAAAAAAAATGCACACGACAAGTCGTAAATGACGTAACTCAAATAGTGCACATTTATTCTGAACGGTATTTCTAAAGAGTTTGAGAAAAAACAAAAACATGCTCCTGATGTACAACAAGGGCAATGATATAGATTAAAAATGGACCATCTCACTGTATAGAATTTGCTCCCCCTGCAACTTAATTTGTAACATTGAGAATGCATCTGTAAAATGCATACAGCATACCTTTGACTAAATCTTAACTCAAGAGACCAGGGGTGGTCTTAGCCAAATTAATCAGGAAGCAGTTGCAGATTCAAAAGAAACATCCAGGTCAGCAAACACTTTATGAAACACAGACTTTGTGCATAGCAGCTTACCCTGGACTGCAACATGGGGGAGAATAAATTTGGGGGATCAAACTTTTACTAAACACAGGGCACCATCAAGAATTAACGAAATATCACATAAGTTTTGTTTCAATTGTAACAGTATGTCATATTTAGTTGGCAGGTTTAACCATTAGCTGCATCATGTAAACTCAGCCAGTTTCAGGACACATGAAATAAAATCTCTTCTACCTTCCCCCTCCCAAAAATGAGGGATACCTCTCCTGGATGATTCTGCTTTCCCTGTACAATGGTTTCCCTAGTATGAGTATTTTTGTAGATAATATCTTCATACTTCAACCGATGTATGACAAAACCAGTTGCAGAGATTCAGGAATAACTTGTATATACACAACTTACACTCTAAAGCTGTTAGTCGCATACATTTTTCTTGCTAGATCTTCATCCAGAACAGGAAGTGCTGGTGGATTTTTTGTCCACTGAAACTCCCAACTTTTAAAAAAATCTAGTTGTTCATAAGCTGTTATTTTCAAGCTAAAAGGAGGTTCTGCTGAAGCAACAACCAAAGTAACCTAAGTTCTCTGCAGTAAGCCCATACTTCACGCAATTTCAGTGTCTCTGGGTAACAGCACTAAGATACAGCATTCTCCTCCCACACTGAACACAGCTGATATAAAATGTAACTGTTTGTCATTCAGAACTACTGACCTTCACTTGCCCTTATGCGTGTACAGGGAACACAGCTTTCTATGAGATTTAGATTAAACCTTGTATTCAAAATTCAACAACCGTTTTCCAGGATTAATAGCCTGGGAAAAGAAGTCTTAGATTTGTGGTTACTCTTTTTCCACCTCCAACAAAACACTTTATCCGAAGTTACAATGAGGCAGGTTTGCTGTGGAATAGGAGCTTTACGAATTGTTTTCAGGGATACATTCATAGAATGATGGCAGCCCAAAGCAAAAAGAGACAGAAACAAAGGTTAATCCAAGTAAGCTCAGACATCAGACTCATACTTTTAAACCTGAAGGAAAACTGTCTGTGAAACACACCGATTTGTGGAAGCCTACGACAACAGCAAATCCTAGGAGTTCATATCCCCACACCCATCTACCCAACCCAAACACTTACCACTTAGTTCTAGAAGAATGAAGAGCACTTTGCTTGGCACCAGAGGCAGCTATGGTCTGAGTTACAGCTGTGCTGCACAAACATCCTCAGATACAATACTTTCTCCTTCCACATGCTTCTCTTGGTTTGGTCTACAGATGGCCAGAGAAACTATGTTGGCATATGACAAGCTAATTGTGCTTCAATACATCCCCTTCCAGAAAGATGCTGGGACTGCCAACATAACCAGTGTGAGCAGGTCCTAGCAGTACTAAAAATAAGCTTTTGTCAAAACTAGGCTGCCTCTGGCAATGGAAACTGTTTGCATCTTTCTAGCCAGAGTCTGCCACCGAGTGTTGCAAACGCAGGTTCTCAGGCCATGCAGGGGGCTTTTGTTGTCAGAGATCTGCCCATCCCCAAGACTCAAATTAGTGCAAACCCAGCAAACAGAGTAGCTGTTTTCCAGCACAGGCGTGTCAGGATGCACTTCAACAAACACTACACACCTCTAGGAAAGGAGGAGTAATTCTGGAGCAGCTTGTATAGTCACTCCTCAGGTATCACAGACCACATAGTGTGCAATGAGGGGTGCAACCATTCCTTGCTTCACTGCAACTCCTATCTTGAAATCCTTGGTTCCCATGTCGCCCTTGAATGACTGGACAGCACCTACTAACCTGATGTATGCTGCAATGCACACTATAGGTTGGAGGTTTTCAAAGCAGATGAATTCAAGATGCGGATTTAAACTTTAAAAAACGAACAGGAAAGGAAGGCAGTTCAATATCTTCTTGGGGGATGGGGCAGGTTGGTGTTGTCTCAGCTCAGTGCACTTTCCCAGGTGCTTGGAGAAGAGTCCAAGCTCAAGTTGGTATTTGTATTGGCATACATAAAAATCGCTGGCAACAGTGCATAGTAAGGAGCACTGATATTCACGCAAAGCATGAAAGGATGCAAAGCAGAGCTTAGTAGAGTTTACTGTAGCTTAGAGGTTACAGTACTAGGAAGAAGCCAATCAGCCTATTTTCCAAACCCATAAAATGCTCTAATATACGCCACTTTCTGCAGTGCTCCATGAACACCCTCTCGCAAGAGTCAAACTGCATTATTACCAATGAACGGGGAAAGGAGAAAAGAATCTTCAAAGGAGCAAACCGTGCAGTTCTTAACCACCTCCTCCCGAAGGAGCACAAACACAGCAAGCCAAGCCAATCCCAAGCAAATCCAGGAGATTCCCTGCAAAGCTATGTGATGAGGGTCAGATTCATGTTTGCCTTTTCAGCCTTGCTGCCTGGTTTCCTCACCCCTTGCCTCATGTCAGATTTGTCACCACAGATTTAGTTGCTGTAGCTTATTTATCTGGAGACGGGTGCTTGCCTTATGTGATCAAAGCTGGTAAGGTGGTCACAGTCACTTTTCCCATCCCAACAATACAGATAAAACTAACTCTCACTGAATCCTACAGCAAGGGTCTCGCCTCAGGATTTATATTTTTACAAGGTTACGCTTGGCAAGACCACGTCTAGCTCTCATTCTGGCAGAAGTCTGCTGGGACTTGGGTAAATGTAAAAAAGAAAAAATGAAGACCACTCTAAATCCTCTTCTCAGTCAGTTAAGAAGCGTAGCACCAGCTTGGGTGAGGAGTATTAAAAAAAAAAAAGGCATTCAAAAAGATCAGCCCAGGCAGAGTGAAAAGGTATGGTAGAGTAGCCCACCCTTCTCAGCAGAAGATGGAGGAAAAAGCCATACTCAAAAATATTGGGAAGAACTAAACATACTTTTCTGAGGCGGGGAGAATTAAAAGGAAGAGTGGGAAGTACTGAATTAACATTCAAAGGTTGGGGGGGAGTAAAGTACCCTGTAGGTTATAAAAACCAAAATAATGTAGGAGTCAAAGGACAAGATATTGCTTTTCCTTATTTCCCCCCATTGGATATACATTCTGCTTACTGAAAGAGATAATTCTGAAGGAAACCTCTCACCAGGATAACCTGGTCAAGTCCTCCACACCTCAAACTTAAAAGAGATCTGCACACCTTTTCCCACCCCAACAAAAAACCAAAACAACCCCCCCAAAAAAACAGAAAGAAGAGCTCAGAAAGAAAAAAAGAAAACCCCAAACATGATTGGACAATCCTTGGAAGAAGCATTACATTTTGTTGAAGAGAGGTCAAAAAAAAATTTAGGAAGATGAAAGGGTGGAGTGAAAAAAAAAAAAAAAGAAAAAATCAAGAGGCCTCTCTTTCCTTATTTGGCGACAAGCAAGTGCAAGAAAGTGTTCGTTGGGGTTTTGTTCAGTTGTCGGTCTTTTGCACATCTGCGTTCTGGCCAAGACAAGGGGCTTTGAGGTTTTTCTGCAGCACATGAGCATCTGCGGGCTCTATCCTCTTGTAGTAGTTTTTCTTCGTCTCAATGATCTCAAAGCCAAACTTTCTGTAGAAGTCAATTGCAGACTCATTGCTGATCTGGACATGCCTGGGACAGAAAGGAGTATAGAGACACAGGTATAAGAACTTTCTGTGGTACAAAATTCTGCCTCCGCACTCAGACTGGTCTAAGGCAAGATAAGAAAAGGAGCTATCTAGACAGATACAGCAATGATGGGGTAAGTTCGGGACTGGAAGTTTTGGTCTTCCCAAATCAATCCTGAGCTAACACACAGCTCCTGGATGGCCTGTGGCAATCATTCTGAGAAGTGGCACATTTTTCCTCAGTAAAGCTGTTTTAAGGAACACAAATAGCTGAGAGGCTCTGAAGCACTACTAGCTCAGTAAATTTTTTTTAGTCTGGAAGTGAAAGATATTTTGTGGAAATATATAACAAAGTTTCACTGTAGAGCAAATTTTAACTTCCTGTAGTGACACTTTTTACATGGCCAAAACCAGTTGTCTGAATGATGATCCCTACACAGTGCAACACGAAACTGGCAACGGAGTTTGATAAGACTTAAACTCCTTGCTCACTGCCAATTATCCCTCTCTCCTCACTAAAAGCTATAGCAGCACAAAGAAGCCCTATAGACTTAAAAAGTCCTCTCCTCCCTTTATTACTCCTCCCTGAGTTTTACAGATCCTGCTAGCATATTCCAAGAGTTTCAAGGCCTCCAAAAAAACCAACTATCAGTTTTTAATCCTAAGCAACTAGGACATTTATTTGCACAAGTTCTATTAAAAAAAAAAGTTTGGCTCAGCAAAAGGCATTAATTAAACACTCCCAAAATTCAGTGGACACTGCACAAGCTCATGAATCACTTTGTCATGACAACATAACCATAGGATCAAAGTAACTCTGGAAGCAACAGCAGAACAAAACAAAAGATCGTAGTGTTAAGCCAAATAAGCACAAAATAGCTAAAAAGGAACTTAATAATAATGAAAAATTTAGGCATTGATATCAAATTGGGTGCTAAGCTGCACAATATGTTCAGATAGAAGATTCCCAAGCAACAGACATAGTCAAAAATCAATGAATCACTACAAGAACTTTGTTATGCCCAACTTTGGGGACTATTTATTGTCATTCCAGAATCCCACTCTGGGAAGTAGAAAGAAGTATTAGGAAGGATTTGGCTTTTGCATTAAAACCAGCAAACAGTTCCTTCACCGTGCACACAGTAACATGCAAAAGCAAAAAGGAAAGCCTGTGCCAACTAGCAGGTATCTGAGAGAGGGTACATTACCACTTCTTCTGAGGGAATACAAGCCAAAAGCAGCTTTACTCAGATTCCTCTTTAAAACACCTGTTCCTCTTACACAAAGCTACAACAGTAGAGGGCTTGGAAGACTTTGCACCTCTTTGGCAGAGATGGACTAAGCTTGAGGAGAAAGTTACTCCATTTACAGTGACGATAGCAGCATATGAAACACTCACTAAGCATCTTCAACAGCCCTGGTAAAAGTTCAGGGTGCAGTTCTGTGGCAGTGTAAGTCCATCCAAGCCGTACCTGCTGTGGGACTATCCCTACCAGTGCACCGTGCTTGTACTGGTATAAGCAGGCAGTGATAAGACAAGGAAGAAGCTGGCTCAGATAAGCATTCTGGACAAAAACTGCATCAGCTCACTTGGTAATCACACAGACCCCAACACACAGGAAGGAGCAGAAGTGTGCAGCCAGCAGCAAAGGGGAAGCAAAGCTTTGCCATCTATGGATTTCAGGCTCTATTTCCATGGCTATCTATTAGGATGGGGGTGCTCTTTCATGCAGCCCTGTCCTCTGCTCCAGTGCTTGTTCTCATGTCTGCATCATGCCACGTGCTTATGTAGACATGCAGTTGATTAAAACACAAAAACCAACAAAAACACCAAGCACCGCACCCCAACACTAAACCCCAAAACAACACCCAGAAACAAAACCAAAACCAGCTTCCGCAGCTGGGTCAGGTCACTGGCCTAGTTTACTGTGTTGCTGCAGAAACAGCTGACCTGGCAGAGTGTGAGAATGGGAATAAGCAGTTGGGCCTTGCTACTGAATGTGAACCTAGAGTTCTTGCAGGCACCTCTGATCTGATGTTCTAACCTACGCAGTACCGTCACGAAAGACAGACAGCAAATGCATTAAAACTGCATGCAAGACCTGCAGTATTTTCCATTCTGAGGACAATGCCGTATGGTTAAAAAAATTATTTCGCAGATTTTTTTTTTTTTACTAATATAATGTCATTCTCCTATAGAACAATTTTGTAAGTAAACTACTTTCAAATTCTGCAAATTTGCAGAAGCCCTTCTAAAGCAAGCAAGCTTTTGTTTTTCTCAGCATCACACAGCAAGCCCAGAATATGACCCCTAGCTTTCTTGCTAGTACTTAGAAGATGTCCCATGACCCCAGTGAAATACATACTAAAAATGCTCTTGGATCTCCCACCCTTTTCTCCCATATATGCCTCTATCATCTCCAAAAATGCATGAGTGTAACTTTATTTACTTACAAGTAGATGTTGTCAAAAGTGCCATCTTTTTCACAGATGTTTAAGACATGATTCAACATTTTCGTTCCTGCCGAAAGGTAGAGACACTTAAGAAAAACAGAAGTGCATGATCAAGTCTGTACTTTGCTAAGGGCCTTCTTGACGAGGGGCAGGTTAGCTGTAGGTAGGCTAAAATGACAGAGCTTGTGAAAACTAGGAAGGGCAAATAAAACATGGTGTATAAGTATTTCATTACCTTTGACTGCTCATAAAATTTAATTCATTCTTCCTTTGTAGAAAAACAAACAGCCCAGAAGCAGATGTATAAAGCAGCTCATTTAAATATTAGATCCAAGGCCTCAAACTCGCCTCAAAATATGGTCAAAACGATGTATAAAGTAGTGAAAGCATTAGTTATTTTAATAAATGCCTAGTAAAATAATTTAAAATAAAGTTATCTTTTCTTTCCAGTGCGTCAAAGCAAACAAGTTACTGTAAGGTCTGGATTAGTCTGGCCTATGGATTTGTAACATGGAGAAAATAACTAATTGAAATATAGACAGAAAGCAGGCACTACCCCGAGCAGCAATCATCAGTATTGATAAAGACAAAAATATTATAAATAGAAAAAACCCTTCATTTAGAAGAGTGAAGATATAAACCAATGAAGGAATGTTGTGTTCTACTTATACATGACTTGCATACTGGCTGCATACCTCTTACTAATTATTTCATATCTCTGCACATCAATTTTCACATCTGTAGAAGCAGAGTATTTACATCACAGTATGATAACATCACTAAGATTAAAATAATCTGAAATCCTGAATTAGAAAGTTCTACAAAAAGTCCATTTCTGAAGGGCATTTAAAAAAAAAAAGCACATAATAAATCATACTCTTTCCCCGAAGTCCCTTCCAAAGAAATCAGTGGTCTGAAAGTGCACTACCTTGGTTAAAAAATCTGAAAGAGCATTTAGAAGGCTGCACAGCAATCTGGTTTCTTTGATGACTCAGATCCAAAAGAAGATCCTCCTTACCTATTCCTAGCCTTCGGTAGGGTGCCAGGCATCCAAGTGTCATGATGTACAGTCTCTTCTGGTTCTGGGAGTGATCTACTCTACAGCACACTGCTCCCACTGCAATATCATTGAAATAGGCTGCCAGGGAAGGAAACAAAGTGTTATCAGCCACAAGCCTCAAACTGTACATACAGCTCCTTCATTTACGCTCTATACCTTCCTTCCCTCCTGCTAATTTTCCCATCCAGATAAAAATCACAGATTGTGGCTAACACTGGGAGTGAAGTTACCAATGGTGCTCCAACACAGCACGTGGCTGGTTACAGTTCAAACCACTGGCAAGGACATCCGGAGGTCAGCCAGCAGCACACATCTCTCAAGTTTTCTGTAATAACAGAAAACATGCCTATTCCCAGTAAAATGGAATCTATTTAGAACACAAACCCTCCAAGGTTGGGACTGCTGCTTTTTTGAGGTTCCCAACGGTTATTTTTCATTATGTAAAACAACAAAATAGAAGGATCTGCTATTCAAAACCATTATGGATAGCAATGATGAGCACTTCTGCCACCATAGCCCACAGTTACTGGCAAGAACATTTATACCTAATTTGGCTAGTTCGCCAACCTCCAGTACGTCCTTGTAGAACTTGTCATTGTAGCTGACAGGAAAAATGACCTGGTTTAGCCTCTTCAGCTGCTTAATGTTGTGTGGCGTCACATCTCCCAGCTCGATCCGGCTACTGGAACAAATCAAAACATGCTTAACATCTGACACACGGCAACATTTCTAAGGACACAAAAGAATAATTTATTTATGCTTAGAGAACTATACCACCTAATAATCAGTTCAATACATATTTGAACTGCAATGTTCAACCCATAAAATTAAGTCTTCTGTTGGTGGCTGATTTAACTCCCAAACCCAATTTCAGTCAGTACAATAGTCAGAAGTTTCTCAGGCACCACTTAACACTGATGTACCATAGTATATGTGTGGTTTTATTGGGTGGGAGACAGGAGGACACAGATCTCTGTAGGAGTATTAGCTTTAATTTTGTCCCGTTAATTTCCTCACTCATCATCAAGATCACAGGGGAAAAACCCAACAACAAAGTAAATAAACAAAACCAAAACAAACGCACACCCCAAAAAAAACCACCAAGGAAGGACGGAAGGACGGACAGAAGGCTAGAATAGAGACTAGGAAAATGAAGTCCTTATCCATTCTTCAAAGCCAGCCTTAAATTTACCAGCTATTGATATAAAGCTTATGCTTAGACAAAGGCTAGGTTGTTACACTAGGCATCTGTCTCTAAAAAGCAGCAATACTGTCTGCAGCAAACTCATATTAAGCCTGTCAATATGCAAGCATGCCACTCTCAAGGTGATATCCACATCTATTCTGATCATCACTGCTGAGAGCAGAATCACAATCTTAAAATACCAGTACTGCACTTAATTATACTGAGAAGAAACAGACTAAGCTTCTCCCTTTTCCAAGACTAACTTCCTGATAGAAACACTACACAGAAGCAAATTGAAAAAAAAAAAAAAAATTAGCTGTTCATATTCCCCAAGCCGATTCATTGGGTGCAAGTAGACAGTTTTAACAAGCACTACAAGAATGAAAAATAAAAAAAATGAAAATCAAAATCTTTTCCCAGATGATCACCAGAATACGTAGGCAGGTACAAAGCCAATGCATGTTGAGTTAGAAACATAACACCATTCTAGGTTCATCTCAGCCTTGTTTTACTGAATGCATTCAGGAAACCAGATTTTCTGCCCAAACATCGGTAAAGGCACTGTTTGCCTTTTTTAAAAAAGTCAAATTCTGTTTTCAAAAAGGCAGCTTTGAGATCATTGTACACCAGACTTCAAAAGTTCATTCTAGTTATGTGCAGTAGCTGCTTTCCATCTCCAATGCCTCTTGTGCCTAAGCAGCTTTTTTTTTCAGATGGGTTGATGCTTAGGACACAGCAGCAAAGATTAACTTAAGTAATACAGTGAAACAACAAGAAATAATTACCAACAACTTTTTTCTTCAAGAACTGTACCAAGCAATGAAGAGTATAATCTCTCTCTGCTTTCTTAACTGACATTGATTATACGTCAAAACCCCTTAAATGATTAGTACTCAGTTTTAGTTATCACTACCAATGATGGGTGATAAATATACAATGCTTTCTAGGCATTGTACTGCAGCCTCCAAAGCTATAACAAAAAACTACAGGAATGGAGCCTTTAGCGTTTACTTCAAGAAGCATAACTTGTCCTCACACCCACTTTCTCCTTTTCTTTTACAGCAAAGAACACAGTCTTCGGTTCTGCAAAGGTACCAAGGATCACCATTGCCCACACTCTCTGGTGTAACACAGATCAGTCTCTCTAGTGAGCCCTACAGAAGCTAAATAATTTTTATGTAGGGCCTGCCTTCTGGAGAACTATCTAGCATTAAATAATGGACTATTGATGATTTTGTAATTCTCCATCAGATTAATATGTTCCAGTTAATTATTCTAACTACTTAGAATTAATAGATGGCATTTACATATTGAACTTTGCCAACTCAAGTCTAACCTTTTGTCACACATTTGCCGAAGAGATTAAAAAGCTCTCTGGTGTCAAGCATCTTATGCCAGTATGGGCACTTGCAAACTGTTCCAGGCAGTTCCTCATCTTCCCCCTACCACACTGAAAATGTTGATCAGTCTCCCTCCTGCCTCTCACTGCAAGGGCAACTCCTAAGTCACAAATCCTTGTAGTTTGCCCAGAGCTCTGCCCAATTGTACAGCAATCTCTTGAGAGACATCTCACTAGAACTGAACAGTCTGTTCTCCAACAGTGATCTCAATGAAAGCAGCAGCAAGTCTCCATATTCTTGCATCTCATCCACGTAAAAATACCCAGGCATACTACAAGCAACTGCAATGAGATATATTTCTAAAATTTCCAGCTATAAACTACTGTATTGTGCTGAAGTAGTCTGCTGTATCTCTCTTCTGTGACTCCTACCACCACTAGCCCTTTTTTCCACAGCCTTTTCCATCTTTTAGATTAATTTTTGCTCTAAAGATTCCTTTCTTCATGTATCACCACTCGTGCAAGCCCCTCTGATAAATATATTCCAATATAAAGTAAGTACTGAGCTAGTAAGGATGACCTCCTCACACCACAGAAGAAGTATTCCCATTGTAAACAACCCCGCTATCAAAGTTGTTAGATGGTGGGGTAACTGTAATACTTGTTTTACGCTCAGCTGTTTAGCCTAGCACAGCAGGGCTTCTTCAGGCACACGGAAGGCAATTTGTGCCCTTTTCTAACCCCAGACAGCAATGCTGCTACCTTTTCCTCACAAAGGGTAGGAATAGAAGTGCGGTATGTGGGTTCCCAGGTGTATTTGTGCCTGGGAGAGTGTTTTGCTGGAGAACCTCAGTAATCTCATACCAAGAATCAAGAGAAGACCCAGCAGCCTCTTTTGCTGCAGTCTGCATTGGAGTGGAAAACAAAGGGGGCAGGCCTCAACAGCCCAGTCAGATGAGATTAGCTGCAGAATAGGAGGTCAGTAAAGGAAGAAAAAAAAAAAAACCACACCCTCACATTCACACTCAGTCCCTTGAAAGCCTAGACCTCTTGTCCAAAGGATTTAATACTTCCTTTGTATCAGTAGATCCAAGCTTCTGTAGATCAGTAACGCTAGCATGATCTCTTACGATGAACTCATGGCAAAGTTGTTATAGACCAAGCCCCTCATTATACTTGAGCAAAAATCTCTGACATAGACTACTATCAGGTAGTGTGATCTCCAATATTATTTTAAAATTAATTAGTTACTAATGAAGCAAGAAATCAGGCATTAGTAGACAGTTACTATGGAATATTTATGATGAAAGTGCAACAGGACAAATATATAATGTCAGTGGTGGCCACGACAAGATGGCTGAAAAAGGGACCATGGGCAGAAGATGAAGCCTCACCAAGACAGCTTCAGACAGGGAATAAATAAACAAGTGCAGAAGCAGAGTCTAAGGCTCCTCATAGCTGCTGAGCCAAAACATCACCTCTGAGGCTGGCATCAGGCCAAAGAAACAAGTTCCAGTAGGTGGCTAAAACTTGCTGTTGACAGATTTCCTCTGCTCCTTGAGCTCCCCCTGCTCTCTCTCTCACCAATTTTGCCACATTCATTGTTGCCTCCTGCCATCTCCTTCTGCCTGCCTCCTGTGCTCTGTCACTAGCTGTTTCCTCATTGCTTGAGAGTTGCACCAGGGCAAATAATTTATCCTGGAGGATAATATGAAAAAAGTTTGAGAAGCACTGCAGGAAGTATAAAGCAATATGCTAAATATGCCTGTTTAAATAATATGTGCTCAAACCATAAATTACTTTAATATATAGCACTAGCTGATTAAATCAGCTCCACATCTGTTGCACACAAAGACATTTAATAACTAAATGAGGACATGGAAAGGAAGACCCACATCATGAGAGCTCATCACTTTGCCTGAGGACAGACAGCATGGCAAAAGTGCCACTAGAGCCTCGAGTGAAAACGCAGGAAGGCCGGCACTGCTGCTGAAAGCACAAGTCTTGCTGTCCCTGAGCCACTCATTCCCATCCTCTTGCTGGCATAAACATTTGTGCAACAACGTGGTGAACCAACCGCACTTAAAACTAACCTAGCAAAAAAAGGAAAAGTTTAGTTTTAACCCACATCGGTCCCCTAATTGGTTTGATCACACAAATCTTCTGGCAGCACAAAGACAAAAAAAACCTGCCAGAAGCAGAACTGGTGGATTCTTGAGCAGAAGCGCTAGCCTACTCCAGTTTAAACTGTAAGTACTGTGCAAGAGGAGCATGGGGATCACTCAGCATCTAGATGATTTTATGCTACACCTTACTGTTTACGGAACAACATGTACTTTCAACCTCAGGACTTAAAAACTACCTCAGCCTCAAATGATCCAAAACAAAGCACCTGTAGCACGGGACACAAAATAGTCACTTTTTTAATTGGAAATACCTTTGGGGTTTTTTTTGGTCTGTTTTTAATAGCTATTTACAAGTAGACCTCCTTCTTCAAGTTACCTCTCAGCCAAATCAGTAGCATAAGTTTACTATATCAGCTGAAGTCTGATTAGCCTAGTCCTCTGCATTAAGCTCAGTACAGGCTGTACCAGAAATACCTATCCTCTGCTGTTGCAAAGAAAAAAAACGCGAATCATGAGCTCAAATTTGCCTATAAGAGAACATAATGTGTAAAGAGCCTCAAGTACCCAGAATGCCCATGCCCTTTCTTAACAGATTATTTTATTCTATTATTCCAATAATATTCCTAAGAACTTACACACTTACTACTGGCATCTGACATCTCAAATAGCACACAATAGTCACCTGTACTTATCTTAGGTGATGAATGTCCAAGTCAAACATGCCATCCCAAGCAATTGTTTTTAATATGGAGGAACAAGGGACTCTTGGCTCATCATGTCAGGCCTCTTATTACTACAGTGCCATACAAATCCATAGCCTTTCCTAGACAGAATACCAGCCCCCTGAAGACACTTAAACATCTTCCATTGCAAGACCGTTCCCAAGATACCATTATTCTCATAGTCAGGCTTTCTTCTGATTTCTGTCCTAAATGTACTCAAGTTCTACCAATATGCTGTCTCTTGTCGCTCATTATCCTATCCCACATGCCTTTTCAGTGAGCTACCATAACCTCTTTATACTTTCCTTCTTCTAACTAAAGCCAACCTCCTGGCCTCCTCCTTTAAGACTGGCTCTTAATTCCTACTATTGTCATACTAGCTCTTCTTTCCATCTCTTCAAGATTAAAGTTAATTTTCCTTAAACGTGGCTAGCCAAAACTGCTTACACCACACCAAATACTTACTGTTGCATTGTACAACAGCAGTAAGTTTTTCCCCATCTCTACCAGAAGCATTTTCCTGATGTATCCTAGGACTACAATTGCATGTGTCACAACTGCAAGGTACCATGACTCAGTTAATGGGGAAAAAAACACATTGAGACTTGACTAGTGGAGGGAACCAGTTTCCGGCGCGTAACGCTGCTGTGTTAAAAGCGCACAGCGACGCTGCCCAGCAATGTAAAAGCGGAAGTGAAGAGTGATCCGTGAAATCCAAATGGAAGTGGGATGCTAGCGAGGTGACATGCAGCAGTTACCGAAACTGGATGCATGCCCAAAACATCAGCATTAACACTTCTGCTCTTGCATGCCAGTGCCCTAAGATTCTTCAGGCACTTGCTAGAAAACAACCTCCCACTTTTTGTAGAATCAAATGCAATCCAACTAGTCCTACCGCAGCTGCATTCCTCTATCTGCAGCCTAATACAGGGCTGTGATTTGAACAGTCTACTTTTCCTATAATGTCTTAAATTTATACTGATGGAAGTAACAGGCTACACGAGACTTTAGTGTTTGCTTATGCTAAGGCTGCCTTTTGCCTCTCAATGTATATCAAAGGGAAACTGCTATACAGAATGACAGCTCAAGAGGAAGCCAATTTCTGGAGTGACAGTTCAAGAGGAAACACAAATTCAGTCCCAGGGAACAGTAAGTGTCAAACACTAGTTTAGAAACAAAATTACAGAGAAAAAGGGGGAAATTCAAGTTCTTAATGCTGCAAGAATCTCAGTCTCATTCAACTTTAAACAGTGCAAGTCTCCCCCCAGAGGGATGTGCCTGACTGAAACAGATCGTAGTGTAACCGATAGCTGGACTCAGGCTCACTGAAGGCATCTGGCATGCTAAATTTAGCAGAGCTGTATCTGGTACTAACAGAACTTACTGAGGTATCATCAAACAGTCAGGAGAGGGAGCATGTGGGAGAAAAGGGCCCTAACACATTACAGGACTTTAGAGAAGGTTTGTCACTCACTAAGCAGCCAACTGGCTTTATTGCTTCTATTTTGGCTTCCAAGTCAAAGCAAGAGTCTAGACAGGATAATCCACTCATAAAATAAAACCAAACCAGAACTATGAAAGCTATAGACCTGAAGGGTGTAGCTTTGCTTAGATTCAGTTCCAAAGCCAAAAGGGCCTCTCTAGTGTTTTGGCGTGTGGGTTTGTTGGTTTTTTTGTTGTCTTCTTTGGTTTGTTTGGTTTCTTGTGTGTGGTTTGTTTTGTTTTGTTTTTGGTTTTTTGGTGGGTTTTTTTTGTTTGTTTGTTTGTTTGTTTTTTAACCAAACCAAAACAAATGAGCTGTCTTGCTAGGCACACAAGTCAGTCTAGTTCTTGTGGGCAGACTGGCATGTTTTCAATTATCTAGAAGATCTGTGGGCTGTAAATCTACTCTGCTTCACTTGTCAGAAAACCAGAAGGATAAGTACAAGCCTAGCATGCAAGAAGTCTTACCAATTTGCTTCTGAGCCTCCATGATCTTCTTTAGCCCCACTTACTACTGAAAATATATATTTGCATGACACCTGATACCCTGCTGGAAGTTACCCCAGCAGTGTGTTGCATTGTAGAAGGGTACAGCGATGTACAGAAGAAAGCTAAGCGATTTTAGAATGAGAATTAACAGAAGACTTCACTCAAGACTTGTGACTCAAATGAATCTCAAGTGTGAATAAGCCATACTTCAGACCCTTCTTGCCTCTCTCCTTCATAACGAAAAAACACACAGCACATTACAGTCGAGGTTTCGTCATTATATTTGGATAATTCACTCTGCTGCAACCTAGAAAATCTGACCATTGCACAGAAGACTGGCTGGAGTTCACATTCAAGAAGCAAATCCTTCAACATGCTACAGTAGCCTCACAGTTTTCCCAGCTCAAACCTGTTGAGAGTTGTACTAGACCTCTAATCTAGACTCGGCTCTGATCTGGAAAAAAAGGCAACCCTAAAGCTAAAGTAGCAGTACAATCACAAAGCATCTCAGCTATCTGATTATGCAAGTGCAAGGGGGAGACAGTGATGTCATTTCAACAAGTGTCAAATAAAAATAAACTTTCCCAAGAAAATGAAAAGCTATCTCATTCTGCATCTGGATACAAAAAGTGGGAAATCACCATGCCCAACTGACAGGATTTTCAAACTCCAAAATATCAGAAATAAATGTAGTCATCTAGAACAGAGAAGCAGCCATACATACATTGCTTACTAGCCTGAAACACTTTGCTACTTCAAAGCACCTCACAAGGTAAAGGTTTGGATATTATATCTGCCTACCCCAGTTGCATCAAAGTCAACTAAAAGAAGCAGCAACTTGCCTGTGATCATACAGCAGATAAAGAGCTGCCAGAAATCCTAACTCTCCATTGCTGGTCTAACCACTTCTCCTTAGTCAAATAAGCTCACGAGACCATTCAGATTTTTAACCACGATTGCAAAGCGGAAGTACTTTGCCAGTTTGAAAAAAACTTAGCTCAAAATTAGTTTTGTGTCTCTATTACTGATACCATGAGACATCTTACAAGTTACTGCTCCTTTCCATGCCCTCCGTGTCCCCAAATATAACAATTATAACCCTATTTGCCTCCCAGGAGATCATAAACTTCTGCTAATTAATGTTTATGAAGTATCTGATGATCCTCAGGTAGAGAACAGAGGCTTACCTTAAAATCCAAAATAGAAGTGATGCTAGGTTCACAAAGTGCCTTATTCAAACAAATCTATATAGCTCAAAGGCACTTCTTGTACTTCTATTAGGCAAAAAACTATAAAACTGATGTGTCAGGAGAAAGGCATTTCTCTGCTTCATGCAAACTATTTATATAAAATCACCAAAATACCATTCTTTAGAAATGCCTGTGTCCATTAGATTGGTAAAGAAAAAATGGCAGGTCATTATGGTTCACTTGCCTATACTTCATATTTCAGTCCCAGGGTTGGTGTTTTTCTGAGGTGTTAAAATAACAAGTTACATAAACAATATACTGTGAAAAATTAACAGAATGTGCTATCAGTTTTATGTACCTACCTTCAAATACTTATAAGGCAACAATCACTGCAAGCACCTAACTTACCAAGCACAAAAAGATCTTTTTCCCTCTCTCTTTTTCCCATTTTTCAGTAAAAATGAACTGTTCTCAAATGAAAATTTGCGCTAAAGAGCTACTTATTAATAACAAACAAATCTCCTTTGATGGCAATTTTCAACCTAATTTGTGATCCTTACTGACAAGAAATTCCAAGTGCCATGTAAAGAAAACTTTCACAAGGCTTAAATTGCTGTGCTGGGTCTCACCCTATACTCTAAAAAGAAGATTTAAAAAAAAAAGTCAGATGGTGGAAAATGGAAATTTTTTCAGAGATCGAGATTCTAGTCTGCTAAGGGCCAAAAATCACATGGAACTTGGAAAATAACAGGGAGAGGGAAGCCACGTGAGCTCAGGAAGTACTTCATTAATAAAGATCTTACCATACAAGCATGGTATTTTCAACCCATTTAAAAAAAATTACTCTGCCCTGAGGACAATTCAACTATCTTGATCTTCGTCACCTAGTGACAGTGTTGTGGAAATGGTTTTGTCTCTATTTTCTATAAAGCCTCGTTTCGTTTCCTTCCCATAATGAATGAATTCAATACGCTTTGACACAAATACACAGTTACCCCATTTCAGTGCCGTGCTTCGCCACTCTCAGGTCTTCAAGTCCAAGAATCTGCAAATAACCAGCAATTCTTCTATGCATAGGCTGCTTCTCTCTTCCCCACTCCTCCACCTCAAATCTCCCTCCTGACAAACGTTTGCTGCCCTAAAACTCCCACATAGTTCATTTCTTCCCTTCTCCTCTTTCAGCATTACCTGCCTCTCTCAGAGCAGAAAGGGATGCAAGGAGGTAGCGCACTTCTCTCTTATCAATTCCCAAACAAATACAAAGATACAACTTCCCCTGTCCTTTCCTCCACTGGGTAAAAATATCTAGCACCTTCTCAGATTATTGGTCTGAACACTTGTAATGTTTGCCAAATGGGCAGGCTCAAGTTCTGAATCATTTCCACTTGGATAAAAGTATTTTTCTGGCTCAACCATCAGATATTATTTCCCATTTTAGAAGAGATTCAATGTGGCAAAGGAGGATGCATCATTTCTCTTGTCCTCAGAAGATGGCAGCAGAGTCTGTGGCATTTGGTGATTAAAGATACTACATTTTTCACAGAGGAAATGTCCCAGCCTAGCAAGCCAATCTATATACTAACAAGCCACATATACATGTAAAATGAACTGAATGGTCAAACACCACTCAAAAGCCAAGACCAGGTTCTAGGGTGCGTTAATAAAATGGCTGTGCTACCTTTCTATCCTCCCAATCCTTCCCACTTCATGGAATGTCTTTAATCTGGTTATGAAATTAAAATCAAAGTGGTAAGAATTATACATTGGGTTAAAGTACCTATAACAAACTCAAGTTTTTATAAACTTAGTTTAGAAGATATTAAGCCATTTGCAAGCAAGCATATAGGCAAGGTCTAAATTTACCATCCATTAAATTAAATGCAGAAAGTATAGTTCACACTATGACACTTCCAGGTTCAGAAAAATCCTAAAACCAAACAGTGATTTTCAAGCTCAATTACCTTTTTTGTCCTGCCTCCAGTGCATATGACAATTCAGCAGTTTTCTCAAACTTGGAACTTCCTCTCATATACATTAAGCTTAGCACTGTGCCTTGCAAATGGAAACAAATCAATCGTTCTGCATGAACTCTGTAGTACCAGCTCAGAACAACAGAGAAAAAAAACCCCTCCCCGTTCTCATGAGAAACACGTGCAGCTTCAGGACCTTGAAGAGTTTACTTCATTAATCTGGACAAAACAAGCAGAGATATCAGAGCTTACCCATAACAACTCACCATATCTTAAATACACCATTGTTATTTTTCTGTTATGCTCAGTATTCCCCAGCTGTGATGTCTCTTCTACAAAGGCAGCGAGAATAGCACTAACCTGGAAAGTGTCTCCGTTTTGAAGTTCTCTGCGGCAGCAGCTGCCTTTTGTGTAGCATCTAGTCTGAAGAGCTCTTACACAGCAAGTGTGGATCCTTAGAAACTCAGAAGAGTAGTACACGTCACCTTCTAAGACAGGGTATAACAAACAGCACTCTGCTCCATTTCAATCTGTTTTTCATCATGTGGCTAAACCTACACTGCCACATGACAATCCCAGCAAAACCGCAGAGAGGTTTGGTCAATGTGACAAAATAACACATCTGCACAGGAGCACAGGCACCAGGCCTCACCTGTAACATGCACTATATATGAGCCAATACTCCCGGTCACATAGCAGATACAAGCATACAATGGAGCACACGTGTCCTGCGTTACACCCCTTGTGTGATGTGGTTTTTAAGTAAGGGCTGCAGGGAAAGGCTGGATGACTTATTCACACAGGCTTCATCTGAACTGAAACAGGTCAGGAAAGTGCTCTCATTGTAAGACATCAAAAGGGCCACAGACAGCAACCAGCAAATGCTCAAGATTCTATGCAAGATTTTCTCTTTTCTTTCCTTAAAAGCAGGACCATAAAAACTGTAATGAAAATACAAGAATGCCGAGCAACAAGTGAAGCAACACTGTGAAAGCAGTTAAGTGCAAGGAGTATTATTTACATTTGATCTACAAAACCAGGCAAATTACTACAAACAGTAGAACCCGAGTCCCTCCCACTGGTATTTTTCCTTGTGCAAATCCAGTTCTAAAATAGCTTTTCAAATTCCAGAACTAACAATAGCAACGTTCAGGAAAACAATAAATGAAAACAGAAATGAATCTCTAGAGAATCATGAAGTTCACTAACACAACAGTGAAATTATCTGGTTTTTAACTCATTTAAGAAAAAAATGGAAATATAACGAGTCTCTAACCTATTAAAATCATTCAGTGGGTAGAGTGAATGTAAAGTCAAGTATCACAAAAGCAGGTGGAAGGTAACGGCAATCACCAGTTCAGATGCTGTGTTTACCTCATCAAATAAGAGAAAACCCACAAAACTGTAAGCAGCTGAGAGAAAAAAAATCTTTCACTACCTCTGAAACCAGAGGTCCTCCGCAAAAGAAGTCACCTGACCTCAAATACTCTGATGACAGAGACCTTGCAGCCACCTATGCATTATTAACACACTGCTACGTGCTGTTTTGAATTCAGAGACTCAAGAAAGAAGGCTGCAAGCAATGCATGCTGACTACACAATCTCTTTTAGATCAGAAATTTCAACACGTCAGTGAACTTGCTGGTTTCTTTAATTCTTTCTCTGCCAAAGTAGACTGTTCATAATTACAGCTGATGTTATGGATCTCAGTGCTCCCAAAATTGTCTCTGCACTTTGTAGTGTGGGTTAGTATGCAACACGTACACTCCCAGAAAAAATACTCAGGAGTCAGTTTGTTTGAAAGAACTGATCCACAATTTTGTATTCAATACTGAAGACAGACCGGATCCCTTCAAACACCACATTAGTTTCTGTATTTTGGGAGTTCAAGCTGTAGATCTATTTTTGGACCTATCTTCTGACAACACTTGCTTTTTAGGGATCTTCTCCGATCTTTGTAGCTTGACAAACCATTTGGTTTTGTTCCAGAGTATCCCTACGTAATTTAATATATTCCTTCTGAAATCTTCTAGTCCTTTGATTTTCTCATTCTACTTAAATTGGGTTATTTTTCAATTTGAGTTCTACGGGCCTATTTGCCTCAATCTGAATTTTTAGAGAACACCTAGATTCAATATTAAGATTTTATTCTGCTCAAGAACTTGCTGTGTGGTGCTAACAGTGTTTTCACAAGACACGAATACGCTGCTCTTCGAAGAGATGAAAGAGTACCAGAAAAGCAGAAATATGCAAGTCCAGAACCCAAAGGGATCAGTTCTGAAGCTGAACCAGTGACAAAGCTGCCTGTAAGTGAAAGTAAAATAACAGAAATAAAGCTTGGTGCTCTGGAAGCAGAAGAGGGGTGTGTGCTCTTTTTCTCCATACAATTTTATTAAAAAAAAAAAAAAGGCAAAAAGTAAAAAGCACCCTGAGACAAGAACTACCGAGCAGCGCATGCAAAGCCAGGGCTCAGCCCCTTGAGGAGCACCACAGTGGTCACTCTGCCTGTAACCTCCCAGGACACCTCTATAGCTCTGGCCAGACGCCTGGGCCACTTCCCACCTCACCCATCCAGGCCCCTGTAACCCTGCCACTCAACTCACAACTGACTTATGGCCAAAGCGGGGCCGAGCTGTAGAAAACAGCAGAATGGTTGACAGAGGATAAAAGGAAACCCAATAAGGGAAACCCTGTTTCATCAGGAGCATTGTTGAACAACAATCACATCAACTGCCACTTCATCTTGGCTGATCAGCGCTGTCACCCCTCTCACAAACTCTGTCATCCTCATTATAAGGTGACTAAGAGGCAGGGTGCCCTGTTTCACGTAGGGTGGTGCAGGTGAATAAAGGATTGGCCAAAAGATATCCCAAACACACCTATTTTATGTCATCTTAGAGTCAGTTTATTTGCAATAATCGCTGAACCTCTTTCTACAGATACCTGCCAGCCCCTCACAATGTTTGAAGCTGCTTACAAGCTGTAAGAAACAGCTAAGTATCTGTTATCAAGCATTCTTGTCTTGTGACCTCACCCCAATTGTTAATAAGTTAAACCCCTTACCATTTCTAAGTAAAAGCTTAAGTGCTTCCTTCAGCTTCCATTCACCCTGCCTTAAGCTGCCAAACTGGAATATTAATACCCAGCATTGCGTAACACCAGTTTCAAAGGGACTGGTTTAATACTCCTTCAAGAAACAGCTGTGGAAAACTTCCCTTGTGCATATGAAGAAACTGAGGCACAGAGTGGAAGGACCGTGTTTTGTGGAGCACGGGTGAGGCTGAAATCAATAAACGTTAGCTGATTTAACTAACATTGAAAAAATCTGTCCCAAAGTGACCCACACAAGGTCAGGCAGGTCATCTGCTTCCAGAGCAGAACTGTGACTCTAAAGGCTTCCAAGTCTTGTGGTCAAACACTGCACCTCACTGCCTCCACTGAGCAGGAAATCAAGCGTTTCAGCCAACCACATCTAAATCTCTAGGTTTTCAAGAGCCACGGGGAAGTGAAGCCAGGCCCACAGCAGTGCGCTAGGGAAGTCAGGCACAAAACACAGCTCATTTTCATCCATCCACGTTGTAAAACCCTCACACGTTGATAAACACTCAAAGACTTAAACCAACAAAAGTGTTAAGAGGATGTTACAAACAATAACGCTACAAACCCACTCATCCGAGGCCGGCAGCTTCTCCCCACAGACCCAGCAGCGCTTCTTCGCTACGGCCAGACAAGCACGAAGGAGCGGCCGGCATCCCCCCCCGCCGCCCGCTCTCTCCGTTGGTTTTGCAGATCGCTGTAGCCCGCAAGCCGAAACCGCTCCGGAGCACCAAGAGCCGCCACGCCCCAGCGGTGAGCAGAGCGGGGCTGAGCGCGGAGAGTTTTCGCTCCGGCAGGGGAACACGTTTTATGGCGAGGGGGCTCCCGCGGGGAGCTCAGCTGAAAGGGCACCGCCGAGCAGCGAAGGTACCGCCAGCTCTTCTTCCCCGAAAGGGGCTCCTCTGACACCGGCCCCCCGCGGCCCCTCTCCCAGAGAGCGGGAGAGACGCAGCGACCACTCCCCCGCCCCCAACCGGGGCGACGGCGGCTGCCGGAGGCAGCGGGGGGTGGCAGCGGCGGCGGCTCCGCACGGCCCCTCCGCCGCCCGCCCCACGTTCAGCCCGCCGCGCCTGGGCCGCGCCGCCCGGGCCCGCCCCGCTCCGCTCCCCGCCAGCGAGGCGGCGCGGCCGAGGCGGGACCGGGCGGGCGCCGCCGCCCTGTCACGGCCGGGCCGGGCCGAGCCCCCGCGGGACGCGCCGGGCCCGCACTCACCCCTTCATGGTGCGGCCGCGGCCTGGCCGGCACCGGCGTCGGCGCTGGCTGCGTGCAGGGCCCGGCGGTGCGGCTCCGGCCTCCCCTTCCTCGGCCCGGGCAGCGCGGGCGGCTCAGCCTCCTGCTCCCGCGCCCGCTCCACATGGGCCTCCGTCCGCCCGTCCGCCTGCGCCCCGCCCCCGTGACCCCTCACCTCACGCCGCGCGCGCCCCCGCCCGCCGCCTCCCCGGCATGACCCCTCACTCCCCCCCCGTCCCGTCCCGCCCCCGCCGCGCACGCGCCGCGCCCACCCTCCCCCAGCGGAGAAGGGGGAGGAGAGGAAGGAGGGGGCGGAGCGGCGCCGCGCGGCAGCCTCCGCGTGACTTGGGGGGAGGAGCGGCACGAGGGAACGAGGCGGTGCGCCGGACCACGTGGTGCGCGGCGGCCAATCGCGTCCCCTCCCCCCCTCCCCCGCGGCCAACGCTCTTCCGCCTGCTCGCGCGGGCGCCAGGAAGCAGAGCCCGGGTGCTGGGGGTAACGCTCCGCCCGGGTCTGGGCGCGGAGACGCAGGCTCGCGCGAGGCGCTTCCGGCGTGGGCCGTCTGGCGCATGCGCGCGGGGGCCGGCATCAGCTGATCCAGCGCCGCCGCCGCCGCTGTGGGAGGGAGAAGCGCTCCGGGTGTGCCGGCGCCGGCCGCAGGTGAGGCGTCTCGCCTTCTTTTTTCCCTAGCCCTGCTCCGCTCCTGCTGCCCCCTCTTTTCCCGAGGCGCGCCCGGCACCTGCCCTCCCCTTCACCCGGCCTGTCGGGCTGAAGAGGAGCGGGGATCGTCTTCATTCTCCCTCCCGGCCGTTACCTGCTCGGAGGGGCGGCGGTCGCCTCGTGGAGCCGCCCTTTGAGGGAGCTCGCGCGGCCCCCAACGGCCGCCCCTGCCTCGCGGAGCGCTGCGGGGCGGGGGGAGGGGGCGGCAGGGCCCGCGCGGTGCCGTGCGGAGCGGGTGTCTGCTTGGCGGCGGCCGGGGCTCTGGGCAGCCGGCCTTCACCTCCCGCCCCGGGGGCGCCGTGAGAGCAGAAGGTTGCGGGGAGGGCGGGCCCGCCTGCCGCTTGTTCGGCTCCGACCGAAGCCAGTAAGGTTCTGCGCTGCGTGCGTTTTCCGCATGGAGCCGATCCCCAGCGGGAGAGCCCGCTGACGGCGGCCACTCTCTTCCTGGTCCCGTTCCTCGGGGATAAAAGGCCTGGAAAGCGAATCAGCCCCCTGAGTAGGTTTTTCCCCGGCTAAGAAACCTGCTGAGCGCTCTGACAGGTGACCAATGAGAGTCTGCAGAACCCATGATAAAGAGGGGACAGTGGCTGGGTTTCTGTGCTGGGTCACCACACCATCTTGGGTGAGTGGAACTGAATCTTTCTGTGCCTTGGCTGTAAACCTTGCTGCTCACTCCCTGCAGGGCATGAACAGGAACACTGCTACTGGCTTCTGACCACGCAACTCTTCCTTAGTAAAAGGGTCTACCTGTTATCTTGCAGTTGAAAATACCGATGGCAAATCAAATGTGTTTCCTATGCCTGTAGGCAGTGACAAAATTCTAATTTAGATGAGGTGTTCCAAACACATAAAATTCACTTGAAGGCAAGAAACAAATTTTGCATGACTGGGTTCTGGATTTGTACACATTACAGATAGCTGTGACTTCAGAGTGTGACATGCGTGTATCAAGATCTGTCCATTCAATACAGTTTGCCAAAGTGATTTATTCCAAATATTGCTAATTTTGTCAGAGACTTTGCATTCCAGCTGGGAATAAAAGCAATTTGGTGATAGTTTTATTCATTGTAACACAATACTTTAGCAAAGTACACTGGCTATTTGATCTAGCATGGTATTTCAAATGCTAATACTACTTGATGAAGTGGAGAGGGGGTGGAAAAGGAGAAAAACTGCTGACAGCATGCTTAAGGTGGTTTATCAGCCCACCCATTTGTAGCACCTCAGCAAGAACATGCCAAGCGTATGTTGGTATTTGCAAATAGAAGTTTGAATAACGGTAGCAGGTCCTCAACATATTTTAAGTCACTGTATTTGCGCTGACTTTGGCACTCTGCAGGTCTGCAGCAGCTGAATGTTTGGCTCATCTATACAGTACTTTTAAAGGCCTTTTCAAGGAGTAGCGAGCATAAATATTTAATAGTATCTACATTTTGTTATTTTCTACTTAAGACTGTGTGAAGTGAGATCAATGTCTAGAGGTCTTCGAATTACCAAAAATATTGCAGATTATTTTTGCTGTGTTTGTCAGTTTATTATGTCAAGTCTTTTTGAAAAGAGTTTTACTCTCTTATGTGGGGGAAAAATAGTATTAATTCAATAATCAGAGGACAAATCATGGCATTCAAAAATGATAAACTATCATGGACATCAACTTGAGAGGATGAGGAAGGAGAAATGAAGACAATGCTGGAAAATGATTGCTGGCATCAGCTGACTGTTCAAATGGGGGTTGAAGTCTTGTGTTGCAATAATAACACAAGATCTCTGTTTCCTGTAAATGCAGCCTTTCCATTTTGCAAATCAAGAACTATTTTCTACAGATAGTGCTACTATCAGAGTTCAGCCATGAACAGTCAATACTACTTGCTTAATTTTTATACATCATTAGCTTAAATTTAGTTTTTATTTTGGTCTGAGTATAGATTAACTGTCATTAATCCAGACTTACAAAGTGTGCAGGCTTCAGTGTGCTTCTGTTGTGTAAATTTTTTCCCAATGTGACTTTGTGCATTTGTCTTTCAGACACGGGTGGGTACTGGTATTACATGTTGTCATCCAAAGCTGCTATAGAGCAGTAAATTACTAGATTATTCGCCCTGGAGATACATTTAGAGGCACTACAATTCACCTTTTGTGTTTCAATAGCATAATACTGTCTCTTTGAGTTCTTGAGCCCTGAAAATTTCTACTGACTTTTTTTCCCTCGTGCTTTTAAATATCTTGTTTGTGAACTAAAGCTGTGTTCTTAATTGGACATACCTGGCCTTTTAAAAAGAGGAAAAGGATTACAGGAAAAACCTAGTTGATATCTTTATTTACTCTTAGGTTGACCAAAAAATGTTGCATGCTATTGCTTGCCAAGTAATAGTCACTCTTTTTCATTCTTTGTTTTTTTAAAAAATCTGCATTGCCTGGAACTGAAATATATTTTCTTTCCTCCATACTTTTATCATTGATTACAAAGAAAAGTGGGGATTTTGGGACTTGGAAATATTGAGGTGTCTTTGAACAATGGTATCCACATGATTTTTTTAGACTGGAACTGCACCAAGGAAAACAGACGATGTAGTCAACTGTGGAATATCATGCTTGTTCACTCTTACTCACTGTCTTAAAACATGTGACTTCTTTAGCCTTCCAGCTGGACGGAGAAAAATAGGGATCTACTCCAGCAGAGGAAGCAGAATTTATCTAAACTTTTCAACCTCATCTTTCTGTACAGGTGAATCCAGTAATTACCTAAAAGTCCAACATGCAAAACTGGCTTGGACTGGATCTTCAGGTTGTCATTGTTGTGCCTTCTTTCATGTTCTGAAAAGGTTTTTTTGTTTGTTTTGTTGTGTTCACTCACTCCTCCCCTTTGAAAGTGGATAGCTAAGCTTACACTAAATTCTTGGATTTGGTCATATGACAATAATTTCTACAATCTCATAACTGATTTTAGTTTGGTTACTTTATTTCATCTATGCGTTTATTTCTTCTGTTTTTATGAAATTCTCTCAAAGTTGAACACCCCCACTTCTTAGAAAGATTGACTATTTGCTGCTAACTTTTTAGACTTCCATATATTATATGACTGCAATAACAAGCTTTGCCTTATAATGCCTGTCTTTACTGAAATGATACACATACACTTACTCTGAAAACCAGTAAGATATATAAGGATAAATCCAGAAAGTCATGGTCTAACAGACTTTACTACTATCATGCAGTGAAATGACAGATGAAGATCAGTTTTAGCTGCTGAGTTTTATTTCTTGGTTCATCAGCTCAATTACACATGAACTCCTCTTGTAACAGTAAATTTCAGTGTCACTGCTCATTCTCTTCAGAAAGAATTTGACAGTGATCTAATATGTGCATGGTGGCTGTTGACAGTTCTTTAGTTTTATCATAGTTTACAGCATTTTGGATAGTCTGTTGCGGGTATCTTAAAATGTTCACATCAGAAGTAATCAGGAAGTACTAAAACTAGTATGGGAAGCTGCCGTTGTGGCTGCGTTTTTATAGCACTGGGCTTTCTGCATTATGAGTCTGACATCTGCTTAATCCTGAGAAGAATAATTTTCAAGACCGTTGCTACCCCAGTGAGCTAAGACTCATCCTGCTAAACTGTTGAATAAACTGAAACATCTGCCAAAACCAGATCCATTGCAGATGCAAATGCTTAAGAGAGAAGCGGTGTTCCTAGGGGGTATCTCTGTAATGCAAAAGTTGTCTTTGTCCTTCTTAATCAGTTGAAGATCACTCATATTGTAAGGATTCTCATGTCCAAGTTGAAATGTTGGTGCACTGGTGAGTTTCGGCTGACCAGTCAGTCAAACTAACTGCTTCTGCCAGACATCAACCCAAGAAAAATGCTAAAATCTGCACTATGAAGACACCATGTTCCCCTTGCTGTGTTCCATTTGTAGGATGCTATAAGCTGTGCTTGCTTACTGGAGTGGTTTGTTGTTTAAGACTATGTGAAAGATACACTGTCTGAATGTCTGTGCTGCTGGTCTGCATTCTGTGCCCTACGCATGAAGAGCGGTCCTGTTGTGGTTGGGATGGTTGGGTGTGATGAGGGATAGAAAGGTTATGGAAAGGCTATAGACAGAAAAATTGTGCCTTTGTTAGAAATGTTTATTATAGCTGGAGAAAAGCTTTCAGGTGTGCAGGTTTCCTTTAACAGCCTGAAGAATGATTTGACTTTTAAAATATTCTAGTAAAGAAACTGCATCGTCCAAGAAGTTCAGATTGTGGGACAAATATTTGGTCCTTCTCATTATTAGACTCTACCATTATATTGTTTCTTGCTATGAAAGTAATTAAAAAGCAGCTCTTCAGGGAAAAAAAAAGTGGTATTTCTGGCTAAATGCAGATAACATTGGTAAGGACTTCTAAAAAGGCAATTCTATTACATGATTTTCCTCTAGATCCTGGAAATCTTGAGGGTTTTGTTATTGTGAGTTAAATTTGCATCACCTAGTAGATAATCAGACAACCATCACAATATGTAGTTTAAGTAATGTTAAAATTTAGTATGTTGGAGAGGCTCTGACTATTCTGAAGAAGCTGTAAATACTTTAGGTAATTGAACATAAAATTTCCAAATATGGCTTAACTTGCTTTAAAACATAAAGATGAAGTTTTCCATTACAGGAAAAGTCAACCTCAGCTTAATTTCCTTTTACTGGAATCCAATGCCAGTATGTACGTTGTGATTCCAACCAAGTGTTTCATTATACTTAAGTGCCGTAAAGAATTATTCTGTCTGCTAGGGGTTTTAGATCTTAAAGACTTCAATGCAAACTTACTCCTGGTTCACCTCTTCAAACTAGCCTTCAAATACCTCACATCATAAACTGCAGATTCCATAGTATCCCGACTTTAAAGACTGCTCTGAAAGTTAAGTGTGATGATGAAATGCTTAAATGCTTATTCCAAAGTTGTGCTTAGTATTTTGGCTATTACATTTTGTGACAAGGGGTTGGACAGTGGTGAGGCTTGTAGAGGAGCCTATGTGTTTTGATGAGCACATATTACTGATATGTTTCTGCATGTAAAACTGAGCTTGACTTACAAATCTAGCAATAATTGTTTTATGAAATTGCACACCTTTTGTCTGTTAAGGTAAGAATCTTCAACTGTTCAGAAGTTACTCTACTAAACTATGGTAATGTTTGCTGCTATAATTGCTTACAGCTTTGTGTTCATCTCATTTTGACATTTGTCATCTTAAGGGTTAGACTGACAAAAACTATTTCAAGTAACAATGTCAAATGCACCTAAAAGTAGAGTGACTTTTATTTAATAAAAGCAAGGGTGGATTTTAGCTTTGCAGTAATGTTAGTGAG
The DNA here is from genome assembly GCF_036013445.1 of Caloenas nicobarica. Taxonomy (NCBI): domain Eukaryota; kingdom Metazoa; phylum Chordata; class Aves; order Columbiformes; family Columbidae; genus Caloenas; species Caloenas nicobarica. Next base: position 89,355,376 of record NC_088245.1, on the reverse strand, counting down.
GTTAATTAAAATGTTGCTCATCTAGAGTAGATGACTGAGCGTTGCGCTAAGCAGATGGCTGCAGAACTTTTTGACCCTAGCAGCTAGCTGACAGGACCAGGATAAAAAAAAAAAAGGAGGCCGAAAGGAGGCCGCTGTGGGACAAAGAAATGAAGATTATATTGGTATTCTGTGTTATGGCTTGGATCTCAGTTGCATTGAATGTTGCTTTTGTGTGGAAGTCTATCAAGCCAAAGAAGGAGAAGGATGTACAGGAGGCTGAAATGGATGGCAAATTTTTCACAGTAGGAAACTGTGAAGCAGTGTAGCAACTAAGAAATAAGGAGAGACTCATCCATGTCTACCTCTAGAGCTCTACCGGAAAAGTCTTCTGGGCTGAGAGGAAAGAATTGGTGTAGAAAACCCTATTATGGAAAACTCTGTAGCATATAACCAGTCAGCTGATGAAGATTTTTTTTCACACAGACAAAGTGGCTTTCTCTAGCAAGAGAAGTATCTTAATGGAGAAAACTATGATTTTTACCAACTCTAGATATAACATGACAACCACATTTGAAATTAGAAGGCTGGTTATCTGCTAAGCTGGTCAGATCTTCAGTGGGTCAAAGCAGTTACGCAATGAATGCCTTCCCAACCTTTCTGTCTAGTTTTATCACTGCTGCTGGCTTCCTGGTTGTGTTCAAATACAACTTTTTTTCTAGTCCTGTTCTGGACTAACTAAAGAAATCTCCCAGTCTTCCAAATTAAAACTTGGATGCTTGAATAACAATTTGTGGTGGTGGTACTTCTTGCATGGACAGACTTCACACCTCATCTTTGTGGTAAAGGGGAGTCTCTTATGCTGTATATGTGTACTAAAGATATTTTATATACACTTAGCTTGTGTGCAACGCATGATGTCTGAACTATCAGGCTCGTATGTGTTGGCATACCCACAGGTAAGGCCCATCTGTTTTGAGGAAGAGGGTTGCAGGATCTTGTGATGGGCTTCATGAATTGCCATGTTGCACAGTCTTACTTTGTAGCCAGTGTGGTGTGCTGACAGTGACAGCATAATTCTATTTCCTATCTTTTTTTGGTTTTTTACTACACCTGGATATACCATGCATGTGCTGAGCAGCAAGCCTCATGTGAGAGGGGAGAGCTTTGTAGTACCCAAGAAACAAGTTGTGCAAAAGATGAATTGTCTTGTGTGGTTGCAGGTGGATCCACAGTATGTAGCTGAACATCACTTGAGCAGAGGTGGCCTAAAAGTGCCCTGTGGCAACTGGAATTGTATGAACAATTAAATGAAAAAGTCTCCATATTGTTGAGTTTAAGAAACAGTGATACTTGTAGCTCCATGCTTATGGCAAGAAGCTTGGTACAGTTATCTTGTCAATGTCTGTCTGAAGAGAAGACTAAGCCACATCATTTTGAGCACAGGAGGTGACTTCTGCCTGGTTTCCTTAGAGTGCAGATGATACAAAGTTGGAAGGCTTTTGATATAGTAGGGGGCTGTACTGCTATGCAGAGGGACCTTGACAGACTGGAAAAATAGGCTAACAGGAATCTCATGAACTTTGACAACGGGAAATGCCAAGTCTTGCACCTGGGGAAGGAATAACCCCATGTCCTGCTATAGGCTGGGGACTGGCTGGCTCTAAAGTGGCTTTGCTGAAAAGGACTAGAGGTCTTGGTGGACACTAAGTTGAACATGAGCTGTCAGTGTGTCTTTGTGGCAAAGACAGCCAGCACTACCCTGGGCTGCATTAGTAAAGCATTTGACACAGTCTCCCACAGCATCCTTGCTGCTAAACTGAGGAAGTGTGATCTGGACGATCGAGTAGTGAGGTGGACTGTGAACTGGCTGAAGGAAAGAAGCCAGAGAGTTGTGGTCAATGGGGCAGAGTCTAGTTGGAGGCCTGTATCTAGTGGAGTGCCTCAAAGGTCAGTACTGGGACCAGTATTATTCAATGTATTCATCAATGACTTGGATGAGGGAATAGAGTGCACTGTCAGCAAGTCTGCTGATGACACCAAACTGAGAGGAGTGGCTGACACACCAGAAGGCTGTGCTGCCATCCAGCGAGACCTAGACAGGCTGGAGAGTTGGGTGGGGAAAAATTTAATGAAATATAACAAGGGCAAGTGTAAAGTCTTGCATCTGGGCAGGAACAACCCCAGGTTCCAGTATAAGTTGGGGAATCACCTATTAGAGAGCAGTGTAGGGGAAAGGGACCTGGGGGTCCTGGTGGACTGCAGGATGACCATGAGCCAGCCCTGTGCCCTTGTGGCCAAGAAGGCCAATGGCATCCTGGGGTGCACTAGAAGGGGGGTGGTTAGTAGGTTGAGAGAGGTTCTCCTTCCCCTCTACTCTGCTCTGGTGAGACCTCATCTGGAATATTGTGTCCATTTCTGGGCCCCTCAGTTCAAGAAGGACAGGGAACTGCTGGAGAGAGTCCAGTGCAGGGTGACAAAGATGATGAAGGGAGTGGAGCATCTCCCTTATGAGGAAAGGCTGAGGGAGCTGGGGCTCTTTAGCTTGGAGAAGAGGAGACTGAGGGGTGACCTCATTAATGTTTATAAATATATAAAGGGTGGGTGTCATGAGGATGGAGCCAGGCTCTTCTTGGTGGCAACCAATGATAGGACAAGGGGCAATGGGTACAAACTGGAACACAAGAGGTTCCACTTAAATATGAGAAGAAACTTCTTCTCAGTCAGGGTGACAGAACACTGGAACAGGCTGCCCAGGGAGGTTGTGGAGTCTCCTTCTCTGGAGACATTCAAAACCCGCCTGGACGCCTTCCTGTGTAACCTCATCTGGGTGTTCCTGCTCTGGCAGGGGGATTGGACTAGGTAATCTTTTGAGGTCCCTTCCAATCCCTAACATTCTGTGATTCTGTAATGCTACCAGCAGGTTCAGGGAGGTGTGTTTTCCTCTCAGTTAAGCTCTGGGGAAAACCATATCTGGAGTGCTGTGTCTGGTTCTGGTTCTCCAGTAGAAGGCAGGCATGGCTTAATGGAGTGGGTCAAGAAAAGGGCAACAAGGACTGTTGAGCATTTGGAGATATAAGGAGAGGGTGAGAGAGCTGGGTTTATATAGCCTCAGGAAGAGGAGACTCAGAGAAACTTACTGTAAATTATATACATACCTAGTGAGAGGGAGCAAAGAGGATGGCGCCTTACTCTTCTCAGTGGTATCCGGTGAAATAAGAAGCAGCAATGGGCTTAAACTGAAATACAGGGAATTCCCTTTAAACGTAAGTACGCTTTTTCCTGTAAGTGTGACTGAACATTGGAACAGGTTGTCTGGAGAGCTGCGTGGTCTCCATCCTTGGAACTAATCAAAACCCAGCTGAACATGGCCCTGAGCAGCATGCTGTAGCTTGGTTTGAGTGAGGGGTTGGAACTAGCTGATCTCCAGAGGTGCCTTCTAACCTCAACAATTCTATTGTTTGGTGACTGAGAAATCTAGAGTAATTTTCCGTGCTGTGTTATAGTAAATTTATAACTCTGCATAGTAGGAAGGAGCAGGTTTCTTGAGAATACTATTTGGCTTTCCTTCCAGGTGACCTGTGTTAGAGTTCTGGACATGCTGTTTCTTCTGGGACAATATCCCGGATTCTAGATGCAGAAATGCTGCTGAACTTCTGCATTTGTCTAGTAGTTTAGGTGCTCATCTGTTATAAGGGGAAGTATAAAGTGTCCAAGTTAGAGTAAATCTATGGCAGTCATTATTCTATTATTTATGAGGCATTTGCAACACATCCTTGTACAGCTGGACAGTGCGCCTTATGCACTGTACCAAAGCCTGCTCAGGTGAACACAGTAAATATTGACAGTCTCGATTCTAAAGCAAGACTCAAATGTGATGCTGAGCTGATTGTCTGGGATAGGTTGTGATCTTTACTGTCCTGTAACAGCCAGGTTTTTACTGAGAAGAGATGGAAGGATTTTATTGGAAAACTTTATTTGGCTACTTTTTATTGTGTATGCCTATTAGGTTTTCCTGGATATTGAATGTAAGAGCTTATATTCTGACTCCACTTTTCTGCCTTAGAAAGTCCAAACACTTTATAGTCTGTTCCAGATAGAGTAAAAATCTATGACCTTAGCTTGAAGTTACTCCAGCAGAATGAATCCTAGCACAGGTGATTTAGTAATGTAGCGCTGCTAATTCTGAATTGCTGGTCGTGTGTTATTTCTTACCATTTTGGTTAGTGTATTTAAGCTTTTGTGCTGATTTGATGTGTTGCTAATCCTAAAACTTGCAAAGATAGTCTTGAAGTTGTGAAGACTGCAGGGAACTCCTCAACTGATGTAGCTTCTTAGCAGAGAGCCCCCATAGCTGCTTGTCTTCTGTAGAACATACAGGACAATGTCAGTCCCTGTCAATCTTGGACAATCAATTCTAGCAGCTGCCACTCCAGGTGGCACATCAGCCTGCTTTGCTAAGGTATTGGATGTTGTGCAGTTGCATCAATGCCTCTGCTAACTAGGGGAAGGGGTTCTAATATTAGCAGCAGTGAGCCCCACAAGACTTGCTATTTTGACAAGAATCAATACTGGTTCTACATACTCAAGCAATTATTGCAGTGTCTTCAGTGCCTCCCTGTGCAGTCTGTTGTTAAATGGTGGTTCTGTTGAGCTCTTCCAGAACAGAGCATGCACTGACAGGGATATATTGCATGAGAGGACTAATAGGTAAATGGTTTCCAGCAAAAAGCATGCATCTTTCAAGGATTTGTATGTAGTAGTATGTACTGCTTGGGACATTGGGATTATTTGCTTTGTAGAAGGTCCTTAATGTGAACACTGAATGCTGCTTTTAATTTCTTATGCTTGGTCCTGTGCAGTAAGAAGGGCACAGATGGGGAGTTCAGCTGGGCTTTAGGTGGCTTGATTTGCTATTGCGGCATTCCTCGGTGCTGGTGGGAGAGAGAGAGAGACTGATGACTCATCAAGTCAGGTGGTTATGCCTCTGCTGTGTGTCAGAAATTTCTTTCCCCTCTGCAGCAGGCTTTCTCATCCCTCTGTGTAGGGGCACTAGAAGGACAATTATTTCCTAAGTGGTGGTGCTTAACTGCTGAATTCTGGCTTTGCTTTCATTGGGCCTGTGAATTTTTGTTCCTGTTTCTGCAAAAGGAGGTAAGAATCTGTGTTTATATGATAAAATAGTCATGGATTTTCTTCCTTGCTGTAAGAATGATCCTTCTAAAAATCTCACTGGAACCTTAATTTTGAGGAGATCTTTATGGTAAGGCAGTTCATCCTGTAAATTCTGGGTCTGATCAAGTATAAGAAGTAAAAATGGGGAACTGTAATAGAAAACAGGTTTCTCCAGCATTGTAACCATGATAGTTACATTTTTTGGGCTTACGCTGTAGCCAAATTGCTGTGCCAGGGTGAAATCAAGATAGAAAACTCTGGTCATTAGCCCCTTCCTGTTTAATTTTGACTATAAAATTACTTTAATAATTCACCTATCAGGCAGAGGTGGTTCTGCAGCAAGTAATACCTTTATTTCTGGCACTGTTAGGCAGCATATGACCATGTTAGAGCTTAAAAGCACGTTTAAAATCAATCGTTGAACTGTTTAAGATTCTTCCTCATCTCCTGTTTATAAGTTATAAAGGATACAAGATGCATCTTTGCTCGTAAGATAATTAAAATTAAGATAACACCCTGTGTAGATGTGCTAGTGGAGTTTTGTAGGAGTGGATTGCATATTGTGCCTAATACCCTGTGTGCAAGAGGACTCTGAAAGGCTACAGGAGCTCAGTAGATTTCTAAAATGGCTTAGCTACCCTGGCTTCTTAGGTGAGTACGTACTGTCTGCACACACACATGATGTTGTGTTTAGCAAATTCTGGTGTGCTTTAGGGAATTTCATTTTATCTGAGTACTAAAAATGAAGACATTTGACAGTGCAGGTAGGTAAGGCAACATTTCTGCCCTCAAGGACTTTTCCATTTAAAATTAAAATCTGTAATGCTAATACGCAAGCACAAGCAAGCTATGCAGTGACAAATAACAGCTTTTTTCTTTTTTAAATTAATTTGTATTCAGTGTTAAAAGATGTGTAGCCACTTAAAAAAGAGGTCAGCTTGGCTGGGTGAGTAGTGGCTTTTTAGATTGTATGTACTTTGGAGATGTATAGGAGATGGAACAAAGAAAGGTGAGGAAGAATTCACCACATCTTTTACACTTGGACTAGTTAATAGGTATGTGTTTAAAAGAAGTTGGTGCAGATGCTAAAGATAAGGACAAAGACAGGGTTTATTGATGTGTTGCTACGTGGCCTAGTGGAGGAAACTTTTTTAGTTCACTTGTCAAGTAATTTGGAAAGGTGGCTGTAGGAAGAGAGAGGGAGCAGAGCAGCCGCAGGAACAAGAGAGGTACGTGCCTGGTGTCAGGATGTTGATGTTTTTAATGGCAGAATGACTGTTCTGAGGTTCTAGTTTGCCCCCTAAAAGATAAGTGGTTGCTTTAAGCAGTAGTCAGCTGACCTGCAGATTTGGGGTATGAAGAAAAGTTAATTTAAATTGAAACTGGACAGCGTTATTCCTGCTTTTCCTTGGTTTTGTAAATTGACTCTTTCATATGGGACTTTCTACTGTCTAATTGCTAAACAGCGTCACTAATTCAGTTATGAGAATTTGGTTCAGCTCTCTCTTTATTATGCTTCTGTATAACATTTTGGTAGTAGGACTCTAGAGATCGTTCTGTATGGTATGTTGAAGTAAATGGGGTGGATTTATAAGACAAGCTGTTTTTTCAGTATGAACAGTAATTGTGCTTGAGTTTTGCAATGTTTTAGTTGTTAAAAGCAAAAAAGATGAAGTAGTTTTGTTAGTCTGATCAGAACCAGCTTTTATCAGCTGCTCAGGAACTGCACATTGCTTTGCAAGGACCTCCCTTTTGCCACTTGTCAGAGGAGGTTTTTGAGAAGTAAGCAGTGAAATAAAAATTGTCTTCTGGGCCTAAACGACAGGCAGCTTAAAGGATAAACCATTGCTATAGAGAGTAGAGGGGTCTAACAGATATCTGACTTAGACTTGGAGCTTGAGAGCAGCTAGCAGTTCCACTCCAGGGTGGTGGTGACTGAGTCATGATCAACTGTTGGGGTGGCTGTTGTGAAATGAGTCAATGGTAGCCATGTTACACAATCCACTCCAGCAAGACACAGAGCCTGGAAGAAGCTATTCATTCAGGATGGACAAGAGTTTGGAATTATTGAAGATCCTTTTCTTACAGAGCAGAGATACCATTTCAAAACATTTATGTTGGTGAGGGGCAGAGGATTTGTAAAGTATTAAAAAGTTGGAAAACAATAATAAGATTTTAAGAATAGCAGATGTCACCTACCTACTGCTTCTGAAGAACAGGCTGAAAAGCATCCTTTGGTGATGGCAGAAGAGGTTGCAATGTAGTTGTCTTCCTCATCGTACACAGGGCAGGTATTCAAGCCTGAGTGTACCTCTGAATTTGCTACCTTGCAGAAGATGCTGGGTTAGGTTAAGTTTCTTGCAAGGACTCTTGAGTGTCAACAGATGCCTCACGTGGTTCATGTCACTGAACTGTGGGCTTGTGCTGGATGGACCCTGTTGATAGGCAGAGAGCATTGTATGCTGGGGCTACTATACTGCACCTTTCACCAGTGCTGTACCCTAAATGTATCAATAGAGTGGAAATTAGTAAAGACTTGCCTTACAGTTCTCTACTGCTAATCAGTTTCCCAGGTAACGCAAAGCATGGTAAGGGCTGGCAAAGCAAAACCATTAAATACTCTTACCAGCACCAGAAGCAGGACAGCCCAACTGTTGATTACAGGACAAAAGGGGATCAAGGAGGTCTGTTTCTAAAACAGCTTTTCTTGTGCCCGTTGTTTAGATTCTCTAAACAGTTATTGGCAACAGATGTTGGTGTTTAACTGTTGCAAGTTGGGTTTTCTGGCCATTATTTAGCACAATTCTAGTATAACACTCCATGGGTTTCACTGAGAGCAAGAATGCATAATACCTAGCTGTGAGGCGTATGGAGAGGACCTGCATGTTTGCGTGCTGGTGCTTGTGAAAATGTATGTTCTTTCTCTGAACACACTGATTCAGCAGCCTGAGATAGCAAACCCCAGAATTTTCACAATTAATGTTTGTAGTATTGCCTTTTAGAGACTGGTGGCAGTAGAGCAGCCCCAGAACATTCTCTTGCTCTGCCTGCATATAGTATCTTGGAAATCACTCAGAATCATGGAAAACTCCATGTTTTGAAGAAGAGTAGATAAAATGTGAAAGACAGAAGAGGTTCTCCATTGTTTAAACATCCTGTTATTTGGCTTGAAAATAGTCCAGGGGTGTTTTGGCATTTTTTGAGTGTAGCTGTTTCATTCAGCGGTGTTTTGTGGAACATATTGTGGAGTGATATTCTACCTTTGTGTTTCTGCAACAGGGGATGTTAGGTATTTTGTTTGTTTAAGTGAGTTACTTTTTAACTTTTAATAGCTTTAAAATTGGTGTCGTGAAGGTGCTTCAGGCTGTATGAGTTCAGAATTCTTTCTAGCTGAAAACAAGGAGACAGCAGAGGGGAGGAAGGGGACAAAGCTATTACACGTGTGTATTCTTCAGAACTGACTCTTTATTCCTTCTATACAGTTGAACAGGCAAAATGGACTTCACCAAGCTACCCAAAATCCGTGATGAGGACAGAGAGGCTTTTGTTGGCTATGTTTATGGAGTCTCAGGACCCGGTAGGTATTATTTTGTAAAGGAAATCGCGGGTTCTGTTTTGTCTGGGGTCTTGTTAATCTTGTTCACTTGGAAGTGGAGAAGTATAGTAGAACTCTGGGTGGGGCTTTTTCTGGTTTTGGGAGAGGGCTTTTTAAGAAAGATCACTGACTTAGTCTGATAAAATATTAAGAAATATAATAACAAGATAATCCCACTTAAAGATGTAATAAGCAGAAGCAGGCTGATGAAGAATAATAATAAAAACAGAAGGTAGTAAACTTTCTGGATTAGATAAAGCCGCTTGGTCAGAAGTCTGCAGGCCTAGCGTATTAAGCTTCTCTAAAAACGTGTGAGATGCACAGTCCATTCTCACTGAATTGCAGTTTGACCCTGTGCTTTCCAGAATACTCAGTCCCCTGCCAGTGTCAAGCTGTTCTGTGTTACGGCACCACGGGCTGGAGGAACTCAGTGAGGAACCACAAGGGTCAGGGAAGGTGGCAGAGTGTGGTGGTAGTGCAAGTGGGAGGAGGCAGCCTCTTCCTCCTCCTTTATCAGCTTGAATAGTTTCTTTAGGATCTGATGGCAACAGCTTTTGAATATATGCAGACTCTACCAGCTTTTCTGCTCCCTCCTGCATTCTCTTTAAGAGCTGAAGGAAAGGATGGGAATATGAGAACAGGAGAATAGCATGTATTTTTGTTAATGTTGCTTATTTGATGAAAAATAAACTCCTTTTGGCTTGTGTCTACCTAAATAAATACCTGTTCTTTAACTTGCAATTCCTTAACTACAGAAGTGATACTTTAAAACAATTTTAAATGGATACAACTTTCATAAGCAGTGGAAAATGTATTTTTGTGTAAGTATGTGAACCCTGTGTGCACGATCGATATTATAATATAGAAGATATAATAAATTTTGTCCTAAAGCAGCTGGACCTTGTGTATGACCTGCTGAAATCTAACTGAAAACATTATGAGGTTTCAGGCCCAAAATGTGCTTTAAAACAGTCTTGATCTGTTGAAAGTTAATTTAAGTTGCCCAAAGATATGCATCACTTTTCTACAAAATAAAATATCAAAATAATTGTTTCCTTAAAAGCTTTGTAGGCATCTGCTGCTCTGGATAGAACGGTATGTATTGCCTTTAGTCGATGCCTTGTCTTGATCTATACATGGAAATTGTTATGGGAACATCCAGGTGCTAGCAAGGTAAACGAGACTTTTAGTCACTTAAACCTGTGGCTGGGGACCAGCATTTTCATGTAATTATCAGGTATCTGCTGAGCTTTTGCCATTTTCTTGTATGTTTTAATTTAGTCAAATGGGAATGTGGCCCAACTAACTGAAAGGGGGAAGTGCGTATTTAACTTGTCTGTCAAAGTTCACTGCATCTCTAAAACCCTAAACATCTGCCACCTGTCAAGATAGATAAGAGAAATTATGGCATGAATTGTTTGTGAACTACCACATTCTGATATTGTCCTCTTATTGAGCATAAAGGAACAGTGTGAAAAGTATAGGGAAACTTTTTTTTTTGGCTTTTAAACTAGAAATATGAGGATTTGTGGCAGCCAAGTTATCCTTTTCATGAAATCAAGAACGCACTCTTGATTTGGGTGAATACTAGGCTTATGCTGTGTAGTTCTTACTAACTTCTGATGAATAAATTTCCTGAGCTACAGGAAAAATATTCACCTATGTGACTGTCTCTTACAGTGGTCACAGCGTGCAACATGGCAGGTGCTGCTATGTACGAGCTGGTACGAGTAGGCCACAGTGAACTGGTGGGGGAGATTATTCGACTGGAAGGTGACTTGGCAACAGTCCAGGTGTATGAAGAAACATGTATCCTTTTCACTGATCCCTCTGGGTCTGCCAGACTGCACAGTCCAGAACATAGTGGTGATTAGGGTGAAGATGGTGAACAAAGCTGACTGGGACCAGCACTTGGTCCTTCCTCTGCCAGCAGGACATCTGTTCTGCACATCTTTTGTAAATTCTGATGGTTTTGAGGTAAATTTTGTCTTGTTTGGCTGTGTACTGAGACTTAAGTGGAAATGAAATCATATCTACCTTAGAATTTAAGTTCATTTTAATTTAAATATTACAGCTCTTTGTTAAGGAAAGTCAAAAAAGTTGTGCTCTATAACAAATTCTGAAGCAAAAAGTTATATATTTCATAATATTGTCTGACTTTAACAATCAAACCTGTTTTCTAGGTTTGAAGATTAAAGAAATGCCTGACATTTTGTCATCCTGCTGCCTGGCACTACAGTAAACTCATCCATATAGCTGACTTGAACTAATGATCATAAAGCAGAATATTGACCCCCTAGTTTGCCTCACTGGAGGGTGAGCAACTTTGTTGCTATGGCAATTTCAACTTGAGTTCATTATAAAGCCTACATACTTCTCAAATGATTATGTGTAATACAGTAATAAAAATATTACCTTAAACTCAGAAAAGTGGTTTAAGAGTATGATGTTGTGAATGTGATGCCTTCTGTCCTGTTTTCCTTTCTCTGGATTAACTTTTCCTCAGCAAATCTTTAGCTGGTGTCTCTGTAGGAGATCCTGTACTCCGTACTGGCAAACCCCTGTCAGTGGAACTAGGACCTGGCATTATGGGAGCTATTTTTGATGGTATCCAGAGGCCTCTCTTGGACATCAGCACTCTGACCAAAAGTATCTATATCCCTAGAGGTGTCAATGTGTCAGCTTTGAGCCGAGATGTCAAATGGGACTTTACACCTTCCAAAAATCTGCGGGTAGGTTCTGAGAAGCCTGTCTTCCCCTCTTGCTCCTCTACTCCCAGAGCTTAGAGCCAGAGCAGAGTGCCAAGGCTGTGACTGCTGGGAGCTATGGTTAACGCTGCATTAAGTTTACAAAAAAGGGTGCTAGGAGGCAGTAGCGATGTATGAGACTGGACGGGGATCACCAAAATTTACTCCATGTGGCTTACTGTGTGTTGCTGCATATGAGAAACTTGCAAAGTTTTGATGTATTTACAAAACTGAAAAGAACTTAGTGGAATTGCACTAAGCATTAGCAAGAACAGGTGTTACCTGAGCAAAAAGAATAACCACAGCACACGTTTTGTGAATGGTGAAGGTAGTCTCAAAGCTGGAAAATGCCAAGGCTTTAGCCCCAGTCGTCGTCTTTTTCCCAGCCTTGCAGGTTAACATACGCTTGCCTTTCTCTACTGAACAAATTAAACTGAGAGATACAAAAGAAATGAGGAAAATTCCTTGCATCAGTCAGTAATTGCTACTGTCTGAAGCTTCAAAGGCACCTGAACCCAGATAGTGTTGCTAGCGATGTGCTGTTAGTGTAATGAGTTATGTAAACGGGCTACTGTGCTGTAACAACGCATTTATAAAGGGAGTAATCACAGTGCTAGACTTAATAGCTGTAGTTATTTTATACATTTCTTTGACAAGATTCTTTTTAAAACTGGAGTTCTCACTTATGACTAATAGACTTGTTTTGATTTTAGGTTGGCAGCCACATCACTGGTGGAGATATTTATGGTGTGGTGAATGAAAACTCCCTTATCAAACACAAAATCATGCTGCCCCCACGGAACAGGGGTACAGTTACATACATTGCTCCGCCAGGAAACTATGACACTTCAGTAAGTCTCCCAAACAGAAAATGCTGGTGTATTCCATGTCTCTTTCATAAGGTTGATGTACTCTTTCTATTCTGCATGATGCCAACTAGAAAGTGTTTCATGCAACAAGATGTCTGAGTTAATGGTTGCTTTTGCTACCCTGCCTGTAGGGATGACATGATTATCTTATGCAGTTGTTGTCTATGTATATGGCTTGCCAATGACACTTCAGTGTGCCGTGTTTGCTGACTTCTGTGGAGATCTACAGTATATTATGAATATGTGAAAATCAGTTGCTCTTCAAAAGCGTAATTTTAGTTGAAGCCACATCTTGCACTTTTTTTCCTAGTAGCATTGTAAATAAGGGAAAGAGCCTTCCCTCTAGAGGGGCTGATAGCATGTTGGGGTTCTGAGAAGTCTGTAGTGGTATCAAAGATGTAGTTGAGGTGAGAATTTGTGTGCTGGTCCAGTGTGCAGCTGTTTGCTTACTTCAGATGTCTGGTGTTCTCTGGTAGGATGTTGTCTTAGAGCTGGAGTTTGAGGGTGTGAAGGAGAAGTTCACTATGGTCCAGGTGTGGCCTGTACGTCAAGTCCGTCCTGTTACTGAGAAGTTACCAGCCAATCATCCTTTATTAACTGGCCAACGGGTCCTAGATGCCCTCTTCCCGTAAGTACTACCTTTTATTTTCTAGTATGTAACAAATCTCTATTTCGTGAGGGAAGTGGAGGAGGAGGTGTTAATTTTTTTTAAGGGCAGACAGGCCCCAAGCTTTCAATATGCATTACAGCATCATCTCAAAATATATTTAGCTGAATTCCTCATATTTGTATATTTGACAGGAGAACCTACCAGTGGAAAAAGGAAGAGAAGTTTAACAAGACAGTTCTAGTGCATTAATCTAGAAAAGCAGAAACTTAAAATAATCATGGCAGATTTACAGAAAGGCTAGAACTTTCATGCTTGGTATCTCCATTTGAACACATAAGTGGGATCTTATTCCATGGTCTTGAGAATGTGTAGTTCCCAGTGATTTTGGGGTCACCATTTATGAAGACTGTTGCACTTAACTGTAATACAAAATGCTCCTTTAAGCAGCTAACTTTCAAGACACTTAATTCAGTAATTTTGGTCCTAACATATTGTGCTGCTTATTCTCGTAATACACAGCTCAGTTGTTCTTTTCTTAGTATTTGCATTCCATCAGTGCTTCCAGCTGTGAAAACTGCTATGTTTCAACCCTGTAAGTCTAGCTGTTGTACCAGCATAACTCAGGTACTTCAAGGGCAGCAGAGGAAAAGGGTACTGTATTCCCTCAGTCTTTTGGTTTGATGAAATACCTATGTGCTTCTCACCCAGAACACTGATTGTGACTCCTGTTGCTCTGCTTTTAATTAGTGAGTTTTATTGGAAAACGTGTTCTAAGATAGGAGAGAGATGTTTTTGAGTTCCTTGCAAATCAGAGTCCTCTTTCTTTATTCAGGTGTGTACAAGGGGGTACAACAGCGATTCCTGGGGCATTCGGTTGTGGGAAGACTGTGATCTCACAGTCTCTCTCAAAATACTCCAACAGTGATGTCATCATTTATGTGGGCTGTGGAGAACGAGGAAATGAAATGTCTGAAGTACTGAGAGATTTCCCTGAGGTTAGTATGGAGAATTCATGGAGAGTAAACCTTCTTGGCAAGACTTGCTATTGTACTGGCATTGTAACTGAATAAAATAGCATATTGGTAGAGTGACTTGAAATTATTTTCTTGCCTCCCTGCTGTAAGTTCTGGCTTTAGTAGGAGAAATCCCCTTTGGCTTGTTTAAGAATAATTTCAGTGGCTCCTCAATAAGCATCTGGACTAGTTTTTGGGTGTACCTTCTAACGTGTTTAAAATAAAGCCAAAATGAATACCAGGATGTAATTTAGCATGGTTATAAGCACCTTACCTTTCACTGATAATGTCTCTAATGTAACAATGCATAGCAAATGCAGCATCTGTATTTACAGGGTGCAGGGTGGTGATACAAACAGTTACCAGATATTAGTTTGATATGTTAGGCTTTGGAATACCTTCTGAAGGAAGTAGAAAATTCCTGGATTTAAAAAAAAAAAGGTGCCACAGGTTTACCAATCCTTCTACCTGTTGTTATATGTTAGTGAAATAGTTGTGTCTTCTGTAAAATATGGGAAAGAAGCCAGATAGTCTGAACTGCAGTGTTGAAACTCTACTGTCAAAAATAAGCAGTAAAAGGTTTGGGTGTGTTGACTGATTACAAGATGAGAAAGTCAAGCTGAGGTGGCCATGAAAAAAGTAAATGTCAAGATCCTCAAATGTCAGGATATGTGTTCTGTTGTTCAGGTGCTTCTGAGGCTTCACCTGGGCGGTTTTATGTCCAGCTGTCAAAGACAAATACAGATCAGTGTAGGTGGGAAAGAAAGCTCTCAGATTCCTAATGGACTTATGGCAGGAGGCTGATTTTTGGCTTTTCCAGCATGGTAAGCTGAGAGAGGATAATGTACCTCCTAATGACAAATCTACCACATCAGTCATTTGAATGGAATCAATAGGGATTTGCTAGTTGCAGAAGATGAGATGAAGCTGAGGCATATATGTTAAAGAGTTAAGCAGTGTACAGTCCAGATGGCAAACCAGCATAGCGTCCCAAAAGCTTGAATCTAGCCTCTGCTCTTGGTAGCGTAGCTCTGAGGAGAGTGTCCTGATACAAGGCAAGTAATAAAGTAAAAAAACAATCAACAACAACAACAAACATACTTCTGTTACATTTTTTTTCTTTTCTTGCTTTTTAGTTAACAATGGAAGTTGATGGCAAGGTAGAAAGCATCATGAAGAGAACAGCTCTGGTAGCAAATACCTCCAACATGCCTGTGGCTGCCAGAGAAGCCTCTATCTATACTGGTAAGATTTACAGGAGGATGGAAAAGGCCCTGTGTCAAGCAAGCCATCACGCTCTAGTATTTTCAGTTCCTGAGATGGTCAGTATCAAGAAACCTCTTTAGTTGCAGAAGTCAGCCCTTTCAGGCCTTGCTTGCATTGAATTTGGCTTGCTTACATATAATTACAATTTCTGAATATTGAGTAAATTTTGCTTATGAAGTGAACTTACTGCACCAGCTCTCATATGGTTTTGCTCCATGTGTTGTGTAAGCTTTTGTTTGTGAATAGCTTTTTTGCTGATAAGTACAGCCACTCAATGCACAGGAATAGTATTCTCTTGAGTTGGCAGGCTAATCTTCTTTCCTTTACAGCCCCTTCAAGGTGGTTTTTAGATTCTTTTTTTGTGAAAAGTTGACAGATAATTAAGATAAAACATGACCTTTTCTCACTGGTGTATTCTACTAGTTTGGAAGGAAAGAAGACATTTTACAGTAAGAAAAGGCTTTGTTCATGGCTTCAGTGAGGCAAACAGTAGCATCACTGACGTTGCCATGTCTCCTCAAAGAGATGTAAGATGAGACAAAATGGGGAGAATGAGAAGAAATAAACAACAGCAATAACAACAAAAGATGGCAAGAACATGATCTTATGGGAAGAGAGAATAATTTTCAGTATCTATTACCATCGGAATGGCTTATTTGCATCTTAGTGACAACATACAAGCATAGAATTCCTTTCTGAACTGTATCCTGCAGCACACTGTCTTTGTTCTAGGAATCACCCTTTCCGAGTATTTCCGGGACATGGGCTACCATGTCAGTATGATGGCAGACTCTACTTCCCGATGGGCTGAGGCCCTCAGAGAAATTTCAGGACGACTGGCTGAAATGCCAGCTGGTGAGTAGTCTTTTCTCAGTCTAGTCTTGTAAATGCATCCTTTAAACTCTGAGCCTTTGACACAGTTTCCGTGTGTTGTTATTTGCAGACAGTGGTTATCCAGCCTACCTTGGTGCCCGTCTAGCTTCATTCTATGAGCGAGCTGGCAGAGTGAAGTGTCTGGGAAATCCTGAAAGAGAAGGCAGCGTCAGCATTGTTGGAGCGTGAGTGTTGCATTTATTTGCTTTGCATTGGCTGCAGTTCTTCCTCTGTGTTTTCGTATGTCAAACTACCTATTCTTTTTGGAAAAAAAGAAGGTCCTGTTGCTCTGTGCAGCTGCAGAACTAAAAATATGTGAATGAGCAGGTAAATATTTAGTCTCTGTTCACCCTCAACTACCACTAAATTTTGCGTGGGGGCAGAAAGAATGAATGTAGACAGGTAGTTCTGTGAGGTGTGGAATTGCAGTCACTTGCAGCAATCAGAGGAAACAGCTCAGGGAAGAATGTCATTAGAGCTGTCACTGAAAAGGATGTCAAACCACACTCAGAGCAGGAAAGAAGGGACAGTTAGAGCAGCAGTGTGTGCACTTGGGGGCATAATGAATTGTGATTCTCTTGCTTAGATACAGTAGAATTACGTGGAGCAACATAGCTCAAGCTGTAATGGTCTGTGAAAAGCAGAAATCTCCAGACATTCTTCTAAGCTATATTGATTTGTATATCATAATTTGGGCAGAGTGAATTTCTGCCCCGACACATTTTCAGGAGAGCCTCTAGCATCTGCAAGAACACCTAGAGTCCATTTTTTGCTCTGCTTAGTTCTGCTGTCCACAACATACATACACAAATGCATTGTGCTTTTGAGGCCGGAAGATATTTTTTTGATCTCTGGGAAGGTATGTATTAGGGTGTCTAGCCCAAATGAAGTTGAAGTGGTTATTTTATAGGTGAATATCTGCAATAATTTCAAACTGGGATATTGTTTTCTGTGAAATAATCATTGCACTGTGTTTCAAGGTGTCCCATCAGGACACTTGCTGAATCTGTTCCAGTTGAGATAGGTTTGGTAATCCAAGTTGGAGTTAGTGCTAAAGTGACTGAAATCATACCTGGATACTATCAGTTACAGATATAACTATATTTCATAGTATGCTTAATATTACATGTGTGTGGATATGCATTAAACATTTTCTGGAGTGGAAGCTTGCAATCTGTTGCTTCCTTGAAATTATGTAGACTTTTCTGGTTTCTGTTGATCACTGCGGTATGAAGTCATACATTTGCTACTTCGGTTCAAACTGTGAAAACAATTCTGATAACTTTTCCTTCTCTCTTCCTGCTCAGTGTCTCTCCCCCAGGTGGTGACTTCTCTGATCCTGTCACATCTGCTACGCTGGGTATTGTTCAGGTACGTCCCACGATGTTGCAGCTTTTCTGTCCACTTTGTTAGACTCAAAATGATTGTGTTTCAGTGCATTTGTGCCAGTGGCTGGGGTGTGAGTTCCAGTTTGACACAAGCAGTTTTGTAGGATGCTTTGGAAAATGTTCTAACAGCGTACAAGGTGACCTTGTGAGATGGTCTCTGAACTGACGTGTTTGAGGTCCCTTTAGAAGAGGGAGTGAAGGCAGCAATTCCTTCCAACACTGACTGCTCAGGCGTATCCGTGTGCTTCCTGATCGCTGCCCTTTGAGCTGCACTTCAAATGTGGCTGCTCTCAACTGAGGTGGAAAGTGAACCACTCTTAAAAGGTGCATTGAAACCATGAAAAAATTCTCAGAGCCGCTGACAGGGAGAAGAACGTTTTGCAACTGATTGCCCAGGCCTCTTTTGGGAAAAGGAGTTATGTCTAATAGAGCTCCACTTAATTTGACTCCAGTATTGTTGTTGTTATGGCTGACTTCTCCCTTATGAGGAGTCTCAAGCTGAGTAAGTCTGAACTTAGCATAAAAGATGTATCGTTTTTTGAGAACTGTATATGAAAGTTACTCCTATAGTTAAACTAACATAAGGAAGGCCGCCTTTTTCATTCTCAGGCTTTCATGTTAGCCTTTGCCATGCTGTGTTTGCTCAGACTTCCCTTTTATATTGTTATTGTGGTTTTTGTTGGTGGTGTGGTTTTTGTTGTTGTTTGGTGGGGGTTTTTTGTTTTATTTTTGTTCTGTTGGTTTGTTGTTGGTTTTTTTTGGTTTTTTTGGTTTTTTTTGTTGGGGGGGTGTTTGTGGGGTTTTTTGGTTTTGCCTTCAATTATTTTGGCTCATTTTTTATTTGGATCATTGGTTGATCTTTCTGCTTCTGACAGGTTTTCTGGGGCCTGGATAAGAAGCTGGCACAACGCAAACACTTCCCCTCTGTCAACTGGCTGATCAGTTACAGCAAATACACGCGTGCCCTGGATGAGTACTATGACAAGCATTTTACAGAGTTTGTCCCTCTCAGGACAAAGGCCAAAGAGATCCTACAGGAAGAAGAGGACCTTGCAGAGATTGTGCAACTTGTGGGGAAGGTGAGTAACCAACTGTGAGGAAATATGGTGTCAGTGATCCATCCTCCATTTCCTTACTGCTAGTGCAGGCTTGTGACCATGTCTTAGACCAGACTTGGCAGATGGATACTCTGTTGTGCAAAAAAGGCAAATGGTCACTGGGAGATGTCAGACTTTCCTGCCTCTAACTGTGCTTTATTCCAGCTTTCTTCCATGTTGTTTGATTTCTAATGATAAATACTATCTTAGATTTGACAAACCTTGGCTTGATGCTACTTTTCTTGTGTAAATTAGATTGCAGGGCATCTAATGCTGGCATTAAGAAACTTCACTTTCTTCAGTGTTCTCATCCTGCTGAAGTGCCCTTTGTTGCAAGCTACAACAGTACTCCATTGGAAGTAATCTTTGTAAGAGAAATTATGCAAACTGATCTTGCTGTTCAAGCCATCTGAAGGGTTACAATTTATTAGAAATCATGTTGCCAGCTGCAGAACAGAGGTGTTGGCATTTACAAGCTGGCCTGTAGAAACAGAAGCGATGTATGCTTTTTCTAAAAACTGATTACCTATTTTCTCTGAGAAAACCTGTGACATAACATATGGCTCCATTTTACAAGCATTCTTTAATTTCCTTCATTCACTTCACTGTTTTGGGAGAGAAGGCTGAACTTGGACAGGAAAATTTCCCTTGAGAACTCTCAAAAGGGACCCAGTGAAAACTCTGTGTTTCATCTTAGTACTGTAAATATAATAATTGACAGGTGCCTAGCACATACTTGACAGTAATCTAAAGCTGTGATATTTGGATGAGCTATGCTGATTTACAAGGTGGTAGTAGTGTGTGGTAACATTGTATTAACTACAGTTATTTGGAGGAGGTTTGCTCTTGGTGTTCTCCCTACTCATTAATGTTCCAGCCCAGTCAAGATGACGCCCTTCACCAGATCTTGCCTAGCAGAGCTCTCCTTTCTAGATGTGTCTTCAAAGAAAAGGAAATGTGATCTTAGGGCTTTCTGCAGTTTCCTATTTACAAAAAACATGTTCTAAAAGACTAGTTTACAAAACAGGCTAGAATCCATTCCTTGGGGAGTAGTGGCTTTCCTGTGGAGTATGACAGGCATTGTCATCAACTTCTTTTACTTTTCTTGAATGCCAGACAGGGAAAGCCCATGGGTAGCTGTAGAGACTAGTATCAAATCCTTAAGATTACTTGTTGGTCTAGCATGCTGAGATCTAGCTCTTCTTCCATGGATGTAAGAACTGAGGAAGGTAAAAATGAATTTACCTCTTTATGTAGGAAGGTGTTGTTTCCATGTATGTCACAGTAGAGCTGTGTGCATTTTCTGTGTCTAGTGGCTTTCCTGTTATCTTAAAGGAAACTTCCTTTCCATTGTTTATCATCAGATAGACTTACAGTGGACTTATGGACTGTTTGTCCCATCTTAATTTGACTATCAATTTAATTGGCTGTTCTACAGCAGGTAGTGAGAAATACCCAAAAGGCAGAATTCTGCTGGAAGCTACCCTAAGAGGGTGGGAAGAAAACAGTTACTGAAAGATAACTGTTCTTGGCCATGACATGCTGTGTCCTCATGGACTTGAGTACTAAACTAACAGCATACATTACTTTTCTAGGCTTCCCTGGCAGAAACAGATAAAATTACCTTGGAGGTTGCAAAGCTGATAAAAGATGACTTCTTGCAACAAAATGGTTATACGCCTTATGACAGGTAAGATATGACTGGCCACTCTGCCCTCTTGGTCCTGTGGAATCTGAATTTAGACGGCTATTTTACTTGGAAACCAATCTGTGCAAAAATTAATTTTACTCACCATAAACAAATGGAAGAACTGTGCTTAGGGAGACCATCAGTGTATTCACGTTGTCTTACCCAAGGCATGCAGACTTTTTCCAAATGCAGTCACATCCTGTGAGTTTCTCAGGCCTTCATCTATTGTTCACTTAGCCAATATTTCTGCAATAATATGTCCTTTTCTCCTTTGGAGGAGGAGAGGACCACTGTGTTTTCACAGAAAACACCCAGAGTCTTTCTTTTTGTTCTAGCAATGCACGAGGGACTGCAAGAATCTGTTTTCAGTTACTGTTGCATACTACTTGAGTACATTTGATCCATCAAAAAACCTTACTGGACCTTTTCCCTAGTGCAATGCTTATTATCCCTGCCTGCTTTGCTTCTTTCCATGTTATCCTTGTGTTTTAAAGCTTGACAAGGGGCCTTTTGTACTTCATTTCATTCTCCAGCCCCAGGAGGTCTTGAAATACTTAATCACTAAAAATACATCATCCTGTAATGGTGTGTACCTTTGATTAGGTTACTGGGGCAGGTATGCTTGTATGCATTAGGGAAGCACAGGAAGTAGCCCGATGTCACATATAAATAATGAGGAGGTATGTTCCGTGGCAGTCATTTACCCATTAAAAATGGAGCTTTTTGTGTGTGGAGTGCTCTTGTTATAGGAACACTCCCTTTCCTGTGAGCAAATAAACTTGCAGAGCTGTCAGGTCATCCCAGGCTCCCTGCAGGAAGGCTGTTCCCATGATGGACAAAACAGGAAGGAAGAATTCTATTAGCTGCTCTGGTGTTTTCCCTTTCTTGTTAGCATTGGCACAGATTGAAATGTGAGACTTGTACAGTGATGGTTCCTGTACTCTGCTGTTTTGCCCAGTGTTTGAGTGCTGTTTCAGAAGCCTCGCTTCAGGATGATTCTCTTAGCCTATGATTCACGTATTTAAAAATGCGGGACCTATTAGAAGGGGTCTCTCTCCTTTGATGGCGTGTATCAAAAATACCTGGAGTAGGGCAGGCTAGCACTCTTTCTTTCAGGTGAGAATTCAGTGTTGTTGTGAAGGCAGGAGCAAAGGCTTGTCCTGTTCACTATTCCAAAATGTCTGACAGATCTTCTTTTGTTCCATCAGGTTCTGCCCTTTCTACAAAACCGTGGGAATGCTTTCCAATATGATTGCATTTTATGACATGGCACGCCGTGCTGTAGAAACCACAGCCCAGAGCGACAATAAGATCACATGGTCCATCATCCGAGAGAACATGAGTGAAATCCTCTACAGACTTACCTCCATGAAATTCAAGGTATGTTTTTAAGGAACTGGCTTGCACTGGTTTTTGAGCTTCTGGTGCCTCTGAAAGGCTGTTACTCAAAGGTGGTCATGAGTTGCCTTAGATTAAAGGTCTATGAACAGAGACATTTTGTAATCATTTTGAATACACTTAAGAACTGGCTTTAGTTTGTGAGCACAGGAATGGTTAGTACAGAAATCTTGTTGGGTGATGCTGGCTGCAGAGCCTTGGCCACCTCACCTTCGATAGTCTCTTTTGTTACCTGTATTAACGGTAATAGTACAAGCATCTTTCCTGTTTGTTTGGGGGGGTTTGTGATAAAATTCTATAAATAAGTAAATATAAAAAAATGTTCTAAGGAGACTATTAGCGGATAAAAGCAGCCTAAATTTTAAATCCAAGAATGTGCTAAAAAGTGAATGACAAAAATGTTGATCAAGCTATTTTAAAAGGAAGTTAAGGAAAGAAATGCCAGTTGCCTGCAGTAATACATGATGTCCCCTGTGTTTGGCTTCAGGGCCTAAGGCAGGTAACTAGGAGGAGAGGAAGGGAACACTAGCTTCAACACAGGCTAAAGAGAAAACAAGTGGCTCAGAGAATCTGCTCTGGATAACCCCAGTAGCTATTTTTTAGAGCACAGCTTTCCTAAAACTCATCCGGAGTATGCTGGTGTAGCAGTCACTGGTAGGACAGTAACCTGTATGCTAGCTGGTGTTAAAGTAGCTAAGGAGTGTTCTCTATGAAGTATGATGCTTGTTCCGTTATAACTCTTAAAAGCCTTTCTTGCAAATCTTTCAAGAACAAGTACCATAAGATAAAACTACATTTAAAATCAAATGTTCTGGTGTGCCAATATATTGTGTTCCTGCAGGGTACTGGCTTGTTTCTGTGGCAAGCAAATCCCTGGTATCTATTCTCAAAGCACCAAGAACATAACAAGACACACTTGGGCACATGAGCTTCTTTGAGAGGTGGTTCTATAGAGCTAGGGGAAGTAATACACTTTTTACAAAATTCATCCACCAGAAGACATCTGGCATACAGCAGAGCAGTGGACAGCATGGCTGAAAAGGGGAATCCAGAGAGTGAATACATGTTAAGTGGAGCCAGCCCTCTGATACATTAATAGTTATGAAAGGAAAATTATATTTCCTGGGTAACAGTCTGAAAGGCATGAGAATTTAAATGTCCTGCAGTCTCTGTACTTCAGAGAGACGATGAAGAAGTGCACCCACACATGTAAGTCCTCTGTATTTCCCAAGAGCCGTGCTGACCCAGAGGAACGTAGCACTGAGAGGGAAATGGTGAAGACACTGAACAGATTTCACAGCCTGGCAGTTAATGCTTCTTGCAGGAATGCCTTGCAGCCTCAGAGCAAAGCTGATTGTTACAATCTTTTGCTCTTGTATTTCATTAAAAGTCATCTGACAAATTGAAGCTGTATGAAGATGTTCTTGAGCTTGTTATGATTTCACAATGAGATTTTAATTGGAACTGAGCAACCTCCAAATGATGGCAAAGTAACGGTTGCACTTACAGCGATACACCCCCAAAAGTACAGCAGGGCATTTCTGAGTCAGAGATCTGTACTCCATTTGGTTTGGGGATGGGAGCTGGTGTTTGTCACTGCAGCTCTTGAATCACACAGCATTAACTAAGACCCTCAGTAGTACAGAATCCTACAGAATCCTCTCCAAATCAGTTGCTTTTCAATAAAGTCAGCACTGCTCATGAAAAATATTTCTGTCCAGTATGCAGTCTGTCTGCTCACTGAACATGGAAAGAGGATGAGATTTAAACCTTGTGGCTGTTGGTGAGACAGACAGGAAAGCGGAGATGGAACTAAAATGCCTGCTCTGCAGTTAGTAAGTGTGAATCCTAAGGTCGAGAAATTACAGCGCTGGCAAAGCAGGGTTGCCTTAAGTACACGAGGCTTTTCCCGATGGATCTGTTTATTTGCTGTGTTATCTTTCAGGACCCTGTCAAAGATGGTGAAACAAAAATCAAGGCAGACTATGCTCAGCTGTTTGAGGATATGCAGAATGCATTTCGCAGTCTGGAAGACTAGACTCAACCTCCGTGACCACTCCAGTTTGTCCTCTAAATTCCTCATCTCAACTCCTCTGCTTCCCTACCTTACAAGAATGATGCAACAGTACTTGAGTTGATAAATAGCTCTGTTTCCCTGTTCATACTCAGAGAGTGTCTTTACAAAACATTCCTCTTAGTTTGTGTTTGGCATTGTTTTGTGTGTCTGAAGTGGTGAGTGATGTGTGAATGGGCCTGAGTGAGGAAATGCTGTTGTACACTTCTAGGGTGGGAAAAATTTCACCTTGCCTCTCCCAGCTCTCTTGGTAAATGGTCTTTCACCTTGGGATGTAACCAGCTGAGCTGTACTGGCAGAGGAGGTGTAGATCTTAATGCAGTCACATGGTATGTTCTGAGCTGGCAATAGTAAGGGCATTTAGGTCTGGCACTTTGCTAAGTGACTATCATGACATAGAGCTCCCTATAGTCAAACAGAATTTTTGACCATATTCTGATAACATGTTGATACAACCAAAAATTGTTCACTACTCTGTCCCTTCTGCAACCCTCGTTTGAGTCTGATGTTATTGAAATGTAGTAGTTCTACATCTGTGCAAGAAGGGACTAACTAGAAGATGAGCACATACATGCAGGCAGTATGCTTTTGTACACTGGAGAAATAGTTTTATTTTCCTGCTCAGTACGGGTAGGACTGTTGGACTCAGCATCAGCTAAAATCAAAGCCATAGGTGCTCAGCTTCCAGCAGAATTTTATCTTCTTGCCTCCCACTCCATAAAATTTCATGACACTCAGCTGCTTTAGTTTGTGAAGCTTGTGACCGCTGCTGTCTACTGCAGGACATAGCAAGTTACAGTGATGCCAGTTGTGTGGACTAGTAGAGTCCTTCCGTGTTGGTGCTGTCTGCCAATGCAGTTGCCTCCAGGTGCAATGCCCAGGTCATGCCAAGGAAAGTGTGTGCTTAACCTTCCTCCTCCACCTGTGTTCACATGACCTCTTAGTGGTCTCATGTAAGAGGAATGTAGGAGGCTTAAATGGAGGCAGGGGATGAACAAGGGGGGAAGGTTGAAAAGTACAACATGTATTTACTCTTGCCTTGTTGATTACTATGCAGAAGAAACCAGTGACTTTGATCTTCTGCTCTGTGCTCTGGAAGCACGCTGTCCAGCAGCCAAAAATGCTGTCACCTGGGCTTATTTATTGGCAAATCTATGAGAGGAATGAACACAGAGCAGCCTTTCTGTCAAAATCCAAGAGCCCAGCACTGGTATCACTGAGAGAGAAACTCTGGTATTCTCTCCAAGCTCTCCCTCTCACTTGTGGTGGCATCTGGTGCTGCTTTGCCCTGCAGCACTCTCTGCTCGGCTGGGTTCCAGCTGACATCCACTGCTTCATTATGGCCATGAAACAGTGGCTGTTGTAGGTGACACTGTGGCAGTTGCATGGCTATGTAAGCGTTAATTCTGCATTGAAGTATTTATACCAGCTGCCCGCTTTGAACAGTAGTGATGCAAAGGGATCTCGCACTACGGACCAAATGCTGCCACTTCCATGACGGTATCAACTTGCCGTTTGCCAGGGAGAAACTTAAAGGGATTGACTATTTTTGGTTCTCCCAAAAGGAGCTGCTCCTCCAGCTGATACTCTGCTAGCAAATGGTTAAGTTTACAGCTCACTAAACTTTTGGTGTATGCTGCTTCTTTTACCAATGAGCACGTGTGAATGAGTAGTCACCATCCAAACCCTTGCTGGATTCCCCATCGTTCGTACCTTTCACCACTGTACTATGTAGCATTTCATGCTAGAAAACAGATGTTCTTATCTCTTTAAACAGAGGATGTTATAAACTTTACAGAAGATGTCTAAGGTAATGCAGTTCTAATATTTATTGTGCTGTACCTGGCCCTGAAGTGTGACCAGTTCAAACAGTTTCATATATATATTTTTGTCTTTTTTTGTTTTGTGTCTGTTTTCAGTGTTGAGATTCTGATGTTCACTGTGTCCTGCAAGTCTTCCCTCCACAGCTGTGGAAGGAATTAAAAGATGGGCAGAACCCCACCACCTACTCTATCTTGTATATTTCATAATGTATGTTGCTGGAAATTGTGTAAAAAAGAAAATTTAAAAAAAATGTTGAAGTCAGTTAAAATAAAATGGATTTAAATAAGACAGATAAGACCTACTTTATTTTCTTCTGTCAAATCAAACCTGTGCCATAGCGGTGTACACAGCATACTACCAGGAAAGCTCACAGCTCGCTTCAAATCTTATTTCATCATTTTAGAGATTTCCTTAAACCTGCAAGCAGCAATTTGGCAGGGACACTTTACTTCAGGTCTGCCATTCCAGTATAGCATGCATCATCTCCTCAGACATTACATGAAAGAGTTAGTGTAGTAAATATTCTTGGGGTAGATTTTTTTAGGACTACTTTTATTACAATAAAAGTGTAACTGTGAACTTGCGTTTTGCTGCTAGTAGCTGCCATGCATGATAATGCAACAAGTGTAATTGTACCATTTTATGGCACTTTGCTCCTTAAAATATTTCCCTGCTGCATACCTCCTATTGTGGAATATACCTACTAAAGGCTCAGCTGTGTGTTTCAGACAAAGTGATTGGAACTTCTGGATCAGAAGATAAGCAAATAAGGAGTTGAGGCCTCCTGTAAATAGCAACAGATGCACTAAGAATATACTAACAACATCACATTCAGGTGGTTTTGTACATATTTGACACTGTGTAACACCTCTTTGAAGGAAGTGTTTTGCTATTTTATATATATTGGAGATACAGCAAGCTTGAATAGAGCAGATGTTCAAGTAATTCCATCACATTACCAATGTGTGGAAGTCACAAGCTGACTCCTGGCAACCACAGACTAGCCAGCAGTTCTCCATGGACATGAAATCCACCAAGAGAGGCAACAAGCTCAGGTTTTGGCAGCTTGGAAGTTTCCAACTGGCAGCGTCCTCACTTCATCCACTCGACTTTTGTGGATCTGGAAGGCAGGTGTCACCCAGCGGCCGCAGGAACACTGCTCGCCCCGCCAGCTGAAGGAGCCCAGCTTTGAAGTGCATTTGGGACACAGAAGCTGCAAGAAAAACACAAGACCCAGTCTAAGGCACATGCACATGTAGGTCTACTTAAAATGTACTTC
This sequence comes from Caloenas nicobarica, assembly GCF_036013445.1. Lineage (NCBI taxonomy): Eukaryota > Metazoa > Chordata > Aves > Columbiformes > Columbidae > Caloenas > Caloenas nicobarica. Next base: position 89,328,499 of record NC_088245.1, on the reverse strand, counting down.
TGTGGTATGTTAAATTGTGGCAACCTGCACTGAGCCAGCTCCTTCCCTTCTAAGACTTCCGAGAAGGTAAATGTGCTGAAAAAACAGGCAAAAAAGCTAAACTGGCATGGCTGCTTAGCCCTGGGGTGTAGCAAGCAGTGCTGCTGGCAGAAGGGAGCAGGGGGAAATGCAGCTGCTTGGACCTGGTGTGGTTCCAGGACAGTTTTCCCAATCGCCAGAAAGCCTCAGTCAGCCTGAGACCACAACAGGGTTTATAAGTCACATAAACTCTTTCCTCATACTAAAAACAAACCACAGATAAACCCTGTCCAACACCCTGGTTAGTGTTCTCAGCCAATGAGATCACCAGCTCATTTCCTTATAAAAGGATATTTAAGAATCTGTTCATAAGCTGCAGAATTCACACCAGAAAGGCTGGGAGACCCAGGCCCTTGTGTGGTGGCTTTCACATCGGGGAACAGAAACAGTTTGTTCTGCTTTCACAAACAAATGAAACAAAACAACACACACACACAAAAAAAGGCACATGCTCCCCTTCACCTGTCCTTCCATTACTCCGAGCAGCGCTGGCTCCATCCACTGCACGGGCTCGGTGAAGTATGAGGTGCACTTCTCACGGCCATCGCCACAAAGCTGAGCAGAGTCCATTATCCTCTTGTGGGCAAAGGCTGCCGGTCCACTTCCTTCCACATGGGACAAAATGCTGGAGCTACGGAACAGAGCACGCCTGCCCGCCGCGACAGAGGGGAAAAAAAAAGAAGTAAAACATCCAATTTCACTTTAATTAATCCATAAAAGGTAGTTAAAATGTAGTAAATCCCAAAACAGACATTAAGTTTCTTCTGGGGAAACTGTCAAACTAGAAGTCATGGTTTCAGAGCAAGCAAGTTGACAGAGTCACGCAGTATTACACTTGCCTATAGAATGCAGCAGGTTAGGCTGCACAAGTGCTGCACAAGTGCTGCACAACTTCATGGAACTAAAGTTTTGTATTTCAAAGGTACTTTTATCTAATTTTTGTGGCCTACACTGTATGGAAGCAGGGAAGAGTTCATCCCTGTCCTGACAATAATGACATGCCCATCAATTTACACAGGTTGTTTTTCTTCATTTCGAAATGACATTTAATGGAGAAATATGAAGGGTTCAGTACCTGCATTTCCTGCACCTGTAGAGAACCTCTGTGTTTGGAGTTTGGCACATACTGGTTGGATCGACAGCAAAGACTTCTCGGGGTAAGTCTTGAATTTCTGCAGAGGGGTCAGTACGGAGTCATGAATCAGATCAACGCAGCCACACTACATTTCTGTGGGACAAGACAGCACTGCGCCTCTGCCCCAGTCACGACACGCAGAAACCACCTTCTTCGCATTTGTTTGTCCACTCACCAGTTCCCTCAGATAAGCTGAAAATGAAAGAGCCTCATCCCACCACACCTGAGATCAGGATTCACTTAATGCAAGGAACTGGGATCTAGACTTTGGTCTTAGAAACGGTAAAATAGTGGCATTTCACTTTATGATCCTACTTAAATGGAAAGTAAAGGTAGAAGAGGAGTTAGAACAGTTCTGCCAAACTTTTGGTGCGCATACAGAAAGTCAGCCTGCGAATGGGAACTGCTACGAAAAATGCCACATAAATGGAGCGAGCTGTCCTGCTGAATATCCAGCACTGAGATCTTGCAAAACAGCTACGGATTGTTATTTTATAATAAAATTTTACATATGTACAGATATTTACTACAGTCAACCTTTTGCAAATCAAAACATGTAGGTTTACTTCACACCTTGATTTTAACTTTATCTCAGTTTCACATTTGTTAGTTTTATTTTTTTAATTCCATTGACTTATTTTTAGAGGATATTAAGTTTGCCTAGCCAGGTACAAGAAAATCAGAAAAGATATCAAATTCACAGAATCACAGAATGTTCGGGATTGCAAGGGACCTCAAAAAATCATCTAGTCCAATTCCCCTGCCGGAGCAGGAACATCCAGATGAGGTTACACAGGAAGGCGTCCAGGCGGGTTTTGAATGTCTCCAGAGAATGAGACTCCACAACCTCCCTGGGCAGCCTGTTCCAGTGCTCTGTCACCCTCACTGTGAAGAAGTTTCCTCTCATATTTAAGTGGAACCTCTCGTGTTCCAGTTTGTACCCATTGCCCCTTGTCCTATCATTGGTTGTCACCAAGAAGAGCCTGGCTCCATCCTCCTGACATTCACCCTTTATATATTTATAAACATTAATGAGGTCACCCCTCAGTCTCCTCTTCTCCAAGCTAAAGAGCCCCAGCTCCCTCAGCCTTTCCTCATAAGGGAGATGCTCCACTCCCTTCATCGTCTTTGTGGCTCTGCACTGGACTCTCTCCAGCAGTTCCCTGTCCTCCCTGAATTGAGGGGCCCAGAATCACAGAATGTTAGGGATTGGAACGGACCTCAAAAGATCATCTAGTCCAATCCCCCTGCCAGAGCAGGAACACCTAGGTGACGTTACACAGGAAAGCGTCCAGGCAGGTTTTGAATGTTTCCAGATAAGGAGACTCCACAACCTCCCTGGGCAGCCTGTTCCAGGCTCTGTCACCCTGACTGAGAAGAAGTTTCTTCTCAAATTTAAGTGGAACCTCCTGTGTTCCAGCTTGAACCCATTACCCCTTGTCCTATCATTGGTTGTCACTGAGAAGAGCCTGGCTCCATCCTCCTGACACCCACTCTTTATATATTTATAAACATTGATGAGGTCACCCCTCAGTCTCCTCTTCTCCCAGCTAAAGAGCCCCAGCTCCCTCAGCCTTTCCTCATAAGGGAGATGCTCCACTCCCTTCATCATCTTTGCTGCCCTGCGCTGGACTCTCTCCAGCAGTTCCCTGTCCTTCTTGAACTGAGGGGCCCAGAACTGGACACAATATTCCAGACGCGAATTGACTTTTAGCATTTCAACATTTTCCTAAAGAGAACAGTTCCTCATGGATCTTATTTCTCAAAGACACGTTTTGTCCCACTGAAGAGCTACAGCTCTTTAGAACCAGTACGAAGCAAATGTTTGCCCAGCCAAACCAAAGCTCGGTGATTTGAGGCCAATACTCTTAAGCCAAGCACCTCTGCCATGGCCTTCCGTGTCCATTTCGGGACACACCTGGGACCCCCCTCCTCTGGAGACGGCCCCAAGCTTCCCCCCCAGCGCCCGCCCCGGCTCAAGGCCGATGCTCCCAGGGCCCGGCTCAGCCCCGCCGCCTCCTCCGCCACTCACCGGGGTACCTCTCCGTCAGGATCTGCAGCCGGTACCGCTTGTAGAGGGCGCTGCCGCTGTCCACGGAGCAGCCCATCGCCTCGTAGAGCTTCAGCTGCCCCTGGAAGCCCGGGTTCACCCTGCGGCGGGGTGAGAGGAGAGCGCGGTGAGGGGGCGCCGGGCGGGCGGGGAGCGCGGAACGGCGGACGGGGGCCGGGGACCCACTCGGCGTCGGGTTTGGCGGCCCTGACGGCGGCGTAGGCCTCCTCCCAGCCGAGCCCCTCCGTCTTCATGAGGTAGGCGGTCACCACGGCCACGCTGCGGCTCACTCCGGCCTGGCTGCGAGGGCAGGACAAGACAGGACCGCCGGGCCGTGAGGAGCGACGCCCGGGGGAAGCAGCCACCCCCGGCCCCGCCGCCCCGGCCCTCACCAGCGGACGAGGACGGCGCCGCCGCCCGCCCGCGCCGCGCCGATGAAGGCGGCGCAGTCGTCCAGGCGGCTCAGCAGGTCGGCGCCGGGCTCGTCCAGTACCCGGACGTGCATGGCCCGCAGCCCCGGCACCGCCGGCGGCTCCTCCGCGTCCACCGTCAGCACCGCCCCCACCCCCGCCGCCGCCAGCGACTCCGGGGACGTGCACGACTCCGCGCCGCCCACGTAGAGCCCCGGCAGCACCGGCACCATCCCACCGCCCCGGCAGCCCGCGGCCGCCCGCATGGCAGCAGGCACGCCGCGCCGGGGCAGGGCACCGCCCCCAACATGGCGCTGGGCCTCGCCCGGCAGGCCCGAGGCCCCACGGGAAGGGCGTTGCCATGGAGGCGGCGGGGGCCGCGCTGTCGCCGGCCGGTGGCGCGCTGGGCCCGGTCCCGCCGGCAGGGGCCAGCCGGGAGCCGCCGGGGGAGGGCGGCAGGGCCGGGGCCGCTCCTGGTGGGGTTGCCACGCGTGGGCCGCCTCGCCATGTCTGCAGGGACGGCGGCTGGGCATGTCCCTGGTGGGAACCATGGCGGGCCGACGGCCTTGACAGGCATGAGAAACAGAATCAGAGAGTCACAGAATGTTCGCAATTGCAAGGGACCTCAAAAGATCACCTAGTCCAATCCCCCTGCCGGAGCAGGAACACCTAGGTGAGGTTACACAGGAAGGCGTCCAGGCGGGTGTTGAATGTCTCCAGAGAAGGAGACTCCACAACCTCCCTGGGCAGCCTGTTCCAGGCTCTGTCACCCTCACTGAGAAGAAGTTTCTTCTCAAATTTAAGTGGAACCTCCTGTGTTCCAGTTTGTACTCATTGCCCCTTGTCCTATCATTGGTTGTCACCAAGAAGAGCCTGGCTCCATCCTCCTGACACTCACCCTTTATATATTTATAAACATTAATGAGGTCACCCCTCAGTCTCCTCTTCTCCAGGCTAAAGAGCCCCAGCTCCCTCAGCCTTTCCTCATAAGGGAGATGCTCCACTCCCTTCATCATCTTCATTGCCCTGCGCTGGACTCTCTCCAGCAGTTCCCTGTCCTTCTGGAACTGAGGGGCCCAGAACTGGACACAATATTCCAGATGTGGTCTCACCAGAGCAGAGTAGAGGGGCAGGAGAACCTCTCTCGACCTACTAACCACCCCCCTTCTAATACACCCCAGGATGCCATTGGCCTTCTTGGCCACAAGGGCACAGTGCTGGCTCATGGTCATCCTGCTGTCCACCAGGACCCCCAGGTCCCTTTCCCCTACACTGCTCTCTAACAGGTCATTCCCCAACCTATACTGGGAACTGATGTCAGGGCACCACTGTCTTTTTCCCTTACCAATGTTTAAGTAATAATTTCCATAATAATTTCCATAATTATCCTCACACATCTGTGAGTAGCAGTGCAATTCTCTGCTCCCTACGTCCACAAATGTCTGTCTCACCTTGTCCTTTTTAAAATCAAGAGGTCTCACACCTCCCTGTCCTCTCTCCTTACAAATGCTCAGAAGACAAATACCTATCATTAAAGAATATCCCAATATGTTGTTATTAAAATACCATTATTTTTTAAGTTAATCTCGTGGGTTTGAGGCCCCCATTTACTACTGTTCGTGTGTTTTGCATTGAGGTTGTGTGTGTTTGTTTTGTGGGCTTTTGTTTTGGTTTTGTTTGTTTGTTTTTGTTTTGGTGGGGTTTTTGTTGTTTATTTAGTTTGGGGTTGGAGGGTTTTCTTTGTTTTGTTTGTTTGTTTGTTTCGTTTTGTTTTACTTTGGAGATGTGGTAGAAATGACTCTCTGACACTCTCAGACTGATTTTCTAGTAACTGGTTTCTCCTGCATGGAGTCAGTGGGCTGCCCTTTCAAGATGGGTGCCTGGAGTTTGCTTCAATGCAACCTCCAGCGGGGGTTAGAATAGATCCAGATAGACCAGGGGTGAGCACCACAGGAAAACCCAATGTCTGAATTTCCCATTCTGACTTCTGCTGTCCTTTCTCCTCAGAGTAGTCCTGTGATGCCAGTGGCAAGCATGGTGTGGAAAGGACCTTTTTAATGTCACAGGTTTTGCATCCCTGTGAACCTTTTTTGTTAGGCACGTTATGAACAGGTTACGCTTCCCATTGCAACCTAAACTGGAAACCAGACCAAATAATTCCTTACTGGCTTCATTTGTAACATCTGAATATGGTCTTGCTGCTGAAAATCAAATGTCTGGCCCATCTTGAAAACTGCCCCACTCCTCTGTTTTGTAGTAGCTCTCATGCAACGAGTGAATTTTGAACTGCAAAATAAGCATCGTAACTAAATCCAGATTTTTATTCTGATCTCTTACTGCTAACTGAGCTGTGACTTGCATTCAGCACTGAAATCCCATGCAGCGTAGACAAGAGGGATCACACCTACTGGTAATCTTCCTTGATTCCAAGGTTAGTTACATGTGACACCACTGAAGACTACAGGGCAATGCAGAAATCTTGGTGCTGCCACTTTTTTTCTGCCCATCATAAGGTTCGGGTCTGTTTCATGGCAAAAAGAGACAGAGCACTCACTTTTCCTCCCGTAGGTAAGGATACTCTCCCTTAGATCTTAGCAGGACACCTGTGCAAAACATTACCACCCAACACATCACTAGCCTTAGCTTTTCCTTCTTCTCTCCAAAGTCCCCAGTGCTTCACTTCCTCCTCAAGCCTTTTTGTCCAAGGTGTGCTCTACCATGTAGCTGCAAGTTTTCCCCAGCATAGGCTAAATCTTGCAAGTTTCTGAGCAGAGTTTAAATGTTGGATTTCATTAGAAAGAGCTATGGTAAAGCTATCACCTCCTGTGGGACGTGTAACCTTACCCTACCACCCCTGTATGAGATAAGAGAGCCTGAAAGCACGATTTATCTGTCACTGGGAGGATTGTTCTAGCACAGGTCTGGATGAGACAGCTGTAGGCAACAAAACTGTTGCAAAAATGGTCTGCAAGGGCCTCTTGGATCCTCGCAGGATGCCATCTAGCCACAGAGGAGGTGAGACTGGCCATCAACTCTGAACTGATAGGGTGAGACCAAAACCTGGTGCGAAGGGAGATTGTTATCCCCTTCCTGCAGCAGAGGGGGATGGACCTGGCATACCAGGGAGCTGCTGTTATGCTGCAGCCAACACAGAGATCCTGCTGAGGGTGCTACCTGTGTGCTTGTGGAGGACTTCCTCGCCAAGGGAGCATGCAGCAGTTGTCAGCCTCGCTGCGAGATGAACAGTAGGACAGCAGCTTCCAGAGCTCTAGAGCTTCCATGTGGTGCTGGTGGCCCACCGAGCAGACTGAGACGGCTCTTTGTAGTTGAGATGGGCTCCAAGGCTTCTGAGAGGGCCAGTCCACCACAGCTTAAAGTTTGCCATCATCTTGCCTCACCTCCTCTGCTTGCCCTAGTGTCTGACTGTGCAGTGGCCAAGCCACCAAGCTGCTCCAGTCAAAGGCAAATCCCCTCTTTGGATGGATTAGTTTTAAGTCACATAAACTTGACCCAAAGGGAAGAGTGGGACTGTGTATCTGAGATAGAGAATCTCTGACAGCTCTCATTTAGGTTATTTTAAGCTATAGAACTGCATTACCTTTGCAAAACCTCCTTTCCAGTTGTCGTTGCCACCAGCTTAAAATAAGGAGCCTATTGCAAAAGCCTTGAAGAATTCATACAAGTTTGCAGTAACAGCCCATATAATCTAGCACAAGAAAACAAACCAAAACCAATCAAACAAACAAACATACTGAAAAGAAAGACAGGTGGAAATTAAAACCAGAGTAAACTCTGTATGGACATTTAGTCATGAAAGCAGTTAGCCATTGGAGCGAAGTACTGTGAGGAAACACTGGGTTAACCATCACGAGCAATTTTGAAGGAAGTCTGCAGACAAGTGCACATTATTGAAGGGGCTATGAGTTTTACAGCAGAATTATATTATCAAGGAATTATATGAGTACTAAGTGGTGGTTAATCATCTCTGTTAGCATTCAAATGTGTGAATTTGGAGGGGCAGACAGTACCATCCACAACTAAAACCAGTGGCAGAGGCAAGAGGTAGGGCCCACAGATGGAGGCTCCCCAGCATTGGTCCAGTCGTGGTTTGACCACTACGCTTCATAACAGCTCCTGGGGCCGTGGATGACAAGGGAATGCAAAAAAGATGCGATTTCGCAGAGAAAACCTGTGGGGGAGGAAAGTATAAAATCTGTGGGGCAGAGCCCATAGGCAGCTCAGCACCGAAGAACTTTGCACGACCGAGGCTGCACTCCCTGAACAGCGTCACTGCTTCTCTGTATTCCCCTTTGCTGTGTTTGCCACCTGCAGCCTGAGGCGACATGTCCTGAGTTTGCTCACGACTCCTAAAATAGACTAAATACTTTTCTCAGTCTGATTTGCAAACCCTTGTTCTCCCCCCATCTCCGCCTCCTCCCTTCAGCCTTCGTCGTCTTCTCCTGCACCACTGAAATTTTTGACCGTTTGTTCTCCCCCGGGTTCCGGGAAACCGTGTGACTAATTAAGCAGTTGGGGTAAGCTCAGGTGCAAGGAAAAAACAAGTCAGATCATGGGCCGCTGCCCACTCACTCCAGCAAGTGCATTCCATCTCAGCGTGTGTCTGCCTTGCCACTTCATAAGGGAAAAGAAAATGCTGGGCTTCCCAGGGCTGCTTGCTCCAGAGCCTCACAGCACAACCAGATCGGCAAAAGTGAGTTTCTTGCTGCAGAAGCAGAAGCGCAGCGTGCCTGGGCAGAGGTGTATCTGCCTCTTCCCTGCTGGAAGAATTTGTCCCGTGTACCTTGTCACACGTCGGAGTGGCTGTGCTCCTTCAGGCTTTTAAGTAGTTTCAGGCATGTACATAAAGGAGGGTTCGTAAGAAGAAGAGTCTGCAGCCCACAACCTGAGTTGCCAGAGGTGGCACGCAGCAGAGGGGCGGAAGGGCTAATGGGTGGGGACATCTTCAAAAAAACATTAGTGAAAGACAGCGACTCAGGGTTTCTGTGTCCTCCTCACATCTAAATGCAGCAGGAGCTCGGAGCTCCCAATTTGCACAGGTCCTGCCAGTGAAGGGGCCTACCAGCATTTCTTGCCCTTTGGAGAAGGAACGTCTCTCAGCTTCTGCTGAGCTCAGAACTTAGTGGGAGCTGGGAAATCCTACATGGTAGCATCTCATCCCTTGGAGCAGAAACTTCCCAGCTGTTGCTGTGCTGTTGGCGGCCAATTTAACCTCAGATTTTTGAAAGACTGCTGTTCCCTGCATTAGAACACTCTGTGTGTCTGTACTGGACTCTGCATGTCTACTTTTATCCATGTATTGCGAGGAAGGATTTCTGCATCTCCCTACAGGAAACCTCAAAGACTTGTAAAGGCAGCCAGCAACAGAGAAAGGGGCTCACTCTTGATACTCTGAAGGAGGATTTCACCATAACCCTGTGTGGGCGGGATGTTCCTACCTGTCCCCATGCTCTCAGCATCTGCAGACATGCAGTTACTCCACATGTCAGACAAAAAAGAAGAGTTTCCCAACTGCCAATTTGATGCTCAATTATAGAATGGAGCATGACAGCTACTACTACCATGTATTAATAGGTCTGCTTCACTTTATGGCTCTAACAGCTGTAGCAACCAAGATTTATAATGACACATTATGTTCAGCAATGCATCATGCAAGGAAACTAATCTGACAGTGCCAGGTCACTGAGCTGACTTACAAGTTTTTAAGTGTGTTTCTTCTGCCAAATTTGCTGCCCTATTTACTGAATCGAAATGAACAAGTTGCACTGTGTTCATAAAACTCCATACTTGCCTCTGTTTTGGCAGCTCCCAGACCCTTCCTGCCCTGTCACCCTGCCATCCCAGGAGCCATTTGGTCCTTCTTCCTTCCCCATCTTCTCTTTATAAAGCCCTTTGAAACAGGTCCTGTGGTGTATATCCCGAGGAGGGGTACACCACAGGACAGGAGAGGAGGGACTGTAGCTGGGAGGAGGCACTGGGGACATGGGCAGGGATGAGGGATGGAGCATCTGTGGGAGGAGGGCAAGATGGTGGTTGTCCAAGGGCAGAGGGGGACCATGGCTGCCACTGCTCACTGCCTCTCAGCAGAATTTGTATCCCAGTTGCTCTCAGAGAAAGGATGGCTTTGAAAGATTGGGATCATCCGTTACATCTCCCTAGGCTCGGAATTACAGCTGACAGTGGGAAAGTCCATCCTAAATAAATGTTAAGCGTTAAGACTGCGTCCTGGAGCAGGGTTTGGGCCCACGTCAGAGCCACCTCGGCCACTGCAGCACCCGAGCAGTAACCCACATTTTTTAATCTCCCGTCTCGCCAGCGGGCTGTGTGATTCTACATTTTCCATCCTCACAGCACAGTAATCCACCATGCAGACACAGGCGGATGGACAGCAGGAGGCTGGCTCTCATCAGGGGCAAATGGGCTCGTTCTCCTAGATGTTCATTACTCAAAGATGCATTCCTTGTTATTCCTGCAACTTATGCAGGAGTCTCGTCCAACAGACTTAAAATGGCATTTCAAAACGTCCTGTCCACGGACTCCTTCAGTGCAAAGAGTGAAAAGCAATTAAAAATAGCAAGTGTATTGTCAGGAGATTTAAATTCACTACAGAGTGTGCTGCACTTCCACTGACAGATACTCAAGTTCTGCAAATCAGAGGAGGCAGCAAACACCCCAGGTATCCTTTAAGATACAGTTGCCCTTACAAATCTTTGCTTTTACAAACATTTTTGTGAAACAAGAACTTGTAAACAAATAAAATATGAACATTTTATTAATACTTTAACATCTGTAATAGCAGTATGTACTGCAGTTTATCTTTGCCTTTATTGGTATCTAATGAATTTTACAAAGAAAATATTTTTCAACATGTAATTTAATTGCTGTTTTCCCATGGGGCAACAGAAAATATACTGTCCAAAATCATCAGTTACTGTCATAAGACAATAATATTTGAGGCAGAAATATTGCTGAGAAAATATTCTTTAAGAGGCAAGACCATTCACTATTTTAACCTCCAAGTGAGACATTTCCTTACTGGTGGTTATGCCTCCATCATTTATGCTACTACTTCTTTTTGAGTTCTCTATTTCTCTTTCTTGTTTTAGAAACATGGGAAAAAATGTTGAGAGAGACCTGGATCCTCATGTCCAACTCTGTACCACCACAGACAATCATGCTACGTATTTTCTAGCTCCATCTTGAAACCAGTTAGTTTTGTTCCCCTTTCTCCTGTGATGCTTTGAATTCATGATCATCTCATCAGACAAAAAGATGGTAACTTGCCTTGAATCTGATTCTTGTGACAATGTTATCCTTTAACTTCAATAGGTCTTTTTGTTTTCTGCTATTTATCCCGATGGTGAGTTATCAAAGAAAAATAAATAAGTAAATAGACCCACCCACCCATCCCATATTCCTGCTCATCTTTGGCTTTGTTGGTGACGCAAGGCAAGTCTGTGTTTGCTTGGCAAAGAGGAGCTTTTCAGTTTCCTCTTACAAGGTCAGCTCTGTGTGTGTGCACATTTTAATTCGTCTTTCTTGACCGTGTATGACCAAACAGTCTAACAGATGTGTGTGTGTGTGTGTTGGGTTTTTTTTCCCAATGCTTTGTAAATACTTTTTTAGCTCTACTAGAAATACGTCAGCTGGCCTGTCCTAGGATAAGTTTTGCTTTTTTTTCTCCTCTGCTGAGTCCCGATTATCCTACAGAAGGTAAATACCCCAGGTCCCTTCTCTCTTCCTTTGCTGAAACATTGAGGGTTTACAGCAGAAATTTTAGCTTTTATCCCCGCAGTGCATGATCTTGCGCCATGTACTATTAAACACCAGCCGGTTTTTATTGCTCTGTATCTCCAAATTATTGCTTCCTAATAGTTCCGTCCTCCTCCATGTCTCCAGTGCCTACCACCGCCCATCAGCTGTGTATTTCAGTAGCAGGCTGTTTCAACACTTTTGCCGTGTCCTTGCCAGCGCATCCTTGCAGTTTCTGTGTTAACTCTTAGTCTGGCTGTTTCCGATGAAGCAACCATACTAAACTCTTTAACAGAGCCTGGAAATGTTGGATGTACGCCGACAGTTGCTCTGTCCGGGAGAAGGTACCTTTGGGAAAGCCATGCTGTGTTTCAGTCTGCTTTCCGTTGCGGTTCGCTCCCCTGTCTTCGGTTATTCCCTTGAAACGTTTAGGACGTTGCCTTCCCTTCCATATACAGTCGTACACGTATGGGGGGTGGGGGGGAGAAGCCACCTGTGGGGCGAGCCCCTGGAGCCAGGGGGCGAAGGCTCCATGACACGGGGGGCCACCCCCGCCCTCTCCCCACCCGGATCCCCGCCGGGCTCCTGGGCCCAGCGCCCGGCGGCCCCAACAGCGGCCCAAGCCGCCCCCGCTCCCCCGCGGCGGGAGGGCTGCGACGGAGGCGGAGCGAGGGGAAGCGAGGGGGCAGCCCCGCCGCGGCGGCCGTTGCCGCGGCGGCCGTTACTGCGGCGGCCGCCTCGCGCCCCGCCCGCCGGTTACCTCACGGCGGGGACGGGGAGGGGGGAGGGGCGGGGCGGCGGCGCGGCGATAAAGGGCGGGCGCGGGGAGCGGGGCGGGGACGCGCGCGCGAGGCTGGCGCGGTCACTCGGGGTGCGCGGCGCGGCTGAGCGGTGAGCGGCGGGCGGGCGGTCGGGCGGGCGGTGGGTTCGGCGGCGGGCGGGGTCGCTTAACAATCTCCTCCGGGCAGGCGCTCGGTGACGCTTTTTAAATTACTGTGGCGACTTAACGGCGCGCGTTCCGCGCGGGGCAGGTGAGTGCGGGTGCTGAGCGCGGGGTGCGCCCTGCGCGGGGGCCGGCGCCTGCGGCCCCCGGAGGGGCTGCAGCTGCAGCCGTCCCGCAGCGGGGCAGCCCGGCGCTCAGCTCCCCTCTCAAGAGAAAACGTCTCTGAGAGGAGCTGAGCCTCCCTCCCCGCCTGCAGTGCCGCCGGGGTTTGAGGGGGCTTGTACCGCTGAAGCGTCGCAGGGGTGCTGCTTGCTGCAGGTACGGTTGTCTACATATTTTTAGGTGTTGTGTCAAGTTATACGTCTTACAGGGCAAAAACCTGCTGCCTGAAAAGTAATGTGCTTCATCACGACAAAGGTGAAGGCACGTTGTCCTTGCTCCTCCTGCCTCTGATTCGAGCTTTGCATCCAAGTGAAGCTATGATACTCTACACTTGGTATTAAAAATAGGTGGTGCCGATCTCAGCTTTGGAGTTGCTTTCTTCCCAGTGAATGAGCATCTTCAGGTATCAGATCTTCTTGTGATGGAAGGTGTTGGTGGTGAAATGAGGCATGTGAGCTGCTAGCACCCCAAGTACTTTAAAGCTACTAAGATCCTATTGTCACTAATGTAAATCTTGCAGAGTAGGCAACACATGAGTGATTTGGGGATGGGAGGCTTCCTAGCTTGGCAGCCTGAGAATTAAACTCTCCACTGTGTTGGAAATGAAATACTTCATTTTCCCACCACAAGGGCAGCAATGCACATTGTTTTCCTAGATAAGACTTGCCAAGCAGAACCTAGTGTGTGTGGCGGGGTGGGAGGCACTTTTCTGAGTCCTTTCTGGTTGCTGGGTGGGCTGCGTGTGTTGTCTTGGCTGCTGAGAAGGTTACCAATGGAAAGGAGGAGAGGGAATGCCTTCAGAGGTAGTAGCTGAAAGCACTTGCAGCTTAAGCTAGAAGTCATGGAAGACTATATAGTGGTTTGAAAGTGAAAATGTACTTGAGTGTGTTTGAAGTGCCGGAGGGCGACTGTTGGCAGGCTTGATTCCTCTGGGTTTATGCTGCATTGCAGCCTTAAGGATTGAGTTTGAAGAATTCCTTGATTTATTGTGGACTAATTATCTCAGGAACCATAGGTTTGTTTCCTGCCTGCTGGAGCTGATGTGACCCACAACAGCAGAGTTTGTAATGCAACAGCTCATGCTTAAGGGCAAAAATTGCTTCCCTGGGAGCACTTCTGCCTTTCTGTATATTTTATCCTGGATTTGATTCTCTCCTGTAGAGGAGGTGACAGGTCAAATGAGCTGTGCAAAAATTAAAAGCTGGAAGAGGACAGGCATGAAATGACAGTAACTGCTCTTTGAATCTTGCTTGGAAGGTGTTCCATGCACTATGTTGATGCATGTTAGGAAACGATATGGTTGGGTTTTAAACAAGGTAGGCAAGAGTTAACTGGCCTAAGTCTAACTAGTCTGACCTTGGCAGCTGCAGTCCTCACAAGTACTTGGGGCAGAAGAAGGTGAGGTCTCAATTAGTCTGTAGCTGTCAGGAAGCACCTGGCCGCAATAGAAACCTGGAACACTTAAAAAGATAAGTGTATTAATACCACTTGGAGTTGCATGACTGTAGAACATATGTAAGTATCTGCATACTTCAAAACACAAGCCACGTAAGCACAAGAGAATGATCTGGTCAGCTGTGACAAGACTCTCTAAAAAGTGCAGAAATTCAGACTAGGCTGTGACCAAGTCTCATAAGCAAGGTTCTCAAGTCCTAGGTGTTAAAGAGTAACACTAACATGATATACATCATCTGAATATAAGCCAGCTGCTACAGCCTTGTTTGCCCTCCACAAATCAGCAAAAGGTTGGGGCAAGTATGAATATTTCAGAAAAGGTAGTTTGATTATACAGGCTATCTGAAGAAGAGTAAAGAGTTGCTTATGAAGACTGGAGTACAAATTGAATAGTTGTGTTATCTGACACTGCAGCTGAAATTCTGTTCAGGGTGCTGAAGTGTTATAGCTTTTTGCAGGAGTAAGGTGTACTTGGCCTTTATCCTATGAGTGGTAGATGCTGGATGATTGAGAAAGGAAAAACTTCTATGAAAAAGAAGAATCTTGTACCTCTGTAATTACAACTGCTTTTGGTGATCTGGATGTCTAAGCCCTGAAACTAACAGTTGAGTGTCAACTCTTGCGTTAGTCAGAGTGAGCAGTTTGAGCTTTATGTATAATGAAACAAGTTCAAAGCTTAACTTTCAGAAATGCTTTGCGGTTACAGCTCTCACTGGCTTCAGCTGGTGCTGCAGACCTTTAGGCAAAGCTTGTGTCATCTTTGATAATTTCGCTTTGACACATTGACACAGACCGCTTTGCTGAAGTACTTAATGCTGTCTTGCCAGAAAAAGTACAATGACAAATTTTTTGCCTGCACTGAGCTGAGTATCTTTTCAGGTGAAAGACTTGCTGGTAGTAATTAATACATAGAATTACTTCTTTCTAGTGCGTACCTCTCTGTGTAGACAGAAAAGCAGAGCATTGGATATATCTAGGAATTGTAAAAGTCTGATTTATCTTTTTTTTTTTCTTTCCCACCTCCCTACAGTTTCTTTGGAGAAGAAAGCCTTAAGATGGCAGGCAAAGGAAGTAACACAGACTGCATGTCGTGCAGCGTATTGAACTGGGAGCAGGTCAGCCGTCTGCATGAGGTTCTTACAGAGGTGGTTCCAATCCATGGACGAGGTAACTTCCCGACACTGAAGATAACTCTGAAGGACATTGTTCAGACTGTTCGGAGTAGGCTGAGTGAAGCAGGCATTGTGGTGCATGATGTCCGTCTGAATGGCTCTGCAGCTGGTCATGTCCTGGTCAAGGATAATGGGCTGGGATGCAAAGACCTGGATCTCATTTTTCAAGTGTCTCTTCCAAGTGAGGCAGAGTTTCAGCTGGTTCGAGATGTGGTGTTGCGATCCCTCTTGAATTTCCTGCCAGAAGGAGTAAGCAAGCTAAAAATCAGTCCAGTTACACTGAAGGAAGCCTACATCCAGAAGCTAGTCAAGGTGTACACAGAGTCTGACCGTTGGAGCTTGATATCGCTTTCCAACAAACATGGCAGGAATGTGGAGCTGAAGTTTGTAGACTGTATACGACGACAGTTTGAGTTCAGTGTGGACTCCTTCCAAATCATACTGGACTCCCTGCTCTTTTACTATGACTACTCGGAAACCCCGATGTCGGAGCACTTCCATCCAACTGTGATTGGGGAGAGCATGTATGGAGACTTTGAAGCAGCTTTTGATCATCTCCAGAACAAGCTGATAGCTACCAAAAATCCTGAAGAGATCAGAGGTGGCGGGCTTCTGAAATATAGTAACCTCTTAGTACGAGACTTCAGGCCCATGGATAAGGATGAGATCAAAACATTAGAGCGCTACATGTGCTCCCGATTCTTCATAGACTTCCCAGACATCCTGGATCAGCAGCGCAAACTAGAGACCTACCTCCAAAACCACTTCTCCAAGGAAGAGAGGAGCAAATATGACTACCTCATGATTCTGCGCAGGGTGGTGAATGAGAGCACGGTCTGTCTCATGGGACATGAGCGAAGGCAGACCCTCAACTTGATTTCTCTGCTAGCACTCAAAGTGCTGGCAGAACAAAACATCATCCCTAATGCCACTAATGTTACCTGTTACTACCAGCCAGCACCTTATGTTAGTGATGTAAACTTCAGCAACTACTATCTTGCAAATGCTCCAGTGCCATACAGCCAGTCCTACCCCACTTGGTTGCCTTGCAATTGATCGCTTCACTTGACTGTTCTTGAATAGAGGCTACTGAAGACCAAGATGCTGAGTGTATATAGACAAATAATAACTATCAGTTGGAGGTTTTCTAATGGAAACATGACTGCATTGGACTGTCCATTTCCTGGTGTGCAGTAGGAATATGCAACCAGGTGACCTGCTATGAACCTTTCAGTATATCTCTACAAATGCCAAGAAGCCTTATTACTTCTTCATTAGGAGAAGAGAACCAGCGGCCAGATGTTAGAGGAGTAGTTACAAAACTTGGTACTAGTTCTGGAAATGGCTATTAATATGTGACCTCAGTGGAGTATTCAGTAAACTGGGTTAGTTAGTAGAAGAAAGACTGTAAAAAGTCTTGAGCAGAAGCCACTCCTGCAACAGCAACAAAACTCTTTCTATTGCCTAACCTCATTACTCTATACTTCCTCAGTTCAAGTTCTGGCCAACTTTCTGTTGAATTGTGCAAAAGTGGACTCATGTTATGCCTGGGCTGCTTCTACTTTCTGTCTGTGTAGAACTGGTGACTGTATGGATACTGTCTGTCTTGTAGAGGGCCTAAGTGTTGTTTCCTGTAGTACCTAGAGATACATGGTCCTGCCTCAAGTTCAAGATTAATTTCTTGGAAGTTAAAGATCCATTAGTAAGTTTATCTCTAAAACATAAACTGGCTAATTTTTTCATGAGTACAAAAATTTGGAAGGTGGGATCTCCAAACATGCACCAAAACACAATCTAAAACTTTGTAATGTGAAAAGTCCTTGAAATGGGGAATTTAAGCCTCAAATAGAATTGGAACCACAGTTTGAATAGTTAGGATGGAAAAATACTGTTGAATCCAGGCTCAAGATAAAGCCTTTCTGACTGCATCTTTCAAAACAATTTTTGGCACAGTTGGAAAGTAGCACAGCTCTTTGCACTGAGGTTTTGCCCAATTTTCTTCCTGACAGGTCCACAGCAAGCAAGCAAAACCAAAACAAACAGCCCCACCACCCTCCCCTCAAAAAAACCCAAACCACTGTAAGTTGCAGGATAATGTGCACTTCTGCCACAGTATAAATTCCTAAAGTGCCTAGTAAAATTACTTGTACAATTTCAGGCAGGTCCTGAAGGCCTGTCTTTCTGTCACCACTTAAGGGTTGGGCTTACTTGTCACTATCACTTGGTCACTGTATGAGATGGTATTTTGAGTGGTTAGAGTCAAATTCTTCCTCTTTATGGGTCTCAACTCTCACTCTAAAAGGTATATGAATGCTAAGCAGAGCTCTCCACAGAGGCTGTGTGTGGTGGAAGTTTGCCCCTGGAGGTATATGGGCTCCCTTGGAGGTGTAGGTGGCTGACCTTCCTAAAGGGTATGTGCTGAACTTGCTGATTTGAAACTCCTGTGCATTATAAGGAAGGTTAAAAATTCCTCAGTTATGTATATAGCAGCATTAGAAACTGGTGTATTAATTGGATGATTTTCACTGAATTGCAATAGTAAAAGACACATAAAAATGATCGTGAGTTTCCTTTGCTTAACCAGAGAAGTAGTATGGAAAGGCAATATTAGAGGCATTTAATATGTGCTAGTGCAATGTTTAGGAATACTTGTTTGCTAAACCTTTTTTATGACTGTCTCTGCAAGCTCATGAGACCAAAGTGCCTGATCAAACAAGTGATTTAAGCTTAGAAGGTAAAGCAGAAAGCAAGTGAAACACCAATGCATGGTTGCTGTTAAAGGTGGAAAACAGTAGCAGTGCAGCACTTAAATGGCAGTAAAAAACTGCATGTTCCTAATAGGACCAATAACTTCTAGTTACATTGCAAGTTCTCTCACTTTTATAACTACTTCATGAAGACTGTCTCAATAAAGCAGTGAGCCTACTCCTTTGTTTGGATTTCTTCATTTAGCTTAGGAAGGCGGGGAGGGATACAATCTAGAAAGCGGCCTGTAGCCAAGCATGCTTTAGCTTAATTTTTTTGACAGTTTTGTAAGCACCTTAGTAGCAAATAATTTGATCTCTTCTGTTGTGTGTCTTTTCATTAAAGACTTCCTGTGTAGTCAGCCAAAGTAGCTAAACTTGAAAGTGAACCCAGCCTTTTTCACTAGCTGTGGCTTGGACTTGGTGTAGCTTACAGACAAGGCATCTCTCACTCAAGACTTTGACTATTTGGAAGGCTTTTTAAAAACCGATATGATGCCAGTGTTGTGTGTCAAACTTAGTGCAAGCTTGCTGCTGGAATGCAAACTTAGGCGTGAATAACTTCTGCATGCAAGGCTATACTTGGCCTAGTATAGAGTATCACTAGAAAGAAGGAAGTTGTTTGCTTAGGAGTTTAATTGCTATCATCTCTTAAATAGCTGTTTTTAAAGCCGACCTAAGCTATATCCGTTGCAGAAGTAAACCATTGGCTAAATTCACATTGTTTGATTTACATATCAAATAGCCTAGATTCATGTATCTGTTTTGTGTGATCTCATGGCTGATCTTTAGAAACTGTCCTATGCATCAGCTTGTGCGAAGAAGTGGTCTGATGCTCAGGAGGAGTCCTCACAAGCTTGAAACAAACAAATTTATGTTTTACTGGTCTTTGAATGCCTTAGCTGCTGAACATCAGGGCAGGTGCATCTATTGGAAAAGGCAGTGCTAGAAAGAAGGCTCTAATAGATTCCTACTGAGAGAGAGCTATGAGGAATTCAATCTTCCTGCCATAAATATCATGCTTTTGCCAATGTAACCTGTTGCTGAGGCCTCCAAGGAAGCTTGTGTTGAATGGCTGCTCCCTGAACAGCTGACTTCCTGGGTTTAAGCTTTGCAGGACTGCTGTGTTCCCTGTTTGTCTATTAAGTTTCTCTGGTGTATTAGAAATACTGATGCTTTGTAGCCTGGCTACTGGGTGTTAAGCTCTTGAATAGTTAAACTACATCCTGAAGCTGCATACTACCTACTGCTTTGGCCCTACTGTATAAGGGGTTGCTGGGACACTGTTTATCTAATTGTCTTCAAGATAATCCTGGTTCGGCAGGTAGAGCAGGTAGCTTTTCATTGCTGTGTTGCCAGCAGTCTACTCCTTTCTGTTTCAAGTTGTCCTAGCAGCCTGATGTTACATATGGCGGTGGCTTGGTTTGGTGTGTACTAGCTGGTTTGAGTTCAGGTTTATCTGGCCTCTCTAGCAAGCAGTAACATGAGAATGAGTGCTAGGTAAGAGTTAAAAATTATGACCTTAGGCCGAGTCTAGGCTGCTTGCTTGATTCAGTCTCCCTTCAGTACTTAATGATGCCTCTGCAAACCTGCTCTATCCTCTGTTGCTCACCTGTGTGTCAAGTGGAGGTTAGAGAAAGACTACTATACTTCAGACTGTTACCCTAATATGTTCCCTCTTTGCAGTGTCATCAAAACAAAGCTGCAGTAACAACAGACTGCAAGTCTTGTATCAGTGCATCATTCCTCAGGACTAGGCTTCTAGTGAACTTGTCTGTGCAGTTTAAAATAGCTGTTTTCTTCCTGTAGCTTATAAAGCTCTGCTGGGCTAAGCCAGTCTGAGGTTAAGCATCTGTTGTCGATATTTTTTCCAAGTCTCTCTTGACTTAGTTTATTGTTGTGACTTCCTCATTGTAAGATAGCATCTTTATCAAACAAAAAAAAATAATCTACCAAGGAGACCTATCACTTTGAAATCCATATGCTGATCCATGGTCCCTCTGAAAAGTTGTAAGGTACAGCATACTCCATGCTCCCTCAGCTCAAGTTTTAATTGTTGCTGTGGTTGTTCTCAGCTAGTTCAGTCAATCACTAAGCTGGAGGTTAAAGACTACTGCTTGCTTTTGAGTAACCATTTTTCACAAGATCCTCACACTTTATTTTAACATCAGTATCTTGTCTACAAAGCAGTAGGTAGTATTTAAATCTAGTCTAAATACCTAATGCTTTCTATCAAAACTTAAGAGACCCAATCTTGGGATTGAGTTCTGGGGTTAAGCATTTGGTATGTTTTGTGCCTAGGCTTTGTCGGTTTCTGATCACTACAATAACTACTAATGTTGGTAGTAACCTCTGCTTATCACTCTACAAGTGCTTGGGGAAAGGCCTCTTAGAAGAGAACTTGGACAAATTACTTCAATTTTAAGCCATCAGTATACTACTGATGGCACTTGTTTATTAACCTCTCACTCATTCAATCAGGGTGCCACAGTTGTTAGGCACAGGAATAAGCAATAAGCTGACCATAGTCACTGGCAACTTTGTTTAATTTGGGCATTGAGAGATCCAAATGGATAGTAATACTTCTAGCCTTTGCATCTAGGTCTTACTCAACTATTTGTTAAATGTGATGAAGCATATTTCATATGTTCTTTCAATGAAACTAGTTATAAGGTGGGATACTGGGCTATAGTTGTAGAAGCTTGGGGAGGAATGGTTGGAGCACTCTAGTTTTTATCACTTCACTGAAGTGTCTGGATTGGGCTTATCTCTGACTAAAATTGCACTTTCTGTTAATTTAGAAGGTCTTTTTTTCTGTTTAGCTTATATTCTTTTTACTATTAAAAGAAGTCAGCTCTTGGAAAATCTGTCTTGTACCTCTTTGGAAGAAGTGAGTGGTTTATTTGTGTTTTTTTTTTTTTAATTTAATCTGGCAAGACAAGGTATGAGAAATATTTGAATTTGTGATAAGCCCAAAGGTGAGACTGTTCACAGTAACTTTGTCTGCTTTTCTTCACTGTTGTGTTCACTTGTCATTCTTGGGAATTAGGGTTTGGACCTTAATGATTCTGAAATTCTCATGCAAATAAACTTATACTAAACACTGCTTGCCTCAAGTAATTCTTGCATCTAAATAGTGCTGACAAAGTATTTGTGGAGCTTATTGGCCAATGTGTGGTTTAAAAAAAACCCCCACACACCAAAACAAATAAACAAAAACAACAAACAACAAAACCGCTGGGAGGGGAGAAATAGTGATGGGGTACACTATAATGCTTGGTTTTAGATGTTATTCAAGGTACTTTTTTCTTACTCATGAATGTACACATCTGCCTCAACTTATTGAAGTCAACTTATTGAAGATTGAAAGATGAGTCATGTCTCAACTACTTTCATTAGAGTGACAGTTTATAGAGAAGCATTTTTGCCTTCTCTGATGGTTATCTGGGCTCAGCTTGACTTTAAAGCATGTCAAGGTGTAGCCCTAGGCCTGTTGGCTCGTGTCTGGTCTGAGCTGGAGCCTGCCAGTCTGTTCTGTGATACACTCCAGTTTATAGGCTACTCCAAGTTGAGGGCCCCTGCATACCTCAACTCATGAGCCAAGGAAGTGAGGAACGGTCAGCAATTTCTCTTCAGGTTACTTACAAGTTGAAAGTCTTTCTGCTTCTACTCTGTGTCCTAAGAGCTGATGCTCCTGCATACCAATGGTCAATGGGGCTTGAGCCTGTGAAAGCTAAATAAAAGCTAGGGGCATGCGGCAGTCTCCTTCCTGCTCCTCCTGTTCTAGGATCAGAAATAAATGGACTGTAAGAAGTGTGCTTGCTTCTAATCCCCTCCAGACCTCAGACAAGCTCTACCCTATCAGTTAAGAAATGCTGGAGAAATTCCAGTCTTCAGGATCTTGTAACACCTGCAGTGGAAACTTCTGCAGAGATTAGTAGAGGTAGTGTGATCTCAGGGAAGTAACTGTGAAGCTTCTGTAGATCTTTTTCAAGATGTAATTGCTTCCCTCTGAACTGAAGAACTGATAATGCAGTGGGGCAGAATGAACCCTCTGCTTGTCACCTGAAACTCCCTTACTCCTCAGCTTATCTCCTCATAAAAGCATTAGAGTTACTTTGGGTAACATCCCTGTGTTTCTAGAATGCCCAACTTAGATTTGCAGGTTTGGAAACTGAAACAGCAAAACAGCTATGCTGAAGCAAGCAGCAGCATGTACTCTTTCAGTTCCACAAGGAACTTGCATAATAGTAAAAACTGAGAGAAACCGAAGATGTTCTTGCTGAGTTGGTGTTAACGAAAATACAATTTTAAGTGTCCCGTTCTGTTGTACCGCTAGAACCCAGCCTTATCCATGCTGTGCAAGATGAGCTCAGTTTTGTGATAGGGGAGTGAGAGGCGTGAGAGAAACAAAGATTTTTCTTTGCATACCTGCTTATTTATAATATTGCTTACTACATATTTAGTGCACTAATACCCTAAATACATGAAGTTGCTGTTTTCAGCAATAAAATAGGGTTTGTATTTATCCAGCAGCTTACAAGGGAGATAGATACATAAAGGGTGTAACCTATTATTTGAGTGTGCGTGCTAGATATAGTGCTCACTTTTTGCTGCAGTAGTGGTGCTATAATCTCTTCTGCTTCATCTCAACAAGAAAAAGATGAGCTTCATATTCTATAGGCAAGACTGCTGGGCGAAGAGAGTAGTTAACCTGCCAAACCTTACTAATTTTCCTAGTAGGAAAGAGTTGAGTCATCTTGCTGGAAAAAGAGAGTCTTGCCAAGAATTGTGTGAAAAGCAGCTGTTTGATCCTAAACTGGTAGTTCACATGTACATTAAGGAAAGTAATACTACCTACTTTGTTGTTACCACATTGAGTCTCAGCTGGGTGGCTTAGTAAACCAGGAGGAACTAGTTGCCTAGGCTGGCTGCTTCCACAAAATACTGTATTGAGTCTTCATCACTGATAAGTAGTGCAGGGAACAGTCCATGCCACTCACTCTTTGGAGACCAGAGAAGTGCAAACTCTTAAAGTGGTCTGGCCAAGACAGAGCATAAGGAAGCTGGCCAGTCTGATCTCATGTGTAGCAATAACCCTCTTGTCACTGATAAACCCCTGTAGCTCGCCTGTATATTTTAGGAGACTCCCAACGAATGTCGAAGGCCTGAACTCCTTTGGGGAAATGATCTATCCCTGTGCTTTCCCAGCAGGCAAGTGATGATTTGATGCTGTAGAAGTGGTCTCGCTGCCAAAAGTTGGAAAGTTTCTCTTCTGATCTTATGTGGTTTATTGTGGTTCTGTTTCAGCATGTGAATGACATAACCAGGTAATTCATGTGCTGTTATACACCTGAAACATATGTTAACTTTATGCTACGTGTTCATGTAGCAAATCTGCTTGAGAAAACTGTGAAACTTGTGCTACCCAGGGATTATACTGATTGCACCTCAGGCAAAGGGAAAATTGTCTCCCTTGCAAGAGAATGGTTGAAGTGCGAGACTTCTGATTCAGTCACTGTCTCCATGCAGGAAGGCAAGTCTTCTAAGCACAGCAGATGTGTGGCACATGAATTACACCCACAGGCTGGTCCCTTTGTGGATGCCAGTCTCTCTTTAGAACTAACTGTCTAACTGCAACAGTTCCCTTCTTCACACCCTCTCTATTGCTTATCTGAATAACTTCTGAAAGCTGTATCTCTGTGTGCCTCCTTGAAAGTTATTCAATCTTGCCCTAAAGGTGCTCAGTAGTGGCAATTCATCATGTACTTGGAGAATCTTTTCGAATATTTTGTTGTAGTCATTACTGAGAAATTAATTTGCATTTCCACACTGATCCTCAAACCATCCTTATCAACAAGGCTGAAAAGTCACAGGCCATCACGTGCTATCCACTAATGCCTTCAATTCTTGGGTGAACTACAGAAAATGAGCACTTGAAGCATTATGTTGTGTATATTGGATTCAGAAGCTGGAAACCTTTTCTTCTGGAACTTTGTTGATCCTGTGCATCTCATGACCCAGCACCAGTTGCTAGCCCAATGCTCTACATATCGTGGATAAAAAATAGTGCTAGGATTTCTTCTCAGCCTCTTGATATTTCTGTCCACAAACTATACCTGCTGGTTTTGCTATGGCATTATGGCATGCTGAGTGCTTGTGCCAAGTCAGTTATTCACAGTGATTTCAAAGTCCATCTGCTGCTTCTCAAGGCAACTCCCATCTGGTACTGACAACATTTGTGCTCCTGGTTTCCAGATGTAATATTTTGCATTTGGTGGTATTAGAAAAACATTTTGTCTGAATCCTACAGGCAATTAGTCACATTGTTGATGGACAGAGTAACTCATCTTCTTCACTATTTACTATCTAATTGACTTAAGTGGTGCGTAGTGCCTGGAGATGATGGAAGTGCTCACAGTTTTGCATTGTTCTTGAGTACTGAAGGGTACGCAAGGTTGTTGTGGGCACTTTGAAACCTGCAGGTGGTTTAAAACCAGCAGCAGCACAACATCTGCAGAGGTACTGGACACAGACTATTTTGGGAGTATTCTTTTTTCTCTGCAAATACAGGGTAGAGACAGTAGAGGAAGCTTAACAGCAGTTCCTCAGTCCTTTTTTCTGCACCTCCACATCTAAAACACTGTGGTGACAAGTATCCCTGGGGCACGAGTCCACAGCATGAGTGAAGCAGAGAGCTCCATATTTCTGCTCTTGCCATCACATCTGTTAGTCATCACAATCATCTGCCTCTCTGTTTTACTGCTCATGTGGGGCTCCCCAAATGTTATGTAGCCCTGACTAATTGCCAGGACTGATGTAGCTCTCTAGACCCCATAAGCTCCCTTCCACTTTCTCCTACTAGGCAGCTTTTCTTAAGACTGGGGGAAAGCAAGTTATTTTTGGGAAGTGAGCCTGCTATCAATCCCACCACCCAAATTCCCTGGGACACCAGTGGGAGCTCGTCAAATGCTATGAGGGATTTGCTGACAGCCTGACAGACCCAGGTGGCTACAGCTCCTGCATTACAGCTGTCCCACCGCCCAGCTCTGCTGGAGTAGGTGTCCACAGCTCTGTTTGGTCGGTGGGAGCAACATGTGTGGATGGGGCTCAGCCTCTGGCAGCAAATTCATGGAGTTACTCCAGAGAAATGCTGCTCGTAAAAAAATGGCATCTGTTTAGGAGCAGAAGAAACTTTGAATATGAGTAATATTCCAGCGAAGCATGTGCATGCTTCAAATTAGTGGTTAGCCTCCTTCCTTGCTGCACTTCTCTGATAGAAGGAGGATTCCTATTTACTACCATTTCCCAGACGAAAAAATGAGCCCCAAAGAGGGGAAGCAGCACACTTAGGCAACACAGACTTGCTGGCAGGGCTAGGAGCAGATATTTTGGAAGCCCTGCCTATTGATGGGGTGGGAAGGGAAGCAGGGGTGAGTGGTACTGGGACATTTCAGAAATCGAGTAGAAGGATGCGGGTGTTTAGAAAACCACACAGATGAACTGGGGAACCACAGCTTTTAAGTAGAGGTGTACCATCATCTCACAGGCATGTCTGATTTAAAACTGCAGCAATGTGCCAGGAAAACTTGCAGAGGGGCTGTGTTATGCCCGTGTTTAGGATACTCTATACATGTAATTTGTAACTTCTTGCAATACTCAATCGCAATATAAAATCATGGGAGTAGATGTGCTGTTCTGTTATTGTGTGTTACACACATGGCTCTCCTCAGCAGTTACGGTATGAACTCTGGCCTTCGGTATTCTCAGCCAGATTTTTAGTTGTCTGGTTAGAAATAAAAGATTGCTGTATGGGTATAATTGCAACTACGTTCAGGAGTTTCAGTTGACCAGAACTTGAATTTTTGTTTTAGTTGAAGTATCAGTTGAAAACTTGGATTTAGTTTAAAAAAGGAAATGTCTTTCATGAATACGAGTTCATTAACTAGCAATGTGATATTTGACAGAAGTGCTCTTACATTTAACTGTAGAACTGCTTGTGAAGTTATGACTTTTAATTCCAGAACAGCAGCTTTTACTTTGAAGGCACTTACTATCTGATTACTGATTTTGCTTATTGCTAATAAAGAATAGACGAGTATTAAAAGGGGCTACAGTTCAGAAGGATAAGGAATTACTGGAGGGAATCCAGCAGCAGGCTACAAAGATGATTAGGGGCCTAGAGCACCTTTCTTATGAGGAGAGACTGAGAGAGCTGGGTCTATTCAGCCTGGAGAAGAGAAGGCTGAGAGGGGATCTCAATGTTTATAAATATCTCAAGGGTGGATGTCAAGAGGATGGACCAGACTCCTTTCAGTGGTGCCCAACAATAGGATGAGGGGCAATGGGCACAGACTGAAGCACAGGAGGTTCCATCTGAATATGAGGAAAAACTTCTTCTCAGTGAGGGTGCCAGAGCCCTGGAACAGGCTGACCAGAGAGGTTGTGGAGCCTCCTTCTCTGGAGACATTCAAAACCCGCCTGGACACCTTCCTGTGTGATCTGCTCTGGGTGAACCTGCTTTAGCAGGTGGGTTGGGC
Source organism: Caloenas nicobarica (assembly GCF_036013445.1). NCBI lineage: Eukaryota > Metazoa > Chordata > Aves > Columbiformes > Columbidae > Caloenas > Caloenas nicobarica. The sequence continues at coordinate 89,302,040 of NC_088245.1, read as the reverse complement.
TAGATGATCTCCAGAGGTCCCTTCCAACCCCAACCATTCTGTGATTCTGCGATTCACCTCGGGCATCCTTTGACTGACTTGCAGTATCATAACACCAGCTCATTTTCAGAGAGTTTATGTCCACTGCTGACAAGACCTCCAAATCACAGACTTCATGGGAAAGTAATAGTAGTACTGCTATAATGCATTATACTGTACTTGAATAAGAGAGAAACTGCAGAAAAAATGATAAACCTGGTTTCTTTATGATGACTGTTCTTGAGGCTGTTTCAGCCATGCTTGATAGATTACAAACAATGTTTAATTTGTAAGAAGGACCATCTCAGAGGAGGCTGTTCATTGCTATATGTATTGCATTGTAATATATCACAAATAGGCTGCAGTATAGTAGCACTGGCTTATGGAACTGTTTGAAACAGTCTAACGTAAATGGCTGAATTTTTAACCTGTTGAAGTGACACTACTTTTACAAATGACATCAGAGGGCTGAGAAACCTACTTAAGACATTCAAGGTTCGGGAGGGCAGAGCTGTCTGGCAGCTGTTGGTGTCTTCTCTGCCTCTTGAGGAGAGGATTTCTGTGCATGGGCCGTTTCAGAGAGGACCTCAGGGCACTGATAAGCACAGAGCAGCAGCACGGGCCCTTCATTCACCTGCTGTATTCACTGCATAATGATGTGAATTAAGCGACAAGTTAAATCTTACCTCCAAATGATGTGAATTAAGCAGCAAGTTAAATCTTACCTCCAAATGATGTGAATTAAGCAGCAAGTTAAACCTTACCTCCAAATTTAATTGGGCTCCTTAGCAATCCTTTTTTTTTTTTTTTTTTTTCCCAGTGGTTTAATTTCCTTTTTATTTCCATAGCAATGGATTCTTGAGAATCCAGACATGCCGGAGTGCTGGCACATTACCTAGACTTTAACCAAATCTTCGTTTTCACAGTATAAAGTTAGCAGAGAACTGAAGCACTGAGAAAATAAGGTGTAAATACTGTATAAATGTTGTAAACAAACATTTAAAAAACTTTTTTTAAAGCTCAAAGGGCTCCTATTATGGAAAAAAATTTAAAGAACTAGCATCTTTTATTATGTAGTCGCCAATTTAATTTTTCTTTGGGTAGGTGCCAGTTGTAGCCTGACTTCCAGATATCACCTGGAGATTCTGGACATCAGTGATGAGGACAGCAAAAATCAAGGTGTGACTGTTATTCAGGCTGATGTTTTGCTTCTGATGATCCACTGTGAAGACCTTTTTTCCTTCAGAAAATCATGCACAGGCTCACAACAATATTTTTCTTTCATGAAAGATCATTTATATAAATTCTTTTATAAAAAAATGCATTGGAGCAAGCCGAGGGGTTTATTTTGGCTGAGGGTTCCCGACATACAGCCACCTAAAATAAGTTTCTGATAGCACTTCACACAGTGTTCTGTCTTGCACCCAATAACCCAAGGGTTATTGTGAGATGAGGCAGCCTGTGGTGCTGGTTCCTGGCTGCAAAACCTGTCTGGAGCTTTTTTTTCTCATTGATGCTTGAGGTTAGCTGGGGTTCAAACTCAGCCTCCAGTCAATCTTTACAGCATTGCTTCTACAACGAGCTGGCACACCAGGCATTGGCTGAGGTCAATGCAGCATGGGGGGCATGACCTTTCATAGATAAGCTTTCATAGAATGTCCTGAATTGGAAAAGACTCACAAGGATCATCGAGTCCAACTCCTGTCCCTGCACAGGACAACCCCACAGTTCACACCGTGTGTCTGAGGGTGTTGTCCAGTCTCTTCTTGAACACTGTCAGGCTTGGGGCCGTGACACCCCCCTGGGGAGCCTGTTCCAGTGTCCACCACCCTCTGGGGGAAGAACCTTTTCCTGATGTCCAACCTAAACCTCCCCTGGCACATCTTCCTGACATTCCCTCGGGTTCTGTCATTGGTCACTAAAGAGAAGAGTTCGGCATCTGCCCCTCTTCCCCTTGTGAGGAAGCTGTAGACCAAGATGAGGTCTCCTCTTAGTCTCCTCTTCTCCAGGCTGAACAAACCAAGTGACTTTAGCCACTCCTCATACCTTCACCAACTTCGTAGCCCTCTTTTGGACACTCTCCAGTAGCTTGATATCTTTTTTATAGTGCGGTGCCCAGAACTGCACACAGGGCTCCAGGTGAGGCCACACCAGTGCAGAGCAGAGCAGGACAATCACCTCCCTCGCCTGGCTGGCAATGCTGTGCTTGATGCACCCCAGGACACGGTTGGGCCTCCTGGCCGACAGGGCACACTGTTGGCTCATGTTCAACTTGATGTTGACCAGAAACCCCAGATCCTTCTCTGTGGAGCTGCTCTCCAGCATCCTGTCCCTGAGTCTGTAGGCACAGCCAGGGTTGCTGTGTCCCAGGTGCAAAATCCGGCACTTGCTGTTGTTGAACTTCACGCGGCTGGTGATTACCCTGTTCTCCAGTTTGTCCAGATCCCTCTGCAGGGCCTCTCTGCACTCCAGACTGTTGACAGCTCCCACCAATTTTGTGTCATCATCAAACTTACTAAGCAATCCCTCAAGTCCTGAGTCTAAGTAATTTATGAATTCATTGAAGAGTGCCAACACTAAGATGGATCCCTGTGGAACCCCGCTAGTGACTTGTCACCAGCCCAACATAACCCCATTTACTAGAACCCTTTGAGCCCGGCCCGTCAACCAATTACTCACCCACTGCATTGTGTGTTTACCCAGCTGTGTGCTGGACATCTTGTCCAGGAGGATACTGTGAGGGACAGTATCAAAGGCTTTACTGAAATCCAAACCCATCACATTCACAGGCTTCCCTTGCTCAGCTAGGTGGGTAACCTTGTCGTAGAACAAAATTAAGTTTGTCAAGCAAGACTTTCCCCTCATGAATCTGTGCTGGCTAGGACCAATGACTGTATTGTCATTCAGATGTTTTTCAATAACTGCCAGAACAATCTTCTCCATGATTTTGCCAGGAACAGAAGTGAGGCTGACAGGCCTCTAATTACTGGGGTCATCCCTGTTGCCCTTCTTGTAGATTGGGACATTTGCCAGCTTCCAGTCTTCTGGGACCTCTCCAGATTCCCAAGAGCGTTGAAAAAATCACAGGTCTCACTATGATGTCAGCCAGCTCTTTAAGCACCCTTGGATGCATCTCATCAGGCCCCATCAACTTGTAGGGATTTAGCTGGACTAGCAGATCCCGTACAAGTTCTGGATTGATGGGGAGTTTGAGGTTCAGGGAAAAGCTGTTTGACGTATCAGGTGTACCAGGACAAGCTGTGAGAATGGGACGGTTTCTGTGCACATGCTGGTTGTTGGGAGTGTATTTTGGAAACCTTTGTTCAACCCTGTCCTCTCTTCTGACAGGCTATGCTGTAGTATGGGATCACTGGGCTTTAAAAACATCCATGTTTCTATAGCTACAGAGAAATCCTGGAGCAACCGGTCCAGATACCTACAACCCAGACAACTAAAAAGGGTCAAGTAGAGTCTTATCCCAAACACCCAGAAACCAGACAACAATACCAGGAATTTTCTTCCAAGCCCACTGGAGTAAATTCTTCCTTTCCTGTGACTCTGTTTCTGTGATGACAGTGTGGGTCCATCCTTGCAGGTTGCTTGAGTCTTCTTCTCCACTCTGTGTCAGGTCGGATGTTAGCAACTCTCCCAGCCAAAGGTCTGCATGTAGCAAAGTGGAGACGTCTCCTGCAGGGAACAGAAGTCTTTACACCGTCTGTCTTCCACTCTCCCCTAACATTGAGTGACCCGCTTATCTTGGCTTTTGTTTTTTCCACATCTATGCATGTGCCAGGAAGACCTGCTGCAATGACAGGAGCAGAGGGTTCAGGAAAAAGTCTGACTTGGAGACCAGAGCTTTATTGGAGAAAGATTCACATCTTTTGTGCATGCTTAACGCATGGTTTTAACCATTTTTCTCCAATCATCTTTGATCCACACTTGGGTGAAATCATTGTCAGCCCTGTGGACTTAAAGGACACCTTGCTTCCAAGTGAAAATGACTCCAAAATGACTCCAAAACATTCAGGACCCAGCAGGAGAAAAACAGTCAGTGCTGGGAAGTGACTGATGACCATATAGATAAGATTGGTTCAGACAGAAAGAGTTCAGGGGTCTGAAAGCTGGTCTTGGACTCCCCAAATGACAGCCTTTAGGATGTGAAAAAAGGTGTTCCTGCCAGTGGTTTGAATTGTTGTGGCATGTCTCTAAAAGCCTAATATCCCAAGAGGAGGAAAGTTTGCTTTCCTCTTGGGATATTAGGCTTTTAGAGTGTAAAATAGATGGGAAGAAAACCTTGTGGAGGGAAAAAATGTTTTCAAATGCGGAAAATTATTTAGGAAGAATATATTAGATATATATATATTAGAATATATTAGATAGCCAAAGAGATGATAGGTTTCGCTAAAAGCCATTGTACTGAACTACAATGAAGGCAGCAAGTAGAAGCAAATATGCATGATATTAGATATGGCTAAAAAGGCAGTAATAGGTGGCATTTGATGTGAGTGAAACTTCTGATGTACAAAAAACTATAGGAAGGGGATGCTGAAAACTAACTAGATACATTTTCCTAAAAGACAGTAGGAAGATGTTTTTTCATTTTTGGAACAAAACTTACTGTGCTAAAGGCAGACACCTTTTTGTTTTTTGGAAGTCTGTTAATAAAGATTCAAAAGATGGTATAATTTTTTCTGATGAATGTTTGAAAGGGAGGGTGCTCTACTTAGATGACAAACTACTCTTGAGCCCCTTAGCAAAAGAAAATTATTTGAAAACAGCAACTTTTGAGAGGAGTTGGCTGGAGAGCATCTTGGTCTGCTGATATTAACATTAAGTCTTGTAATACTGGGTAAATTCAAGTAGAATTAAAACATATGGCCTCTATTCCAATATTGTAAGAGGAGATCTAGGAAGAACCATATAAATCCTTATCTCTGGACTCCAGTTTTACAGGTTAGTGGAAGAAATGCCTTGTACATGTGAAGGAGTGGTCCTGGCACGTGAGGTGAACAGAGGACTTTTTCCCATAAGACTTTAAATATAATATTAAGTGAGGTCCAAGGAGAAGCTTCATAGTGACTTTAAAAGAAAAGAATGGGAAAGATTTCCCTTCTTTTTTTGCCATGGGCTTCTTGAAGGTGTTGTTTTGGCTGCAGGCCAATGAACTTCCCACAGTGCAGCATAGCACTTGATACACTTGATACCACTTGATACAGCCACAGAAGATCTAGAACTGAGTTGAGGAGGATGATATGCCACTTCATCTTGGGGCACCAGTATAAGGGGTCCAGTAGCTATGACTGGCCATCTCCAGCCTTGGATAGCAAATGTGTAAGCCCCCATCCTGTCCTAGTTAGCACTCAGGAACAGTCTAGTAAACCCACCCAAAACTGAGATCACACACTCTATGTGATTGACAATGGGAAGCCTGCTGTCAGCTCTGACAGCCCTTGCTTAGCTATAGGGGTTCCACCACAGTAGCCATCTCCCATTTACTTCTGTCGCATTTAGTAGCAGCAATTAGAGTGCATCCAATAGCAGACCAGCCTCACCAGTTCCAGGAATCGTCACAAGGTACATGGTTCCTCTGCTGAGTGTAAGACCCATGATCCTGCCTGTAAAAGTGGGAATGTATGTCCTGTGATTTAACTTCTGCCCAACTTAGCCAATAAACTTTATTCTCTATTTCTAAAACAGTTCCTGCTGTCTCCAAACCCAGTTCACCTCACCTTAAATGAATATTGCTAACAAGGAAAAGATTTGGTTTTAATTTCTCATTTTGTAGAAGCATGGGCTCTACAAGTAAGAGAGAGAAGAGAGGCACATACTTAAATGCCCATTTTTAGTCTCAGAGAAGTTATTCCTCTCTCTGTTTTGTCTCAGATTAGTTGCCTCAATGAATGAGCAGTGACTTGTGCATTCCTACTGTGTTTTTTGGGTGAATCCTTGAGTCATTTTCTATTACTCACTGCCACCTTTTATACATACCACACACCTGTTCAGCAGCTGCATGTGCCTGTTTGGGCCAGTGATAAAAGGTCCACCCCTGCTTTGAGTCTCATTTAATTAATTTTGTTTATTTTAATATCTATTCTATTCTATTCTAGTCTAGTCTAGTCTAGTCTAGTCTAGTCTAGTCTATATAGAATAGATATTACATATAATAGTATATGTAATATATAAAATTTTAATAATATTATGAATAATACTAATTCCAGATCAGAGAGAGGCCTGGAGGGACTCTGGCTGTAAATGTCTGTAAAGAGGCTTGTTGAAAGCTGTGAGGGCAATTAACTATGTATCCTTGCAGAGGCAGCTTCTGAAACTCCTTAACCTCTACACCTCCCACCTCACCGCTTGTCAGGCTGCTGCAGAATTCAGTAGGGAGCCCTCTTCTTCAGTGGCCAGGGAATTTCGTTCAGAATAGGGGCTGAGGATGTTGTGAAGTACACAGAGGACTGCGTCGTAGTTATTTTTTACTTTTAGAGTTGAGAGATGACGATACCCCTGAGCTGGCACGGGGGTGGAGAAAGTCACGCCATAAACTCGTTTTCCAGTGTTTAATTCACATTTTGGTGTTTTGGTTTTGTTTCGGTTTTGTTGGTGTTGTTTTGCTCCCCCGTCCCCCCAAATCCCCGTCACCCGGCTTCACCCCCGCGCCGCGGGAGGCCCCGGGGAGCGGCGGAGGCGAGCTCAGCACCGCGGACAGCGCCCGGGCCGCCCCCGCCGGCGGCCGCCGCGGTGCGGGGGGAGGCGGCAGCTCCCGGGCCCGGCCCGCCCGGCGGCCCCTCGGCTCTAGGCGGGGAATCACAGAATCACAGAATGTTCGGGATTGGGAGGGACTTCTGGAGATCAACTCGTCCAACCCACCTGCCAAAGCAGGTTCACCCAGAGCAGATCGCACAGGAAGGTGTCCAGGCGGGTTTTTAATGTCTCCAGAGGGGGAGGCTCCACAACCTCCCTGGGCAGCCTGTTCCACTGTTCTGGCACGCTCATTGTGAAGAAGTTTCCTCTCATATTTAAGTGGAACCTCTTGTGTTCCAGTTTGTACCCATTGCCCCTTGTCCTATCATTGGTTGTCACCAAGAAGAGCCTGGCTCCATCCTCGTGACACTCATCCTTTACATATTTATAAACATTAATGAGGTCACCCCTCAGTCTCCTCTTCTCCAAGCTAAAGAGACCCAGCTCCCTCAGCTTTTCCTCATAAGGGAGATGCTCCACTCCCTTGACCATCTTTGTTGCCCTGCGCTGGACTCTCTCCAGCAGTTCCCTGTCCTTCTTGAACTGAGGGGCCCAGAACTGGACACAATATTCCAGATGAGGTCTCACCAGGGCAGAGTAGAGGAGGAGGAGAACCTCTCCCGACCTACTAACCACATCCAGGATGCCATTGGCCTTCTTGGCCGCCAAGGGCACAGTGCTGGCTCATGGTCATCCTGCTGTCCACCAGGACCCCTGGGTCCGTTTCCCCTATACTGCTCGCCAAATGGAATGGGGGAATGGGAGACCCGCTTCCCCTGCAGGCCAGGGAGGACCCCACCAAAGCTAGTGTTGTCAGATGGGAGGGGTCTGGAAGGGAGGGGGGAGCAAAGTTTGGATGTTGTGCACATCCTCGAGTTAATTAACTCTCTTACGAGCTTCCTCTCTTGATGGAGAAACCTCAACAAAAATGATGCAGAGACACTGTGGGGATGGTTAGATGGTGAGCAAGAAGATGGGGAGTTCAGCAAACTGAGTTACCATGTTCCCTGTGATCCTGGTCTGAATGGAAGGCTCTGGAGTGAGTGTTTATTCTCCAAGACCTCTCCCCACCAGCCGTTCTGAAGACAGCCTCCTCCTTGAGCCCAGGGAAGGCACTGATCAGGTAGCATGTGACTGAACCTATGTCTTTGCTCTCTGACCAAGAACCAGCCTGCAGCTAATGGAAGGACTGAATTTGGAGACTTTCCTTACAAAGCCTGTCTGTAACGAAACTTCTGCTGAGCTTTCAAGTCATCCTCGCATTCTCCTGTGATTAGAAGTATAAAGAGAAGATGAAAGCTCATTTCCATCCTTCTCAGGGCTTGTCTAGCACTTGTCACCTACACAAATACTGTGCATCCACCTACTCACAGCTGTGGACATGTATGCCAGTTCCTCAGTCACAAATGGTTAATACCATTTCATGTAGATCCTTTCACTGTGAGAGTCTCATAAGGATCATTTGCCCTTTGGCATGAGAGAAGGAAGTATTTTAATTTCAGTTTTATTTGTGGAGACCTGAAAAGAGAAGGAAAGAGAAGAAAACTGTAGTGACACAGCGAAGTTGCTTTCTTCAGGACCTTACTGTTTTGTGTCCCTTCAGGCTCACCTCTGCACTTACTGTGAAAAACTCTTCCCTGCAGCATGGGCTTGTTTCTTCCTCAAAAAGCACAGACAAGAGAAATCTCAAGGCAAATTCTATTTAGTAGGCAGCTGCACAGAAAAAGTAACTCAGGACTAGGGCTTAACAGAAGAAACATGAGAAGAAAAGCTTTCCCACCTCAGCTCCTGCTCAGTGTACATTTGCCAAAAAACACTAGGGACTTGTTTGCAGCCAGCTGAGAACATTTAAAAGGCAATGCTTACCTGGCTGTTGGTTTTGAATAGCACATTCTCCCTTCTCTTCTGGTGTTACAGTGTGAGCTCCCTGCCCTGTTTCAGTCTGCTTGCTTTCTGGGGCCGGAGACCACATATTAGCTTGCAGCAGTGTTTGGGCAATACTTTTACATGTAACTTCTAATCCCCATGAGATGTGGTAGAAAAATAAGGGATAGGTCATGCTGTATGCATTCTTGTGTAGACCTTTGTATGCAAAAGTGTGATATCAGTGTTTAAAAGACAGAAAATATCAGAAGGGAGAATATGTAATTAAGGATAGAGAGGTCAGGACTAGACCAGCCTGACAATGGAAATGCCAACAGGAGGAAGGAGATGGACACACGGATGACCTTTTTTTGGACTGCATGTTAAAGCTCTCTCTGGGGTCTGTGCCTTGCTGTGCTGGTGCACCCAGTCCAAGAGGACTCAACTGCCCACCTCAGCTGCCTCCCTCCAGTGTGCCCCCCTCTCACCAGGGAGAAAAAGGGTGAGGGAACTTGAAGGTTGGCTTGAAAACCTGAGTGGGTTTGAGTGATCTTTGACACGTAAGAGAATTAAAGGTTCTTTCAATGGTAGTAGAAAAACAGATGGAAAGAAAACGCTGCCATGGCATGGGATTAGAAGAGGGGTCATGCTGTGGAACAGCCCTCCCCAGGCTGGCAGGTTTCCTAGAGTGGAAAAATAATTGTTACCACCCTCAGTAGAAAGAAGGTGCAACTGATGGGGGACAATGGGGAATTCAGGAGCCCAGCCACCCAGGATGGCCTGGGGATTAGTGATATTCCTTTCTTCTCCTTCCTCTCCCACAGACCCCAACCTTTACAGCCTCTGCTTGCTCCCCGTGTATGCACCCCCCATGACCCTTATCCTTCTCTTCACACCCCTTTGCAGGACTGCTCTGCAGCTGGGCTGAATTTAACCCTGTCCTTCCCTTCTTTAACTGCAGAGGGGTGCTCTGCTCTGCAGGACAAGGATCAATACCCTCCACCTCTGGGCACTTCTTGTCATGCAGCATGGAGGGGTTGAATTGCATGCCTGCACCGTCAGCAGCTCCTCTCCGGTTCCACACATGTGCTGGCATGTCAGTGGTGCAGAAAGCCCGGGGACATCATTGGCATCCTCCCCGGGAGCTTGTGTCCCTGTGGTATGGGGGAATCCTGGCCAGCTGTGAGCACTCCTTGGCAGCCAAAGGGTGGCACGCTGTGTACATAAGAGTGTGTGAACTCAGTCAAACTTCACAAACAAGGATAAGAACACAGCCAGGACATAATCAGTGCTCAAATATAGCAACTCAAGGTTTTCTGAGAGAGAGACAAGTGAAACAGCGAGGCAGAGCAGGTGTCGCAATCCCTGCGGCTTTCACTTGCCCTCACCTTGGCTTCTCAGCAGTGAAGCTGGTGCTGGCCACAGGGCCCAATTTAGACTACAGGCAGCAAAACAGCCTGTCACAGGTAGCCTTGTTGCTATGCAGGACAGGAGTCTTCACCATGGCCTGCATGGTGCACGTCCCAGTGCCATGCAAGTCCCTCACCTCTGGCAGAGTCACTGCAGCCACCCCCCCCGCCTCCTCTCCATCTCCATTGCTAGCTCCAGTGCTGCTACCAAACCAGCCGAGCGTGGTCCCAGTCGGCAGTTCAGAGCAGCCTCATGGCTTGCTCCTGGACCAAGAGCTGAGTGGCTGTGCCCCTCTTCTGCACAACTCTTCCTTCTGCTCTGCAGAAGGAACCAGCACAGCTGGAGCTCCAGCATGGGAGACAGCTCTCCATATCCCAGGATGTTTCACTACCTGAGAAAGGTGAGGTGGATTGAAATAAAGCTCTGGAGCCTGGAGGTTCCCCCTCATCTCCAGAACAAGAGGCTAGGCATCTGGAGGTCTTATAATACTGACATTTGGGTTTAATCCAGCCCATTGCTTCTTCAGCAAGGGGATCGGTAACATTGTTTGCAACGCAGCTACTGGTCAGATTCAGCTCAGCTTGGCCTCTCTGATGGGTCTGGTTACAGATTTCAGAGGGTGGAAAGATTGGCTTGATGAAGCATGCTGTTGGCCAAGGTGGCTCAAGTCTTTCTGTCAGCCCCTGGAAGACATTATGGGGGGCGCTGCAGCTGCCTGGCATCCCCTCCCTGGCATGGCTTGGCTTGCTGGGTGCCCACCAGTGCTAAGAGAGGCTGTGCTTTTCATTGCAACCAGTAAATTGCTGCCCCTTTGAGCCTGCAGGGAGCTGCTGTAAGAGATGAGCTCATGCTCCCCAGCCATGCCAGGTAGTCTACATGAGGAAAGCCACCTCTAGCTCTCTGTAGGCTTGGGCACAGCTTGGGATGAGGTAGCTGTGTGTCAGACATGGCCTGAGAAAACGGAACAAGGAACCTCTGAACCTAGGGACAGGCTTAGAGTTCTCCTAGGTCTGGATCTAGGCAAGAACTGACTTGTGCTCAAGCAGGGACCACGAGAACCTCAGCAGCCTCAGAAGAAGAATGTCTCTGTTGGAGGTGTCCCAATTCTTGGCTTTTGCATTAGTGCTACAGGGGTGCGGGCTGGCAGGTACCATGGCCATCTTGGCTGTGCTGTAGCCTTGGAAGAGAGGCCAGGTTTCCTGGAGAGCTGGAGCCAAAAGGGAAAACTTTCAGAAACAGGGACCTCCCGGTTACACTGAAGCCGGGACACCTGGGGGCTGAGAGTGTCCTGTGAAGCACATCCTTTGCCTGACCTCCTCTTCAGAAGGGCTGTCTGCTTTTGAGGCCAAGCAGTGATACAGCAGTGCTTTTGGCTGGAAACAGCCACCCTCTCTGTGCCGTTTTCTGACTCAGAACAGCAGTTCTGTGAGAGAACACAGCAGCTAAAATGGGATGAAGACGGAGGTCCAGGTGCCGCCTGCATGAAAGCCTTTGTAGTGTCCCAGGTGCTGATAACATACTCAATAGGGGAGGGAGAAAAGGGGAGAGAAACCAGCCATGTCCTCCCGCGCACCCACAGTGTCTCAGGCTCCCAACCGAAGCCCAAACCAGGTGTTTCCTGGGGTGCGAGCATGCAGGGGGGTCCCTGCAGCTACCCCCTTTCTGCAGGGTGCTTTGGTCCCCATCCTCCTCCTCCTCGCCCCTCATGCCTGCGGATGGCACGGGGAGCGGAGCCTCCTCTGTGCCCCTGAGATAAGGAATGTGTCCCACTGCTTTCCTGTGCTCCTGCACCCCATAAAATGACTCCTGCCCCTGGTTTTGTGCTCTGACCTGAGCACCTGTGGGTAGATGTGAGCCATGGCCAGCAGAAAGCCATTCACAGTGAAGGCCTGCTCTGTCTTCATCAGTCACCATCACTGTGGTTGCCTGAAGCCACAGGCTTTGACGCAGGCAGGTGGAGGGGACCTGCACCCAGGCAGCTGGCTGAATTGGGTGAGGGTCTCTAAGGAGAGGTACAATGCCTTCAAATCCTTCAGCTCTCCAGTGGTTGACTGGCAAGTGAAATGCCACAGATCAGCAAAATTCCACATGTTCTGCTGTATCCCCGGTTCAGCCTGGTGACGGACTGAGCCACCATCCCAGCTGGGTGCCCACTGCCAGAGCTGTGTCCTGCAATGGGGCCTGTGGTCATGCGGCACCTGCTCCATGCACAGCTCTTCTGTGGCCTGGCTGTGCTGTTTCCCAGATCTGAATCCTGTCCCCTGTGCACCCAGTGCTGTCCACACCCTGCTTCGGTGGTGCTCATCCTCATCCCACCCAGGGGCTGGGATGTGGCTGGGTGGAGATATTTCCACCCACCTTGGAGAAGCGATGTATGAGTGTGCGTGGACGAGTTACCAGCTCAGGAAGTTTGTGAGCTGTTCATAGTCCATCCCAGTAAATGATCTGAAATATCCATGCATCTGGTCCCCAGAGGCACTTGCTCCTTTGGGAATCTGGAACTTGTGGTCCTCCCTGAAGGTCTCTGTGATGCCTGGAGGGTTTATATGCCCATGTCTGAGCAGCACAGCGCAGCAGATGGAACAAGTACCATGCTCACTTGGCTGACCCCTCTGTTTTGCAACAGGAAGGGACTCTTTGAGGAGAAGTCAGAGTCTTTCAGAGAGTTTGGAAACTGTGGATGGCAGCCGTGGTGCATCTGACAGCGTTCAGAGTGGTGGCTCAGCCTTTTGGCTGCTCTGCCCCACGTCGGGTGCCAGTCCTCTGGCGTTTGCATCCTGCACAGCATATGGGGCCCAGGGAGCTGCCTCTCAGCTTTGCAGGGGAGCCAGCATTGGTGCTAAGGTTCTGTAACCTCACAGCTCAGTCACTGCCTGCGAGCTCCGCGCTGCAAAATGCCTGGGAGCCAGTGATCCCTGTGAGGCAGCAGCAGGCTGCAGGCACAGCAGCGAGGTCAGAATAAATATCAGCTGTGTACAAGGTTGTTGATGTTTTGTCCTGGAGGAAAAAGATCCTGAAAAGACCTTGAGGAGGCAGTGAGGTGACTCTCTGTGCCAGGATGAGAACCCTTCCCCAGCTGCAGCCTTTTTGAAGAGACCCTTAGTGGGTGCATGCAGCCTCTGGCAACACTCACTGCCCTGGCGTGCGTTCCCAGGCTTGTGTGACCTGGAACAGGGAGGTAAAACAAGCCCTGAACTTGTGCCGTAGCTCCAGTCACATCACGTTTTGGGAAGCTGCAGAACCAGCATCCCTGGGGACACAGAAACCACATCAAACCCTCTCCCGAGCGCTGGCATCCCAGACTGTGCCAGCACTGCTGGGGCTGTGGGACAAGCTGGGCAGCTGCTGGACGTCAAACATGCTGCCAGCACTGCTGCTGTGGCACAGCCTGACAGGTGGGTTTTGCTGGGGCAAATGCTGCTGGCCTGAGCAATTAGGATTGCCAGTTAAAGTGGGCCTAAAACAATTTTTAAAAGGAGTCCACTGAGCTGCTGTGTGCTGCTTCCAGGCTGGAAGAGGTTGGTACAATCGTGGCAGCATGGGGTACGCTGGGGTCTCAAAGAGAAACTGCACACGGTGCTTCCATGACAGGTCTGTGGGTGTCATGCTTGAAACTGTTCATTACCCAGCTGAACCCAAATTAACTCCTCCTTTAGGTTTGCTAATCTTAATCACCGCCCTGGAAGCCTGCCCAAATATTCCTGCCCATGTTCCTACCCCTTCATCTGGTGTTGAGCCACGGCAGTGTTCCTCTCCTTGTTGCACAGGAGGCAGGACTAACCAGTCTCTGCTCTTCCTTAAATATACAAGTCAGGAACCAACACGTAAAGTCCATATGTCCTTGTATGAATAAGGACGGTTTTAATATCTATTTTAATAACCTTAAACACCATGAGGCAGAATGCCTAGAAAGAACAAAACCCTGCAACCCTATATCCATATACTGTGTCTGCAGATTAATTTAGAAAAGACATTATTATTAAAGATCTTTGAAAGTCTGAATAAATGTCAGTTCATTCCCTTTTAGCCACTTTTTGGCTGACACAGTTGAACATCCCATTGAGTTCATGAGACGATGACATTTGCTCTGCAGCAGGCTACTGGCTACAGTCCGTGGGTTTATGATTTTTCTAAATGTGTCTTTTCTTCTTCTTTATTTATGGCCTCTGGTGATTTGCCAGGTAGGGGTACAAGCCCTATGGGTCTGCACTTCTCTAAAATAGTGGGTTAATGCTATTTGGAAGTATTAACACAAAATGTTGGCATAAATTAGCCCATTTCATACTGTCTCCAACTTGAAAAACTTCCTTTTTCATTGAAAAGCAGCATTAAAACAGAAAGGAGACTTCGCTTTCTGGCCTGTCTTGTGAGGGGGTGGAGGCAAGACAGTTCCTTTTGTTTGCGGGATGGTTTTTAGCTGTTTGTTTCTTTACAAGCAGATGCAAATATCTGCAATATTGGCAGACTTGGGTTTCTTCTGGTTTTTTTTTTTTTTTTTAATTTAGGAAATTAGGTCTTGACTTCTTTCTTTTTCTTGGAAGACTTTGCCCAGTGCCAGTTACCAGTGGTGTAGGAGATGGATTTGACACAAGCCAAGCAAGGGGGGAAAAAACAAGAGCAACCACGAGGCAAAAATACTTCAGTTAATCAAACGGTTCATAACATACATGTTTTATGTTGGTTTCTTTTAGCAGCCATTTGTCTCCAGATGTCTGGCAAGTGGTCAGAAGAAGCATTTTGTATGAGAACTCCAAGAGCAGTCACTAACAACGGAGAAGGTTTCCATGTCTGATTATCCATATCTAACCGCCTTCCTGCAGGAACCAGGAAGGACACAGGAGACGCTAGGTAAAGCAGGTCATGCAAAGAGAACCCAATTCAGGATTAAAAAACAAATCCATGTCTAAAAAAAATAAACCCCAAACCCCTTCTTGGCTACCTTGAGTTTTTTATAGACCAGAAAACAAAAGTCCTAGAACAAATTAAACTCTCACAAAGCCACAAATTGCCTGTGACCTTTTGGAGACCATAAGTGACTGTCATCGCCGTGTCTTTGCCTCTGGCAGTGACGTTGCTAAGGGCTGACTCGCTCCACAGCGTGAACCCTTTTTCTACCCAGGGAGGACATTTTGGCTTAACTGATATGGTTTGTATCTTGGGAAAGATTGAAACTTGCTTCGAAAAACCTTCTGCCTCTTTGACTGCTGGCTTTATCTGGCTGAGGACCTTTTGCAAAATGCTAATGGAGCTTTTGCTGCTAAAACTTGGGGGCCAGGGGTGGTGGCGGGGAAGAGGATAGCTCAAATGTTCTTGGACAAAAAGAGGTAGTTGCATTTGCATGCCATGAACTGAACAGCTTGAGCAGAAATCTACAAAGTGCCTGGCAGCTGTGGGGCTTGTGGGGCCCGTTCCCAGCACTGCCTGCAGGTCGGTCCCTCGCTGCAGTGCAGAGGTGCCCCAGTGAGCGGACCTGGCCAGGTTCAGGGTCACCCCTATCAGCTCTGCCCCCTCCCAGGCAGCCCTGTGGCCGCAGCTGCTCATCTTCCCTCTGCCTCAGCCCTGGGGCTGACGGCCCTTGGGCCCAGCCCCAACAAATCTCATCGTCAGCTGGTACCACGGCTCCCCACGCTTGGCCAGCTTAGTGCCAAGGGCAGGGATAAGGGACCAAATTCAGGACCACGGTTCCCCATTCACTGTGCTGCCGTTCCTGGCGACTGGTATCCTTGGGTAAACAAATGGCTCTCTGACTCTTTTTTTTCCCCTCCTTTTTTTTTTTTTTTTTTTTTAAGAATAGAAAGTCAAATCTGTCTTACTTGTTTTTGAAAGTGGCAAGAATAGGTGGGGAGGAAGTTGAGGGGATGTGACCTTTCAAAACAGTGTCTGCCAGCAGGAAAGCAAATGCTAAAGAAAAAAAAGGGTTTAAAAAAGTGAAATAGTTAAAATTCAAGAAAAAAAATCCCATCAGTATCACAGTTTGGGCCACCAGATAACATTCTCAAAGTTTATTCTTTGGTTGAAGAAAACCCTGTGCTTTCTGGCTGGTTTTCTGGGGAGTCCCAAGATACTGCCCAGGCCTTGGCTGGTCAGGCTGTAGTGGCACCACCTGCACTGTGCCAGCTCACCTGGGGACAGGCAGCTGTCTGTCCTGGGACACAACGGCGTGTCAGAACACGGCAGCCTGCATGAGCCAAGACTGAGCCCAGGTTAAAAAAAGCCTTTTGGACCCTGGGAAACAGAGCACCCCACTCCCCTGTTCCCGCCTCCTTCCCACATCTTCCCAAAGGGACCAAGAGACTTTCTGTGGGCCCTGTGGGCTCCCTGTTGCATTGGTTGGTCCTGGGGGGAGCAGCCCCAACATCACCTCCATCCTCTCTGCCAGTCCTCCCTTTGTGAGGTTACTCAACTGTGTGTAGGAAAATAACTCATGTGTCCCAGTTTGTTATTTCTCCTAAGCGGATGAGAGGGTTGGAGACTGATCAGAGCAGAGGAGTCGCCTGGTGAGTTCATTCTTCAAAAACTCGGGTGGGCTGCTTCTCATTAGGGCTTGCTATAGTGCCAAGAGAAAAGAATATTTCTCTCTGGATTCATGTGCATGTCCCTCTGCACTGTCCTGGAGCTGCAACAGCTGCTCCTCTCCTGGGATTTGCCAGACACAGCAAACCCCTTGCTGTTAGCCTGCACGGGGTGCTGGCAGCTGGAGGTGGAGGGCTGGGAGCAGCTGTGCAGCGCTGCTGTGGGCACAGCACCCATCTCTCCCACAGTGCCCAGGTGTGGGCACACACTCCATTTGTGGACCCTGTGACGCATCAAAGAACAACTGAAGAGTCTAGGGAACTCCTAAACAGCTTTGTTTCTCCCCACCCAAAACCCCCCAAGCCAAAACTTCAAAACCTCCAGAAGTGTCTGGAGTCAACATGCTTAATTTAATGGTGATAGTTTAAAACTGCACCAAGCCGCGCTATGGGCTGGGACGCCACTGGAACTGCTTGCTGCCCCTGTCGTCCTTGCTGCTTGCTCCAGGGTTGCAGTGTATTTCCTTGGGCCAACTGACGAGCACTGCCTTGGGCAGGGGGTGCCTGCAAGACCAGGCTAATGAAGGAGTCCTCCATCAGAAACCCTTGCTGCTGACTCTGCAATGTATTTTTCACAGGTGTAAAGACTGTTTCTACTTCTGCTGCTTGCTGCCTATCTGAAGCAATAAAATAACCTGCATCCAACTGCAAACACAGAGATGTCTTTCCAACCCAGGTGTTGGAAAGGTGTTGCACTTTGAGTCCCTTGGAAATCGCGCATGGAGGATGGGGCAGGAGGGAACAATGGGTTTTGCACTGGGGCAGCCCCAAAGTCTGTTTTTAGTGACTCACGTTGAAGGCTTATTGCTAATTGTGAAAAAATTCTGCACCGTTGCTTCTGTAACGAATATTTAAGTAGTTTTGCTCACTAATGATAACAGTGATGATTGCAGCACATAGAGAGAAACATTTAAGTGTGATGCAGCAGAGGAGAATTTGCCTAACTGCATCAATCTCTCAAAAAATGTGTTAGAGGCCATCTTGCCCACAGCCATTCTATCTGCACAAACTCCACCATCTTCTTTGGGTCTCAGTATGCTCTGCTGTACTGAGTACTCATCCCACGCCCCTAGTCTCTGCTGTCTTGAGCTGGCACATCAGCAAGTCGCACTGATGGCTGCTACTGCAGCAGCCAGGCTGCAGAACATGTCTATGTATTGTGCTTTGGAGGCATAAGCTGTTGGGGTTTAAAATTTTATTATTTTTTTTAAAAAATCCTGGATCAGTCCCTCAAAAATGCTTTGGTATATGGCTGTAACAGAGTTAAGTTCAAAGAGATGCTCAAGAGCAAATAAAGCTACCAAGATAAGACATGGAACATTTCCCTTTAACGTAACTACTTAATTGGGATCTGCCAAAAGAAACTATCCTACTGTTACCATAAAATAGGTTTGAATTTTTCACAATAGAGCAGCTCTTATGGCTCTGGACCTAAAGAAATTCTTGCTTAATGTTACTGTTCTGACCATGCTGTTGACCATCAACTGGTCTCTGCTTGGTAATATCTTACCAAGCTCACGTTTCATACTGACTGTATATGAACTTCTGGATACATTTACATAACAAATCAGACTCACATTCCTGAAATGTCATGCTGTCTAGTCACCTTTGGAAGAGCCCTCTGAAGTCCACTGGGACCAGGAAAGGGGGATTGCCCCTGGCCTGCAATGCAGAGCACTTTCAAGGAGATTTTCAGCTCTGCCTAGCAGTTTTCTGTCAGTTTCCCCCCCTTCTTGCAGACTCAAAGTGTTTGATGGGGTGGCCTGACTAGGCTTTACTTACTGATAATAGCAGATTTAAGTGACCCCAGGGTCTGAGGTTTCTTTCTCCACTCTTCTGCCTTTAGGTGAGCTCTTGCCAGGCTGGTTCACTGACTCTCCTTTGGGATCTCCTGTTGCTGGCCTATCTCTGGGTCTTTGCAGGTTACTGAGGATGTGGCCCAGAGACTTTTATGATCTCCCAAATCCACGTGGGATGCATGCAACTCTGAGGGCAGAGTTTGGTTACACTTAGCCTGTTATTGCTCCTGGCTGCTACTGAGAAGACTAGGTTCATTTACTATGGAACCACCTGCCCCAAGCTGCACACTTTCTCATGTGTGCTTTTGCCACTTCCCTCACGTTTGATCCAGCAGGCACATGATGGCCCTGGTCAGAGCAGCTCACTGCTCGGGTAGAAACCCAATGCAGCAAGAGGACACCGATGGATCAGTGAGCCAGAGAGCCACCAGGGCTATCAAACACCAGCCAGGATTTTCCTTTTCTCACTACTAATTCAGGCAAGGGGCCATGTTGCACCTTCCTTGTTCTTGTGATGATGTTCCGTGGTGTTAGTCTTTGACATACAAATGCCCTTTATGGACAGACAGGGTAACATCTTCCTTGCACATAAGCAAACCTGTTCAAATGATGTAAATACGGCTTTTCCTGCCAAACCATTAGCAATGCCTAAGCGTGTCCAAGTTGTTACACCAGCCAGCTGCAGTTATTAGGCTTTTAAACCATGCAAGTTAGGAGCTCCTCATTGCGCAAACATTCTGGTGAGAACAAGGAAGCAAGCAGCTCTTTCTAGGAAATAAGCACAGTAAACTGCACAGACAACACTGGGTATGTTCTGTGGGACGTGCACTTAGCCCCAGCGTAGGACACTCGCGTGTTGATAATCTGGCTGGTTAAATGACTGTGAATGATCCTGTTGACAAAGTAGCTCCACTTAGCAGTACAGACACATTTGAAACTTCACCTCCACCCCTTTTGTAAAGCAGAAGGCCAGGTTACAGCCCAGCTGCACAGACTACGCAGGAGACAGTGTATCCCTGTGCCAGGTAAGAACTGCAGGTTGGGCAGCAGCTCGGCTTTATTATAACCACAAAGACCCTCCCACTCAAAGCGTTCTCCAGTCATGCCCAGGAACCACCTTTCCTGTGTACCAGGCATGCAGGTTTTTATGGGAAAAGATGCCCAGCAGAGAACATACACTGGTCTGCAGCACACCACACAGATGGTCTCAGCAGAGATGGTGAGTGCGTCACTCCAGAGCTTCATTAAAAGGTCAAAACAATCAGTCATTCTCCTTATCAACTACTTAAAAGTTGCTTTTGCTTTCTGGAAAAAAACCCATAACCCAGCAAAAGGATCAGGCTGAGCCTTTCTTCTGAGTGTTTGCTATTCATGTTGGTTCCCAGCAAGTTACAGGACCTCCCCAAAGGACTGAGATTAAGAGCCCATCATGTTTTCTCACAGCTTCCTTGATGGCTGTCCTGAAAATCACATATGCAGATAGAAATTCAACTGCAGGCACCAGGCAGAGATGAGTCGGGACCACATTGACTCATGTAGACACAATGCAGATTTGGTGTGTATGCTGGCTTGGGTCTCTACTCCAGGTGCAGTCTCTCCAGACCATCTCTCCAGGACCTGGCTCAGGCTGCTTATGCCATTACTGGCTCCCTGGCTACAAAAGCCCGATCTCCTTCCTAAAACCAGTTCTGCTCAGAAGCATCAATACTAGAGGTGAACACTCAACTGTTGCTCGATGCCTCAGGCAGTCCTCCTTCCACATTTAACAACCTTCCTCCCTACCTCCAAAAAAGGGGAGAATAAACTCCTCCAGTAGAAGAGACTCTGCTGCCCACACCTTTCCTAGAGTAAGGGATTCTTATAACATCTCTGTGAAAGTGTTGCGCATGCAATACATTGAGTTTTGCTGCTTTTGTGCTAACCGCACTGTAATAGCAAGCAGCCCTGCCTCATCTGGATGAGGAATCTGGTTTTCAAGGGAAGAACAGCTGAGAAAGGCTTCAAACAGGGTCTGATTAGCCAATTAAAACCAGATGCTGTGCTGGCAGACAAAGCTGCTGTGGATCATCTGGTACAATCCCCTTCCTCTCATTTTTGTACACAATGTCCTTCCAAGCAAAGCCACCTCCCCCATAGCTATGTCTAAATTGCATTAGGAATCTTGGCATTTTTTCAGTTATACATCTTGTGAATGGTTTTGCCATTTAAAGTATTTTAGAGGGACTGTAGATTCAAGTAGTTGAGTGCTCATCAGAAATCCACCTGGTATTCAAAGGAGGCAGAGCCCATGCTGCACAGGACCTGGGGCTGTAGCATTTTAATCTCTGCAGTCCTTGACCTTTACACAGCACCTTCCCCACTTCTCCTGGAGGAAAGAGCTCCAGCTACTCTGGGACCAGAGAAAGGACACCCTCCCCACCACCCCACAGGCTTTGCTTTACTTTTAAGCGTATGAGCTAAGAGGGCTCTGCATCCCAACATAAAACATCTTTCATTCAACTTGAGAAGGAAACGGCACCTTGCAGCAGCAGTTTTGCTCACTTCTCACTGTTCCAGTGCAGTTCAGGGCTGCTTTAGCTCATCCACATCCTCATCTTATTCTGATGCAGAAACTGCATGTTGCTGGTCTATGCACTCAGTCATTTATCCCTCTAATTTGGGGCTGAATCCTTTCCCACAGGAGACTGAAGAAAATCCAGTGGGCAAGCTGCCTTAGGACTAGAGGCTAAGTACTGATGTTCATCCTCCTTGGCACTGAAGGACCACAAATTGAGTTGTTCCAGGTAGACTTTTTACCTTCTTCCCCAAATGCAACTGAAACATTCCCTTACTCTCTCTCAAGATTGCACTTGCTAACAGAAGTCACTGGGATCAGTTCCTATATAGCCAGAATCAACATATTCAGGAATTTATGTAATACAATTAGAGTTGCAAAGAAGTTTCAGATTGGGACTATTCATTGGGTTACTTGGTCACAGATGTAACAGGAGATTCAACCAAGAGAGGCCAAGGAAAGGGGATAATTCCTTTTGCTCTTGTTTTTCAGTTTGACAAAGGAAAAAGGCTGATATCAGCTTGTTGAACAGCAGAACCATCTAAATTGATTTCACATGGAGTGTCTGGGCTCAGCAGTGGGATGCTAATCCTTTGCAGAACTACAACCACATAAGCACTGAGGGACAGACCAGGGAAAAGGCCTAATTCAGCACAAAGCTGAGGCAGAGGCACATACAATAGAAAAACACAAGGTTTTAGGCCACTGCTGGGGAAGAGAAGATACCAGAGAAAATCAGCAGTTCTGTTTTCTTTCTAGGATCTTGTAAGCAGAACAACACAGGAAAAGAACAGCTCAGCTTCAAGTGTATATGGCAAGCTCATGCTGGCTCCATGACCTGTAGAAAGCTAACATTCTGACTTCACCCACAACTTTTTGCCCCTTCCTACTCCCATCCGTATCCAATTAAGAAATAAGCACAAAACACAAAGAGAGAAGCAGCCACCAGATATTTACCTTTCATTGCCTTGGCAGTTGCTTCAAAATTCGTCTTGGCCAAATGAGAACAGGTAATCCAAGATACTTTGAGCCACCTGTCCATGGACAGACATCATCTTGACAGACTCCCTCTCTTACGACATCTAATGGCAGTGCCAGCAAGGGAAGACAGGATGCTTTCAGATGAGGTGCAGCTAATGAGCGTCCAAGCACCACATCTGAGTTGTACTGACAACAATGTCACTCTACTGTCAGCATCACACAGGGAGTTACAGGGGTAATAATGACACTCACAATTACGCTAATACACTTCCCCATGGAGACTCCCCTTTTGAGCCTGCAGATAGTGTGAAATAGCCTTAAGCGAGGCAATAAAACCTTCATCAGGGCTTTTCATTATGCAAATGACTGCACTGGGTAGAGGTGTTAAAATGCACAGAGTTATGATATACACAGACTGCCTCCCTGGCCTCTTCAAGAGGAAAGCATAACTAGGGTATGCCAGTTTTTCATCTCAGCCTAAATGAAATGCAGTTCAGCTGGTTTAATGCACATTTTTTGCATATTAGAATTAAACATTTTAATAGCAATGAATATCTCAAACACTTAAATGATTAGATTATTTTTCCACTGGCATGTTACTTTTAAAGGTCTCTATTAAAAATAAATTGGTAAATTGTCCCAACTCCAGACTCACGGGAAAATGCAGGATCTTTGCAGCACAATGCAGGTCTGTCTTGCCGCTCACATTTGCGAGACTCGAGTAAAAAAGCTTTAAGCAAAGTCTTTCAAGGGAAAAATATACACAGTAAGATGCACAATGCCAAGATCTCTTTTTTGCTTTGCAAATGCTCTGGAGGCAGATTCGCACTTCACTGAGCCAAGTCATTTCTTAAAATGACTGGACCAGGGTTTGAAAAACGTGCAGACTGCGTCCTAAGAATTGTTTAGGTTTTATGACTGAGCCATCTGTGAGCTAAAGAGACAGAAACCAGCTAAAAACTGTGAAGCTGAGAGTTCAGTTTTCACGATATGCCCTGAATCACCCTTTATCTGCCTATTAAGTGGACACTGGCTATTCTGCAACAGCCCCGCTGAAAATGCCATGGGTGTGAAAAACAGCAGATGGTTACGGGGGCGGAAAGCTATACAAATTTTAGAGAAGCATGGAAAATTCATTGCTGGCCATAAAAGTCACTAGACAAGGGCAGCTGTAAACAGCTAGGTGAAAAGAGGAGGTAGGGACATGTGGTAGCTGCTCTGTATGGACTGTTGCTATTTCCTTCTCAAAAACCACCAGAAAAGTGCTGAAAGAATCACAAGTGAACTGATGATAAGGTGCAACACTCCCAAGTATTAACACCGTGGCAGTTTTCCATTGTGCTACAGTTTCCAGCTTTAGCAGCACCTTGGATCCAATAATGGAATCACATAAGGACACGGGGGGGGGACACTTAAAAAGCAAAACCACTTGCTTTTTAGATGTTGTACATGTACGACCATTAAATCCCAGCCAAGTGATTATCTTAATCTGTAACTGATATACCAACATGCTGAGGATACACGGAGTATAAACACAACATTAAGCCAGGCTTGGCCAAGGCAGGAAAGGAAACTCAGTATGGCCCATCTTTCACTGCACTTACAAAAGCCCAGCCTCTCAGACTGCAAACACGAATTGTGACATGCAATTAGATGACCAAGACCAAAGGAGGATTTTTTTTTTCCTGTTTATCCCAACAATTTACAGGATCTTTAAACAGGATAGAGACACCTATTTCAAATCAACTCAATGGGCATGAATAACCACCTTCTAAGATATCTCATGATGACTTTTGCTTATGCTTAAAGAAATGTAGTTATTGCAGAAGTGGCAGAACAAGGAAAACTGAAGTTTGGTAAAGAGAGAGCAGCAGACAAGTCAGGACAGGAAAACAGCTAGAATGAAAACATGAAAATCGTACCATCATTTTCATATTAAGTACTGTTGCAACATTCTTCCTACCAGGGATTCCATCCTTCTGTATTTGGGACTGCCTTCCCTGATTATGTTTTACAAGGGAGCCTTCTCCCTCTTCTTTTAGCTTTCCATTGGCAAGCTGAAAAACTTTTCACCTCCAGTTTTGTAAGTACCCTGTGGCTCAGCTCTCTTACATGTGTCTTGTCTGTCAAAAATCAGTGTCAGAGTAACAGCAAATAAAAGGGACACTGATATCTCTAAGAAACAATCTCTGCCACCAGAGGTTGAGGTTGGAGTCACCATTTCACCTTCTCCTTCACACATACTTCAGGCAGATGGCATTCATTTATCATACAAACACATCTGGCCATGTCAAAGGAGAACATAAACAACTATAGTTAGAGAAAAGAAACCACAAGTGCTTTTCAGTTTTATTCTTACTGGGAGGGTAGTGGCATCCTGACATGTCACGTCATCCAATTAAAACTGACAGGGACTTTATCAAGGCTCCTAGCTCACTTAGCATTTATGGTACTAAGTCTTGCAGTAATCTTGGCTTGGCGGTAGTACTTTGTCCAGCCTGCAGACATGGCATTCCCAATTCCAGATATTTTTGCTGGGTCAAGACCAAAGTAATGAGTACTAACAGAAAAGGAAAGTAATCAGATGTGAAACACAGAGCACATGATGAGCAATGTGTCAGGCTGCTACTGCACAGTATTTGTGCAGACCAGTCAGAAATGGGTATTACAAATGGAGCTGAAAAATGGTAATAGTTAAAAGCATGATCAAGTGCTTTTGATGGATGTCCCAGAAAAGAGAAAGTCTGTAACAACTTCAAACCACCCCCCCAAAACAACAACAAAAAACCAAATAAAATGCACCTAGTGATTTTTAAATCAACTTTTCAACTGGATAAATATATTTGAAATAGTTGTACAGTTCACAGTGGCAACAAAGTTCTCTGATTGCTTGAGTGCTTGAAAATATCTCATCAGTAAAAAAATACCAGAGCTGGGGGAGGAAAACCCTCTCTCTGAATTCTGTACATGGGCAAATGCACAGGTTTTGGCAGGCGTCAGGTCATTGGATCCATGGGAAACCAGCAGCATTGCAGGACTGCAGATCACAAGTCAGGGGATGGAGGATAAGAAGAATAGTAAGGCCCATTTTCCTGCAATGAGAACAGAACAAGCAGTTAAACAAAAGTCCTCTCCAATCCATCTGGGTGCAATGGATGATGACACAGAGGCAGAAATAAACAGGTACCCCTGGCTTCATCTTCCACAAGTACAGTGACTGCCACAATTCACCCAGGAGAGGATTGTGCTTGTCATCAGGCAAAAAAAACAGGCCTTGTTTTTGCCTCTGTTTTAAGGAAAAAGTGCACGTTAAAGTTTTGCCACTAAGCCAAAGCTGTGATGCAAGGAAGCCAGAAATGCAAGCATAGCCAGTCACTCAAGACAAAGTTGCTTATGCAGACGCACAGCTCTGGCTATTACTTTGTAGTTATTGAACATCCTCTTGGAATGATTTGGCCAGAAGCCGCCATATTTGATCTACCATTTGGTTAGCGACCTGGGATGGAGAAGGGAAGAGGAACAGGGACCAACACAAAGGCAAGGTGGCCTTCTACAGTTCCATTTTTTCCCTGCTACTTTTTTTATCACCTCCCTGCTCCCCGCTCTCTCCATCCTGTGTGTTTGTTGATACATGGGACAGGGAAGATGAAACACAGTATTTCTTTTTGCAGTCAGTGTAAGGTATATAGCAGGTATATAACATGAATTTTATCTTGTCTACGGGCTCTTAGTGTGTTTTCTTACAGTTCCTGGCTGAAGAAGTGTAGTCTGCCTTTCATGCACAGGCTGTATTGGGAAAGGAGTCTGCTTCTTAGCCAAGCCCTCTACTTGGACTGACATAAAAAAAAACCAAGCAAACACTTTTAAGACAATTATTACCCACAGAAGAACAACTGGAGTCTCCAGGAAGCCCCCCTTTCTTCTCCCCATTCTTAAGATGTGGAAGTCAGCTCCTTGAAAGAATGAGAGAAGCACAAAAACTACACCTACGAGCAAAGACTGATGCTTGCCACATTCAATCACTTACCCTGGCATCATACTCAAGGACAAAAGGGGGGAGATCAATCTGTTCTGGGGGTATGGCTGTGAACAACTGCTGAAGGCTTTCCACATAGTGGATTTTGTCCTTTAGCCCTGAGACTGTAAAGGTTGTGAAAAACCACGCTGAGACCTGTAAACAAACCCCAACAACAACAACAAAAACTATTAAGATGGTGCAGTTTCAAAACCTTCAAGTTCAACATTATACTCCATCATTAAGCAGTCTCGAGTTAAACTTGAAACGCTAATATCATGGCAATAACACGACAATGTCAGGAACAACACACCACTGACTGCTGGCAAGCACTGTCTTGAGATGTTTTGAGCTCGTGTTTTCTGACGCCATACTCACTCCTCCCCAACTTCCAGTTTAAGGTCCTTTTCTTCTGTACAAGAGTGACAGCTATTCTGCTATTTGTATTTCAAAAACCATCAGTATAGTGGCACATTTTCACTCCCTGTTTAGCCAGCTCATGACCTATTTGACTATATCTGAGAGAAGCATTTTTAATCCTTTGCCTTCAAGTTTTCACAGAAAAGGCAACCCAAGGGAGAGAAAGACTTTCGGCTGTTCAAAGGTCCTAAAGAAATCTCCTCTCTGCTTTGGGCTGGCTAAGTGTGTCTTTCTGTTTTGCCACATTTCTTATCAAAGCCTTATCAACGTATTCTACAAGATTTTACTTTAAGTATTCACACCTCTGCCTCTTTTAGACGTAAATGGGACAATTAATTTTTGTTTTGCAAAGGCCAGTAAGACACCATGCATATGACTACAAGTTATTAAATATTCCTGTTTAGGTTGACTTCACAAGCCTTTACTTTTCAACTCACCTTGCCCAAAATTAAGCACTATATTACTTTTTGTTTATTTCTTATCTAGCCTTTTCCTGGCAGACTGAATGGAAAGAAAAAAAAAAATGTTCTACAGGTCAACAAATGCTCATATTAGGGACCACTCACATGGTCCTGGGCAACCAGCTCTTGCTGACCCTGCTTGAGCAAGGGGGCTGGACCAGATGACATTCAGAGGTCCCTTCCAACCTTGACCATTCTTTGATTCTGTTTGATAATTGTATTTTGACCGCAGTAAGTTAACAAAAAAGAAGAAACGACAGAAGAAAAGCCTTGAGGAAAGTGGGACTTTCAAACAAACTAAAACATTAATTGATAAACATAAAATTGATCTGCCTGGATTCAACATTTAAAGAAAAAGTAGATGCCTAAGAACTGTCCTGGATTAACTATGCTGCCTCCTCAAAACAGCACGTTGTCATGAGAAAGGAACAATAGAAAATACAAAAGGAGGTAAAGAACAGGACAGAACATTTAAGATTGGCTTATTAGTTTAAAGGCAGAATTAGAGATTTATGTCAGCAGAAAGCAGGGAGACTATTACTGGCATACATTATTTACTATATTTTTCTAACAAGACCTCTTATGAGTGACACTGGACAGTTTAATGAGTGAAAAATACCCTCTCAATCCTGTATCAAAGTAGCATGCATTCCAAGGTGTATTATGAATTATAATCGCTAAACATAATTGCTATTATGTTTAATGTATATAAGCCTAATAGGGAATATTTTTGCAGCCATCATGAAAGCTGTTATTGAGAAAAGTGATTTTTTTTTTTTTTTTTTTTTAAATTTCTCTGCCCCCTCTCAGTGTACAAGCCATTGCAGTTTGACACATCTTACCCAGTAATGCAGGGAAAAAAAAAAAAGGGGGAGACAGAAATGTTACTAGAATTTTTCTATTATCTCCATTCTCAATAATCACAGGTTATAGAAACAGCAAGATAAGAGCACCCATTTCCTTATCAGTAAGAGGACCTAGAACATGAAATGAAACCAAATCCCTGTTAATGTACTGAAAGCAGATTAACTTATGCCACAGCAGTCCAAAAAAAGTTGAAAGTCTAGTCATCTGCTGAAGTTTTCCTTCATTTTTCTCGTCCTGCAGTACTGAATCTGAATAAAAGGCTATCAGAATCATACTGCCAAGCTAGAAAACGACAGGGTTAAAGTATTAGATGTCTTTCCCTCAAAAAACCAGCACAACACAGATAAAGTGTCACCGATCTCTTAATTAGGTCATACTCCAAAGAGAAACTTACTAAGATCTGGGAAATTTTATTGCAGTTTGAAGGATATTGTGTAGAAAGAGCCATAAGTAATATGCAAAAACCTTTATATTGGCATGCGATCTCTAGAAACTGCTTTTATGACTGCTACAGAAAAACACAACAAAAACTGTTCACTATAAAGATTACGATGATTATGAACACCTAATTTGAGTATTCAGATATATTTCAGTTTTGAAACATTCTTCATTTACAACTAAGTTACTAAGTTTATCAAAACACAATTTCTCTGGGTGCATTGTTTCATATCCAGCCACTGACAATTCACTCAGAACACACCAAGCTCTATGAAGCTTTGTTTGGAGAGCTCTCAGAAGAGGAAAGCCAAGAGGATATACACAAAGATGCCCCCAAAGCCCTTTATTTATATATCAGCAGCAGAAATACATTTACACGCAAGCATACAAAGGAATTTGTGATAGCACTTAAAGGGGATCTTAATCTAAGTCCTGGTGGTGAAGAGTTCACACTGCAAGAGTTGCTGTCAGCCTAAATAATTGCTATATGCCTATGATGCAATTTCATCATAAGTTACATTTCAGCAGCACAGCAGTAGAACCAAGTTCTTCACAGGTAACAAGAACGCTCACATCAAAGCACGAATAAAAGCAGGGTTAGTGTACAAAAACAGATTGTGCAATGACACACCCTGCTTCAGTTACTCTGTGTTCTAGGATAACTGCTGAACCTTCCTCCCTGCATTCTGAAAATAAAGTATTGTAGATAGGCAATTATCCTCAGAATATATATAATTTAAAAGTTTCACATCTAGAAACCAAACAAAGAATCATCATTGGCACTATGAAGCACTTTCAGAACTATGCTTGTTTTCTAGGGAAACACTGTGTATCCAACAGGCAAGACGAAAAGCCTCTTGATCCCTTTTAGCCCAGAAATAAGCAAGACGACTACCACATGGCAAATGTCCACTGTGCCAGGATTCAATACTGCAGTAAAATGGACCATTTATATCAGAGATGTAAGAATTAGATATATGTACAAGGGTGATGGGTTTGGGAAGCTGCATGAAGCCTTCCTTCCACATTTGGGACATGGGGTATCTTCCACGATTTCTATGGAAGAAAGTCAGTGCTCCAAGTAGGAAGATTAATGTGCCAAACTTTTTTTTTTTTTAAGATATTGCCTCCAGCTGTGCGGCTAGAATAGGATACAAACCTATTTGATTTCCAGCCAGTTAGAAGACTCCATGTCTCTCACCCTCTCTGCTTCCCATCAACTATCTGCTTGCTCCATAGACCTGTCAAGTTCCACTGCAGTTCCCAAAGGGACAGAGAACATGGCAATGGGCAGGTGAACATGAGTTCTCCTCCTCCAACAGCAAAAAAGCACCCGACTTCTCAAGCAAATAGAAATGCATGGGAAGAGAGGAGGGGAATAAAGTGCTGCTGGGAACCTAAAGCACTAGTGCTTCCTAGCTAGAGCTGTTCCACTCAGCTTTGTGGCCTTAGTCATGTTCTACATCAGCTCCTACATTTTCAGGAGCATCAGAACTGGAAGATCTAATTCCAGCACACAGGCCTCAGATCTGTACCCTGAAGAAATAATTAATATCCTGACAGAAACTAGGAGGTACACTGTTGGGAAGTCTCAGCCTCATCTACATAAAACACAAGGAAGCTCCAAGTCTCATAGTGTCCCAGCTGTGCGCATGCAAAGAAAGGACTCTTTGGAAATTCAGCAAAGAAATTCCTGCTGAACATGTGCAAACAGATGTTTTTCCAGGCATATAATTTTCTCAAATTTGATCAATGTGAGCAAAAAGCAGAATAAATAGAGGTTAATCTGATGTGAATGTGGAGGATCACAGTTGTAACTGTTTCAATAGGACAAAAAAAATTTAGGAAGGGCTGCTGCTGACAGTTCATCTGGAGTACTCGTACTGCTGCAACAGTACAGTACAGCTCCAAGTACAGAAGGGAGCGAGCTCCATCTTCTGTTGCCACACATGGGTCGTAGCCAAGGATAATATCTTACTGCTTGAGAAGTTCAGTTTTTCGTCTCCTAAAAGCTTAACAGGATTTTTCTGCACACCATGGCACAAAGGCATTCTTCTCATCTTTCTTTGCTGCTACACTCTATAATCCTGATTAACCTCATTGCTGCTCGACACACTGCCCTCTGCCCTTACGGGACCAGCTCTCATGTGATCTGCAGCATGCACACAGTACCTTTTGTGGGGAGAGGAAAAAGGTGAAACATCCAGGAAATTAACTACACAAAAAATAATTCCAGGAGATTTTGGCCATGGTTTGTCACTCTGCCAACCAGGCAGCAGGAAAAAGGACAAAACCCTTCTCTTTTAAATAAACAAGATACAAAGCTTCCACCTCTCTCTGTTAAGAGCACACACAGAACAAGGCACCGACAGCTGCACTGCAGAGGGGTTCAGCTTATCGCTGAGGTTGGAAGACTACAGGTACATCAAAGATGGGGATGAATTTCAAGTTCTGACCGTGGATCCAGAAGATACTGTCTAATTTTGGAAGTCTTTTGTATGCCTCCATGTTCTGCATACTACAGTTTTACATACTACTCCACTAACACCCAAAATACACTTTTCTTTTATACTATTTACCTCACCTTTGAGCGAAATGTTGGGTGGACAAAATACAGTGCCTTTAAGTTCCTCTTGTACCTGGTTTAGAAAAAGAAAAAAGTTCTTTAGAAGTGATTTCTAATTAAGCTGACCCACACAATCCAACTGTCAAAACATAGATCATTTTGCTTAAGTGCCTGTGATGTAATTTTACAAAGTTGGATCTAATACAAGGGCAGATATCAGAAAAGTAAATGTAAAGGGGGAAAAAAAAAAGCAGAATTATTATTTTTCAGGTAAAGACATAATAGCTTGCAGTCTTTTTCTGTGGGCAGTGAAAATTATGGACAAATTATGACTGCCAATGTTATCAAGCCTCTTCCCTCACAACTACCAACATCCTTTCAACAACACCAGGCTCCAAAAGCTTCATTTCCAGATAGATACAAACAATACACACAGTATATCCCTCTAACAGCTCCAGAAGGGAGACTGCAGAGTACAAAACTTCCAGGTTTGAGAGATGGTTCTGAGAAGGAAATAAACCATATCTTTCTTCCTCTTGCCTTTGTTATTTATTTAGGTCTTTGTTCCAGCTTTCACAAATAAATGGGAAAGCAGATACAAGGAATGACAAACATTTGCACAGCACGGAGGACGACCAGAAGGGGTTCTTTTCCTATTGACACTCACTTGACATCAACAACATCATAGAGTTTCTTCAAGAAATTAGAGTCTAGTTGATTGTAATCATTTGTGAGCGTATGAAAGTACACCAGGACGTATTCCTTCACTGCAATGTGATCCATGACATGGATGAAATACAGAAGAGCCTGAGACAGAAAGAAATTAGATTTATATTTGTAAAGAACTCTTTCACAGTAGTGTTACATCTTAATATGCTTCCTCTAATTCATTCACAAATCAGGAATCATGAGGCTGGGTGGCATGTTTGAGTGAAAAAAGCCAGGTAAACATTCCAAGTCTTCAACTTGACTGTAATAATTTAGGTGGGTTTTTTTGGTTTGGTTTTTTTGGTTTTTTTTGTCTAGCTGACCTCACAGATGGAGAAAAATTCTTGCTGTTTCTATGACAAACTAATTTGACTTGTTACATCTCACTCATGTCTTGGCAGCTATAGACACAAGTCAAGTCAGTCTCTTCTTGAGAAGACAGATGACTCCATATTAGGTCTGTTTTTCTACAAAAAGTCCAGTTCCTTCTTGAGAAAAGCCAGCCCAACATACACAAAGTTTTATAAGGGAGTACATTTTTATCTGTCTACAAAAACAGTTTCTAAGTCTTCTACAGATAATGTTTCTAGTATTGACACTGAATTACCCTTTCTAATCAGACTATCATATCCTGAAACATTTGTATTCAACCCACACAACTCTATTTTTACAACGACTTACCTTTTCCATGTCTATCAATGTTACGGGGATATTCCTTCCAACCACCACCATCACTGTGCGGCCACAGTTATCCACACCTACAAAAGAAAGAAAAATATGCCTCTAAACTTCTCTCAGTCAAGCCAGGTTTTGAAGTTGGTCCCTTTCAAACCAGATAGATCCAGCCACAGCTCAGAATTTTTGCAATGCATGTGGTTTCCATCTTAACAGAGGATATATGCTTAGAGTTACTACTCTCACAATACCAGCAGCTATTCTGAGCCAAAAGACGAGGGTGCATCACATCCTAAACTTAAGTCTCAAGGGCAGCATTTTTACATCGCCCATGTAGTTCACATTTATCTAAATCTCAAGTAATAACGTGGTTTTTATTTTAAAAAAAAGCTTCACTTGCAGTTCTACCACCAAAGCAAACTTCTTCCAAGAAATAAAGCTCTGAAATCTAATGCACAGATTGTCAGAGCACACCTTATGGATGACATGCAGCCCACAGAGCCTTGTTTAAGGCAAACAAAAGAATTTAAAGTTGCAGCTACGGAGTGAAAGGTATCACACAGCCCTGATATTTGCACAGAGATCAAGGAATGTATCTGGACTTTCAGGTGGCCAAAGATAGCAGCCAAAGTGCTGAACAGATGTTCTCTGCAGAAACACAGTGATACTTCTGAGAGCCTGACTACTTGCCTATTTCTTCCTGTCATGGTGCAAAGCAGCAATAAGCCACAAATAAGCAATAAGCCATGGCAGATTTTGACATCCAAGTGTGATGCTACCTAAAGAGTTAAAGTCAACTGAAGATGACAGGTTCCCCATCTTCACTTCTCAGGCTGCAAGAACCTATTATCTTCCACAGAAGTCTCCATTGGGTTGTTGATTCTGCCCTTAATCTCCCCACCTACTCAACTCAAGGCTGCAAGATCTGCTGCCCATGGTACTTGGCCATTAGCACTAGGAGTCAGAGAGCAGAGTAACATATACCTAACCTGATGGAAACAAAGCAAGTCAGTTGGTTCAGGAAAGCTGCATTAAAAGTTGCTTTGGTAACTGCTTATTCTCTGCACTGATCATCTGAAAGCAACATTCACCTTTTTGTAACAAAAGGGTGGAGATAGTTCTTCGTTTGGTCTCAATTATCTCACACAGAGCACCTTATGCATTGGCTTTATCTATCAGTATTTATTTACATCTAAAGTTACAGATAATTCAGGATATGCATGTATCCTCAGACTTTTAAAGCAGAGCAGTTTTGGAGTTTACTATGCAGTCTTTCAAGCCAATCAAGACATAATTCCTGCTTTACTGCAGAGGTGCTGCCTAGTTCTTGGCCAGGCTTCTAGCTTAATAACATGAGGTATTATATACTCAACTCCAAAGAAAGTATTAGGTCTTTGTTTTGTATTTTTACTTTAAGACAATGTACATCAGTCATCAGTACGCTGAACTTACCTGTCTGGTACAAGGCTTTAAGAGAAGCAATATCAGAGAGGTCTTCAGCTCTTGCCTGACACAACCAGCGATTATAACTAGAAAGTTAAAAACATCTGGTCAGATCTGATTCCCCCTTTGGATTAGCATTAGAAGCCCAAAGAGGTATATGGGAAGGGAAGGACAAAACAAGCTCTTCCTGACTTAGCCCTCTCTTTAATGTTGTGGTTTTCTGACCTATGGAGTAACTATCAAGTTCTGAAAGAAAGAAGTGTTGGGAGGGGGAAAAAAAAAAAAAAAAAAAAAAATTCAGTGTTCAGTGCCTTAGTTACATATCTAGTGATTTTCACTGGAGCGATGAATACACACCAACTGGTAACTATAGTGGTATTCTATTTGGGCTGAAAACATCTCATTTTTTTTTCCCCATTTATAATAAATACTTCAGTGACAATGTTTAAAAAAATAGGGGAAAAAAAAAAAAAAAAGAAGAGACTTGCTTCACAAAGTCTAGAAGTCAAACACAACTATGTAGCAACCAGTGTCACATATGGCTTTTTTTATTATTTCTCCTGTGAATGGTGAACAACTCAGCGCCTCATCTGACAAAATAAGCCAAGCATCCTGCCTCAGGAAGACTCCAGCATGGAACAGGCTTCTAAGAAAGTGACTGCACATTAGGGTTAACGGGGCAGGGGTGCGGAAAAAAAAGGAAAAAAGTCCCAAACCATCTCAGCATTCATTTGTTTATCATTCTGTTTTGAAAGATGGAGGAAAAATGTTTTGCTTTCTGCCCAGACCCTCAGGAGCAAGCGAGCAGTTTTGAAAGCAGACAACTCCACTACAAAAAGTGGTGACAGAACAGTGACATCTTACGGCAAAGAAATAAGCCGGCTGGTCGGATGCACTGGGTGTGCTAGTGGGTTCTATCACTGGCTTCCCTTTTCCTCCTACTGCCCCTTTCCTTCAGGCCAAAGAGGCTACCACAGCCATCCATGGTGACACGAGATTTTATCTGTATTTCCTTGCCAGAATATTAGGTTTTACAGGTAACAAAATCATCATCAGGGCCGGTCCTCTGAACAGCTAGCTAATCCAAAACATTCACACAGACAAGGAAATTCTCACTTCCTCTGATGCTGTTTTTGCAGCGCTGCCTCTGACAACTGTCCCTGAAGGATGAGGCGTCTCTGTTTGTCAACGTCTCCCTCCATGCGGGCAAAAGCATGGGAACCAATGAAAGACAAATCTGCCTCCAAACCCTCTTCATCTGAAGCATCTGCAATAGAAATGAAGGTGTGTAAAATGTCCAAGCTGTGTACAAGACAGCAATGCTGCTGATTAACTGCTATATATCTCAGCGAGCTGACCCAGTTTCATACTACAAACTAACACAAAAACCCATCATATACCATGATGTGGCTCTGATATCTCACCAGTAGCACCGAGAGATTACAGCATATGATTGATAACTATGGACTCCCTTAAAATATTGGTTTGCTTGGAAACTAACTGGGCAAGTCCTAGTCATCAGTTTGTAACAAAGGGATAATGGTTCACTCCCTCAGAGGATAAGGTCTGGAGAAAGAGACTTGGGCTTTACAGTTGTCCTGCTTGTCACAGGGGGGAAAAATAAGTACACAGAAGTACAGATGCTGCAGCTTTAACCAGTTCAGAAGCTATACGGTAGAACAGGCTCACTTCATTTTATATCATTGGCACTGCTTGAACAGATGCTGTCGACCTGGCAGTAAACTGGGTTTAGTTATTTTTATAGTATTCATACTAATTGGCCACAGCTGCAAATACCACTCTAACCAGCAGTTTGGATGGGGGGGGCGGGGGGGGGCACGGAAAAAAAGATTGGAATCTGATCAGTAGGCTTAGGTACATCAGGTATCAAACTGACCAGGAAAATTAAGTTGTCTGTATCCTCTATGCATATGCACCCTT
This sequence comes from Caloenas nicobarica, assembly GCF_036013445.1. Lineage (NCBI taxonomy): Eukaryota > Metazoa > Chordata > Aves > Columbiformes > Columbidae > Caloenas > Caloenas nicobarica. The sequence continues at coordinate 89,266,565 of NC_088245.1, read as the reverse complement.
ATCCCAACTGGCCATGCAAAAGCAGAACACTTGTGAAACCCATTCAAAATTACCTGCTTTTGATAGTTTAAGGCTTCATCTGAAGAAGTGTAAAACTTCCATAGCACTGCTCAAAAAATATGGCAGAACATGCCAGATATGCCCATTTATATAGGAAATTGTTTTGCCATACATATCTCACCTCCTCAACCCTGACATCTAAGCAAACTCTTTACAAACACACTTCTTTCACTGAGCATTAACAGCCATTTTGCAAACACTGGTCTCTGTGTTGATCTAGTTCCTCTGTCTTTTAGAGAGTTTCTGCCAGTTTTCATTGAGCATCTACTAGTTTAATGCATGTGCTGTATCAACAGAATTTTATAATTGGAGACATTTGCTAATATATAAGCAACGTTTGGCTAATATGTAAGCTAGACCATTAACAATGATGGTCTTTTTCAGTTACAGGGCTGCACAAGATTCTACAAAAAACCTACAAAGTTCCTAATCACCTTGGAAGAAAATTTGCAAAGGGTATGAACTACCCCACCTCTCCCTGCAAAGAATGAAAGAGACAGAACAGCAGCTCTACCACATCCTCTAACTGCACCACTCTACACAATAAGGCAGAAAGCAGAAGTTACTGCTGTGGAACACATGAAGCTAATGAGGCAGCTTGAAAACTCTCTTCATCAGAGCCTGCCTTGGGTGAGGTGAGAAGACATCTCTGCTTCTCATGTGCCTTTTCTGTTTTCCCATTGACTTTCACACAGAGATATTTATTCCAAGTTTCGGTTAAACTCACCATCCGGAACACCCGGCTTTTCAGTAATCCTGATCTGCCGCTCTGGTACTACAGGCTCCCCTTCTGCATTGCCAATATCTGCAGGGAGGTAAGGCAAGGATTGTATCTCTTCTTCCAACGATCTTGGAAAATACAGAGGCATCAGCTTCTGGTAAGTGGCCTACAAATAAGAAAAATGCGTGAAGATCTATCACGCATCCTTGCTTTTCAGTTAAGTAACACCTGCCTTTATAGCAGGCACCTTCTCAGAGGTTTGGAGGCAAAGTATCACTTCCCTCAATGGCTTATTTTGGGCTGCTACCTGGCAACAAAGGCAGATAACCTTGACCAAGGTTAACTTTTTTTTGCCATACTGGCAAATGACCTTGAGAGGATCCTGCTTTAACCTGCATGAACTTGGGTAGATTGCAGATACTTTAGCTTTGTAATGAAGTTACAACATGCGTAGATGACAGAGTTCTGTGAAGGCTGCTTACATTAAAATGCACCACTACACAGATCATCTTTAGTGATCTGACTGGGAAAAAAGAGAAAGCAACAACCAAGAGAAACCCTCCCCACCTGGAGGAAAATAGTGAAAAATCTCTACCGAACATTGTAATACTTCACGTGTTCTCTCCAACTGATTAATTGTTTTAGAACTGTCAACAAATTGTTATTTTTCTCACCCAGATGCCACAGAACCTGATCACAGTGTGGGTGTTCTACCCAGGAACTGCCATTAGCAAGTCCGATACACAAGCAAAGTCAATATTCAAACTGCTACCATCTGTTTGAACACAGTTCATTAAATGTCAAGCCAGCAAGCAATGTTTAAGATGCTTGCAGGTGACCTGTGGGCATGCTAGACTGGCCTTTTTAAAGAACAAGGGAAGCAGCATTGTGTAAGGAGGAAATCTCATATGGGGAATTTCCGTTCTGGCTGGCAGATACCATCCAGCACAACTCCATGCTAGAAGGTCTAGTATCAGCTCCTGTTTATGGCTTAGGAACATGGAAGCCATAAGTGGAAAGATTCTGAACATGCCCATAGTGACTGCTAAGAGCATAAACAGTTCTGGGAAAGATGCTATGATAGTCAGAGACAGACATGGTGGAACAAAAAGTCTGTGCAAACCAGGATGATCTGAAGGGGAAATCTAAATCCAATTCCACAATGTGGGAGTTAATACTGCTCCAGAAAGGACCACGCATGTCCATGAATTTTGGTGGAATGAACATCAGGGAGATACCTCTTCAAGCTCAGAGACTGCAAACACCACCTTCTCCAGAGTCTCTCCATGAATCTCCAGGAACCTTCTAACTGTGCCTGCAAGGAATAAGATTAAATATAGTCAGTAAAACACGAGGAGATATCAACACACATGACTACAAGTAAGGATATCAACGGAGTGCAGAACAGAAAGAGAAATATCTCTCTCTCCTCATACAAAATTGCTCCACAGGTTGTACACAACTGTGATTAAGTGGTAGTTTAATGCACCAAATGGGTTGTACATATTGGAAGTTCCATCTCCATTCTCTCCTATTTCTTACTCTAGAGATGCATAAAAAAAAAGGGAAAAAGCCTCTGTGATTTTAGCTTAATACCAGTTTGTAGAATATGATCCTAAAGACCTAAAAAAAAAAAAAAAAAAAAATCAAGCCAAATCCTTCTATTACAGCCCTGTGCAAACTGCCAAAACCAGATGATCCTAGAACAAGTCATGGTGCCCTCAGTTATCAGGGAAGCAAGATGATAAGCAAGCCATAGCAGAAGCTGGTACAAGGCAGAGTCAGCTGCACAGAACCTCAGGGGTCGGCTATGCCAAAGAAGCACATAAAAATTATATTTGCAAATCATGAGAGAATTTATTACATATTTTTTCACTCCCCCAAGCTTTAGCATAATCCAGGGACACATACAAGTTCCTAGCTGAGAAGAAAAAATGTTTTGCAACCAAGCTTCCAGTCAGACATGTCCTTGTACAGATGCAATAATCTGACATGGCAGGATTTTACAGTGCTTGAGCTGCAATAATCATGACACGTCAGGATTTTCAAGTGCTTTCCTGTCAGACTGTAAAGAGAGAGTGCCCAAACAAAGATTGGTCTAGCAGTATCCATCAACTGGCATCTAGCCCTACAGAGACAAGAGAAGATAACAACAACGGAAAGAAGTCTACTCTACAAAGACTACATCAGCATGAGCTTTTCAAGAAACAACAGTTCAGGAGACAAAAGAGCTATTAATATTTTCAAATACTTCTGTACAGAAATTTGTGTAATTGGGTTGACCTGCAAGACTACTTTACAGGACAAATGCAGGTGTGCAGTTCCACAGCAGTTTTCTGAACCTATGTGAGCAGAAGTTTTCAGTTGTCTCATGAAACAGGCAGATAGCAGAGAAAACAACAGAAAAATCTCTTTGTCTGGTGTCAGCACCTCTGCTAAGCAGAGGGTAAGAAAGATTTCTCCAGTCAGCTTGCACAGCAAGACGAAAACCCACTCTTCCCACTTGCAACAACTTTCCTATTGTGCAGGAGTACCATGCAGGAAGATCCAAGGACTGGGTGCTGGTAGTGGAAATCAGACAGGAGCAGGCAAATAGAAGTGAAAAAGTCGAAAGAGAAAAGAAAGAACCAGGCAGGTATTGAACATTATTCTCTGAGAACTTTTCTATTAAGTATTTTCAGCCCAGGAACTTTTCTGATTTGTTTCTAGTAACCTTCATTTTTTTCCTTTAATATAGTTTTCTCTTGAACCCAAACAAGTTTGCAAACTTTTAGCATCTACAATGCTTTTTGGTAAGAAGTTCCAGATAACAAATAGTGTATGCATAAAAACCATTTCCCCTTGTTTGTTCTGAAGCTGGTTCATACTAGCATTGTTTGAAGGTTCTTATTTTGGAAGACAGTGAATAGCTGATTCCTAGTCACCGTTTTCATGCCAGTCATGAATTTACAGACATTTATCACACTCCCTTCAAGATCAGTGTATTCCAGTCTGAAAAATATTTTAGCTTACTTAGCTATTTCTTGTCTTTCCCTATTCTTGTTGACTTCCTCATCTTGCAAGGAAGTTGGACTAGATGACCTTTAAAGGCCCCTTCCAAGCCAAACTATTCTGTGATTCTATTAATATATTCTTTTTGAATGCACAGCTTTAAGGGGTTGATGACAAGGCATAGCATTCTTCATTTTGTTGTGTCTTTCTTAGCTTGCTGTTTTGAATTCCAGTGAGCTGTTTTCATGCAACTGTAATATTATAATATCAAGATTTTTCTCCCTAGGATTAGCCCATCATTTTGCATGTGAAGGCAGAAGCACATAGGGGTGGGTCAGTGGGGGAAGAATATCACTTCATATTTTGATATGCTGATGACACTAAAATGGCAGATTAAATTCACTCTGTTGTTTTGAGGTCCAACTACAACTATTCACAGCAAGGCCTCATCTTTGCTATTCTGAATAATCTTCTATTACCAGCAAACTCTCTTGCCTCATTGTTCAACAACTTTTCCAGGTTATTAGTGAATATATTGAAAACTGCAAGTTCCAGCACAGTTTCCCATGGATCTTACTGATTACCTTTCAACAGAGAAAGCATCATTTGTTTTTATCCTCCATTTCCTGATCAATCATGGAAGGTCTTGCCTTTTTACAGCCTCTGATAAACTATAGCCCCCTAAAAAAAAAAAGGTTTTCCCATATCAACAGCAGTCTGTCAGAGGTAAGGGATCTGCTGAATATGGCCATCCAGTTTACATCACTTTCCAACAAACTTACGCAGTGCTATGTGGGTTGCATCTTCCAAGGGGTAGCATCTTTTCAGAGAGTTAATGACACAAAATCCTACGGAGCACATTGCCTGTTCCCTGAAATCCAGAAAGAGAAAAACAAATGAATAGACCGTCAGATGAGAAGAAATGTCTGTCAGTACAGTAGATAACACCAGTTCTCTTCTTCCTGCCTCTATGCAGCAGCAACCCTCTTCCAGGTTTTTGCAGAAGGATTCTTTCCTGGCAAGAGGCATACGTACCAGCGCTAAGCAGATAAGAAGAGAACCATTAATGATTCCATACCATTTCCCCTCATGTTTTTTCTCAGATTTCTCCTTCCACCTGAGCAACATTGTTCCTTCAATTTCTCATATCCTGAATTAATTTCTTCCCTCAAGCTCCCTGCAATCCTTTCCAAAATACTTTCCTTCATGTATAAGATTGTCAGTGAGGAGAAGGAGGGGAAAAGAAGGTGCTCTTTATTGCAAACATTCTCCAGTTCCTCCACCTGACCTATCACTTATCATAGAATAGTTTGGGTTGGAAGGCACCTTCGAAAGGTCATCTAGTCCACCCCCCCTTCAATGAGCAGGGACATCTTCAACTAGATCAAGTTGCTCAGAGCCCTGTCCAGCCTGGCCTGGAATGTCTCCAGGGATGGGGCATCTGCCACCTCTCTGGGCAACCTGTGCCAGTGTTTCACCACTCTCATTGTCAAAAATGTCTTCCTTCTATGTAGTCTAAATCTTCCCTCTTTTAGTTTGAAACCATTACCTCTTGTCCTATTGTTACAGGCCCTGCTAAAAAGTTGGTCCCCATCTTTCTTATAAGCCCCCTGAAAGGCCAGGATAAGATCTCCCCAACACCTTGTATTGTCCAGGCTAAACAGCCCCAACTATCTCAGCCAGCCTTCATAGGAGAGGTGTTTCAGCCCTTTGATCATCTTTGTGGCCCTCCTCTGCACCTGCTCCAACAGATCCACCTCCTGTTGGGGACCCCAGAGCTGGACACAGGACCCCAGGTGGGGTCTCACCAGAGCAGAGGGGCAGAATCACCTCCCTCGACCTGCTGGCCACTTGTTTTGTTAGAGGTCAGACACAGACCAAGGTGGCTTACTCAGTCCTAGCTACGATGAGACAATCATTGGCATGGAGTGATACAAACTTTAAGATCAGTAAGATGCTTCAGACAGAGTGCCACATTTTTAGAAGAGTAAAGCAAAGGTGTTGCCAACAGTTGTCAGATGTGAGCAAGCAGAGAGTTGGTAGACAATTTGACAAGCATCAAAAGTTACTCTAGATAATAGCTTGACTGAAAGGCACTCAAAATTCAGTAAGCAGAATTATTAGAATTTTTAAATTGTTTTTCAAATGTTCTTCACGTTGCTTGTTAACTTCCAAGGCAGAACAAAACTGGCACATACTAGAAACCTTAGTTGTAATCTTAATTATGAAACAGTTACTGTAACGCACACTGTAAACAGCACTGTAACGCACAGTCCAGATTGGAAGAATTTTTAAGTATATTTTGACATTGCTCTTGTTCAGGTATTTTTTGTGACTGCTACCATTACAATAGCCATCACAGGAGAAGAACAGAATACAGGACAGAACAGTGAAAAATAGAAAGCAGAAAGATCAAAAAACCCTGTTAGCTAAGAGGAAGTAGAAAATACCACAGATGTAACAGGAAAAAGTACAAACCCATCTGCAGCAACTGTTGATTTAGAAATAACCTTCCACCCTGACTCAGAATTTTAGATAGCTGTCGTACAAAAGCAGAGAGGCCAAATGTATGAAGCAACAGAGCAGCCAGATCTGCCTGCAGACGCATGAAGTTGCTGCTTGAGCAACGTCATTTGAAGTTTTTCACAGCATGGAGCCCAATTCAGTTGTCAATGCTCCTTGTCCTCAGAGCAACTGAATGCAGCACAGCTCTGGCTACACTTTTCCAGAACTTGAACCAGCTCAGATCTCTCTGCACATTTTATCTGCACCACAACACAGATAACAGGCGAGAAGTATACCATGAAACCACTAACGTTCTTATACTTAACCAAATCCAGTATATGTGAGAAGACATTCACAGCCATTTGACCTCTCTGCAGACCCAACTGTTTAGGAACAGAGGTGCCATGGATGGCAAACCCTCACATAAGCTGTTGTGTGCGTACTTTGCAAGCTGCAGAACATTGCGGTAACAGCTGTATAGAGAACTCTCCGCAGCTGTGCGATACCGGCTCTTGTATTTGGGTCCCACTGTGTGAATGATGAAACGTGCAGCCAAATTAAATCCTTTGGTAAGTTTAGCCTCGCCTGTCCTGCACCCTGAAAAAAATAAACACAAGGATAAATGCCAATGTCATGATAAGAAAGCTAAAAGTGTTCAACCCCTTGACTTCCTCTAGAGTCAGACAACTCCACTTCATATATAGAAATCAGTGGTTCAGACATAAAATATTAAGGATAGCATTCTATCTCATAACAGCTGCTTAGTATCACCTAGTTAGATTGTGGAGGTGAGAGCTGTACTCATTCCACTCTATTTTAAAACTATGCATACAACGACAAAGCAGAAGTTGCTAGAAATGCTGTCTTTATCGTCATGCTTACTAGGCTACATACAGAGCAAAAGGGAGAAATGATTTAACAGCATGCAGAGAACTGATGCACAGATTTGCTATACAACCAGCAATAAAAAGTCCTTCTGAATTTAACAACTTACTTGGGGACATGGCTTTTTCGATAAAGGACTACAGGTCTCCTTAATTAAACCCACCAGCTGTTGGCAAAGCTGTTAAAAATGAATATATCAAGCACTTGTTCCACCTCTGCTCCCAGAACAAGGTAGCTTGCTTTGTTTTGCAAGTTCCTCCATGCCCACGAGGCAGGAGTATGATTCTCATGGAGATCATACTTACTTGACAGAATAGGTGCCTTGTCTGAAGGCAAGGAAGTTCAAACACCACATTTGATTGTTCCCTTCACAGCACCCTCCAGTTAAATACTCTAGGATCATTTACAACATTCTAGCATACATCTCTTCACCTCTTTTTGGTTTTGACTACTCTTTGGCTATCCCCTGCAAGTTAGTCATACTTAATTTCTGTAATTTTTTGCAAGGGAAATCAATTTGTCAGAAGTCTTGATAACATTCATAGACCCCTCTATTCCCTTCAGTTTGTCAGTACATTCCTGATAATGAAACAGCTACTGTGTTTGAAGTCTGTTTTTTTTCCAGAACCTGGAAAGGCACCTGGAAGAAAAGTCTGCTAACTCTTCCCTTCTTCATCCAAATCTAGTCCACTCCAGTCCTGGACAGCTGAAGAAGCACTTCTAATCTTTATCTTTCACTGTCCTCAAAGACAAGCATTTTCCACCTTCTTCCTTCTGCTTGTACAGCTGCACTTCAGCTTTCTGATCAGTCTGAAAAATAATAACTTCACTGGATTAACTTTCAACCTGATTGTACAGGTTGCTAGTGCCCACCAAAAGGAATGAGACGTGAACAAGAGGCTGCGACCACCGTTCTGGCAGCAGCACTGCAGTAGCTTGGCTTAAGTCAATCACAAAGCTGCCCACTGAACAGAAGCATTCACCTTTCCCACTCCACTCTGTTCTTGTGGTGCTCAGGCAGGCTGTTTATCAGCGCACATGAAAGCATATTTTATGGCAAGAGACATTCTACGTTGAGAACCTCTCTTACTCAAAACTTTAATCACAGCTTTTTAATGGCAGCAACCTGTTGCCTTTAAACCAACATCTCACAAACTTTTTGATCCTATAAATCACATCATTAGCTTCTACAGACCTCCACCTTGTTTCTTCTGGGTTAATCAGAAGGAATATAACAGCACACTACAAACTAAGCACACTCTTCTGAATTACTGTACATCCTCTAAGACACCTCAGCTCAATACAGTAACTAAATAAGCACAATACTGAAAGAGTAGAAGATAAAACTGAAACAATATATCAGACATCAAGTTACTGTTCTTTCTCCATGGTCCATGTAAGTCACACAACTTCAAAGGAACAAGTAAAGGCTTCTAGGAAAAACTCTCTCGTGAAAAAGAATGAAGTAAGTTTGAGGTATAGTTGTAAATTCATTGGGGACACTCATAAATTCAGACAACCAGATGTGGCATCAGTAATCTCTAACTACACTTACATCACTCTTAGTACTTCCCAATGCCTTCTGCCTGGAGATCTCTACAAAACTTATAAAACTAAACCAAACAGCAAGTATTATTCTTATTTGAGGATACAGGGCGAGGTGAGCTAGTAGAATGAGCTGCACAAGGTCAAGGTCTGTGGCAAAGCTGGGAACAAAGTCAAGATCTTTTATTTTTTAACCAATGAGATTTCAAACATTAGAACAGCTTCTCTCCAGGTTTAAAATGGAAAGTCTGAATCCTCCATATACTGTGTGCAGCACAGAAAAAGTCTCACTGGAGATTAAGACTACTATGCATGGCTGTTACAGAAGGTCTTTATTAGACTGCAACAAGTATGTGCTGATAAGGCAAGTATATTGCAAGCACTTCATTTGGAAGCCTGGACCCTCGGCTATAGTATTTCTGTGTTAATCAAAACTATGCGCTGTTCCCAGGAACACACAAGTTAACTGAGCCTTAATGAAAGCACGAGCCTTTGAAAGGTCAGCACATCACATGCTTTAAGATCTTGATTTTTCTTGAAGTCTATGAAGTATAAATATATATCAAGCAGTGGAACTAAAACAGGAGAGAACTAACTGAAAATCACCACTGCACCCATTTTACAGCTTTAGAGCAAGGACCATACATTTTCACTTTTTCCTCCAAGACCATTATCCTACAAAAAAGTTCAGGGTTAGATGGGAAAGAACACAAAAAGGAGGCAGAGGTGACAAAAGCATCATAAACAATTTCTTAACTAAGCTCCCTTTCATTTCTGCTACCGTGACAAACACATTAAGGGTGCACAAAACCCAAAGCTGTAACCCAACCTCTTTCCTCCCCAATGCAACATGCCAGTAGAATGTCACAGAACTGATTTCTGAAAACCTCTTCTCACAAGATCAAAAGGAAAATGTCGCGTATGATGCTCATGAGCCTGCAGAATGCACTACTGAGAGAAGACATCAGCATCTTCACAGGGTGCAGGATGCAAAACTACATAAAATCCAGCATGGTAAAAGGGAATTTATGAAGCTAAGACCAGCTTTCACAAATAACTCCATACAGAACCAACAGTTCTCAAATTTTAAGGACTCCTTGAAGGTCATCCTTTTCTTCACACCTCGCAGTGCACACAAGAACCCCAAGTTTATTTTCAAAGAGTTCTGGTATACATAGCAGGATCTTCATTATTCTGTAACATCTGCTGTATTTTAACTTTCACTCAAAGGACACACGCTGACTTTTCCTCTCCTAGGAAATGGTTACTCTTCCTCCTGTTTTACTTTGAAGTTACTCACAAAATGCAAGGTGAATCAGCAAAATATGACTTTATAAAAACAGGAGATGTTTATTCAATTGTAGTTTAAGCTACTGAGTGTTTATATTAGAAATACTATGGTGCTTCTATTTGTTACTACACAATAAGATAGACCTGTTACCCAAGAGAGTGAACAGTGCTACTCAGTGATGAGCTGGGTCTCAAAATTCAGCTCAGTATGATAGTTACTAGAAACGTGAATTCTTAACTGCGAATTATATCAGACTTCTGCATGACCTTGGGTAGCTATAAACTCCTTGTTCCTCACACACAAAATAAGAAAACTCTTATTTTCATAGGCACTGGGCATTCAGCAGGCAATGGGAATAAATCTGAGCATGTGTAAATGTCATTATCAGCCATAAACTCTGCTAAGGTAAAGCAAACCTCATCCATTTCCAGATTAGCCTTCCATTAGGGATGGTCCTGTAACATTCTAATAAAGCAACGTGGTGTGTAGAAGTGGCAAAGGAACCAAACAGTTGAAGACGACACTAAGACTTTTAGACATGCAGTGTTTTATCACTCCATTTATTGTTGCCATAATGACCTGAAAGACTGTCTATGTATATTAATAGCCTGAAAGAGGATACACAAAGTGTATATTGGAACTCACTTAAATTTCTGCAATGGTGAACTTCAGTGCCCCTCTTCCACAGTGTGTACACACTGAACAGGATAAGAGTAAACTCTGAAGATGTACAAGACTTGTCCCTCGAATAAAAGCTCTGATAAGCTAACTACTCTAAGTGGCTTCACATAACAATAGGAATTATCGTATCACAAGGGTTCAGCAACTCAAATATCTGCCACAGATTTTCAGTTATATGTAACTTGAATAGCATTTTCCTCATTTATTTTGCATTAACATCAGATGGGGGCAGTGGGGAGTGGAAAAGCTATACCTTGATTTTAGCCTATGCCCAAATCCTGGTGGTTTGCACTACATAAGGACAGCAGTTTTCAACAGGATAAAAATGTTTCCAGTCACTTACCTTTGAGCTTCTGGAGTTCGTCCCTCAGGTCAGGCCCAGCATGCATGAATATACTTTCAGACACAGGATTCTTATCAGTGAGAGACTCATTACTGGTATTTACTATGGCTGTGCAGTTCAATAACGCTACATCTCCTTTCCTAAGGAAACAAGGAAACAGCTTATTGCAGGCTAAATGTAAAATTAAGCAGGATATTCTCAAATAAGGGCTGATAAGCAAGGAAATGCCAAGTTAAAGGAAAAGCATTAACAGTACTCCAGTGCCCACATGGTGTAGTACCCTGACCCGCTCACCATGCAGAATCATCCTTTGCCTCTAACTGACAAGGATAGATTGGAAACAACACATCATTTCCTTAAAAACTGCCAGCCTCAACAGTAACTTAGTGATGTATGTAGAAAAGACAGTGTTGTAGTTTTACGTATAGCAGTTTAAGTAGCAGAACATGTGACACAGTGTGCTTAACTGATGGAGTGTAATGTATTAAAAAAATGGATTCTCTCTTGGAGATAAGAGGACAGTCCTTGTGGTATTTTACTTTTAGAACTTTAACAATTTTTTCAATGCACTTTCTTTAGTCCGCATACACACTATCCGGGGCATCTTTGCTGCTGTTGCTCTTCCTCAGACCACTGAGGATCTAGAACGACACTGCAGCTAGACAAGTTTTCATTGCTTTTGTTCTGAAATTGTGAACCACATTCATTCTTCTGTCCGAGGATCAGACATGCAGAAGATAAACAAAGCAGAGATGCACAGGAGACAATGGAGTAGCAGAACTCTGACCTGCTTTTTGTCACAGCAGCAGCCATTAGAGATTTTGGAAGAGCATAGGAAGGGAAATAAAGATTCCCACACACTGGGAGAGATCCAAATAACAGTTGAAATTGCGCCCATTTATTACACCCAAGCTCAAGTCACAAGAGATGTTTAATGTTTTACTTCTCTCCTTCTTTACTTAATCAGGTTCAGCAAATCCATGAACAGTCCCATTTCGTGCATGTATGAACCAGAAGGAGGTTCAGGCTGATCCCTGAATCTGTGTTCCTGAGCAAACCTCCTCTTTTCATACTGATTAACAAAGAGTTTCTCATCTAGAGAGCAGGTTTGAGTGTCTGACTTATAGGAGAGAAAAACTGATGGAGTAAGTTCACCTCAGCACACTGCACTTTATCAATAGATTTTGGTAGAAAACCATCAAGATAGAACACAGAATGAAAGGAGAGAAGGGGAAAAAAAAAATAGTTCAAAGCAAGTCACAAGAACCACATGAAAGAAAAATACTGATCTAAAACAGAAAAGCAGAATAAAGTCAGTAAAGAAAGAAAAAAGCTACTACACAGGAAGTATATATTTTAAAAATTTAAATAATTGTATCAAAATGCCTGATTAGGTTTTGATCTTAAGCATACATGACAGTAGGAAGTACAGCGGCAGTCTGCTGCATCAGACAATGACTATGAACACGCAATTTATAACCCATAGTGGAGCAAATCTCAGACTCGCAGATTTACAATGAACAAAACATTATTTTCTTCCCAGACAAGTATGTTTGATTCAAGAAAAGAAGGTCTGAAGGGTTTCTTCTATAGCAGTGATTGTCACAGAAGGCACTCAGATCCCGCAGTAAATGGAGAGGTGATGACAAACACACCAGAGCCATACGGAACTTACCATAAGATTATTTTCGCATTGATGTCTTTCCTGTATGGAAAAGGTGATCTAATGTCAACTTGAGCTTTTTGAACAGGATTTTGGTGAGAGTCCAGCTGCTTAGCTTCATAGGCATCAGTCCAGCCTGGCAGACTGTCAACATCCACAAACTGGGAAGGAGCACCCAAGGGATCCATGGAATGGAAACAATGACTCCTCTCCTCTGTTAACTTGTCACACTCCAATTCTCACTGGAGTTTTCCAGGTGCTTTAAAGGAAGAAAATCAAATCAGGTCACCAGCTGCTCACTAAGAGTAATTGCCACAGAGCCGGACCTTTCACAAGGCTGCAACACAATTACAGTGAGCAGAAAACAGAAAAATAGGTTCGCAACTCAAACACTCTCTGTTTTGTTATTCGTATGCAAAAAAGGAATGTAAATACTTGCAGTAAGACAAACCTTTTCCCATAGTGCAAGACGAAAACACCTTCTCTATTAAATTGGTCCAGCTGGCTTGTGATCTTGCATTTTGAAAATGCTGAACACAAATTCCCAAGTATAAAAAGGACCTTGGTCTTTTTGAAAACTATTATTTATCAAAACAAAAAGCAAATTTGTAGCTGGGTAAGTATAATTTCTTCCTTCAGAAATTTTGGTCTAGTGCTGGATAATACTTGAAAACAAAACAAAACCACAAAACAAAACAAACAACAAAAAAATAAACTATCCTCCCCTCCAAATTACAACAGCAAAAGCCCTAAGCAGAAAAATACCCCTTACAAACAAACCAATGAAAACATGCTCCCTCCCCCCACATTGTACAGTTGCAGTTCAGTGAATTTTGAAGCGCTGCAAATATGACTTACATTGCTTAATTCTTACAGCCGTGCACGCAGGCACGAAACTCCTTCACCCAAAAAGGTTTTGCAAGAAAGATTAAACACGCAAATTTGAACACTGCCCATTGAACTTGCAGACTAAACTCTGCCATCTGACTGGTTTTTTAAGGCTGAGATAACACTAGTTGCTAGATAAAGACTCAAACTCCCCAAAACATACTTTTCAATTGCCAGCATGTAACACTTTGCCTACTGCATTTTCACTTTAACTGCTAAACCACACTAGTGAATTAAGCCAGTACAAACGCACTCATATGGGTAGCTTCAGTTAGTCACGTACATGCCTACTGTTTAGACTTTCTCACATGTTAATAATTTATAAGTTCTGAAAATACAATATCCGCAAGAGATAATTCAGAAACAGAAATGAGAAAATATATTCATTAGCTACCAAAAAAACCCACCCAACAACAAACAAACTTGAACTAAGGGGTAATAAAATCCAACACTAGGACAAAGACGGCCATAAGAGCAACTAAATAAGAATTTTGCCACGAAGGGCTGGAAGAAAAGCCATGAACGAGAAGGTAAGAGCAGTTAGACTGGCGCCATCTCATCTACAACGGTGTCTTCCCTGTGGCGAACAGCCAAAACCAGGGGTCCAAGCAGGAGGGCAAGATGCAGGAAAAGAGGGGTGCACACAAGCTCCCGTGCTCATTCCCCCGACCTGCGGCAGCGGCGGCCCCTCGGGGATGCTGGGCTCGGGACGGAGCGCTGCCAGCGGGACTCCGGGCGCTCAGATCCCCCCGGAGGGCGTGTCCTGCCCGGGAGGAGGCCGCTGTGTCCTCCGCCTCTCACAACCCACCGCCCGCACCCGGGCTGCCGGCAGCCCGCACCGCCGGGGACCGGCCCCCCTCACACCCGGCCCCTCCCAGCGCGGAACCGCCGCCACCGCCCGGGGCAACTCACGGGCAGGCCGCGCCGCCGCCAGCCCCGCCCGGCCCGAGGGTCTCAGTCGGCGCCGCTTTGGCGACATCACCCAGAAAAGCGGAGCGGCCGCCGGGCGCTTCCGTTTCCGGGAGTAGCCCCGCCCCCATCCCGCCCTCCCGCTGCCCGGCCCCGGGCCGCCCGGCCGCCGGCTTCATTGCCTCACTTCCGGTAAGGACTCTCTCCGCGCCCGTTCCGACACACTTCCGGCCGCGGCGGAGGGCACAGGCGCCGGGCACGTGCGGCGGCCGTTGCACCGGCCGGGCCGCCCTCAGCGCCTCCCCCCGCGCCGCCATGGGGCTCACCCGGCAGTACCTGCGGTACGGGCCGGCCGCGCTCTTCGGGCTGGTGGCCAGCGCCAGGGGCAACGCGGCTTTCGTGGCGCTGCGCGGCGAGCGGGGCCGTTACGTGGCCGTGCCGGCCTGCGAGCACGTCTTCGTCTGGGACACGCGGAAAGGAGAGAAGGTGAGAGCGGGGCCCTGCCGGGGCGGCGGGGCGGGGGTGCGGGGGCGGGGCGTGTAGTGGAC
Organism: Caloenas nicobarica; assembly: GCF_036013445.1. Taxonomy (NCBI): domain Eukaryota; kingdom Metazoa; phylum Chordata; class Aves; order Columbiformes; family Columbidae; genus Caloenas; species Caloenas nicobarica. Next base: position 89,251,535 of record NC_088245.1, on the reverse strand, counting down.
GATTTTGGACCGCCTGGAGCAAAGCTGTCTGTGGTAGTGGGTTGCTTTTTAAGGGACCTGTCGCCCCCGCAGCTTCCCAACTTTTTCTGTAGTCTGGGCACACCCTGGGGTTTGCTTGTGGTGCGAGTCTGCAGCTCTGGGTGCGCCCTGGCTGAATCTCACTGCTGGTCCGGTGAGGTTGCCTTTGGTACCTTAGCTGGGGAGGAGTAATTACTGCCACAGCGACTGCAAAGTTGTTCACTGTTTACCTGGCGACCAGAGCAGTGCTGGGTGAAACAGCCACGTGGAGTTTGTGTTTTGTCTCTGGAACTGGGCTTCCAATGTGCAAGTTGTATCCTATAGCGGGTTTGTGAGCTGTAACTTTAAGGACTTTGGCACATGTTTCCTCCTGTCAGATGCTGAAGTCGCTTTAAGTAGTACTGTCCATCACAAACTGAATTCAGGATTTGCTTTACAGCCCGTGGAGTGGTGACTGCCGGCATGATGTTTGGAGGTGTTTTATCATTCTCGACTTCTTGTGCACTCAGTGGAAAAGCAGCTGTGTCCTATACCTGAAAAAGCAAGAGAGGATGAGTCAGGAAGAAGCTTTCAGACCTCACTCTCAAACAATGTTCCTTGCTCTGTGACGCTTAAAATGCAGGGGCAGAAATTTGGGCTTCTAAGTTCTAAGCTTCATTCTGCACCAGTTTCCTGTTTGTTTATGAGAAATCCTAGCTGCTGTCAGCTTTGTAAAATGAGGATAATGACACTGTATTCAGCACAGGAAGCTGAAAAAATTAACTTCTAAAGAGCTGGAAGTGCTTAGTTGGAAGTCAGTAGAAAAACTGAGTGTGTTCTTTCTGCTCTGTAAGTATCTGGTTCTGACATGCCATTTATCAACTTTATATGTGTTTTGTCTCCTAAAAATTGCAGGTTCTTATCCTTAAGGGTCTCAAGCAGGAGGTCAGTTACCTCTGCCCCTCTCCGGATGGGTTGCACTTGGCTGTTGGCTATGAAGATGGATCAATCCGTGTCTTCAGCCTCCTAAGTGGAGAAGCAAATATCACTTTCAATGGACACAAGGCTGCAGTTACAGCCCTGCAGTATGACCATCTGGGTGGCCGACTAGTATCTGGCTCAAAGGTGAGGATTAGAATCATAGAATAGTTTGGATTGGAAGGAACCTTCAAAGCTCATCTAGTCCAACCCCTCTGCAGTGAGCAGGGGCATCTTCAACTAGATCAGGTTGCTCAGAGCCCTGTCCAGCCTGGCCTGGAATGTTTCCAGGGATGGGGCATCTATCACCTCTCTGGGCAACCTATTCCGGTGTTTCACCACCCTCATTGTAAAGAATTTCTTCATTATGTCTAGCCTGAATCTTCCCTCCTTTAGTTTAAAACCATCACCCCTTGTCCTATTGCAACAGGTTCCAGGTTGCAAGTCTGGCAGACAAGCCCTTTCATAGAGATGCTCCATGAGAAAGCTGATGTGCACTAAAATATTTGGTATTTTAAGTGCCTGTAGCCAGAGGATGACAGTGAGAGGTGTTAGGGCTGCAAGACAGCAATGGATTTGGGGAGCCCAGGGCTGGGAGAGCAGCAGGGGCTGCGGGGCAGAAGTAGGTAGGGTACTAGTAGAGCTGTTGAAGGTGAAGGAGCTTGTGAGGTCAGGAGTAGCAAAACTGACTCAAGCCAGGGCAGAGGTGCTTTGATTCATCTGAGTGTACCTTTGGGGAAGGAATATAATTTGCCTTAATCATCCCTGACATTCAAATTCAGAGTGAGAAAGTGTGCTCTGGGGTAGTCTTTTCAGTCTCATAGCAGAGGTAGAGGTTCTGCAGAGACAAATGCCAGTCCATTGGACATACTATGTCTGTTCCAGGACACAGACGTCATCGTGTGGGATGTCATTAATGAGAGTGGTCTGTACCGGCTGAGAGGACACAAGGATGCTGTTACTCAAGTCCTTTTCTTGAAGGAGAAGAACCTGTTGGTCACCAGGTGAGCCAGATTAAGGGTAGTGGTCAATCAGGAAAGCAGCCATGGTTTTACTTGCATTTTAGACATCCTAGGTGCTGCAGCCATTTGTGTTTTCCTTCTCAACTCATGATATCTCAGAATTACCAGCATCTTAGAATATGATTTTGTCACATCCACGTACTTAAGTCTGGTGCGTGGATCCAAATGTGGTAAGAGAAACCAAAATGCTTATCCTGAAAAACAGTATTTGGAAAAGGGTTTAACTTACTGGTAAATACAGCAACTTACAATTCTTGTAACAAGGAATAGTGATAATATGTTCATTATGGTTTTAACTATTTTTGCTGTTTATCTTGAAAAATTAAGCATACGTACCTTCTGTATGTGTAATTCACACAGCAAAGTGACAGAAAATTTGCTTCCTAGGAAGCTGTGATTATAGTAAGTTATTGAAAGATGCTAGATTTTTTAAATTGGTTTTTAGTTATTCAACATGAACTGCTAGTTGACTGTATCCATTTAATAATAAATGATTGTCAGAAGATACTATTGCTGAAATATCAGTTGTTAATTTTTTATTTATTAATGTGTCATCTAATAGTGTAATAGAAAAGTGCATGCAGTCAGTTCAGTGTAAAATTTGAACAAGTTTCTTGTGTATTTTGTTGTTTCAAATGGAAAAAGTAGTATTTTGTTGGTTTGGTAGATGATGTTTCTTAATGCAATTTCAAATCTTTGCAGGTCAGCTTTAGAAATGCTTTTTGATTCTCTCAGTAGTTAAATTGAGATAAAGAATTCCTCTCTTTAAAAAAAAACAGGGTAGAGATGTTATCCTGTTTTTTTGGAGATGCGAAGTTTCGCTTCCTTTAGATTTTATTTTTTTTCTGAGCAGTCAGCAGCAGTCCTTTGTGTACAGATTTTTTTGTGAAATTTTCATATGTCCAGTTTACAAATACCTTTGGATGCTATGTAACAAAAGAGATGGATTAACAATAAATGTCACTTGTAACCAAAATTTTTCTTCTCTCGAGGGAGCTTAGTAATGGAACAAGTTTTATATTTTGATTTATATTTTGATTTAATTGAAACTTATTGAGGAATACGGTCTCCAACAAAGTTACTCCCAAATAAAAAAAAAAAGTAATAATTGTTGTAGGATGTACTGAAAGAATCTGTATAAATGCTCAAAGTACTTTTCTTGGGTGCTCTTGTAGTATTGGGGTAGCATAATAGAGCCAGAATTGTGTTTTCAGGGAGATCTAATCCTGTGTGGGCTGTGAAGGACTGAAGCAGCTGTAATTCTCTGTTAGGAGAAGCAGCTCCAAATCACTGCTTAAAGTGAAGGCAATTTGCGCTTATTGCTGTCCTCCTAAGTAAAGAGTGTTGTTCTCACCCTAAATAGGCAAGAAAGGAGGCTGTGTGACACCGGGGTTTGCAGCTGAATCCAGAGGAGGAAGCAGTTTTCAATGGCTTGCTAGATACCTTTTTGCAGCATATATTTTGTCCTAGCAGAGCTTGCGAAATTCAATGTCTAAGCAGCTGGTCTGTGATGTTGTGGCATGTTTTAGATTTTTTTGTATTTCTGCCACTTTTCTAAGCATGTGAGCTCTGGCAATCTTTCCTCATGCCTTGAACTTTTCTTTTTCAGCGGCAAAGACACATTGGTAAAATGGTGGGATCTGGACACTCAGCATTGCTTCAAGACTCTGGTTGGACACCGTACCGAGGTAAAGAGGATGTGTGGAGAGCTATTGGAGTGGAGGGGATTTGGATTACGTGTCATGGCTCACTTTGTGCTTTCTCTGCTCTCAGGAGTTGTAAACTGTTGTTGCGATATGTTTGGCCTGTCATTAGACTTTAGGGATGAGCAAAGGAAAAACTTCCAAACTTTCCAGGAGCTGTCATCAACATGCAGTGGGTGACAGTTCCAATACAGATGTCCCTTGAGGAGGTCCTGGCTAGATCCAGTATCTTCTTGATTGCCATTTAGATAAATAAAGGAGGAACCATAAGCCAGTTGCTCACATTGTGCCTCTGGACAGGTTTGGGGAATGGCTTTGATATCCGAAGAGAAGCGTCTGATCACTGGGAGTGCTGACAGTGAGCTGAGAGTGTGGGATATCACATACATCCAGGAGGTAAGATACTCCCTCTGTTAACCCCTCACAATCTTGCCCAGCTGCTTGTCTTTGGACTAAAATGGGACTGGAACATGCTAAATCTGATTGATGTTTTGGGAAACAGACAAAGCAGTGTCTTTCCTGTCTGAGGGGTCCAGAATCTGCTCTTGGGATAGACTTTGCTGTTTTCTATGTTTTGAGCTTTCAAGTGAAGCTGTGAGTGTTCCCAGAACAAGATTTCCAGAGTGTGTCAGATCTTCCAGCCTTCTGGCTTATGGGTAGAGAAGACAGGCTTGTGGGTGGACGATAGACAGGGTTAGGACATCGAGTGTTTGGTGCCTGCAGGTATGCTGTAGGCCGCTCCATTGTTGCCATGTACACTAACCACTTGTTCATCCAGGGAAACGGAAGTGTGAGACAAACCAGAACACTGTAGCTCTTGTGGTTTAAGGTACTTGTTCTGGGTTTTTAATCTGTGAACAGGTAAAAGACCCTGATGAGCCAGAATCCAAGAAAAGCAAAGGGTCTTCACCTGGAGCAGAAGAAAACACTGAAGATGATGAAACCCTAGAGTTGGATGAGCATCCTGAGGAAGTAAGCTCAGTTTTCCATGCTGTCTTTGGGATGGTGTAGTTAACCCCATTTGCATGATGCTGCTTGCAGAGCCAGGAGGAGTTTGAGTCACTCACACATTGCTTCTCTGTATTTGGTTTATACCCTGAGTGTCATATTTAGCCTGTTAGGGAAAATGTAGTAATTCTTGTCTTGCTGCCCCATCTACCTGGAGAACATCAGCAGAACTATGTGTGTCAAGACACATACACATAATTCCCCACTGAAAGCTTTTTCTTTGCCTTCAGTTTGGAGGGGACTAGCAAGTGTTTGAAGTTTGACAGTGCTACCAAAGTTCTTTCATTGAACAACAAAGGAATAAAATAATTACTAGCTGGTTGGCAGTGGCTGCGTTCAGTGCTGTTGCTCAGCTTTGCAGGTCAGTAGCAGAAGCTGAGAGATCAGAGTAACCACAATGAAATATGGTGTGAGATTTGATTGTGGAAAGCCATTCCCACTTGTGCTGCCGGTGGAGACTTTACTAAATCTGCTTTTCCAGTGGAACTTTCTGGGGTTCTGCTCAAATTTCAGGCTGCTTGTAGTTATGGTAGGTACCTGACCTTGTTAAATACTTTTCCAACTTCCTCTCCAGAGGATGTCTCTCCCTTCAGCCACCTGTTTAAGAGTCTCCATTCTCAACTCCTCTGCCTCTTCTGACAGAGGAACTGAGCTCTTTGTCTTTGTAGCATAAAAATTCAGCTCTGTCTCATAAATGGCTATGGTTTGCCAATGAAGTTATTCTTGCAGTGAGGCTGTTGATTATTTTCAACTAAAATGCAACAAAATATAGGGGAGTAAGCCTGTAGCTCACACAAATGCTTGTTTCATCCCTACATTATCCTTGCTAGCTGTTCTACCAGGACCCTGTAGGTTCATTTCCCCCTCTTCTCTTGAATTCCATTGCCAGTAGGTTTCTGAGTTTGCTTGGGAAGATCTCTTGGCCTTTCATACCAAAGTTCTGCTCCTTCTTTCCTTATAGCGCCTCATAAAGTGCAGCAAAGTTGGATCCATCATGCGGGAAGGGAGAGACCGAGTGGGTACTCTTGCCACAGACCGAACAGGCAAGGTTTTGGCCTGCCATGTAAGTAATGGGGGTCTATTGAGCCGTAGAGGAGGCTATCAGAGACCTTGGGTAGTTTCTGAGAGCCAGCCAGGGCTTTGTGTGCGTTTGATTTTGTTTGCTCTGTCTCTAGGGAACTGATGCTGTTTTGGAAGTGTTCTCTGTCCTTTCTGAAGAGGAAGTCCGAAAGAAATTGGAAAAGAAAATGAAGAAAGCAAAGAAAAAAGCCAAGTAAGCATTCTTTTGAATGTATTTGGATACTGTGTCCAGAGAACTGTTAGAAAAGCCATTCAGCAGCATGACATAGTGGTTGAACTTCCAAGCTACTGGTCATGCTCTGTTAGCTGTTGTATTTTGGGGTCACTGTTCCTGTGCATCCTTGGTGCTTGTCTGAGCAACACTGCTCCCAGAGACTAATTAAATACATTTCTTTCTGAGTCTTCCCCCTGCAAAAAAAAAAAAAAAATAATGTGTGCAAAGGAATGGATATAAAATGGCTTTTTCAGAGCTACTTACTTATACCTGACATTCATATTTACACTGCTTCGTACATCAAATAAAGACCTTGACAGGACATGCAGGAATGAGAGTTTTATCTGAGAAGTTAGTGACTCTGATACCTCATCTCCTGTTTTACAGCAGGTAGAGGTACAGGTGAGAGCTTTCTTAATGTTTACTTCCTGTTAAGTGGCTCTCTCTGTATCCTGGCACTTAACAGATGACTCACACAGCCCTTATGGAGAGGTCTGGCAGGTCTGGTAGAAACTGAAGCACAGGGCCTCTAAATCTGGAGATGCACTTCGGCAATGGCCGAGGACTTTGGGTGAGTGGTAGGAGATGAGCAGAAGTTGATCTCCCTCTCAAATACAGCTTTCTGTTTTGTATCGATCTTTCTAACATGCCTTTTTCAAGTGCTTTGGCTCCAGAGCGGGTTGCCCTTTTTAGGACAGTTTGTCTCTTTAGTAGTCTGCGTACCACCATGAACTTCACTGTCTCACCTTGTTTTTAAATGTAGTTAGCACCACAGGATAAAATGGCAGTTGTTTTCAGCAGGCTAAGTGATTTCCTTTTGTTATGCTCCATCTCTGTGTTAGTTTGAGTTGGCTGTGCCAGGTTATTTGACTCTCCTCCATTATCTGATGTTTCTAGACAGAACTCTGAAGAGGAGCCTGAAGGGACTGTGGAGCTGAGCCTGCAAGAGGAGATTCAGCGGGTCACTAACATCAGAGCTTCTTCTAAAATCAAGTGAGTGGAAAGCCTGCGGTTGAGGCTGAGTTGTGGTTATGCAGCTACTTGAGGAGAGCTCTGCACAGTTCAGTATAGGTAGAGGTAGAAAAAGTTTTCCCCTCGACACCTGTTCAGCTTGGAGCTGGGGAGAGGCCTACCATGATCTCCAGTCTATTCACTCGTCTTCCACAAGCGCTTCATTTCTTGCACACCTCTGTGGCTTACTGTGCACTTATTTGTGGCCTGCACTCTGTCTATATTCCTCTTTATCACTTGTTCTTGATATTTGATCCCACCTACATTTTGTCTTATTGCCCCTGTGTACAGTTCTGATTTTGTCTAATCAAACAGGTCATTTGACTTGCTTCTCTCTGCAAAAGGAGAGCTGAAGATCGTACTGCTGCTCCAGAACAACATCATTGAGTCATACCACCTGAACCTGTCAGCACAAGTCCCACAGGCTGTCCGTGTGTCCAAGATAACCATTGGAGGCCACCGCAGTGATGTCAGGACGTTGGCTTTTAGCTCTGACAACATTGCCATTCTCTCAGCAGCTGCAGAGTCCATAAAGATTTGGAACAGGTACGCAGTCCAGAACTTAGGGATGCTGTGTTCAGAGAGGCAGTGATAAGGAAGAAGGGCCAATGGGGAAATATAAAATAGTGAGTGAAGTAAAGGAAGTAAATAGAAAACGATTTCACTTCTTATTAGGGAAACTGAGAAGCTGTAGAGGTAAAACTGCGTAATTAACTCATTGAGTTTGATGCTGTAAAGCAGCACTGAGGCTAAATTTAGTGGCAGGTATGGAAAAACAAATCTCAAATCTAAAGGCCGTAAGAAGCAGTCCACTATAGACTGTATTTTCTTTTTTTTTTTTTTCCTAACTAACAGAGCTACTAACTGTTACCCTAAACTAGCTACTGCCTGTTCTTTAAGGAACCTGTGGGTTTCTTGGCATTTTATCTGAAGGATGTAGTATAAGACGAAGTAGGCTGCTGTTTTGATCTAGAGTATTCACAGAATCACAGAATCACAGAATGTTAGGGATTGGAAGGGACCTCGAAAGATCATCTAGTCCAATCCCCCTGCCAGAGCAGGAACCCCTAGGTGAGGTTACACAGGAAGGCGTCCAGGCGGGTTTTGAATGTCTCCAGAGAAGGAGAATCCACAACCCCCCTGGGCAGCCTGTTCCAGTGTTCTGTCACCCTCACTGAGAAGAAGTTTCTTCTCACATTTAAGTGGAACCTCTTGTGTTCCAGCTTGAACCCATTACCCCATGTCTTACTGTTGGTTGTCACCGAGAAGAGCCTGGCTCCATCCTCGTGACACCCACCCTTTATATATTTATAAACATTAATGAGGTCACCCCTCAGTCTCCTCTTCTCCAAGCTAAAGAGACCCAGCTCCCTCAGCCTTTCCTCATAAGGGAGATGCTCCACTCCCTTCATCATCTTTGTGGCCCTGCGCTGGACTCTCTCCAGCAGTTTCCTGTCCTTCTTGAACTGAGGGGCCCAGAACTGGACACAATATTCCAGATGAGGTCTCACCAGGGCGGAGTAGAAGGGAAGGAGAACCTCTCTGGACCTACTAACCACCCCCCTTCTAATACACCCCAGGATGCCATTGGCCTTCTTGGCCACAAGGGCACAGTGCTGGCTCATGGTCATCCTGCTGTCCACCAGGACCCCCAGGTCCCTTTCCCCTACACTGCTCTCTAATAGGTCATTCCCCAACCTGTACTGGAACCTGGGGTTGTTCCTGCCCAGATGCAAGACTCTACATTTCCCCTTGTTATATTTCATTAAATTTTTCCCCTCCCAACTCTCTAACCTGTCCAGATCTCGCTGGATGGCAGCACAGCCTTCTGGCGTGTCAGCCACTCCTCCCAGCTTGGTGTCATCAGCAAACTTACTGATAGTACACTCAATTCCCTCATCCAAGTCATTGATGAATATATTGAACAGTATTGGTCCCAGAACTGACCCTTGAGGCACTCCACTAGATACAGGCCTCCAACCAGACTCCGCCCCATTGATCACAACTCTCTGGCTTCTCTCCTTCAGCCAGTTTGCAGTCCACCTCACTACCCGATCATCCAGTCCTCACTTCCTCAGTATTGTCCCAGCATGTCCTGCATGCTGCTGATTTCAAGCTCTGTTTCCTTTGAGTGTACTGTCTTACACTTCTCCCTCCTCTTCTGAATGACAGAAATTGCTGTTGGAGAACAGGAGCTCTGTCCTTGCTCATAACAGCAATCAGTCATGATGGTGGACTACGTAATGGCATATTTTTTGTGGAAAATATTCTTAGCGGTAATGCTATATAGCATTTGGGTCATAGCACAGTGGTGGTATATCTTCTGGCCCCAGCTGAAAAGACAGCTGTGGGCAGAGGCCACTCTGGTCTATGTCTCATTTGGCAGGCCAGATTTTGTGTGTGATAAGAGGTTTTGTGCTCTGCCTTTGTTCACAGATCAACCTTGCAGTGTATCCGGACAATGGATTGTGAGTATGCACTCTGCTCGCTCTTTGTCCCAGGAGATCGGCAGGTCATCGTTGGCACCAAGGTAAATAGTGTCCTTCTGCACTCCAGATAAGGTGGCCTTACAGAAAATGCATTGCATCACTCTGTTTCAGGTGTAAAAACCTTTCTATCAGAGAGAGGTTCTGCTCTGTTCTCAGACTCTGTGTAGCTTCTGTGGCTTTACATGGGCAGCTGGGGAGAGCTTTGGGAAGTCCCTGATAGAGACCAGGACTTTGGCATCTGTGTGTAACAGCCATCTAGTGAAGTTGGCTGTTTTGGAGATGGGTGGCAGGGGTGCTCTTCTGCTCAGAGCTGTCAAGGCCTGGTAGGGTTCAGCTGGTGCTCTTTAGAAATGAGTGTCCAGCCCAGAGCCCACAAATGGAGCAAGGGCTCCTCTTGGCTGTCAGCAAGGCCTGGTCACTGCTGGAATTTCACCTCTGGTAGCTCAGACATTTTGCCTCTGGTCTGCTTTGAGGTATTTTTCTCTTTGCCATTCCTGGGACACCTTCCTAGCACCTGAGGCTCAGGTCTGTTTGCAGATGTGATTAATGCTCCATAAGGTGTTCCTGGAGTGTGTTTTGAAGGTGGAGGGGCTGATTTGTCCTCTAATGTGTCTTTCTCCCCAGACAGGAAAGCTGCAGCTGTATGACCTGGCTTCTGGGAGTCTGATGGAGACACTTAATGCTCACGATGGTGCGGTGTGGTCCATTGCTCTTTCACCAGACCAGGTAACTCAGCCACCCTTCTAAGTATCACCTGCTGTGTGTGTTTTCATGTAGCTCCTTCCTATAGTGCTATGTTTGCAGTACGTACAGGGACATGGGAACCTCTCATCTGGGAATGCAGAGGATGCAGCTGGTACCATCTAAGGACTTTAGCTGTGGATACATGCACAGCTTGATGAAATATCTGTCTAGTTGTGTGGCACATGGCAATGAGTCTTTGGGCTGGGTGGGGCCATCCTCATCACCTCATCTGGCTTCTGCATGATTGCGAACACTTGGACTTCCCTGGTGGAGCCCATGTTTGCAGCAATACATAACCTCGTGGATGTGTTCTAACTGTGGAGAGCTTCAGCCCCTTGTAACCTTCTGCAGTGGTTGATTATCCTTCTTGTTAAATTTTCTGCTTCTTTGTCTGCTGGATTAAAGGTCTCATAACATAGTGATGTTTTTCCTTTGTGTTGCACTCTTGTGGAATGAACAAATCACCTTCCCCATCTGTCTGATGATCATCAAGCTGAACTTCTGTCAGTGCAGGATGTGTTTTCCAGGCTTTTAATTGTTCTCATGGTACTTTAAGTTACTATAGTATTTTTTTTGCTGGTGGCCCCAGAACCTGGGAGTGCTCTGTGATAGGGATTATACCAGTGCCTTTTGAATCCATCCAAGGACTGACTTAGCTCTTTTGGTGATAGCTCTGCAGTGAGAACGTGTAGTCAGATAATAATCTGTTATGTCCCTCAGAGCCCATTTTGGGGCACTGCTTTGCAGAAGGCATCTTTGTGGGGCTTAGATCCTTGCTTCCTAATGGATAAATTAATGTTTTGGTCTTTTTCAGATTGAATAGCTCCAACATTATATAGATATATTTAATTGTTTTTTTTTCTGATAATCCATAAAATCTATAAGCAGCATAGTGTCAAGTTATTAGAACTCCCTCATTTAAAATTAAGCTTTGAAACCTCTTAGCTAGTCTTTAATCCATAGAGTATGTGCTCTATTGAACCATATTATCCTGGTTTTGTAATGAAAATGTAACGCAAGACCAAGAGGCATGCCTTGCATGAGCAACACTTGTTACTATTATCAACTACAGCTTTAATCTTAAGGAAAAGGATACTACCAAGTCAAATTAATTTTCCAGAAGTTTATTTCTCCGTATTCAATTCACTTTGTTTTATGGAAACTCCAGTTACCTGTTACTTATTACAGGCCTGCCCATTTACTCTGAATTCCAATGTTACATTAGTTTCTTCCTGGATCTCCCCCAGTATTTTCAAAGTTGCTGAGAATGGACATTGAGAGTTCAGAGAGTACCTCATTCTGCTCTGGTCTTGGATTCGGGGGATCTGAACCACTGATTTCTAAATGTGTGACATAGGTAGCTGCTTTTTGACAGCCTTGTGAGTTTTTGGAACAGTTTTTCATCACTGTCTTGTAATGTGATTATGATACATGGCTTTTCCCTGAGCACAACAGATGAGGAATGTTTACTGAGCATTGCTGTTTAATAGTCTCATACTTCCCTCTAGAAATGGGTCAGTACTACTGAAAAGATTTTTTTTTAATGTTCCCATTTTACATGCACACACTCTATTTGGCCTAACCACCCAGGCTGTAGAAATCTGTTTGTGTCTTTTTGTTTGTATCAGTTTTTCTCCATTACCACAGTTCAGGTACATACTGGTTTCTGTCACTTTCCACTTTCTTCTGTTTATTTTGTATGCCTTTGTTCTTCTTACATGGTTATGTTGCACTAGAAGCTGGAGTGGTTTTTAGTGGAATCAAAACCATAGCAAGTAATAACCTGCCTCAGATTCATTCACCCTACAGATTAAAACATATGGGATAGATCTTACCCTTGTTCTTAATGTAAAAGGGATAATGTTGAACTGTTCTTCCTTTAGAAGGCTGTGCTTGTGGGGTGGTGGTAAGGTGGTGTGTGATCCAGTAACAGTGAGAGTGTCAACTTGCCCACAAAATGCAAGCACATCATTACCTACTGCTGAGATGACTGCTTTCAGTCCCAAAGTTTCAGTCCATGTCTTGATTTACATTTGGAGTCTTTGTCTGAGACCTCCCTGCAAGAGCTTTTGAAATGGTTGTTGCTCAGCCAATGGCTAATGCATGCTCCAATCACAGCAAGTGCTCCTGGTCGTGTCCATGTAATCATTAATACTGTAAGAATATGGGACATTTCAAAAACCTCCTTGTGTGTTGACAGTTCCTTGCTGTAGAATTTCTTTGGGCTATAGCAAAACCAGTTCATGATAAATTTTTGTTTTCCCCTGCAGCGTGGTGTTGTGACAGGAGGTGCTGATAAATGTGTCAAGTTCTGGGAGTTTGAGCTTGTGAAGGATGAGAACAGTGTTCAGAAAAGGTAAGAAAATAAACCTTTCTAAACTACATTCAGCTGCGGTTTCCATTGTCAGTGATGGATGCTTTGGCCTTTGCTGTGCACTGTAAAAAGTGCCCATGACATGTGCGTGGAACACTTGGAGAAGAGTGTGACCTCAGTGTTGTTTTGTGAAGGTCTGAGCTTAGCTGTGGAAGGGCACTCGCCACATTCCGGTCCCTTACTTGTGTGTGAGTTTAACCTCTAATCACAGGATGGGCATCCAGATCATTAAACAGTAAATTTAGTGGTGAATTGTATCAGCCTACAGTGCTGTGCTTATTCTTGTTCAAGTCCTAATGGGAAATGTGATTCTGCGTGTTGTAGTAGAATTAATTTGCTTTTCCAGGGTGCAATGTGGGAGTTGTATTCATGCCTCTTCCCAACTTGTTTGTTTGGGATAACAATTGGGTTTTTTCCTCTTCTTATTGCCAGGCTTTCCATGAAACATGTTCGTGTTTTGCAGCTGGATGAAGATGTTCTCTGTGTGCGATACAGCCCCAACCAGAAACTGCTGGCTGTCTCCTTACTGGATTGCACTGTGAAGATTTTCTACGTTGACACGCTCAAGGTGCATGACCAAATGGGCTGTGAGGCTGTGCAAGAATGATGTAATTGTAGCCTGTGAGGAAATGTGTATATTTATTGTAGGACATTAGTAAGAATCAGAGAGACCATGCATCCCAGGTCAGGTGCCTGTTTACTAGCAAACCTGACAGAACCATGTCTGGCCCACACTGGAGAGGAGATCCATTTTTCATCTGGAAAGTGTTGTGAAACTGCTAGGTGACAAGGTTCACTCTAAACCCCGTGGGCATGGTGGTACTCAGAGCTGCAAGGCACTGTGAGGGTGGGGGTGGATGTGTCACACATGTCATTAAAAAGGGCATAGCAGAGGCAAAGCCTGAGGGAGGAGAATCTTCCTGTGAGCAGTGTGGTGGTTTTGTGAGTTGTGTATTAGCATGTGAATGTTAGGGAATGACATGAAACAGAGCAGCATTGACAGACACACAAAGAGAAACAGAGATAAATGCCACAGGCAGTGGTGATCAGCACCAGAGTTAACTCACCTTATTTGGGTACTTCCACTCTGCCATCACTTCCATTTCTGCCATCATGGCCCTGCTGCTATGTTCGGGGTAAGAATGAAAGTGGGGCAGTGCTAGAAAGACAGAGCTTCTGAGGCAGAGCAGAACTAGCCTGGAATTTGAGAATTTTGCACATCTCTATCCAGCATGTCTAACTGTGACACCTTGCTTCTGCTTCAGTTTTTCCTCTCTCTCTATGGACACAAGCTGCCAGTGCTGTGTATGGACATCTCCTATGTAAGTATCATTGGGGCTGTATGTTAGGTGGGACTATGGTGATATGGATGACTCTAAGAACCTCTGCTGGCAGCAAGGCTTCTAGGGTAATGCCTGCTTGTCACCTCCTCGCTCCTGACTTAGCTGTTTCTTGATGGGCTGTAGCAAGCCCCTCCTTATCCCACAGTCCTGTGCTCACTGGGAGGGGTCATGGAGTAGTGGTCAAGACAGAACTGATCAGGGCATTTTGTGAGTGAGTAGAGATCAAAATGCTGTGGTGGTTCCATACGCTTATCTTAAGATGTACAGCGTGCTCTCTCCTGAAGTTCTGAACTGTGGGAGCAGAGAGCAGGTGCTGAGGTGGAGCAGCCTCTTCGTGCTTGTTCATTCTTGGGCTGCATCTTGCTCTGGGGTGTCCTTGGAATGAGGCTTATTGGAAGCCAAAAATGTCAAGATATACCTAAGGTCTTAAATGCCTGCAGAGGTTCAGAAAAGGCCGAGGGTGCTGTCAGTACCACAAGCATGAGCCACCTGGTGAGAAGAGGTGGAAGGATCAAGAAGGCAGGTTTCAGGAGCCAGGCATGTGTCTACTTTATCACCGGTTCAGCAGTAATTCCTCATGGAGCTGCCAGGCAGTTACCCACACCCTCCTCTGTCTTTGTTGCTCTGTAGGATGGGACTCTAATTGCAACCGGTTCTGCTGACAGGAATGTGAAGATTTGGGGCTTGGATTTTGGGGACTGTCATCGCTCTCTCTTTGCCCATGATGACAGGTCAGTCAAATCCTACAGCATCTCTGGGCTGTGAGATATCTTAGCTCCAAGGTTTTGTGATCCAGCAAGGACCATTTTGTCTGGCATAAAATGGGGGGAAGTCTGCAGTGTTTCCCAAGTAGGTGAATTTGATTGAGCCTTTTTCCCTTTCAGTGTGATGTACCTGCAGTTTGTGGCAAAATCCCATCTGTTCTTCACAGCTGGGAAGGACAGCAAGATTAAGCAGTGGGATGCAGATAAATTTGAGCACATCCAGACACTGGAGGTAGGAAGTTTTAGGGAGTGTTGACAGGAAGCATTATGTCTGCATGAGCAGTACTTTACTCAGAGGCTGGGAGCTGAGTGGTGTTCATGTCTTACTTCTGTCCACCATGCAGGGGCATCACCAGGAGGTGTGGTGTTTGGCACTGAGTCCCAATGGAGACTACGTGGTGTCAGCATCCCATGACAAGTCCCTGCGCCTCTGGGAAAGGACAAGGGAGCCACTTATTTTGGAAGAGGAGAGGGAGATGGTGAGAGTTGCATCTTCCAGACTTGTTTTCTCCCCAGCAGGCAGATTTCTCATTTTTCACTGCAGAGGAATCTGGCTCCATGCTTGGCAGACTTGCTCGTTACTACCCACAGGCTGGTGTTGAGGTGCCCAGGGTTGACTGGCATCTTTTGCATGATGAGACTGTTGCTGTGAGCTGTCTGGAGATGGCACCACAGATGTTGCTGGTGCTCTTCTGTCAGACAGACATCTGCAATGCAGTACAGACTCTGCTTTGCTTCTCTTCTGCTTCCCAGACTTTATAGCTATGCTTTTCTATAGGTCTGCTGGCTACATCCTTTGAGCTTCTCTTAAGCTTTTGCGCTCCTTTCAACTCAAATGTGCTTCAGAGCTGGTTCAGCAGGTGGCTGTTGTGGAGTGATGGAGAGCTTTGCTCCTATTAAATGCAGTTTGTCTTGATTTCCCCTTTTCTAACTGTGAGAGGTCAATCCTGTCTTGGTAGCAGGCCTCAGAGCTCAGGGATGCTGGAAGAAGCCCCATCTACTCCATTTGAGCACACGTTGTGAGGAATCATAGACTTGCAGAAGAACTTCGATGGGAAGGAAACTCTGGGGATCTCTAGTCCAACCCCTTGCTCACTGCAGGATAACCCTAAAGCTGTATCAGACTGCTCAGAGACTTGTTTTGATTCATGAACATTTCCAAGGAAGGGGATTTTCCAGGCTGTGTGAGCACTTGTTCCAGTGCTGGAAGCACACTTGGGGTTGAGGGGAAGCATTTGTTTCATGTATCCAATTGGAAATGCCATTGAAACAATTTGTAACTCTTGTTTTTTCACCATGTCCCTCAGAGGACTCTAGCTCTGTCTCCCCTTCTTAAAGTAGTTCTCCAGCCACAATGGGGAAAGGCTATAGCAACATGCAGAAGAAGAAGTGATTGAGAAACCTGCAGTAAATGGGGTTTTTTTTTTTGTCCCAGCCTGTTTGCAGAGAGCTGGGGTGACGCACAGCCAGTATCTTGATGCCCAGTGGTTGGGGTGATATGAATGATTGTGGTAAAAGGACAGAGACAGCTCCTTTTTCAGATGCCAGAAAAGTGTGTTTTGGATCAAGTTTGAGTAACAAGGTGGGCAAAATATGCCAGTAGTGAATTACACACTGATGGAGCCCTATTCATGTGAGAGACACTAGACAGGAGGCTCTTTCCTCTTGCAAGCTGGGACCACCCTGGGACTTTTCTAGGCTTGTTTCTTCTGTGCTGTCTACAGGTGGAAGGTCTGGTGCTGACTTGCAGCTCTCTTTCAGCTTTGTGGGCTGTCTAAGGGCTGTTCCTGCATACAGAGCAGATACCTTGATTTCTTCCTTTATGGGAGATTGTGGAGTTCTCTGTGAGGTTGGGACAAGTGTGCATTTTGCACTGGCATTGTTGATCTCTGCTGATTTATCCTGGCTTTGTAATGCGCTGCATGAGCTGCTGGTTCCTTGTTCAAGCAGTCTGGAAGGGACTTATACCTTTGCTTGCTGCTGGCTCACCTGTGTTAATATGTTGTGTTTCTATCCACTGCAGCAAAGAGAAGCAGAATATGAAGACAGTGTGGCAAAAGAAGCGCAGCCTGTGGTGAGTTGCACCATCTGAGTGTGTATCGGTCTGACTGTACAAGGTCTGGAATAACTGTTTCTGTAAGAGAGACAGAGGAGGTGTCAGAGAAGGCTGATAATTTTCTAACTTTGAGGAGGTGCATGGGGGAAGGTACTGCTGAAGCTGTGGTTCCTCCATGATGCAGTTGACTCTGGTTACTTCCTCCAGACAACTTCAGGAGAGCTGTGGAGCTGACCAGACTGTGACACAGTAGCTGTGGACACTGAAACCTTGCTGTGCTGTTGCCCTTCCTCTCTCCCTAGTTCAGGTCCACACCAGCTCTGTACCAAGGCTGGGCTGCCTTCTGACAGCTGCTTTCAGGTCCATGTAGTGCAGGATGGGTGGGGAAGCCTGATCCCTCTTGCTCAGATGCTTGGGTTGTGTTGCTGATTGTTTTGATGCTGGTCAGATCACTGGGCCTCTGTTGGCGGAAGAAGAGCTCTGTTTACCTGCCTCCCAGAGCTCAGTGTTAGCACAGTGCCTCTGGTCCTGAGGAAGAGCTGTGCACTTGGGAAATCCTCTATTTCCCCACATAAATGAGGAGTTTAGGGAATGGGGCTGATTTTTTTTTTTTTTAGTATGGACTGTGGCAGCATGCAGGGGGTGCCTGTGTATCAGCTCTGGAAGGAGGGAGCTGCAAAGTTTGTATTTTGTAGGTGGCTGGAGAGACACAAGGAGAGACAGGGCTGGCAGGAAAGAAGACTATTGAAACCATCAAAGCGGTAAGATTGTGTGGGTCTGACAGCATTGCTTTATGCCTTGTCAGTCTCTGAAGGAGGGGGGCTGGTCACAGGGTTGGAGCATCAGTTTGAAGAAGAGTAACCTGTGCTGTCATGTAAGGGCAGGTTGCCTCTGCCTGCAAGAACAGTCTGTCCTGCTCCATGGCCAACAGGGAGGGGTCTGACTTTGGAGAGTCACGCACCAACAATTATCTCCTCTCAAGATCTCTCCAGAGAATGAAGTGTGAGGTTCCTGTATGCAGCTTTCTCTGCCCGTCATGTGTGGGACAGACGGGGCTGCTCTTGCCCTTTGGGGTTTGCAGCCCAAAGGAGCACAAGGCAGCTGGTATGTTCTCTAGGCATCAGGCCTCTCCCCTAAGGATTGCCCAGTCCCCTTGGCATCTGTGGAAGGTGGAAATGTATTGCAGTGCCTGTGAGGTGGGAGATTTCCCAGGAAGGTGTGGGGGTGGGTAATGTCATGGCTGCAGATTTTAACAGTCTGGTGCTCTTGTAAATGTAGAGTAAATCCTTCATCTGGATAACCAAAGTGCCCCGACCCTAGCTTGTGCCTCAAAGGGGTTCTGCTTGCTGGGATTGGAGTTCAATGTCAATGCAACAACTGAAGCTGCAGCACAGGGCACGCAGGGCAGTGGGGAATGTGGGTGGTGTGTAGCCTCTTCAGGACATGATTGATGTGCTCAGGGTGGTCGTGCAGTCTGGAGTAGAGGTTGTCTTTATGAGCAAGATGTCCTGTGATGCCGTGTGCCACCCGACCTGCTTCTCCCTCCATTTGTCCTGTTGGACTTGAGCTTTGCTTTGACTTGTCTGGTGTCACTGATGTGCTGTTCCTATGCTACACAGGCTGAGCAGATCATGGAAGCTATCGAGCTGTATAGAGAAGAGATGGCAAAACTGAAGGAACACAAGGCCATATGCAAAGCTGCAGGAAAAGAGGTAAGAGACTGAGGAATTTACTAGTCCCAAGTGTGCGAGTGTGTCCTTCCCAGCTCTGTCACCTGGGTGGAAAGGCTCAGCATGCAGATAAAATCAGGGCAGCTGGACATAGCAAAGATTTGATGAAATCTTTTGGAGAACAAGATGTCACTGTGCCCTGGGGCATGGTTAGTGGTATGTTCTTTCTTTATGCTTCAAGTCACAGTAAGATGTAAGTTTTATCCCTGGGAGAGCATGCTGCTGCAAATTCATCCCAAAGTCTATTCTTTGCCTTTAGCTCAACAGTCCTTGCTAAATAAGGGGCTGTGATATAAGTGGGAAAAGTGACAAGAAGTGGAAGAAAATTCATGTGTGTCTGAGAATGAGATTGTCTAGTGGCCGCAAATGAAGCCTTCAGTGATGTTCTGGGGAGGGTGGAAGTGTGGGAATTGCAGGAAGACTCTTGATAAAAGCTCTCTTCTACAGTGGGTTAAAGTTTTCTCTGGGAATATGTATATGTACACACACTCCTGCCTTGTTCTAACCCATTCTGTGTCTTTAGGTTCCCTATCCTGTCAACCCCATCCTCCATGCCTATGGAAACATTACAGTAAGTGAATGCCCAGGCCACAGGCTGTGGGCCATTCTCAGCTGGAGCAGGGCTGTTTGGTTTGCCAGCTGAGCCGAAACACTGGGTTGCTGTGGGGAGGGAGAACTATGTGGTTCGACCTGAAATTAAAACCCAGCACTTCTGCTTGTGCAGAGGGAACACAATTTGGGGGTTTTGTATTTATTTTTTAACGTCTTGCATGTGTGTTACAAAAGTTTAACCCCATGAGGGTTAAGCATAACCCAGATGGTAGCCATAACCTTATCATGTACCTTATCATGAGCCAGCAGTTTACAGTATTCTCTGAGATAAGGGAAAGCTAGTTCAAACTTTACCTGTGCCTAAGGGCACATCTTCCTGCTGCCAGGAGGGTGCAGTTGCCGGGCTATAGCATATTCCGGAGGAGCTGTGCCATCTTACACAAAATACCTGAGCATCCCCTGGAGTGTGTAATTAAGAACCCATGTTGCTGTGCCCCCCACCACGCAGCATAAGCAAGCACTTAGCCAGAGCTCTTCTCTCCCTCTGTGAATACATGCATATTTAATTGCAAGTAAATAGACTGAACAGGGCGAAATGACAATCCTATTGCTCAGTAGCTAGCAATTTATTTGGAGGTGAGTGACATTTGATTGAATCCCACTGTACAGAGAAGGGAATTTGAACCTGTTTCCAAAGTCCTGGAAGAATGTCCAAGTGATAGGCCGCTGAGTAAAAACACAGTTGCAAGTTATGACATGTCCTGTTAGGTGGTGAACTGACCACAATGACCATTCAGTATGTCAGACCATGAACAAAAATGCTTCATGCACTGACAGTCTCTTATTCTATTTCTTGGGAGGGGCTGGCTCTGCTTGTGGAACCCTTGTCCCAATGTACCTGCTGCGTTGCCTTGACTCCAGAAGCAGGACCTAGGAGCACATGAAGGTTTCCTCACCCTAAATCTCTGCCTGTGCAGCTGTAACCACAGCAGGGCAGCTCTGAGTGAGGCAGGGCTGTGTTGTAGCTGCCAGGGTTTATTTCTATGGCATTGGTACAGCACTTAACTGATTCAGTTTCTATTCATAAAGAATTTACATTGGGAAAGTTCTGTATGGTAGTTAAATGTCCAGGTATCGCAAGCTAGAGCTGGTGCCTTTACCCGCTTATGTCATGCTAGTACACAACAATTTTCACTAAACTTTGAGAATTTTTGACTATACAAAATACACACATATGGATGCATGGATTTAATTAATAAATAAAAGTCCACCACTCTGAGGAGATTAATTTTGGTTTTCCTGGTTTATTCCAACGTATACTCCTAGATTGCATTTTTAATTACTCTTGTTTTTTCATTCTCCTCTTTTCTGAGGAGTATGTCAATGCCAGATGAAACAGCCCTTTGTCTTCCTTCTAACCACCTGTGATCACTGTACAAGAGCCCTTCTGTCCCTTCCTCCGTGATTATAGGTATATTTAATTATACGTTGGATGGACTGAACAGAAGTGGCTGAAATCCTATGACTTAGTAGTTAGGCACTTTTCTTTGGCAATTCCTAGCTCTGCTCTGCATCTGCCAAGCATTTTCAAGAGACAAACGGGAGTAGCAGGAATTAAGTCTTTGGGAAATGAGTTTGTGTAAGGTTTTATATGTATAATTTGTCTGTTTCCTCAGGCTTTTTATCCAGTTTGTACAATATTCATTGAACTGAATATGAGATAATTTAACTAGTTGAATTTAAACTGCATTTTCCACGATATTCTTCACCAATTTAGATTATCCTGAGAAGGCTGGGTTTATGTTTAGTGAAGAGAGAACTTCCCAGACTGGCAGCTGGTTGAAGCTGAAGGTGTTTCCTCTTTGTTATATTCAGCTTGAACTATCCATCTCAGAAGATTAGGTTGTGTGTTTTTAACTGGGTGAAGTGGATCTTAAGGCACATATTTATCTTGGAATGTTTTTTGATATTCAGAGCTGGTGTCTTTCCTCTCTTACAGCCTTCTGCATACGTGCTAGAAGTTTTCAAGAAGGTCAAGTCGAGGTGAGTCCCAAGAGCCTTATTGCTGAAGAGGTTTGTGACCAAATATTGGATTTCTGGCCCAGGACTGGCAGGGGTCTTTTGTGCTGGATATGGGCAAAGCTTGAAAGTCTGGGGTTACTGTCCTTGGCAGCCTCTTTTGGAGCATGCATGGAACTGGGGAATGGAAGTTGTTCCTTCCATGGGGAGTGCTGGATGAAGCTTGTGTATATGAGTTAGCTGCTTGGAGATGCATGTGTATGTGAAGAGCAGCTTGGGGATGCTGTGTAGGCACGACTGTGTGCCTGCTCCCTGTGCCAGAAGATGTCTGGTGATGGGGGCTCTACTCCATGCAGCTGCACTGTTCTTTGTGGGCAGTCACAGACAAGCAGTGCTGAACACTTAGCACAGCTTTTGTACCAGGGCCTTCCTATACGGAAGTGTTTCCTGCTCATCTGTAGCAGTGCAGTGGCTGAGACTAATGCTTCTGTCCCTTTGCTTTCTCCTTAGTGAGTTGGAAGAGTCTCTCCTGGTGCTGCCCTTCTCCTACGTCCCTGACCTGCTCAGACTCTTCAATGAATATATTCGCCTGGGTTCAGACATTGAACTCCTGTGCCGAGCTCTCCTCTTCCTGCTCAAGTGAGTCTTTCATCTACCCAGGCTGATCTGCCAGTCTTAGTTCATTTGCTGTTGCTGTCCAGAACCTGGATGCGAGGAAGCCCTGACTCTCTGGTCAGTGGTGGACATGCTGGTTCTTCTGGGCCCCTCGTGCTGGTCCATGTTGTGAACTCGCTTTGTGCCGTTAACATGGACAGGGAGGTGCTCCTTGCTCTTGTGCTGTGAGACTGTGCTTTCGGACAGTACAGAGCTGGGGAAAATGCCCTGTTTGCTGTGCTGCAAAGATGATGTTGTTTGCTGTGAACACATGTAGCATAAGAGTGTGGGGAAAATTTGGACTTCCTCATACATCTCTGAGTCTGAAGCTCTTGGGAAGCGTCACTGGGAATAAAGATGTGGTCTCTGCAGGAGATGTGGAATCACTGCAGCTTGCAGCAAATGGTGTATGGGAATGGACTGATCAGGGGCAGAGTGTTGACATGACCAGATGGAGTTGCTGATCCTGGTCCCCCAACTCTCACTGGTATGAAAGATCCTGCATCAAAGCTGAAATGACAGCATTCACTGGCACAGTCATAAAGCCTGCGCCCTCAGAGGGTACCTCAGAGAGACCTTCCCCTTGAACCACTGTATGTTAAAGATAAACTTCAGATAATAGCTTTTCCAGATAAATCTGCCCATTCCTGTCTGGTCTGGGGAGGCCTGATTTAAGAAAAAACCTGTGTCTAGGACATATAGAGGCTCAGGAGAGGGGCCATCTGATGTTTCTAAGAATAATGTTGCAATACATTGTCTGCTTTCTTCCCAGGATACATTTTGGGCAGATCACAAGCAACCATATGCTGGTGACAGTGATAGAAAATCTGAAGAAAACCACCATTTCCAGAGTCAGTGAGGCGCGGGTGAGTGTTACAGCCTCCCCCTTGCCAGAATCTGCAATAACAGGATGGACCAATATCTGGGAGCACATGTTGTCTGTGGTGTCAAGTAGGAAAGTTGGTTAGGGGTCTGAGCCTGTTTCACCTTCCTCCTGTGCAAATAGGTTAGCCTTTTTCCCTATGTTCTTCCTGATGTGAGACTAGCCAGTGATGATCCTGCACTTCTGCTTCCTCATTTATTCTTGGTTTTCTTTGATGTATATACAGGGTGTTTTAAATAAAAGATGGACCAAATTTTAACTGAACAGGACCTGAAATTTGGTCCATCTTTTTGAAACACCCTGTTTTTGGGCTTTGGCTTGCTAGTTTCTGAATATGTAGGGGGTAAATAAACTCTTAGTTCTCTCGGGCATTTCAGTGGACCCTCAAGCTTGAGATGTGCCCAACAGTGTGGTGCTCATCTATCTCTACAGGATGTCCTGGGGTTCAACATGGCAGGGCTCCAGTACCTGAAGAGGGAGATTGAGGCCAAGGATGAGGTGACATTTTTTGCTGATGCTACTGACCGTTTTGAGGAGAAGAAGAGGAAGAGGAAGAAGAAAGAGAAGATGATTCTTGCAGTGCTCTAGCATTTGCTGCCCAAGACCCAGAGCACCTGGGTGGGTTCATGGGTTTATGTGCTGGCCATGGGAGTGCTCTTGTGGCTGAACATCTGTGATGATGTTTCGTGACTGGGACAAAGTCTGTGCCCTCCCCATGTGGTATAACCCAGCATATAAGCCTGACTCAGAATGCTTGTCTCTGAGATGAACGCTCTGCAGCCTGCTGCATAGGTATGCATTTGAACTGGTTTTGAGTTGGCTGTCAAAGGCCCATGTTTTTCATCCAGTGGAATGCCTATTTGAAATGGAATCGATTTCTCCTACTGAAGAGGTCAGCACATTCTGGCAGTGTTTTAGCTGGATAGACTGAATCCAGCACATGGACGCCTATGGGACCATGCCCTATCCAGGGAGGGCAGCTGGTGAGATGTTATGCTGTTTTGACACCTGCTGGTGGTTTGTGGCTGTGCTTAGAGCCTCTGGGCAAACCTATGTGACTTCTGCCAAAGCGTGAGAACTTGGTCTACAGCCACTCGCTTTTTTTGTGGGTTGGGGAAAAACATGGCTGCACTCTATTAAAGGCATATTTATATATGCTTTGTAAGACAACTTTGTTCATGGAGTTTTGTCCTCATATTTCTCTAGTAAAATCTCAACTGCCTTGCCCTGTGTGTCAGTTCTCAAAGGATGTGTTTTTTTTCCAGAGAATAAAATCTGTGCGAGCAAATTAAAGGGCTGGTGTCTGGGATTGTGCTATTCCATTGAGTTGGCAGACTGAGCATGAGAAGCCTGGGTTGTTTCCAATGTACTTGCTCCAGTTTTTAGAAATTGCACTGAATTGTTGCAATGTTGTACGTGTCCTGTGTCAGACAAAATTATTTATTTTCACAGTGGGGGCAACAGGGCAGGATAAAGTGAGGAAGTCTGCTGCTGTTGGCAAGTTACTAGTTTGTAGTATACTCTTTCTTTTTTACCGATAATCACCGGTTTGGTGTATGTGATGGGGGCTGATTCTGGGTAGTTTGCTGACAGGTGGACTTACAGGTCTGACTTGGGTACTTCAAGCTGGACTTCTTTCTAACTTGAGCTTCATATGGACTTTTAATTGCATCCCAGCTGTGATGGACTATTGTCTTGGGTTCTCTATTACCAGCAACTACACACAATGAAAACAGTTCAGTTGATCAATGTTCTGGCAGCATGTCAGGTGTAATAACTACGTCTCTTACTGCTGTTAGAAAATAATGTTGTCAGGGGGCTGATGGTTCACTTGTTTCTTTAGAATCAGGGTAATTTACAGGAGCACTTCATGCTCCAATTCTAGGACATGGGTTTCAGACTCTCTATGGAAATAGCAATCCTCATACCGCTCTGCCAGTTGTTTCTGGGTGCCTCTATAATTTGATATTTGTCCAGATGTGAATGAAACTTGTGATCAAACAGCTCCACTCAAACACATCTCTATCCTATTCCATCTTACTCTATCCTATTCCTTTACTCCTCTCAAAGGAGACCATCATAAGAGGGATTACTGCAGTGGGAGAGAGAGGAGTCACTGCAGGATGATGAATTATGTTGGTAACCTCAGTTGACATCTTGTATCCATGTCAGCTGCTGCTGAGCTGCTGCTGAAATGGGCTAGCCTGCTGGGAAAACAAAGGAAGAAAAGTGTTAAAAATGGAGGAGTGGCTCATGATACCACAGTGCACCTTCAGCAGTGGTGACTGAGGAGATACCAAAACCAGGTACCAAAATGAGAAGGCTGACTCTATGCCTCTATGTGTGATGTGCTCTGTTTACCTTAATGCTGGGGAGATAAATGTTACGGAACCTACGTAATGAACTGCTGGTTGATGATCCTCTGAGAGGCCTGGGAGAAAAACCGTGGCCACAGGTGTACATGAACTTGGGGACTGATGACAAGGATGTAGATGGTGGTATAGAAGAGTAACTTGGGATGCAGAGTCATCTCATGATGATGGCAGGTGTCTCCTTTGATCTAAGTTGGAGGAGGTGGAATTCCTTCACCTTTGTCTCTGCTGTCACTGGGATTTGGGAAGAATCCTTGGAAGAAAAGGTCTTTGAGGTGGTGGAAGGTGGTGGTTGTCTCTCCTTGGTCCTGACACAGGCTTCACCATTGAACTTACCCTCTGGTTCTCTGAATTATATCACTTGTGAGCGGTCTATACTGGCAACAGTGGCTTGCCTCAGAGCTCAGAATGTGCTACCAAGGCGGCTGATGTAGGACTGTTGGCTGTGTCTGCAGAAAACTGAAAAGCATCAGGGCAGAAATTAGCAGAGTCAGTAGCAAAATCGTTGGTGTTGGAGAATCCTGGATCAAGTTTGGCACTGCTGCTTGCGGTGTTTTCTCATCTGTGTGTAGGGCTTAAACTATGCCCACAGCTGAGTGTCTGTTTCAGCACCTTCCTGAGCTGCCGTTCAGCCTTGGTTAACAGGTGAAATCTGACTCAAAGAGATGATGGAGAAATACTTGTGTCTGGTGGGGCAGACAAAAACACCACTACAGTGCTTGGATGGCTACTGAGGGAGCTCAGCATATGCTTTAAATAGGTCTGTCCTCTGCCAGCAATCCCCTGATATACCAGAATTCTGATAGGTATGTCAACTTGCCCTTAGGTGAAATTCCCTCGATTTATAGACCTGAGCAGGAAAGCACTTGCAAATACAGGGCCAACTTAAAATGTGTATCATTAGAACATGTGTCTCACTTAACAGTGTGGATGGGAGACTCCAAAACTGGCATTCATATTTCACACTGGTGAAAGCTATTATTTAATCTCAGATCATAGGATTCTCAGTCACTGTAAAGTGTTGAGAGAATGAGTCATCTGCATGTATCAAGGAAAATTCCCCATCTCTCAGGATGTCACATGCTGGAAAAAGGAGGAAGGACAGGAAAGCAACTCATTGGAAATTAATTCATAAAAAGAAAGCAGAACTGCACTTGGATATACAAATATGGTGTCTCTAAAAGGGACTGAGATATTTCTTTTAGTCACTACTGTGTAAATAAGAACAAAGAGGGGGCAGAGAGCCCACCTCTAAGTGGCTCAGTCTTCCACTTTGAAGAGAGATGTGCAGATAAGCATTTGAAGATTATCATGTCTAATAGTGAGCAAGAGGATATAAGCAGAATCCCTCTCTGTCAATCTCTCTCTTTCAAGTGTCACTTTGTGTACTCATAATCCCCATCTGGTGCCTACAGCTAATTAAAGGTAGATGAACACACAGGAAGTTAAGCCTATGACTCTGAAAGCAAACGCAAACGTAGGAATTAAAAGACCAGAACAGATATCTTGGGAACCCTTCAGCACTCTTCTGAAGTGCGGAGTATCAGACATCAGGGTTGAAATACAGTAACCTTTCCACTGTTTGCATTTCAGACAGCCATGTCAGAAGGCTGTGCAACTTTTGGACCACCTTTTCCATTAATAGGGGATGGAAACAATATTTATTCATGTTAATCTGATTAGATAAATGAAAAAGTCTACATTGGGATGTTTTCATAACATTGGACTAAGATTCAGGTATTTCAGGATTGCTGATCTTCATCTTATTCTTCTAGGGTTCTGACCTGTAGTGCAAGAGAGAAAATTAACATGAAAGCAAAGGAAAAAACCAAACCCCAGCTCTACATTTGTACAGTTGTCGAAACAAACCCAGTAATTCTGTCCAGATTCTTTGCAAGTGTTGTGTGAGCACTGTGATTGCCACAGACTGGCTTCCATAGAACTGGCCTCTACTCTTGCTGTTGGAAGGGAACAATGTGAGAACAGGTTCTCACATGGGCTTCAATTAGATAAAGGAGTTTGTTTTTATTTCGCAAATTGAGTGGAATAAAAACGACCATGAGTTCAGGATGGGCAGTCAATTTAGGAATACTGAAGGCTTTCATGGGCAGCTCTCTATACGGTATTAAGAGAATCTTTGTGAAATGTTTTAAATATAAATGAGAAATAACTAAGAAAATGTAAATGAGATATGACTTAAATTTGGTCAGGTGGTGGTTCATCAGTGATTTTTGCTTGTTGGTCTTCACTAGGAGGTGTGGCAAATTTGTGATCAATTTAATATTGCAGGGACATTTCTAGGTCTCCCTACAGAGAATCATATTTGCTCTGGTGATAATTGCCTGGGAAGGTTGTCTCATGCTTCCGCAAAGACTTAACTATTTCTATTTTGGATGGCTGAACAAGACTATTTAACCATACGGAGGATTTAACCTAGGAGTCAGTGTTTAATGTTTAGTGATTTTAGACCAACTAGTCCAGAGTTCCTTGATGTATTTGTGATGGACATGGTTTTGAGTCCAGGAGATTTTGTGGGGAGGAATGTTTGAAGAAGCATTTGGTACAGCTGCTTGGGTAGCCTGGAGTGGCTATAGCCAGCTTCGGTAGGAATTATCAATCAATTCACAGAAAGACTTTGTCAGAACAGAAGGGAGGTGTGACTATGGCGATGGCAACTAGGAAA
The DNA here is from genome assembly GCF_036013445.1 of Caloenas nicobarica. Classification (NCBI taxonomy): domain Eukaryota; kingdom Metazoa; phylum Chordata; class Aves; order Columbiformes; family Columbidae; genus Caloenas; species Caloenas nicobarica. Next base: position 89,223,859 of record NC_088245.1, on the reverse strand, counting down.
GTAGTGCCCATGATTAGCTGGATTAGCTTCCTGGGAGTAGAATGCCACGAGGTTTACAAGCTCTGGGTGGAGAGACATTATAGATGTTACTGATCAGAATTTCCAGGACTTAAGACTTGCCAGGAAAAAAAAATAAAACAAACAAAACACCAGACTGGTGTATACCCAGTCTACAGAGATGATCCAATAGCTGCATCTTAGGCTGTAGTGGACTGAGTTGGGGCAGTGTGGTGTCTCACTGAAATGGGAACTGTGTGAGTACTCCTCTTTCAGCTCAACAGAAGGTGGGAGAAGTTTGCCTAAATTGCCTTCACTGATGAGCTCCAGGCTGTAAGTCCCTAAGCTGGAAGGCATTAAATTCTCTGTTCTTCTAGACTATAATTGTCTGTTACTCTGAGGGTAAAATTCCACATTGGAAAAGGTAAGAAGATATTTAAACAAGAAAAACAGCTATGTTTGAAGTAGTCTGGACAATCCTAGAGCAGATGCAGCAGTCAGAGGTGCATGTCTCTGCTGTGCTTCTTTTGAGAACTGACTGATGTGGTCACTTTTTCTCCACAGGAGAGGAAATGAGATACAGCTGGGATTTCTTTACTGACTTGTAACATGACAGAGATGTTGAAGTTGAAAGAAAAAGATTATGTGTGTTACAAATATGAGGCAAATGGGGACTCTTGAGCTGAGAAGAAACATCCATAGGGTTCCTGTTTATGAGCTGTCACCATTGATTGTACTGTAGAGCATCTGAGTTGATGTGGATGAGATGAAACAGCAGCCAGATGTTAAACATGTTGGCTAGTGGTTTGAGGAGAAATTCCCAATAAGGCTTTTTTGTTGGCAGGGAACACGTATCTACTCGCCATATAGAGTCTGATTCTGTAAGGGTAGAGAAATGTGCTGCATGAAATAATGCATGCAGAGAGTTGTGTGTGCTTGAACTTGTCATGTTATGGTTGCTCTATCTGTAAGACTCCTGTCCCTTATTAAACTTACTGTCAGTGTCAAAGGGTCAGCAGTAAGACTTGGTTTTAGAAAGTGAAGAGTGTTAAAGAGAGGCTGATTTATTAGGGCTTAACTGCAATAAATCCAGCCTCCTACTGCCTGGAGGCTCAATGACTTGTTTAATGTGGAGACAGTTAAGTGAAGGATTTGAGACAGGACTGGGGAGGCTCTGCTGTGGGTGCCTCCACTGAGATGAGTGGTTGTAGTAATCTGTAAATCTTTTGCAGTGAGTCCTTTGGTTAATGTCGTCCAGTGCTTCCCTTTTCTTGTCTCAGGTTGTCATGTCTGTGTGATGTGTGCATGACAGCTTTGCTGTCAGTTACATGAGGTTTGATGGTGTGGATAAGAAGCCAAGAGGAGGTAAAACAACTGTACTTTAATTTACAGCTGGTATCATTGCATCCAGTACTTACATTAACTAGAAAGTTTTCGGGGTAGTGTAATCCGGAACTGTGTCTTGGCGCTTGTAGGAACTGCCCGGACTGCTGCTGCCACCCCACCCTGGGGGTATCCTTGTGGCCGGCACTCATAAATGTCATTGGTTAACACAGGTGGAATATCGTGTTAAGAATCTAACCATTTCAGTACATTTATGTAACTAAAGATGTGGGGGGGCTGGAATGAATTCTGGAAATAAGGCTGTGAAATAACTTGAATCTGCACTACTGCCCTCAGCTCAAAGATCAAAGACCAGGTAAAATATTGGGGAAGGGCACATGTTTTGGTGACTGGTCTGCAAGTGTGTGTCTGAGGACTTGGGTGAGTGGGAACAGAGCAGGAGCTGATTTGTGCTGCTATGCCACCAGTCCTGTCTAGCTCAGCTCCACAATAATGGGCATAAAAGTCTTCTTTGGGTCACTATGAAGTAAATTTGTGGAGTTTCAATGTCACTTCCAGAGCATATAAAGCCTCAGCGGAGTTGCTGTTAGCTAGTACTCTGGTCAGTCTCAGAGGACCCTGAAGCTCTCCTGTCTTTGGTAAGGGTGGCCCTTGCCAGGAGTGGAGTTTCTGGCATGTTTGGATGTAGCTTGCCTTGCTATTTCTTTTATAGGTTTCCAGAAGACCTCCCAGGCTTTTAAGTGTAAATTTGATTAAAAGTCAAACAACTTCACCCTTTCTTCTGAACTTGCCCTTAAAAAATGAGCTTGTAATTTTATCTAAAAAATAATTATGGTTTCTGGAGCACAACGGAAAGGGAAATAATAGTTCTTGACTTTGCTGTTTTCTTTTACTCTACCTCTGTCCTCAATTAAACAACCGAAAAGCCCACTGAACCCACACTGGGCTGATTTCTGACAGCATCCGTGCTTGTGTCTCTGCTGACACAGGGATTGTCTCATTTGTCTGTTTAGTATCCAGGATGATACATGATTTTGTTGTCTATGAGGCTGTACCATCAGATGCTACTATAGGTTCAAAAATGTTATAAAGGATTTCCATTAGGGATGCTGGGAAAGAGTGCCTATTATTTTAATTTGTTTTTTAAAAGCTACATCTTTCTGAGTTTACCATTCTGCCTTTTCCCAGTTTTCAAAACCTTATTACTCTGATGTAAATTGCTTTTGGGGTCAGAATCTTAAATTTGTCATGCTTTTGAAAACCCCATTTGTGTGTTTCTGAAAAGGACAGTAAAGCTTGCTACCTCAGCAGCATGCACTGGAAATGAAGCTTAAGGCTTCTGACCAGTGGACAGTCCCCAGGGCTGATGCTAGAAGGTGTGTGTGGGAAGTAAGACAACAAAGGATATTTGCTCTCACAGGCAGGAGAAGAGTCTCTGTTTCTGTTAATATTTCAATATCATGGGAAATTTCTTCAAGGCCACCGGTATCCTCCCTTCCAATTACCATGGCAAAAATCTGTATCTCCAGTTCAACCTGCAAGCCTGCTGCCACCTAGGAGAGACAGAGGATTGCTCACAGGTAAAGTGCATGTTTCACACACAGGCCCCTCCAGCAGTGCTTGCAGCTGGTTCTTGTTCTGCATTGTCTGATTAAATTAAAGGCATGATTGTGCTCGCCAGTTACCCAGTATCTGTTTCGCTAGAGAGATCTGTACAGAACAGTCTCTTCACATTGCAGTTTGAAAGAAAACTGCCAGGTGTTTGCATTTTTGCCCCTTAAATTTCCTTTTAGGTTCTAGAGGGAAAGGGGAATTGGACAGCTGGAAGAGAAACAAAAACGATGCCCCATGTGTCAGTGTTTAACAGGCATTTGGACAATGCCTTCAATAACATGCTTTAACTTTTGGTCAACCCTGAAGTTGTGAAGCAGTTTGACTAGATGATTGTTGTAGGTAGGGAGATACAAAGGGAGATACAAAAGGCATGGATGTGTGGAGAGGGAAAGAAAATGGAAATTATTCCAGCTGTTTTAAGTACTGAGTTGTGGCTGGGGCTCTGGACTAGGATGTTTAACTTGCATCCTGGCACTGCCTCCTTGCACAAGTCATTGCTTCTGGATTCTGTGCCTGTAAAAGCATTGGCAAGGATATTGCCTGGTATTACCTGGATGCTGTGGGGATACTGGCCAGTACAATATTTATTCAGATAGGACACGCAGGTGAAGAGAGACTGAACAAAAGCAGAAAACACGAAAGCTTCCTCCTTAATGGGACAATTTCATGTACTGTGATACTTTGCTAGATAAAAGACTTAAGGTGGAGAATATTGCAAGCAGGAGAAGAAATAGCTGAGGCTTCAACTCTCAAAGGTGTCAGGACAGGAAGGAGATAAAGTCTAGGTGTAAGACAGAGCAGATATAACAAATATCCTAAACAATGGGAAAACTCAGTAGCAGAGTTTGCTTCAAAAAAGCTCTCTTTAACCTCAGTGCTTGACCTGCTGCTTTCCACTGAACATTTATCCTTTTGCATTCTGGCACAGGCTCTGAGACTCAGAGTGCACGGGGTGCTTGGTTGAAGGCAGCAGAGGGACAGCGGAAGGCAGTATCACTTCAAATAACTTTAAACAAATCATGTACCCTGCCAGCTCTGTTCCCAGACAGCTGGTGTGAGAGGACCCCTAGATGGCCTGAGGGCCAGCTGCATCTAGCAAAAAAAACCCCTAAAAGATCATCTGTGTAACCTACAGGTCCTGGTGCGTACGTCACTCTCAGTCCTGTGTGCAGAGGTGGTTGCTTCACCCGAAACCTGTCAGAAAGAGGAGAGAATCAGTTTACCAGAAACTGTTTCAGGCAGGCAGGCGGCCTCGCTGGGAAGCAAGCTACCCGCTCTTTCTCTGCTTGTGCAAACAACAGCAGAATTTTGTAGCTCATCCTTTCTGTCACAATGTACAACTTGGGCTACAGTGGTATTCCTGGGCTTCTAGACAAGGCTCAGGTTTCTAACAAAAAAGCCCAAAGGAGCAGCTTAATAGGCCAAGTAAGTCTCCAAAGAGCTTGTTACACTGCCTGGTCCTTACAACAGACTGTGAAACATCAGCATTCTAAGCCTGCATACAGAAAAGGAACTGAAGTACAAATTACATCTTCTTGGCAAACACTTGTGGGTTGCACACCCAGAAGTCCTTCACAATTTTTATTTAATGTCCTTTGATATTATTCTATTGCAGAAGGCATGATACTGGTATAAATTTTGAGTAAATAATCTTTAATTTCACAGTACCCACTAAGAGTAGTTTCACTTCTTCATTTCTCACTGATTATTTCACATCTGTGCAGTCCTTGTGTGCACACTGTTAAGATCTCTAAAGATCATTAGAGCAGCTATGACCTCAACTTTTGCTGGCTTTGGACTTAATTCTGTGATTTTCATTTCCACCTGAAGAACAGTTACCAGCATGTACTTGCACCACAAGCTGTTAAAGTACAAGCAGTAGAAGAGACATTCCTGGTATATGGCTCCATCTTATGGAAAGCTCTGGTAGAATGACAAACTGGCTGTCAGAAAACTGCTTTCTCTGGAGTGCTGTTATGAGAAACTGGACTTGATCTTTGTCAAGACGTCCCAAGAAGTTCAGGCTATGGTATGGACAGTTTGGAAGACGCATAGCAGACACATCTCAGAATTGCCCACTGTTGGTGCTAACCCTGTGCTCAACATGTTCTGCTGTCATTCAGCAGCTAGTCACTTAGGTCTCCTCTCAAAGCATCCAGTAAAAGGCCTAAAAGATAATCTGGATTTATCAGAATCCTGGTGGTATTTTCCTTACATACAGTGCCCTGGCATGACAGAAAAAAAAATGTTATGTGCACATCTGGAGCTCTAGGATGTTGGTATGTGACCTGCTGATTTATCATGGCATGTACCATGATGCTTAAATGTGCATCAAATGAAAAAAAAGTCTCTTTGAGGCCATCTCTAACTAGGCTGATTAAAAAATAATCTCTGCCGTCCACCCTGATGGAAGGACCTATACAGCAGTCTCTCAACTGGTCTTGAACAGATTTCTAAGGTGTCTAGTTGTCTGAGTACTCGCAAGAGATCATGATCATCCCAGCCAAGTTGAATCTCCTGTGAGCTCCTTTTTTGATGATAATTAGCTACCCCAGGAGGAACAACAACAAATGTCAGACATAAATGTTTATTTCATTCCAGCACTGTTGTACCACAGTAAAGGGATGCTGTGACTGCTGAGGTAGTGTCACTGTGACACCTCTCTCCACTCTCTTTTTAAGAGGACATCAGTCTGGGTCACCTGCAGCCAGAAAAGGGAGGTTTGGCAGGTGCTCGCTTGTGTGAAGAAACAGCAGCCAGAAGCTGCAGCACATCATGGCCATGAGACTTGCACACTCAAGCCCAAGAATGGGTAATGCCCTCCTTACTGTTTTCCTTAACTAGTGCTAATCTTGGAGCAAAAGACAAACACTATTTATCACCAGTGCTAAGAGGAGGAACCAGCTTTTGAAAGACCTAGACCAACATGACAGAAGGACATTTATTTCCATGCTTTCAGTTAGCCTCCCCTTCCCAGGACCTGTGGGTCTAGCAGAAAAAAGGCCCATATAACAGCAGTGGTCCAAGCCTGGCTCACTCTAAGTTTCTGAGAGAACAGTATATAACTGTCCATTAGGACAAATGGCTGAGATTGGCCTAAATAGCAGCTTTCAGTTAACTGCTAAATAAACTGAGCATCTCCAGCTGCAGGTATTAATTGAGGATAGATGGGAGTGAGAAGCTGACATTGGAAAACTTTGGTGGGAATAGCTATCTTAGAACACAGGGTTTTGAAAAGCTTGGGTTTGGCTTTAGGGCTTTTGAGCCATTTGAAATGAAAGCCTCCCACCAAGTACTGCAATTCTTGAAACCATCTGGCAGGTTATAACCATTCAAATGAAGCTATTTTGAAGTGTCAAACCTTAGGTGGAAGCCCAGAAGCTGTAAGGACAAAGAGACCGTTATTGCAGGCTCTTCTTTAAGCTAAAACGCAAGGTACATATAGCACAGCAAATGTAGCTGAGCAAACTGAGTGGGAGGAATATCCTTTGCCCTCTTTTCTGTCACATGTATGGCACCTGGGAGGACAGGCGTCATAAGCACATCTGCCTGAATACTGCTAAAGTCAAACCACTGGAACTGTGCTGGTACAGGAGTGACTGAATGAACATATGTCACTCAAAAGGGGAATTCTAGCACAGAAGAGCACTTGTACTTACGTATTCTCTAAACCACAGCTGGGTGAATCTGATAATTTCTCGTGATTTGTCATGCAGTGCAAGAGTCGATCTGCTGGACTGCAGCCCTTGAAATGGACTTACTCATGCTTACCACAGTAGGACACAGTGTGGTGCTATCCTGTCCCACACACTGACGGGGTGACACTCGGGGAAACACGTGCATAAATAAATGCTTTATTTCATCCTCATCCTCTGCTTGTTCCCAGTGTCACCACTGACGCTGTTTTTCAGTGCAGCTAAAGGCATGTTGCTGCCTGAATACAGCTGTGCCTATTTGGCATCCAGTGGTATTTCCCAAAGCCAAATGTCATACTGGTTACCATGAAAGAGCTTGGTCCCTGAACCTGAAAAGTTCAATAAGAACCAGTAGATAATCTGTGATGGGCCAGGACTATGCATACAGGACCTGCTGTTCCTTACTGCTTTCTATCTTCCTAATAATGCTAATATGCAAATAATTCTGAAGTATTTCTAATATTCTCTCCTATATCAAATCAGTCGTTATCAAATGATTCCAAATATAAAAATACCATTTGTTATCTCATATTAATCAGATCAGGTTGACAATTAACAAGCAATGCACATTTGGACAGTTAACCAAGGTACTAAGAATTCAAACTAACCTTAAGAAGTCCACACCAACATTCTTCAGGATCACAGTCGCTGCATAGGTGCAGCCTTCCTTTAGTACTCCAAAATCTACTCTGAGTGGAATGAGATGGAAGCCACTAAGACGCTGTTTTGTTGTTGCAAGAGAAGATGTGTTGACCTTGCCTGCTACAGGATCCTCTGTCTTTGCAAACAGAATTAAAATATTAGACAACAGAGAAAGTTGGTGGCCATCAAGTTACGTTCAGAGTTACTTAACCTACGTTTGCCCTCTGTCTACTAATTCTGAAAAACTACAAAAAGACACCCTAATTTGAGTAAAAACTGAAGAAGCACTTTGACTATTTATACTGGTTTGAATTTTCAGACATGTTAAGCCATTGAGATGTCTCAGGGGGTATGGGGGAAGCTCTGCTCTTTTGGAAATCAGAGCTTTCATGTGGGTGCCTGGCGCAGAACTATGCTTTTGGTAGATGAGTTTGTCCTAGCAGTTGAGAGGAAAGGTACTTTTAGAATTGCCAGTAAAGTTATACAAAAATTGCAACTGCTACAGTTTCAGTAAACAGATCCAAAATACATTACGGTATTGCTCTAGAAGGAGTATTTCCCACAAAAGAGAGGATACTAATATCAACAAAAAAGATGATGTTTTACCTTTTCGTTTGGTATGGAGTTCGGTTTTCTCCCCTGAAGGGATGATGGTAATTTCACTTTCTCTTTTCTTGGCTGTCCTGCAGCATTCACCAGCAGACTCCGAACTTCACGTTTTAAGGGTGTCTCTTGTGATCTTGCAGCCTTGTTTAGGTCTGGGAAGGAAAGATTTTAAAAAAAAATGAAAAATGAAGCATTATATTCAGCCTAGTCCTGAAGTTCTTGTTCAGGTAAGACTTTTATTTTCCGTGAAAGCATTTGATTAGCACAAGGACAGAAGAATTGGTATCATTTTTATTTAAGATGTCAAGAACGGCATTAAGAAACCCCCTAATAGTAGCGAGTAATTAAAATTTAATTAGTAAATAAAGCAGTACTATAAGTATCAGAACTAATTAGTTGGAAGCACCTTGGTGGGAACTCACAATGAAGATATAAAGACCTGTGAAAGAGATTAAAAACAGAAGAGGAGGTACAAAACTCCAAGCACTAAAATAAAAATCGAGGACATTGCTATTGCAAAGGCATGCCTGCACTGCACAACGATCAGTTCTGCAGAAATACCCAGGCTGGTCAAGTCAAATCGGTATGTTCATTTAACAACAAATTCCAGTCCAGACCCAAAGCAGTACAGATCTGCCAGCACAGCCGACTGGGAACCCCTGTCTCTGAGCAGGATTTATTCTCTTGAATGCAACAATTCATTCATATAAATGACCTACATGCTGCTGATTCTGGGCTTAAGATGGCCTTAGCTACCTTGTCATCTTTCAAATGTGCTCCACTGTATAATGTTGATAGACTGAACATAGAGATGGCCAGAGCAACTTAGATCTAAATACAGCTTCTTTTGCTTGACAGGCTAAGACACATTAGCTTACTGTAAAGTCTGATAACTTCTGAAGGGAAAACACAAGACAATTGTGGTGGCTACCCTCTCACCAGAGGTCAACATCTAGATCAATGTTTTGTACTGAAGAGAATTAGTTTTTTCTCCGTTTGGACTGCAGGCACTGTCCAGCTGGAATGCTGAGTCTGGTCAGTTAATCATTGTGAGGAGGGAGAAATGTTATTTGAGAAGAGCATCTTCTCTAGATTCCCCCTCTTGTTTCTAAATAACAGAAATGCAGGTGGTAGAGAGGGGCTTCCCACCTACACAGCGAATGGCCCAGAGCTTATTAGAAAGAAAAAAAAGCTAAGCATGCACATTATGGAAGAACTAGTAGCATTTCTTGTTTTGCCCAAAGGTAAGCAAAATGAATGCTTTGGCATTAGAAGTTAGCGTACTTTTGGCATCGCTTCACTCACCCTTCCCCCTGCCAAGCTGCTGTTCCTTTTGTCACCTACCATGTGGCTCTGGAAGTACAGATTAGCACATCTGCCCTGAGGTCTGTGGATTATGCATATATAACAGAGGAAATTCTGCAAGTTTGAAGGCAACAGCTCTTGCAGAGCCCAGCTACTAAGAAACAGTACCAGTATGTGTGGGAAGGAAAGGAAGAATGGAAGCTCTATGGAACGCAAGGATGGATTCTGCAAGCATGCACTGCCAAAGCTCAGCTGCTGCAGCATTATGTGACAGCCAAAGGTTGGGGCTAATTAAAGCAGACTGGTGGCTCTCCAGTGGTGATTACCCAAAGCTGTCACCACAAGAAGATGCATAAACAGAGTGAACAACAGTAGACATAGCAAGGAAAGCAAAACTGAACGGGCATGTTTAAATGGCAAAGACCATTTAACCACAGCAAACTCTGTTCTAGAGTTTTCTGTCTCAGGCCTTAATGAACAGGAAAAATTCTTGTGCAAATTTTTTTAGGAGAGGAATTACTTCTTGGCTTAGTCTGCAGTTCTACCTTCCCCATCATCCCAATATTGTTACAGCAGCTTCCTAGGGCGAAGGAGGGAATCTCTGGCATTAGTTTTATACCTCTCTCCTTTTCTGCCAGTCTTGCATTCAGATGTATTCAGAATGCTGAACAGAGATAGATGGACTTAAATTTCTATTGTAAATATTTTGTCAAAAGTTATGAGAAGATAGATAATAACCTGCTCCAAACTACATTCTGGAAGGCAACTTTACCTGTTGTGCTGCTAGAAGCTTCATTTTGTTTTGAATGTGCCTGCAGCAGAAGGCCAGGTGAAGGTGGGGGATCACCCATGGTATTGAGACGTTCATCTGAACGGAAAATAATGGAATACTGTGATAAGAGTTTTTCATGATCATCATAATTTTCATAAACACATGAAAAAAATAATCACAAAGTCTCTGGCACTTTAATTTAGACAACCTTTAAAAGCTGTCTCCATAGCCATGAGAGGCTAGGTTAATTCTGCATGTGACATTTTGCTCTGCTGGGCAACAGCGATCAAAAATGACTAGTCATTTCTTGCTCTCTGGATAAGGGAGCAACAAGCCATGAAGGGCTAATAGACAATCCAACACAGGTCTTCTGGTGGTTGCAATATGGTGATTGCAAAATGAGGAAATATGGGAATTAGTGGGGGTCTGATAAAGCCCCATGGAGGACGGTTTTCCTGATATGATTCTTTGCTGTATATGACTTAATCTCACTATGTGATCTTAATAACTTGTCAGGGCTGCTTTTCAAACAGAACTGAAGTATTCCTCTCAGTGCTATAAAGCTCAAACCTAAGATGATGGTTCACTCTTTCACTGCTTCCCATCATCCAGTCGCTGCTTTCCTCCTGCATCCTCCAAACTATCCTTAATCTGCTTGTTTCCCATTCCACATTGCTTTTGCCCCAGTCCCCAAGCTGCCTTGCTAGCCTTTGAGTTTCAGAATTCCATCTCCCAGTTTTTTTCCTACAGTCATACTAGTCCTTTTCCACACTTGGCCTTCTTGGTTCTTGCTCATCCACCTCTAACTACTGTTTATTTAATTTAAGTTTTTCTCAACCATTTTGCATCCAGCCACCCCTCATTCATGGCCTATGGTGCTTCCACATGCAGTGATGTCTGCAAAGGCTCCTTTAACACACTAAGCATAGAAGTTTCATAGACCACATTTATATTAGTGGATTAAACAGGAACATTCCCAGATACTGGAACACAATAATCTACAATGTTAAATTGTTAGAACACTGGCATGATATTGACTGTGCCACCTAGAAGTCTCTCCAAAACCACTCTCAGGTACACAAGTTTTGGCCTGCTAAAAGGCCATTTTGTTCTGGGAGACTGAATTTACACAGCCTACTCCATATTGGTGGGTCTCAATGTCAGGCAATGCTGCTGGGAATGTTCTATATATCGGAATAGATATAGCCACGGTGGTCCAAGTAGTTCATGAGTCAAAATGACTGGAGATACATGGGGTTAGATAATGCAATCTTAAATTTAACCGCAATATGAAATGAGACAAGTGGATAAAACAATGAAGAAGATAGTAAAAGCTCAAATTACCTGTACTGTTTTTTTTTACCATCTCTAGAGGGAAATTCCCACCTTCTTTTTTTTGAACTGGAGGAAGTTTCATAGACAGTGCTTCAACATCAGGATACTAGAGAAAAGTAAGAAAGAGGACTTAGGTGTCCCAGCCAAAGACTTGGAAAAAAAACTAGGCACCACTCCCTCTCCTCTGCCAAGAAAAAAGGGGAAAGGGAAGGAAGAGATGGGAAGGGAAAAGGAAAAAGAAAAGAGGTGCAAAGGAAACAAAGAAGCAGAACCAAAGTGTTAGCTATAAAAGAAAAGAAATATAAGTATACATAAGATTCTGGAGTACATTTTTGAGTATGCTTTATGCACTTGCAGCATTTATCAGGTGAAATTACAACAGGAAAATTTCCCAAGGGCACCTTTAACCCAGGAAGGTTAGTCTTACTGATTCCCTCTTTAGTTAGCAGAGAGAGGTTTTTGAGGGGTAAGTAAAAAAATCCAAGGTTCAGCATCTGCTCTGAATCAGGCTCTCTCCAGAGTTTATGTAAAGAATCTACAGAGTTTGTGCTCAATAAACATATACCCTCTCTAAGATATGTTACCTTTGACAAGGGCATACAATTCCCAGTATCCTTTCTGCCATGGCTGACCTCTGTAATGGTTTCTTGAGATAAATTGAGGCTGAGATGTAAACCCACAACTGTCTTGGTGGGAGTATGGGAGAAACTATGTGGCCTAACACAAATTTGTCCAGTTTTCAGCTACATTACCTTTTCTGGAAAGCACTCCCTGCTGAATTCTGATTCAAAATATGGAGGAATTATTTTGTTTCTTATTGCCATTAAGAACTTCTTTCCTTCATCAAGTTCTTTCCTAAGTTTTAACATTGTTGGTAAGGAAAAGAAAGAAAAGAGCATTATAACTTAGTTCACCCTGTTTTCCAGTGTTATGTTTAAAACATTGAGGAATGGAAGTGATAAAGGCAAGTGGCATTTTTTTTTCTGGTAAATCACATTGAATGATACTCTTGTCATGGGTGATTTTCTCAGTGATAGATCAGGAACAGGCTGGTCTGGCATGCACAGACAATGTCCTCCTCCGATATGGAGGATATGATGATATGATATGATATGATATGATATATGGAGGGGCTGACATAGGGGCAGTGGGATGGCTGCTATGAAGAGCTCCTCCTCAAATCATGCTCTAGTTCCCTAAATCTTGTGGAACATGTCTAAGACTGCCAATAATGTCTTCCCAACCTTCCAACAAACATTTAAATGTGAGAATAGGTATTTCAGATGCATTGCTAAAATTCGTAATACAAAATTAATCTAATTTCCTTCTTTTATCACAGAAAAACTTGATGGCTCTGTGGATACCCAGAAAAAGCTGAAGTTAAGATTCACCAGAGCAATAACCAGTTATCTTTTCAGCTTGAAATAACCCAGTTTTATACTACTATAGTTTCACTGGCTTGCGGGGTCTAATATCATCTATGAAATTATCAGTATTAATCATATTGAGAGTTTTGACACTGGCTTTAAAGCCAGAATTGCACATGATGTTCTTGGGTGCTGGCTACTCAGAGATATATATAAAAAGTAATTCTTTAAATAGTATGCAAACTGGTGTAAAATGCTATATTAAAGCATAAACCTGAAATTATGAAAGTTGTTTTTGTCATGCAAGTCAGTTGGAAAGTAATTAAGAAGTAGTAATGGAAAAGAACTTAGTTTTCTTTGCTATTTAACCTTTCACAAAAACAAGAAAGAAAAAGCAAGTTTCTGATCATAATATTAGTTCATCACCATTTCAAGTTACTCTGTTTAGTCTAAGAAATAGTGAATGACCTAAATAGCTGTCAGTATAATTATTTTAAGTTCATTGTGAATGAATGTATGTAACTGATAGCTTTCTCTATGTTGATTCTAGTTCACATATCAAGTTTTCTATTTCAACATAAATTAAATGCATATTTTTAATTCTTCAAATTTAAACAGTCATGCTTGAATTACACTGAGGAATTTGCCATTCAATCAGATTCATAAAGCTCTTTCTTCTAGAACTGAAAATGATAATGGTTTTAGTGCACAATGCTTAAATAAGAAGGTTTTGTGTGGTACTAAAGAATTATATAATGCACCAATATAATTATGTATCACTATAGAATAATATTCTGTAAATTTACTTTCCAAAAATCATATTTTTCTCTCAATTAATAGTGGCTTTGAGATAATTCATATTTTTTAAATGCTTTAGTGAATTACCATATCTACACATTGAAATCCAGTGACTTTTGATTTACACCTGGGCAGAAATTCTCCTGAAACATCATCTATCCCATTGTGAAATGTACATTTTTAGTAATATATGCTGTTTCAAAGCACCCCTATAGATTTTTTCTTGAATTCATCAAACGGCTTCACCATTCATCAGTGGGAGATAAAGTGAAATTTTTTTTAAACTTGAAAGCAAGTGAAGTAAAGGGAGATTAGAATTAAAATTGAGGGTCAGCCTTAAATACAACTTTCAGTCTTATAAAGATTTTTTTATATTTATACACATATGCACACACATTTCCTCCTGTAAAAGCAATTCTAATCTGAAGATTATAGCACCTGCCTCAGAACTCCCATGAGAAATACTTTACAAATAGGAAACTGAGATACGGGTAATTCCCAAAGTAGGATGTTCAAATGTGACAAAACAGGCCGTGCTTTATTAAGGCATTGATTTTTTAAGATGACCCTAATCTTAAGGTTCTTCTTAAAGATAATGAGTTTACCTACTGTCTACATGTTTTAGCTCCTAAAATGTCCTCAGAAATGTACCTGCCTCTCCAGGGTGTAAACCATGAGTGTATCCTGCCTTTTATAGAGCACTCCACAATGAAATGGGGATGGAGAGAAGCCTCAACAATCAAGTGAGGGAGCGCGGACATAGTAGGCAAACAAATGGCCTGAGGTGATGGGAACATACGGGACATCACAATCGACAAAACAGGGCTGAAGTGAGGTCACACCAAGCACATGCATGTAAATAAGGACATGCCTGTGGGATGGCATTATGGGGAAAGCTTTCAGACCCTTTATGGGCAATTGGCACAGCTGGATGCCTCTCTGAAATGCCTGTACACTACTGCATGCAGCACAGGTAACAAACAGGAGGAATTAGAAGTCCATGTGCACTTACAGGAGAAGTGTGGCAGGATAGCTCACACGAGTGGAGTGCTGTGCAGATGGATACAAGCACTTTACAAACGGCAGGCCAAGGAGTTGAGGAGGGGAAGTTGCCCTGTATGTAAGAGAACAGCTGGAAAGCACAAAGCTCTGCCTGGGGATGGGTGATGAGCCAGCTGAGAGCTTATAGGTTAGCATTTGTGGGCACACTAACTTGGATGACATTGTTGTGGGTGTCTGCTATAGACGGGGAGAGTAGAGGTGGCTTTCTTCAGACAACTAGAAGAAGCCTCATGTTCATGATATCCACCCCTCATGGGGGACTTATGTCACCCTGCCCACCGCTGCAAAGCAGCTCTACAGAGGAGGATTTAGGAGTCTTCGTAGACACCAAATTGAACATAAGCAACAGTGCACTCTTCTGGCAAAGACCAGCAGAATCCTGGGCTGCACGAGGAGTGTTGTCAGCAGGTCCAAGCAGGAAGGGAGGTGATCACCTCTACTCAGCACTACTGAAACCACATGTGGAGTACTGTGTCAGGTTCTGGGTTCCCTGATACATTGAAAGACATAGATTTAAAGAAGCGAGTCCAGAGAAGGGACCCAAAGATGATTAAGGGCTTGGAGTATCTTTCATATGAAGATAGGCTAAGGGAGGTGGGACTGTTTTGCCTTGAGAAGCTTTGAAGCACCACCATGTGATAGACATGGGTCTGGGGTTCTATTTGAAAAATCAGCTGGGATTTGTGGAATACCTGAATCTTAATCTAAAGCATCAACATTTGAAAATATTAATATATTTTCCATGCTGGCGACAGAATCAGAAAACAGAACACTTCTGACTTCAGCCTTACTTTGAATAGCATAAGTTAACAGCAACACTACTAGATTTAAAAAAAAATGACAGTTAAACCATCCATCCAGCATTTCTGTTGCAGAGAACACCCCATTGAAACCATTACCCAAGACCTGGTGAAATCAGTAACAGTCTTTCCAAAAGCCAGCTTAAATTGGCTCATAAAATAAATAACTTTCTGTCCTACTAATATTACCTGTGCTCTTCTTGTCTGCTTTGCCACCTGGATGCTGGTGTTACTCCTGGGCTGAACAATCAGGAAAGAAAAAAAAAGTAGTGAAAATGAGAAAAATAGCATAATGGTCTATAAGCATAAAAATATTTACAAGATAACCCTGGAAAGAAAATGCTTTTTATGAGAGTATGTTAACATCTCAGGTGACTCCTGACTTGGACTTGTATGGTTTGCACAAAATTGCTTGCCCATATCTGCATTTTTATTATATAATTCAATCAAAGAAACCTTAAAAATCCTTTTCCAATGAACCTTAAACTATCTTTGAGCTAAGGAAAAAGAGGTACAGAGGGACAAAATAATCATAGGAAAAGCTAGTAAAACTGTGTTATGGATCTAGAGATCTGGGTCCCAGTCCTTAATGACAGTCAGTAAAGTACATTTCCATGCCTGCGTGCTTGGTTCCATCCTTTGTGTTATTTACATCTGCATCAGTTCTCATTGGCCTGTCCTACCTGAGACTCTGCTGTGGGTCCTCTCCTTGGGTAATTGGCTTTTCTGTGTGATACAGGCGAGGAGACACCACTGCTTGTTCATAGAGCTCAGTTATGTGAGCTGTAAGATAAGGAGTACTGTTAAATATGCATGTTCTACTAAGTGTAATGAATAATAAACAAAGATACATTTTTAATGCATCTTTCTGTCACTTGATGAAAACCTATGGATTCTTTATTAGTGTAAAGGAAGAGGAAGAGGAAGAGAGAACTTCATTGCAAAATCAAGTTCAGAACATTAACAGGTAGGAAATTAATTCTATCCAAGGTTAAGAAAGAACCAGAAGCAGATTACATTTATACTCCTGCCCTGTATTTTCTGAAATATCTTTATGTGATTTCAAGACACAAATCAAATTCCCGTGAATAGGAAAAATTCCTGGTATTCAGCCACTTTCTTACTGGGGAGCAACATTCCATGTCTCTATCTCCGGCTGTAGAAAATAATATGGGCTTTCAGGGACCTTTATTATAATACTTTTAGCTTTCTTAGGTTGTGCTTAATTGTGGCTGTGAAGGAGCCATAATCAACATTCTCATGGAAGGATCTACTAGTTTAACATGTATAATGGAGAAAAGCCAATCTTTCCATATGTAGGATTGTGACCAGCTTTCGGGCTTTACCAAAGACTTTCACTGTCCTCTCTGACGTCTCTGTAAAATGTATTGCTTACTTCATGCCTCATACCTCAACTGTGAGTACAATGAAATTTTCTTGGTTGAAAAAAAATTTCTGTGGCAAAACTTGGGAGACAGGAGAGAGATTTGAGATATGATATTATTTTATTATGACAACATCTTTCAGTGTTTCAAGAATTATGTATTGCAAACTTCAAAACTAGGGGTATTTTTGTGACAGCTTTTTCACCATAAAAGGTATTTTTATTTTCTCACTCTTTCTTTTTTTGCTTCTCTTAAAGAGCTTATCTTTCACACTTTTTTATTAGTAATGGTATGTTGCAAGTACACCTTCATTTTAATTATGTTTTTTTAAATCAGGAAACTGTATAGCAAGCATTTGTTACAGCAGTTTCAATGTACATTGAATAGTGTGGTTTTTCTTTCACAAGCAGAAATAGTCTTGACATGGTGGGAAAGGCAGAAAAATATGGGACTGAATACTGTGGATTTTTCTGTGGGAAAGGCTGATGGATTTTTAAAAGAAAGAAAATTGTTCATTTTATTTGTACCTATTGAAAACATTAATAAATGCTAACAAGTATCTAATGAAAACTTTAACAGAAATTCACAAGGGAAAACTAATACACTGTTCCATCTTTTCCCTCGGGCGAGGTTGATGGAACCAAAACACGCCATCATTTGAGATGAGATTTTCAAATATAATAAACAGCCAGGACCTATCCAGTTGCTTTGAAAACTTGGCTGAAATGTTGATACTTGTGTAAAACTGACTAAATGGTATCATAGTTCTTATACCTGGAAAAACTTCATCTGTTTGGAGATGTGGGTCAAAATGACAAATGCACATGCCTAAATACAGGCAGTAGTTTTTAGAGAGAGTCAATCATTGATGCTAACAAGTTCTATTTACCTATGAAAATCATACTCAGAATAGAAGAGACAAAAGTATGTACATAGCACATAGATGAATTCTCCTTTATGTTCTTTCTTCAAAAATACTACTACAGTACTTTATAATTTACTGTGTTATTTTACAATTTTAGAAGATAGATATTGAATTTTTATTACCGCTAGCACTGAGATCTTCAGATGACTTCTCCCAGTTAGGGATGGACTGCAATGAAGAAGGAATAACTGTGACAATGTGAGAAACAGACCTTACAACATCAGCATCCTGATCAAAGGATTTCTTTCCTAAATAAGTGTTACCTGAGAATATGACTACAAGAATGGAGGTATTTCAGTGTGTTTAAAAATATGAGCTAGGAAAAAAGGAAATGAAGCACAGGGTGTTACAAAAAGATGGACCCAGTTTCAAAGCAGTATATTTAATGATGGCAATATGTTACAATTACTCTAAAATTTACAAATGGTTTAAGTAGTTACCTAGTGGTAATCGTTTGAAACTCTATGCACCACCCTTACCAGTGGTAAGAGTTTCATTCATGGGCAGTTCATGGTTGCAGAGATATAGCAATTTCAAATTGGGTCCATCTTTTTGAAACACCCTGTACAATTTTCCTGGTCTAAACAAGTATTGGTTTTCTTCTTGATGACCTACTTCACAGATGGCTTTGTATTTTATATGCTTGCTGTTCATTAAATCAACTAAACCAGCTCATAATCAAACTCAAATTCTTCTACAAAGGATTTGAACCAGATGCAAAACTCACAGCCACAACAAGAAGTCAAATGGGAAATGTGTTCAGGAATTTGTAGGCTTCGTTACTGAGGAGCTCTCTTGTGGCTGGTTTACAGTAAAGTGTTGGAGGGGTAACAGGTTCTAAACTAAGCTGTTTCCTTTATTCTAATGCTGAACACGAAGCAGTTAACTGGAAACCAGAGTTCCTGTGACCAGGCAACCTAAGTTGTAACAGAGCTGGGGAACAGTGGAGACTTTTGACTCCCATTCCTGGGTCACAGCAGCTCCAGAGTGAGACTCTACTGCTCAGAAAACAGTTGTCCATTGTGAAATCTGTACCTGGAAATGTGCTCATGGTAGCCGGGAAAACTAACAGTAGTCACTAGCCAAGGCCATTGGAAATGAGCAGCATTTGAGATTCAGCACCTCAATCTCACCAAAGCAAATAAATGTCACAGAATCATAGAATGTCCTGAGTTGGAAGGGACCCAAAAGGATCATCAAGTCCAACTCCTGTCCCTGCACAGCACAACCCCAAAAGTCACACCATGTGTCTGAGGGTCTGAGGGTGTTGTCCAATTGCTTCTTGAACAGTGTCAGGCTTGGGGCCGTGACTGCCTCCCTGGGGAGCCTGTTCCAGCACTTCACCACCCTCTGGGGGAAGAACCTAACGTATACAGGCAGATGGAGTTGCTGACAGATCACTTCTCTGTGTTCCTCTTTCCAGCAAGGTTGTGAGTTCCTTATTGTATTTGTTTGGTTGGTTTGTTTTGTGGTTTTTTTGGTTATTGTTTTTATTTGTTTGGGGTTTTTTCTGGATTTTTTTTTTCTCTACTCTTTTTAAAAATTGTATGTCACTTGAAAGTACTCAGCAAAAATATATACAAAATCTTGTAATGTATAAAAAAAGGCTTTAGTTTCAGCAAATGAAAATACTAACTTGGCTAAAAAGTTCAGAGACAAATTCTAGCATTACATGGGGTTTTTTTTAGCTTGTAAAGAAAAATAATAGTAAAGTTATAGATCTATCCAGAAAGCTAGGAAAAGGAAATTAACAGTATTTAAAACTGGAAAGATGTCACACCTAATGTTTTTGCATGTTGAGAAAAGGTATAAAAGGTAGACTCTAAGGCTAAGATGATGTTCATTTCCTAGAATACACTCACTTTCAAAAGGTGGATAGATCATCTGGTAGTGAATATTTAATCTAACCTGTCTAGATCTCATTTTTCAAACACAGATTTTTTAATTGGGTAAGTTTGAAAAAAATCTAATGTGTGAATTCACATCATGCAAGATACCAAATTAAAGGAAGCCATAGGAAGCAAATTATTTAAATACCTGAAATAGAGCAAACTGATCAATCACCTTTTACACAAGATGCAAGTAGTGTTTTTCTCATTCATCCCACCCACTTTTGCTGCTTGAACTTCTCTAATTTTTTTGCCACTCATCTCTCACTAACCTCACTGTTTCCTGACTGCTACCCCAAGTCCCTCTTTCGCTATTTTCCCACCTTTCCCATTCCTATTCCCCTCTCTTTTATTTTCATGCTCTATTTAGCTCTGCAAATCAGCAGAACACATTTTCCAAAAATATAAATGCTGTTCAGCAGTAATAACAATATTCCTCCAGACTGGTTTTGGATTATCCCAAAAGCAGAGTTTAAACGTCCATTATGGAGGTGGCTGTGGTTGAAATCAAATTCTCCCAGCTGCAATGACAACAGACTGGAAACATTCTCATCCTAATGTTGGAGGATATACACATTTCCATAACTTTGGCCTGTGCGTTTGGGAATGGATCACTGTGAAGAGCCAAACTCTGAAGCTGTTTTCAGTATTGCTTCCCCAAAATGGCCTTCAGTAGCCCAAATGAATGCAGAATGTGGCTTTGCTTTACCATTAAACTACAGCAGAGCTGGCACTGTGCTGTCCTAACATTTGCTATTTTATTAACAGATAATGATGTATTTTAAGTCTGACACTTCCAATGCAATACAGTGGTTTTGTTGGAAAAAAGTAGTTAAAAATTGTATTTTTCTTACTGTAACCAGTTCAAGGAGACTCGCAGCATTCTCCTTTTCTTCTTCTGTTCTTGGTTCTTTCACGTTCATCTCTTCCAGTTCATTTTCCTGCTTTAAAATGTTGTCTATATATTCCTGGTGGAACAATGAAAAAGAACAAGAAAGAGGCAGGTGTTTTCTTTGCAGACGTAGACTTAAGGTGCACATATATAGAGAAAAGAGTTTGTAGAAGTAATGGACATATGCTGCTTCTCAGTGTCATAAAGGCCTCTTCTGTGAATTTGTGTGAATGGGTTATATAGATATCTAAAGGTCTGCATGGAGAAAGAGTTTTTAAAAAACCCAACAGGTCAAAGAGAGGAGTACAGGCTGAGAAGGCAGCAGGTGAAAGCTCACCAAGGAATAATCAGCTCTGAAGACCAGCAAGACTATTCGCAGAATCATAGAATGATTAGGGATGGAAGGGACCTCTGGAGATCATCTAGTCCAACCCAATTGAATCTGCAAGAACTAATATACTAAGGACATCAAGAGTCTGCTGAAACTCTACTGGGCCATGAGCACACATTAGCATCCACAATGAGCTGTGTGACTCAAACCACATCCAACAGCTACCTAGATGCCCCAGATGCATCTGTGTTACCCCCTGCTTCTGAGCAGGCAGGTAGGTTTCGTCTCCCAATTGTTGCACCAGCCAGGCAAGAACGAGTGCGTGTGCAAGTGTTTGAGTAAACAATGTGGGTGAATAAAAGAATATGTTGAGTAAACAGTTGACAGTAATAATTATCAATTATATTATTAAGATCAGCTTAATTAATAAAAGGTGTTCTAACAAATGCTGTTTGTGATCTGTACCTCCCTCCTGTTTGATCACCTATCAGGGAAAGCGAAATTTACAGCATCATAATGGAAAAATTAGGTTCAGAAAAAAATCTGAAGCTGTTTTTAGAAATGTGTTTACTTTGCCAGAATCCCACTAAGTGCTACAGAAAAGAACACTTTTATTTTCCCACATTTCTTTATGCTTTAGAAGATCAGTTGGATGGGAAAAAAGGGTCCTTACAGAATGTTGTCCTAACACACCACTCTGCTAGAAAGCTACGTGCAGTATTGAGCTTTATGAATAGACAAGGTTTGCAGAAGCAATCTGTTTCCAGTTTCGGTTCTTTTTCATTCCTTTATACCTCTTAAATCATAAAGGAGATCGAGAAAGGAAGAATACCTTTTTCTTTAGATCTTTATTTAGTTCTGACAAAGCAAATATTTGGCTAAAGATTTAAGATATCTCTTTCTGGAAAAATCCATTAATTAAATATTGATATATAAGCAATGAGGATATTTCCATTGCACATTAACTCAATTATTACAAATGTTTTCCCATTGCCAATAATTGGAATTCTTCCTTCCCAATGTAACAAACAGTGTTCTTCTTTCTCTAAAAGCCAACAACAAACCTGGTCAATGGAAAGACTCACCTTGGGATTTTGGTGTGGAACTCTTTTTTTTTTTTATAGCATTGCTTTCAAGAGATCAGTATGTAAATTAAAGAATATTTTTTATATATTCATGGACTGTAAAAGGGTAAAATTTAATTCTGCTAGACTGGCATGTCCCAAACATGTCAGGGCTGAACAGCTGTCCATGTTTTTCTATTACTAGCATATCTTCTTTGAAATGTAATGTGGGGAAAAAAAAGAAATCCAAGTGGCTACACCATGCTATTGCCTTCTCAAATTTCACATGCTGTTAACTTTAAATTCAATCTGCAATGCCATCATTGAAATATGTTAAATGAATAAATTATAGAACACACGTATTTTGTTATTCTCTATCTGGTAAGTAATGATGAATTTTTAACTCTAAAATCTCTTCTAAGAGGATCTTCACAATGCGAATTAAATAAATCAATGTTTTATACCAAAACTGAGAACTACGAAGCTGCTGACAAGGATCAACTGCAGAACTTTCAGATTCCATCTCAGAATACCTGCACATGAAGTATGAGCTTGTACCTTGTTATGAACCAGTCACTCATGAGGGACAGACACATGCTTTGTCAGAAGGCTACATGGGTATTTGCTAGACATGGATAGAGTGACAGAACTCAGACTTGAACCTCAAAATGTTCTGTACTGATTTATGTAAACAAATACAAAACCAAAACTAGAGTAAATCGCAGTGACCTGGTGACCAAGTTAACTGTAGAACTATGGTGGGTTAGAAATTCTTGTACAACTTCATAGATTTATGTTTTTAAGGCTTTGTGAAGGAAAATAAACCCTAAGCAAAGTAAAAGCAAAGTAACAGATATCAATATTGACAGAAGGGAAACTGTTAGTGTACTATATGTGATGTGTACTGGACTGGATCCCACATATTTGCACAGAAAAGTAGGTTCCACAAGAGATGAGTGAAAACAGGTGAGCTGCTTCAGAAATATACACTTTTATTAGAGCACCTGTCTACATATGAAATACTGATTGTTTTTCAAAAGTAGCAGAATTTTTGTCTCAGCCATATACTGCAAATTCATGTCACCCAATCTGTGTGTTCTCTGTTGCTCACTAGAAGAATTAATAAATGTGATTGTACTACCTTAAGGGAACGCTGCAGCTTTTCTCTTAGTTTGTCACTGAGTGGCTTATACTGGAATAACTGACGTATTTGCAGTTTATTAGGACATTTTCGCACAGGCACTGGCACGTTTGTCTGCTCACTGGATCCAATGCAGAGACCTCTCCAGCTATATGTTCTGACTGAGGGATCTGTGATCATCCTCTGAACACAGACAAGAACAAGCAAAAAGAGCAAGAGGTTACTCATATTGCTGACTAAATGCAGATATCAGCAACATGTATCTCAGCTGAAAAGCACAGGCTCTCCTTATAGCATCACAGATCTAGACAATAAAGTCAGTAGTTTCTTGGGCACGATTTATCCATTCTAAAAAATCATCTGGCAAAATGAACTCCCCTTAAAATTGCTACATCACCTTACTGAGAATAGAAGCAGCCCAAGGCGACCATATTTTTCCTGACACAGCCTGCCCCTTGCTTTGCCTGCTTAATAAACCAGACTTAACAATGTCACATTGCTTAGAGCTCCATTTCCCCCCTGTGACAAACAACTATTGCTTAAGCAGCAAAAGACAGTTTTGAAACAATTATACCTCAAGAGAAGAAAATGTGTCCTGGGTCCTTGATTGAAGATTTGGAGGAACAATACTCTCTGGTTCTTTGTTCATTACCCAGGGGGAGGTTTCAGCCAAAGGGCGGAGGATAGTAATACTTAAAACACCTGGTTCGAAGACACATTTTGCTAAGAATCAGTTCAAATCCAAAAATAATAGACAAGTGTCTCAAACCTCCAGAAAAATATACTTACCTAGGAATAAAAAAACCTTATTATCAAGTAGTAAAACTCCATGTGAAAACGCGATACTTGTGGCTACAGATAATATCGGATCACTGAGGTGGTTATAGAATAGTCGGACAACTTCCAATTACTCAGACCATGTTTAACAGACTGCCTATGCTACTTGTTTTGAGTCTTGGGTAACAGTTCAGTTTTACAGTGTCTGGAGTATCCCAAACAAGGAAGAGCAGACCACTGACCCATCTTTACTGAACACTAATCTCAGAAGAGGTACACCATATTCAGAACAAGCCTAATTCTTCATTCTATTTTACACTTCACAATCTGATCAATGGATGGATTCCATTAGACATGATGTATTATCTATTTTAATTGTTCTGATTAATTTTAATGTTCTTCAAATTTTTTTTCCAACCCAACCCCCAAATCTACTTAATCTACTATTATTTACCACATAGGTGGTCTTCAAAATTGATATTGCTACTGAGCTACTTTGTCACAATCATACAAAATTGTGAAGCCTTTTTGTCAAGGCAAAGAGAGCCAGTATTGAGAAAGGTGGAGTATGAAATCTGGAAAAGCAGACATGCTGCTATTACAAATCACTACTGCTTGTGAGAAGGTTTTCTTGACTGAGATTTTCACTAGGTATGTAAAGCAAACTACCCTTATCATCTCCCCATATCCAGGGGAACCATCTGTTCCTATCTTTTAAAAGATACATGTATTTTCTTAGAATTTACCGGTTATGCAGAGTGTTTTATAGAAATATAGTATCTCCAGCTAACTTCAGAATGATAACCAAACATTTCAGGATGTGACTTCTTGCACTGCTACTAGAAGGTGTTTGGTGCCATGCATGTATTATTGGCATCTCCTATTTTAGTCATATTTTTCCAGCTTCCTAATAAATTACATTTATCCTTTCCAACAGCCAGGCTAAGGGTCAACATCAGAGTATCATTGTCTTCATTGATAAATACTGCTACATGATTAATGAAGACTACGATAGATTCCATGTTTTTTCATAGTAAATACACAGAGAATCTATGCATTTTGTAATTGCTTTTGTTTGCATGTCTGAGAGTGGATAAAGTTGTTTGTTCACTTATCCCTTCACAGTGTCATTCAGTTAATTCTCTGCTTCCCTGAGTTTTCCCACAAGCTCCTTCTTCCCCACGCTTCACTGCCAAAAGTGTGGGCACTTGTCTACATGGGGAAAAACATTTTCAAATTTCCTGTCCAAGTAAGAGTTTTGAAACTTCTGACTCCACCTTTGCAATTATTTGTTTGTCAGAAGAGAAAGGTTTCCTACCTGGACATTCTTGTACATGATCCTGCAAGACAGCAGTAGCAGGATCACTACAGGCTTCAGCCAGATACTTGTCTACGTCCCTGCTCCGCAGGAGCTCGGATCCAGAACCATCTGCATAGATGATGAAGAACCTACACAGCCAGCACACACGTCAGAGTGTATCAAGAAAAAGGAACTCCAATGTGATGACATTAAGTGTTCAAATACAGAGTACTGAACAAAGGAAGCACAAATCTACAAACTCTGTACAAACACAGTGTACTGAAGAAAGTGGACACCTATGAACCCAGTGCAGTTTACCTGGGTGCATGCTCTTCATAAGTGACAGGTTTGTTAATTTCTGGGAGTACTGATGCTGAATTGCTGTCCTTGTCATCAGTGTCAATGCTAGGAACACACACATTTGTGCTGCCATCAGCCATGACCTGTAATAGAAATTATATAAAATTACTTCAGCTACATGGTGGTTTTAAAACAGTTACTTGCTGCTGAATGGTAATATTACCTAGCCCAGTGAAAGGGACAGAAAAAACATATTTCATGTTGAACAACCTGAAATTCACAGGAAAAAGAAACTAAGAAGAAGACTGAAAAGACAGTGAAAAAAAGCAAACGAAACATTTACAGGAAGACATCCCAAATCATAAATACTAATATCACATGGTGATATTTAATAAAAGCTTAAGGACTGTTAGTTATCAAACAGGGCCATCCGTGCTTATGTGCCATCTTCAACACACATATCTGCAGCCATCAATAGGCAACTTCATACAAAAATACTCACCTGCTGTTCAAGCCAGGTAACTGTACACACAAACAGCCATTGATGTACCTCTGTGAGGTATATATGTATCTAAGTATATACACTGACACGCAGAGAAACAGATACACACAAATATATACATATGTCTGTATGCCAATATGTTAGTTAATAATCACATAGTATATACATATGTGCTCCTATATAGGTGTATATATAATAGAAATGTATATATACATATGTACAGGTGTGTATATATAAAAATATATAGATAAATGTGAATAAATATGTACACCTATATATACACGTATCTATATACATGTTGATATATGAAGAGATATAGATGATATAGATACAGATAATATATTTCCATCTATCTGCCTATAGCTATATATAAGTATATATTTATAAAGGAGGCCCTTTTCAGGCATCCATTCCCTTTAAAAATATGATCTCAGATAATCTTATGATAATACTGGGGGAATTTCTACAGTGTTTTCCTTCTTGAAAATACTATGTGATTATTAACTAACGTGCCATTAACATATACACACAAAGTAACTAACAATGAATAATAACTTAACAAGGAATAATAATGCCTGTAATTCTTAGTGCAGGCAGTTGCCTTTGGAAGATACAGTTTAAACCAGAGTGATTCAAAGGATGGTCCATGAACTGAATCTGACACACCCAGTCCGTGCCCTTTTCCCTGTAGTCTCTGGTGTGATTAGGACAGAGGAAGAACCAATCCTATTACACTTGCACCTGGCTGCCGTCCCTATCAACCATGCAGAAGGTGAGAATTGGACTTGAGGAACTGGACAAAAGCCAATTGTAACAGTGGACAGGACCTAAAAGCTGGATGCCTCACAACGAGAAGCTTATATCCATGAGTTGTTGCTGGTACTTGTATCCACATGGTCACCTGCTCCATCACATAAGCACTTATGCAATGAAAATGGGGTCCTGAGAGCAAAATTGTGTGAGATACTGTAAATAAAACATACACCATTAATGGTAAAACCAATGAAACATGTTTTCCCTACAGTTATTCTTCATTCTGCGTCCTCTCATACTCCATTAATCCCAACTGCCTTACTACAACCCATATCCTCTGGGATCACTGCTCCCACAATACTGCCCCACAGCCTCAACCTCCTTCGTTTGTTCCCCAAATATCAACTGAGAAAAAGCAGGATGTGCTCATGCCAATGCCAAGCAACTTCTGTACTGCATTGAATTGCCTTGATTTTCTAGAAACTTGATACCTTTGAAATTTCTGTCCCTCTGGTTGATTAGCTCAAAATTTGTCAGGGAGAGACTGACCGATAGCATAGACATACACAAGCACTATTTCTTCAGCCAAGTTAAAAGCTGTATCATAATGCATGTGTCCAGGGGAACCTCAGTGCTGTTTCACAGGAATCTAGAAAAATGGTAATGACTACAATTGCAACAATAGAAAGGATACTCTAAGGATGTCACATTTAGAATCTTTAATTAGAAAACAGTATATAGGTCACAGACACTTAGATGCTGTTTCTGTAACTCAAAACTAAGTACTAATCTTGCTCAAAAATATCTCTTTGGTGTGAAAGGATCACAGCACAATTAGTATGACTTTAAAGACTGATTCATTCCTTTTACAACAATATTTGCCTTACCAGGTAGATTAGAGTGCTTCTATGGACCTTCTGAAAAGCCAATATCCTCTCTCATTTTTAATCCTCATTTGCAGAGGTGATTTTTTGCTATAAGACAAGTCACACTAGTTAAGGTAACTTTACAGGTGAGGTAAACTGTAGACCATGTGCTTTATTTCAATCTCTCTAAAAAGGAGGAAATACCAAAAAAGGGAAACCCATCACATCCTCGAGAACATTGCAGAGACCTGATTCAGGAGCTGTTTCTTCTGGCTAGCTAGGCTACTTTAAGAGTAAGTACTATAAGGCTGCAAGCTGTTTTTGAGAGATGTTTATAAGAAAAAATTACTTAAAATGCAGAAACTGGTTTCCTTCCATGTATTTTACCTTGAAAAGATTTCCTTCAGGATCCATCATCTCACAAATAGTGCTGGAAGTGTGTTTCATAATGTATCTCCCTCCTTGTTTCTCTTCTTTCTTGCTGATGAAATTATAAACTTCATGGGTATAAACCACTGAGCAATCTTCATCAATGAAAAGAGAGCCTGTCTTCATGGGTAAAACCTATCACAGTAAGAAGGGAAGAGGTTCAGATCTGAAAGGTGAAATCTTCAGTTTAGAGGTACCATGAAAATGAAGAACAGACGCAAATCAAGAGGAGAGTTCTCAGACCTTTACTACTGAATCATCCAGTTTTGAGGGACTAGAGGGAGAGAAAAAATGAAGATGAGTTCCAGGAGTCAGGCTGATGTTGGTCTCTAATACTTTCTTTAACTTCAGGAAATTTAAGCTTATGATTTCAATAAACTACACAGTTGTAAGGAAGTCTGACAGAATATCTCAAGTTGGAAGGGATCCATAAAGACCATTGAGTCCAACTCCCTGCTCCTCAAAGGACTATGTAAAACTAAGTCACATCACTAAGGGCATCATTCAGGTGCTTCCTGACCTCTGACAGGTTTGGTGCCATGACCACTTCGCTGGGGAGCCTGTTCTAGACACTGACCACCCTCTCAGTGAAGAACCTTTTCTTAATGTTCAATCTGAACTCCCCCTGACACAGCTTCATTCAATTTCCTCATGTCCTGTTGCTGGTCATGAGGGAGAGTAGATCAGCACCTCCCCCTCTGCTGCCCCCCTTGAGGAATTTCTAGATTGTGATGAGGTCCCCAGTCAGTCTTCTCTTCTCCAAGCTGAACAAACCAAGTCACCTCAGCTGCTCCTTATAAGTCTTGCCCTCAAGACCTTTCATCATCTTGGTCACCTTCTTCTGGACACACTCTAAAAGTTTGACGTCCTTCTTACACAGAGGGGACCAAAACTGCATGCAGTGCTTGAGGCAGGGCTGCACCAGTGCAGAGCAGAGCAGGACAATCACCTCCCTCGCCCGGCTGGCAATGCTGTGCTTGATGCACCCCAGGACACAGTTGGCCCTCTTGGCTGCCAGGGCACACTGCTGACTCATGTTCAACTTGCCCTTAACCCAAACCACCAGATGTCTTTCTTCAGGGCTGCTCTCCAGCCTTTCATCCCTTGAATTTGTACGTATAACCCCATCCCAGCTGGAGAATGTGGCACTTGCTCGTGTTAAATTTCAGACAGTTGGTGACTGCCCAGCTCTCTAGTCTATCCAGACCTCTCTGTAAGGCCTTTCTACCCTTGAGGGAGTCCACAGCTCCTTCTAGTTTGGTATCATTGTCAAACTTACATTGATACAGGGAATTAACTAATTAACACTTAAGGAGCTAATACTTAGAGAACAACCCTTAACCCACAACACTTAGAGCCCTTAACCCACACTACAATTGCCTAGCTTTGCTTAGCTTTGTGTAACTTCTTGTAAGAGAAACAAAAGTTCACTGATGACTTTACAGGCCTTGCAGAGAGACAAAATCTTGGGTGCATCCTTGATGCATCCTTGGGTGAATTAGATAACCGAAACTTGGGCATAGGACAGGGGATACGCCAGTTCTAACCAACTCAGCACACCAGGCCAGAGGTGAACCTGTACAGAGAAGACGACCCTGGTTCACAATCACTGCGCAGGCGCAACCAGGAGGGGCCAAAGGTGGAGACTATGGAAATGATTTCCCAGAACTCATTGTAATAAGAACCGCCTTCTTGGGGACAGGTTATGAATATGTATAGGCGTTCCTAGAACTTTCATGAATATGTAACACTTTACAGCATTTAACTAAGCTCACAGCTACTGGAAATTTGCACATGTCTTAGGTGGAAATTATTCCCCCGTGTGTCCAGTGCTGTAAATACATACCTTCTTTACAATCTCAAGGGTTGTAAGGTCATTTCCACGCCTCAACATAATCTACATTAAATTCCTGTGTCCAGATAATTTGTAAATCATTAAAGAGCACTGCATCTAAAATTGAGCCCTGGACAACTCCGCTGGTGACTGGCTGCCAGTCTAATGTAACCCCATATATAGTAACTCTTTGAACCTGACCTGTCAGGCAGTTGCTCCTCCAAGGTATTACAGACTTGTCTAGCTGTGTGCATTATGTCCAGAAGGATACTGTGAGAGACAGTCTCAAAAGCTTTGCTAAAATAAAAAAATCCCCACATCTATTGTCTTCCCTTGGTCAACTAAGAGGGGTGACATGGTCATAAAAGGAAATTAAGTTAGTTAAGCAGGACTTTCCCCTTATGAACCTATGCTGGGGATGATCAATGACTGTATTATCTCCCAAGTACTTCTCAGTAACTCCTAGAATAATCTTCTCTATAATTCTACCAGGCACTGAAGAGAGACTGACAGTCCTGTAATTACCAGGGTCTTCCTTCTTACCATTCTTGCAAATTGGGACACTTGCCAGCTTCCAGTTGACTGGGACCAATAATATCTGAATATTGGCAGAGTATAAAAGAGATGGAATCATAGGATTTGTGAAGGCTATAGAGAATGGATTTAAAATAGTCAAGGTGAAGACACTGATGGCAGGGAACTCAGAACACAAAGATACATTTCACTGTCACAAACAAAAAATAATTCCCACCTGATATGTTCCCTGTGGCTTTGCTATAATAGATGTCCCATCTCCAAAGATGGTACAACAGGTACCGTCCTCGCAATTTGTTATAACAGTAGCAAACTCTGGATTCTCTACTTGAATACATTTCACCTTCCTTGTGATGGCTTCTGAGGGTTCACCTAAGAATTAATACAGAACAACTAGACAGGATCACACGAACCATGGAAAAATCTTAGGATTTGCTTTTTCTCTCATAAGGCTGAACCTTTGACTCCTCAGTAAAAGACCCTCAGGCTTCATACCATCCTTTATCACATAATTTTATGTTAGGTAAACAATATACAAACTTTGAATTTTTGGACTGTGCACTGAATATAGGAAAATCCAACAGAAAAAAATTTCTATAACCATCTGTGGCTGGTGTGGTCAGGAGAGTACTCTCTAATTTATGAAGTACAGTACTAACTGTAATGATCTATATATTTGTAGCATACAACCTGGACCACAGAAATTTTTGACACCTGTGATGTAAACCCTAAGATGGGAAGAAATTAGTTTTCAGCAGCAGAATTTGGGGAATACAAATCAAACTGGTATGTTAATTTGGCCATTGCCTTCTCACTGAATAGACACCCCAGCTCAAGGCCATCGTTTTGATTTTTAAAATTCCACAGGGAGGTCATCCACAACCAGAACTTTCTACTGTGTTTGAACACAACAGTCCTGACACCCACACAGTAAATATAGACTTCGTGTTAATTACAGAACTTATTCAACAACTGAACTAAGTATACAGAATATACTACCATCCAGAGGAAACTCCATTAGCCCCACTTGTTTCAGGTGAATGTAATTTCACTTCTACTAGGTGTGGCACTTTCCACAGCCATATTCAATCAAATTTTGAATACCTACAAGGCTGGTGAGTCCATGGCCTGTCTGGAGAATGAGGATGCTCTGGTCCTTATACACCTGTTCAGTTAAGACTCAAATCAGCTTTCTTGTTTTACCAGGCATAGGTGGAGAGCAGGCAATGAATATTAGAACTTGGACACTGTGGTCTCATGGTGAAGGTGGGTCATATAAGTATATACATGGAAAGAAGGGAATTTGCTTGTTTGCTACAATGCAATTTTTGCACTGAATACTGATGAAAGAAAGATAAAGCAGACAAACTAAGCCTATACTGCTCTAGTGGATTTGTTATCTAGGCTATTGGTATGAGCTATCTTTAGTATATTTTGACAATTATGTGCTTCATAAGACACAGCAGGGATAAGTGCTCCCCTTTTGATTTTACCTGTTTCTTCACTATCTTCTGGTATAAAAAGTTCTTCACAGTTTTGATAAAAAGTCGTGATCCTAGTACCATCAGCATGATCACATACTCTGCTGCCATCCAGCTTCTCAACAATTATCACTTCATCATCTCGTACAGTCATAACCTGAAAGAATGAAGGAATGCTCATTTATATTAGCTCTGTGACACTTTTAAGAGCAACAACAATAAAACAAGGCATTACATACCAAAACTCCGATGAAGCTAGACTACTGCAACTTTATCTACTTCAGAGACCAAGGACTTGCATTTTCTTCAAAATCTAAAGCTTTTTTATTAGTAAAAGTGTAATAATACAACCTGTAGGATATGTGTTCAAAGAACAAATCCTACAAACTATATGATGACAGCCCTCTCTCTTAGCTTATTACACAGTGCTATAATAACACAAAAATATTAATACCGTTCCATCAGCTGGGTCAGTTGCATGATAGATTAAGAGTGGCTCCAGATCCATTTGCTTTGCTCCCTCAGTGCCCACTCGAATGCTTGATGGAGTTGTTGTTATCCAGGTTCCCACCTGGTTCTCTTTAGGTTGCTCAGAATCATCCAGATCCTGAACAGTATTTTCAAACAACTCGCCCTTGTTTTGCTGCAATATATTATTTCTATTACTGCCTTTTCCTGCAGAAACAAAAATTTCCGTATCAGACTTGGCATTCTCTAAGGCAAAAGACAAAATCAATAAAGTGAAGAGTGTCTGTGAGTACTAGTTTCGACAGAATTGAAAGAAGATTTATCAGGCTGGAGGGAAATTACAAATGCTGTTACTCAAAGGTGTGCCCTTGAACCAATCTTATTCAAAAAAAAAGTAAACAGCATGCTAATGACATCTGATTATAACATGGCTTCGAAAGGTACCATCAATACAAAAGAAAATCTTAACCAACTACAGAAGAAAAAACATCCAAAACTGTCCCATGAGCTTGGACATTAAAGTAATAGGAATTTGATACAGCCTATTAGAATGAAATTTAATGTGAAAAGAAATAAAAATAACTTGTGCTTCAGAAAAGTTTGCAGCCGTAGAATAAAAGAAAGACCTGGAGGTATCATCCATACAGAATGACTACAAGTTATCAGCATGAAAATATGGTGACAAAAAAGGCAAACACAATCCTATGATGCATCAGAAGAAAAGGGATGGAGATTCTATTGTGCAAGTTAATGGAGAGATCTTTTAAGAATGTGACAGAGAACTCTGGTTTCCCATATTCAAAAAAAGGAACTAAGTGTATGCATGGTCCAGAGAGGAATCAAAAGGCCTACAGCATATACATCCAAGAAAATTAAAAAAAAAAAAAAGAAGAAGAAAACTCTTCACTATAAGTTTGCCAAGACTAAGCAGTGGAGAGGAAAAGTAAGGGAAAAAAGTGATCATAAATAAAGGACAAGGAATTAAGGATATACACAGGCCATAGATACTGAGACTGAAAACAAGAAGATGGTTTGTCAGAGAAGTTCTCAAACATCCTTCTAGTTATACTAAGGAATACCCTAAGAACAAGGACTGGACTCGATGAGTCAGAAAGTCTCTTTTTGAGAAACTTTTCTCTTTGGCAGCAATTTTTATTCACATACTTCCAATAAATTATAAATTACTATTATGACAGGTGATAATTATTCTTTGCATGAAGTAGCACTGACAGTGATCTTGGACTACATCCTGAGCTAAGAGGTAAACTTTTATTTGGTTCTTTCTCAGTCAAACAAAATAAGGTAAGAATAGCTAAAATGGCACAGACCACAAGCCCATACAAAAAAATTATAATGACCAATAGTAGATGCCTTGGAATACGTACAAGAAAGAAAAATATGGTAAGTCCTCTGTGAGAAAAGCATTTCTCAATACCATGACTAAAAACTCTGTAACACATAAGTAAGCATTTGACACTACTGTAGTTACAAGGGTTTCTTTTAAAAAATTGTGTTGAATCACTCTGCTACCGATGTATTATAGTTTTTACACATCCTTTTACTTATTATAATCCTTGCACGTATAAGAAAAAGAAAGCTGGAGTAGAAGAGAAATTATTTGCTCTGAAGGTAACAAATTAGCAGTGTGCAACAACTGAATACAGATAAAAAATCGCATTTTCACACTGGTAGAATTTTCAGACTAAAGAAATATGCCCTTTATTAAGTATCATTAGCCCAGCTAATTTTAAATCTGTCCGTAACACTGGAGATGTTACCTTTCTTAGTGCTGGTCTCAGGTAAAGGCTCCGGTTCTGGTAATGGTTGCATGTTATCTGGAATTGTAGGTGGTGGTAGGACAGGGCCAGAATCAGGACTCCTACTTACTGTGCCATCAGCAAACAGAATCTAGAGAAATAAAGCACATACTAGAGGTTAAAGTAACTTGAAACACCAATAGAAAGTCCCAAAAGAATGTGTTGCAAATGCAATAGTCACTAGAATATTGTGAGTGATGGAGGGGGAAAAAGTACAAACTCTCAGAATGAATATGAGAAATAAAGAAGATATCTCAAAAAGAAAGTGCTGCTGATTGCTGCAGTTCACCTACATAATTAATGGTGACTCTATTTAGTAACAAATAGGCATTATAAAAGAAAAGATTCAAGATTATTCTTTGGCTATTTAAGTGGCCAAAGTTGACGACTTTTTTTTTTGTAGCAGTGGTAATACATCTGCATCACTCTATTGATTTGTATTCAGGTATACCACATGTCTAGGATTGCTGTTACTTTTTTAGCCATCAAGACAGCTAACAAAAAGAAGTAAGGGTTATTCATCTTATTATAGCTGGTTTCTGAGATCTATTGTCCATTACACTCAACTCTTGAGATGCATGTTCCCTGTGTGGCAGGGACTAACCATCCCTGAATTCATTTACAAATACAGTACACATGTTCTAGAGAGAAGACAATGTGGAAAACAAACGGACAACATACAGAAACATCTCGAGAGTTACAGTCACTGTAAGGTAATTTACTCTTTCTTCTTTTTCAAATGCTTATCTATATGCAGTGCATTCTTGATGCATCGCAAACATTAAGTTAATGTAAAGAAGGATGCACTCATAATCTGCTTACACAAAGACTATGGTACAATCATGCTAGGCACTCTTATACTCTTCTGTCAAGAGACAGTATATTGAGAATACACAGACATATAGCAGCTAGCTTCTTTGCATACTTCTGAAATGGATATGTTTCTCAGAAATTCTGGCTAAATGGTTTAAGATTTAAGGTAATGAATGAATGTAAAGAACATGTACTAGGAGTTGTGGTCTACTTAGAAAAAAAAACTTGAGGAAATAAGGAATGTTGAGAGTTTCTGAGTAAAAACTTACAACTCATCTTCTGTGTGCTAACTACACATAGAGCGTTAGACTTTAAGAAAGATAGTTGCTTGTAGATTGATTACAGTATCCACAAAGAGAGTACCTAGCCTATGGCACCTTAAACGTACCAGAATTCCAGGCAACCTAAATACATGTAAACAAAGAAGGTACTTAGGAATAGAAAGTCTTTTTGATGAAAATTTAGGATACCTAAAGGTGTCTGCAGGACTGAGGAATAATAGTTCAGCTCTTCTCTGGGTCCTGTATGATTGTTCAGATGACTGAAAAAAAGATATTGATGCTTTTGGGTTGTCAAAAACACCCAAAGCCCAACTAATCAACTTCAGATGTTTAAGTCTAGAAATGTAGTTCTTAAAACCATATACAGCTATTTCCTAATCTCAAAGTTGCCTAAAATCTTCACATACCTAAAATTTTCATCATTAAAGCTCCCTATGAGCCTTTAGTTCTGATTTTGAACAAAGCCAAGAGCATTTCAGTCTTGACATGGCTGCATAACTCAGTGGTTACTTAACTCCTTCAGCTACAAACTGGACACTTGTGTATCTCAGTTGACAAGCACAAGTTCAAGGTTTGAACAGAAGCACAGAGATTTCTTTCAATGAATTCTACTAAACATACCTGGGTAGATCCATCCATCATGTACTTTATGACAGTTCCTTGACTGGTGATGACTCTTGACACCTCTTGTTCTGCCTGCCTTGCCACAGGTAAATATAGATGAGAGTTCTTTACCTTTTGAGGATAACTTTGCCTAACCAGAATTTCTAGAGTACGCTGCTTGGCCTGTTTTCTTTTAGTGTCTTCATGCTTTATTTCACCTTCTGTAACCTCATGTTCCCTCTCTCCATTTTCCATAATGTCTTCTTCCTTTGCTCCATTTGCTTTGGCCTCACCGTTCTCAACCTCTTCTTCCTTGGTTTCATTTGCTTTGACCTCATTTTTCTTTACCACCTCTTCCTCAGCTTCTGCTGTGGTGGCTTCACCTTTCAAATCTGAAAACAAATTCTGAATTACTTAATACTGTGTAGTACACATTCAAACAGTGCTAAACACCCAGCAACTTGGTGTCTACAGTAGGTGTGAAAGTTTAGGTGAGTAAGACTTGGCTTCCTCTGTAATCCATAGAGTAAGGGACAAGACTGTTTTTCAGAGAACAGTTCAAAGCAGTCATCTACTCAGAAACTCTCTACCCTCCTGCAGATGTGTCTGTCTTTCTAAATGAAAATAAGAAAAATTTGAAGACTGATTTAATATGGATTCTGAACTTTTGGAAAACTGGCGCTAGGTGAGAGGAATTTCCTAACTGCCCATAAAAGTGAAAAAAATTACTGAGTTTCACAAAGTTTGAGTTTGTATAGAAACTGAAGTTACATATTTTGTCGACGTGAACAAATAAGGGGTTTAGACTAAATTATAGCAGTGTGTTCAGTGAGCTAATAATTATGGTAGTTGTGTCAAGTGAATATATGTGCCCGTAATAGCTCTGTTCACCCCAACTATTCAGCTTTTCAACTTACGCTCCTTGCCAAACTATTTATGTTTGAAAACTCTCTGCATCCTCTTTACTTCATATCAGATCAATCAGAGCATATTTACCCTAAACTGGCAAAATTTGCCAAGCTGGCTGCATCCACAGGTGCATCACTAGCAGAGATGTGATCATGCCACTCTACCCAGCACTTGTCAGGCTGCACTTGGAGTACTGTGTCCAGTGCTGGTCCCCACAGTTCAATAAAGATGCAGACAGACTGGAGAAGGTCCAAAGGACGGCCATAGAGATGATCAAAGGGCTGGAGAACCTGTCCTACAAGGAAAGGCTGTAGGAGTTAGGTCTTTTCTCCCTGCAAAAGGCTCAGGAGGGACCTCATCACAGTACTACAGTACTTAAAGGGCACTTACAAAGAGGACAGAGGCTCTGTGTTCACAAGGAGCCACATGGAGAAGACAAAGAGCAATGGGTATAAGGTGTACCAGGAGAGGTTTCATCTTGATATAAGAAAGACATTTTTTACAGTGAAAACAATCATTCACTGGAACAAACTCTCCAAGGGCATAGTAGAGACACCATTGCTGGAGGTTTTCAAGATGTGATTGGACACAGTGCTAGATAATTCCTTTTTCACAAAAGGCTGGACCAGATGATCTTCTGAGGTCCCTTCCAACCTAGGCTGTTCAATGATCCTATGATTTTAATATGAAAAGGAAAGGGATGTCTGAGAAGAAAAAAGAGGGAAGCTTTTGCTAGCAATTCAGATCAAAGTGGCTTCTTCCCCCAAAAAATCAATACATTCAGCTCTCACACGATTATAAATTTGTGCTGGATCCTTGTTTACCATACTACATTTGTTAATGCTATTTAATATAAATTTCTTAACTTCTATTAATTTATATACACTGGACTTACTACTTGGCTGGTTTCTAAGAGGTATTTGTTTCATCAGTTGCCAGGAAGACAAATGATTCTGCTGGTTTTTACGCAACAGCTCAGGCATAGGATGTGTTGGAAATACTGCTAGCATGTACTTTCTGTGTCTGATTAATGTGGCTTATTCCTGGATATGGGCACCTCTGCAATTGTGTTGATCTATTTTCACATACTCAATAGCTGCCGGGCTGGACAGATGTATTGTACATAGGCATTAAATGACATCTGTGAGTGGCTGTTTTTAAAACTGACCAGATGACAACAGCAAAATTCACATTTGTCTGGTCCAAAACCTAGTGGTGTGACTACAAAACCCCAAGATTTACTACAGTTTAGAGCATATAAAGATGAACCTCGTGCTGGTTTTCAAAAACAGTGGGAAATGGAATAATTGCAGAAGGATGTCACGCATAGAGGCTTACAAGTATCTATATACCCTATAAGTTTTCAAAAGAAATCTCAACAATAAGGTTTACTATGACCATCTTCTCTGTGTGTACCAGACGGCATAAACCAAAGGACTTCTGTGAAGCAATTCCTGTTTGAAACTGATAGTATCTTCTAGAAAGGCAACAAAACCTGGCTGTAAAATATCCAGTAGCAGAGAGCCCATCACAACCTGGGTTAGTTTTGTTAATTATTCTTACCCTTAAAAGATGAGTATAGCTTAAATTTAATATAAAGCACTACTTTTCAGTTTGAAGCCCCTGAAATTTGTAATACCTTTGAATACTGTGTTTACAAGCTCTCACCAAAATTCTGTTTCATTTGTACTTCCATACTGGCACCAGTGACTCCTTTGACCTTTTCTTTGGTTATTAAATCTCTGGTGACATAAGCTCACTATAAGATACATCTTCCAATGCTTTAATCATTCTTGTTACTCTTCTTTCAAAATATGAATGTCTCTTGTACACTAAAGAACTGTACATACAATTCCAAAGGAGATGTAGATATAGGTAATGTAACCATCTTCCTGTTATCACTCAAGATTCCTCAAAATATATGCATTTATGAACTGAATTTGCTCATTCTTTAGTATTCCAGTATACATGCACCTTCAACTGATTATCCAAAATGACTCCCAAGTGCTTTTTAGGGTTGTTGCTTCCCTGCCCCCAATGTATTATGTCCAACAACTTGCAGTTCTAGATTTTACAGTTGAATTTAAACACATTATTTATCTTGCAAATACCATTAAATAGACATTACGGCAGACTTAGCAATCTGAGACATTAAAAAATTCATATTGTCACATCTAAACCCATCAAGGCAGAAATTGTTTTCTTCTGTAATTTTAACTTCTTTTAAAATTCCTTAATTTGCAGTGCCTCAGAAAACTAACCTCCAGAACTTGCACCAAGGAAAGTTAATACCAGTCCATTGGGACAGGAGACGTTCAAACTTGGGAAAGCAAGAGCATCTGACATCACTTGTGTTTGGGAAGCTGATTCTTCCATTTCCATCTACAGAATGAAATAAGAATTAGTTTTATTCCACATTTTAAAAGAATGAAGAAAAAAGTTAGACCACAGATTTCAGCTGTAAATAAAGCATTACAAAAAAAGTGCTTTCTACCACTCATTTTTAACATCTTGAGAGTTTATGGATTCTGAAGTGGAAACGTTGGCTTATTTTCATGCTATCTTTTATTCCTATTTATTAACCCTTGAAGAACAACCCTTCCTAACTTTATTCATTTTGCTGAATCATTATTTTATCTTGTGCACAGGGTCAAGATGAGATGACGTTAAATGGATAATGTGAGGCTGAACAGCATGAAATAATTCTTGAAGTTGCGCATCAGTTATTTTAAAATAAAAGAGCACAAAAGATAAGTAAAGCAGTACTTCCAGTCTGCTGCAGATACAGCACTGACTTAATAAGGAGACAAGAAGGAATGTCTGGAAGTCAAAAAGTGTAACCTTCTTTTTGCAGTGCAGTATCCGTAACTGGACACAATACTTCAAATCGGGCTCTACTAGCCCTGAACGGAAAATAACTTTACATGTTTAGCAGGCTATATACACGCTTATTCACCTCAATGTGGTCTTTGCCCTTCTCACAGCAAGATGGCATTGTTGACTTACATATCTCTTGTGATCCATTGCAACTCTCAGACCTTCCTCTGTAGAACAGTTTTTGATAGAACTGTTATCCATTCTGGTAGGTATATGTTGATTACGTAGATGTAATTGTAGAACCTAGCACTTATTCTTACTGAATTGTGTCCTATTTTCCAGATGACGACCATGTGAATTTGTCAAGTTTGCTTCATATTCTAATCCTGTCCTCCAGAATACTGGCAGACTCACA
Source organism: Caloenas nicobarica (assembly GCF_036013445.1). Classification (NCBI taxonomy): domain Eukaryota; kingdom Metazoa; phylum Chordata; class Aves; order Columbiformes; family Columbidae; genus Caloenas; species Caloenas nicobarica. The sequence continues at coordinate 89,183,996 of NC_088245.1, read as the reverse complement.
CAGATGGGTGCTGTATACACTAATATGGATACTCTCTATCCAAAGACATTCTAAACCAAATAGTAAAAAGCCTTTTGGAAGAAGAGGAGGAACTTAGATGTCCTCCTGACAGAATTTTAATGGTAGGGGTATTTGTTTGAATAGGGTTAGTTTGTACCACACAATTGCTGTATGTTATGCTGAATGCTGTTAGGCAACTCCCTACACTGTCTCCCATGCTCATGCTCTTTAAGTACCTAGCTAAACATCTTGAAATGAGGTCAGTAGGGCTTTTTCTGGATATGGACAAGAATCCATGTTGAAACAAGATCCACAGCATTACTTTATCCGCTGTGCAGAAGCAGCACAGGTACATCATGTTTAGAGAGTCTTCCAAGGCTACTTGTGCGGCCCTCAATATGTGTTCATTCTTGTCTTTTCTATTGTCCTCTCCTCTCTTTTGCTTTGTAATGCAAGCTATCTCCACTTTCTGATTAATCTGCACTGCATTTAACCCTTCATTTCCATATTGCCCATTCTACCTCTGAACAGTTCAGGCCAGCTCTGCCAACAGAATTACAATGTCCATTCAAACTCCCTTGCCAAGGGAGCCAAGAAGATAACCCATATGCCTCTGGTAAGGGCAGAGCAAGAGTGATTTTGAGAGAAGTGGCCAAAAGTAACCAGAGTCAACAAAAGACCAGTTTCCCAAGACATAGTTCTGAAAAAGAAACAATCAGATCTTTAGAACAGAAGGTGGTGAACCTTCTCAGGGCAGTCCCCTAGAAAATGGTAACAAGAACTGAAGTAGAGCTTCATGAAATTACTCTGGAGTTGGAAGCCATCATAATTGGATGAACTAGTGTTAATTTTCCATGGAGAAATTCTGAAGAACAGTGCAAAAGAAAAGTGCAGGAAAAGATGGTAGACCTGGTGCCCTCATGTACTTTACATAGCACCCATCAGCCTATGGAACAAGCAGAACATAAGAGGGAGGAATGACTGGGGTAATGGAAGATCATGAAAAGTCATGAAAAGTATTATATGCAGTACACTGGACTTAAGTGTGGCTCAGAGTGAGAACTGGGACATACTATTAGCAGTTCTTTCTGCATCATTTCAGCCATACTTGATTAAAGATGGAACCAAGTAGAGGCAAAATAAAAACACAGTACTATATTCTTTGAATATGTCTGCAGTTAGTCTGGAAAGATATTAAGAACCACATTTAACAAGCACATTATCTGGATATGCTACTGTTTTGTAACTCGATCAAGTTAAAATGTATAGCTTTTTATCATAACTATCATTAAAGAAGTATCTCAGACGGTATGTTTTAGAGTATTATTGTTAAATGAAAACTGTTTATGGACCTCATTGTTTTGTGTTTTGATTATGCCTGCTTCAGAAGACTGTCCTTTCCTATCTGAAAGTGTTAACTAAATTGGTTCTCAATACAATTCATGTTCATTTCTGTCCTTCTCTCATAGTTTGTTTTGTATTTTGTGTCCATTTCTGGGACACTGTTGGTTTCAGAAAAGAAAATAGGTTGAATAATCTCAAAAAGAAAACTTCTGTATCCTCTTCCACCATCCTGCCATGTGTCTTTGAGAACTCTTCATGTGACTCATACTCTGGCTGATCTGTGAGATCACTGGACCAAACCAACCTCCTGTCATTGCTTAAAATATTCTGCCAATAATTAGCTATGACCCGAAATAATCTAGGTTAGTCTTTTTGCGGAGGGGAACTGTGATCCATTTCTGAACTGATATGGCCTCCCCCACTTATGTGTTTTAATATCAAAAGGCTTCTCATAGAGCTCTGTGGAGGATGTTCAGGATTAAATGCTGTGTATTTTTGATGCGCACGGTCATCAGCATGCATTTGTGCAAATGTATCATTGGTATAATACATGCAAACTGCAGAGCAAACATTTGCAAAATGGTCTCCACTAATTTACTGGTTGGTTAGACTTTACAATACAGGTTTTGGAAAGCACAGAGTTTTCCTACTTGCTTAAACTAAAAATCAATTTCTAGAGCTGTTCTAGTCACTGAGATATTAATAATGTAACAGATGTAATTGTAAAGCCAAAATTGATAAATGTGGACCATGGAAGGCATGCTGCTCTACACCATGGAGTCATAAAGTGTAGTAGCTTCATTAACAGCTGCCAATATGTACTTCTGAGCACAACCAGAAGAGTAAAGCATATCCTTAGAAGCACCATAATATGTTAGGAATTTGATAAGGCACAGCTCAAAGAGTTTATGTATACGAATTTTTTGTTTCTTTTTTGTTTATTGGATAATGTCTATTCTCTCACCTTTTCTTCTTGCTTTACAGGGTCATCAGGTGGTGAAGGGCCTATTTTGCTATGGCTTGCTTTTGCAGATGGCAGAGCTTTTCCTGATTTTTGTTTGACGGACTTATCTTTTTTCCCTGAAGCTGATGTAACAGGAGAAACTACGGTTGGAATATGAACAGAAGGGACATCCAGGATTCTTGCTAAGACGGGATCTGTTTCATCATCTAAGGAAGGCAAAAGTAATATTTTTAATGCTATAAAGTTTCATAAATGTTGATGGTCACATTTCATTTTTTAACAAGATTTGGTACACTAAATTTTACCTTTGAAATAACAGCCTCAGTGGGGGAGTTTATTACTTTGGATAGAAGGACTGAATATATGAAGTTGTTTAGAAAATCTTTCCATAGACTGACTACTCATCAGCCTAAAAAGCATCTTGAAACTATTGTTTCCTATAGGTCGTCACTTGCCTCTCAAAAATAGAAAATACATTTTTAAAAATTATCTTTTACCTCCAGAATACTTAGATAGGTGCAGACATTTTGAATCTAGTATCAAGGAAATGATCACTATTGTTATGCTTTATCATGGGCTGATGCAGCACAGAGGGACTCCAGCCGTTTTGCACTACATAGCTCTGTTTTGCTGTAATGATTCAGAAAGATTCTGATCATCTAGACTTGCTAAGACTCTCCCAATTCTTAAAGTCCAAGTATTAGGGGCAGCCTGCTAAGCATGTTGACAGGAAGTAGTCATGTTGCTTTCCAAAACAGTTTCTTGAAACTCAAATTAATACAAACTAAGATTTTCTGGGAAACATTTTTGTTCCAATGAACCGACACTTCTCTTTAATCAGAAAAACCCAGCCAGCTCCAATGTTCACACTTTTTTGAAAGATTTTTTAAAATAATTTCTTGTTTGAAGGCAGCCTAACTCCCAAACCTACAACTCATGAAATAGCACCTTGTTTCCCATCCAGACAATTTAAGCAATTGAATATATCCATGACCTTTAGCCTGAAAGAGAAATTTAGATCTCCACAAAGATTTTTGAAATCCCCATTTTCATTACCTGATGCATGCCTGATGCATGAGAATCTGATGCTTTGTTAGGTGACTCTGCTTTTATGTACTAAAATTTATGCTGTGTGGCTTTTGTAGCTTATTGGCAATCTGAGGAAAGACGAACAAATCTGTTCGATTTGTAATATGCTAGAGATATTCTCAGCTAATTATATAAAATAGGAAAGCTTAAAATCCTCCATGGGGTCCATTCTGATACACGTTTATTAGAGAGCATGACCATGGAATAAAAAAGTAGTAGTACCCATCTCCAGGTGGAAGGTGGGAAGAAACAGCTTACTAATAAACTTTGACAGAGCTAGTGCTCCACAAACAAGTAGGATAGCCAAAATGAAGGAGTCTGAGGCAACTGTCCAATAAAATCATTAGTGAATGCAATCGATCTTGTCAGATGAGTATAAATAGCCATGTGAACACCGCAAACTGGGTATAAGCAAGTCTTTGTACACCGTGAGGGGAGCTATCCTTCCCAGCCACCCACTGTGTGAGGTGGAGCATGCTCAGTTTCAGATGACACTACTTTCTGCATGCTGAATTTAGGAATAGAAGCTGTTACTGGCTCTTGACCCCTAAGCAAATTTCACCTACCCCTTTAGAATCATAGAATAGTTTGTGTTGGAAGAGACTTTAAAAGGTCATCTAGTCCAACCCCCCTGAAATGGTTTTTCTGGTTGCTCTGAAAAATGAGAACACACTGTCTGAGGGTAACAAAAAAAGAGTGGATTGTCGAGACTGAGGGAAAGCGTCTTTAGAAATCTTGAGAGAGACGTTAAATTCCAGAGGACCGTCAGATTAAGGAAGGTTTCCTTCCTCCTGCACAAACATACAGATCTCTAGCACTTGGAATTGTATTCTCATGATTTACACAAGGCACAAAGAGCAAGTGCAAAGCTTCTATAACATCCAGAGGCAAAAGCCCTGCAGGTGCTCGCTCAAGCAGTGCCAGATTCACAAAGCAATGAGAAGCGTACTTCTAAGTCTGGTTATAAGGTGGTCTGAACTTAGATTTTGGTCATGCTAGAGAAAACAAATAATAACTCAAAACTTAAACACATACTAACATTGAATGAAGAAATAAAGAAGATGCAAAAAGCTGGCAACAGCCTGAGGCCTTTAGTCATCTTAGCTTCCCTAAAAGGAAGGGGGAAGAGATAAAATGAGAAAAACAATAAGGAAAAAAGAGAATTAGAGAGGTTCCAGAAAATTATTTCAATAATGCAGGGAAAATGAGTAATTTGCACCCAATTTAACCAATTAGTGGAGAGATACCATGGATTACATGACATAACCTCATCTAGGTGTTCCTGCTCCGGCAGGGGGATTGGACTAGATGATCTTTCGAGGTCCCTTCCAATCCCTAACATTCTGTGATTCTGTGATTCTTTGATACCATTCTACATTAGGGATGGATGGCATATGAGAATAGTCTAAGAAAATATGAAAATAGTCCAAGAAAGAATATTTCTGGTCAGAATTTTTCTGAGCATTTACGATACAAACACCCGCAAGGGGAATTAGCCATAAGCAAGTGATTGTAGAAAAACTGCAAAGAATGCCAGTCAACAGTGCTGTACTAAAGCACAACATGGCAAGGATTGTTCTAATGTACAACAGGATGCTTATGGTACATGTAAAAAACCCTGACCATCACAGCTGACGTGTAGGTGTTCAATTAGACATATGCCCAAATAAAAGTTTTCACAGTCCACTACATTGTGAATGGTCTCTTGGCCCAAATTTTAAAGGTATTTTTTTAGTAATTCATTTGTAAAACATATTTGAACAACTAAAACTGAGTATAGAGTTGAATGGTTTATCACACTCCACACAAAGAAGCATTCAATTAAATGTTTTCATATTTTAAGATCTGAAAAATGCTGGGAGTATTTTCTGATCAGAGGAGGGTTTCACTTTTATCTGTATGATGGTTTTGGTGGCCTTTCAAACATAATGGAAACAAAAAGTTCTTCGTAAAAGCAGACGCTATTTTCACTGTGGGTTTGTGAAGCAATTGCTTCCAGTTGGTGAATGTGTTTATTGAAAGGCTGAGAGAAATCCCTCATTATGTCTGCACAACTGTAACCTAAAGTCCAACTCCTAACGTAAAATGAAAGTTCCATAATCACCTACATAAGTTTACAAAAATATTATTTCTTGGAAAACCAAGAAGACTCCTCAGCAAATCACATTTTCTTTGGCTCAAATTAATTGGCTGATTTTGCCAGGATACTTAATAACAATACTTGCAAATTTCTCCCCGCACTGCTCTGTTTTCACAGTAAGTAAAAAAGCATGGAGATCTCCCTCCATTTTGAAATTTGAATTATAGAATATCCTTGACAATGTAATCTCATCTCGAGCCTTGCTGAAAATTCCCCAACATGTAGTAACAGCTGCTGAGAAAGGCAGAATTGCATGCAACAAATTATTGTGTTAAGGAGTGTATAAAAAAAAAAAAAAAGAAAAAGAAAATAATTCCCCCTATGGTTCTCAAATATCCTCTTCTATTTGCTTACTTTACCTGCTGTCTTCCCTGTAGGTCCATAATAGCTTAGGGACAGCTGGATTCCATTTTCCAAGGTGGCTGAAAAAGATCCGAACTTGCTCACAGCTTTCTTTTGATTTTTCAATTTTCCTTTAAAAAAGATTAGAATTAATTTTAAAGATAGCAACACATACAGAACCATTTGAGCTGCAAACCAATGACTGGTGTGAACAGCAGCACCTCAATGTTGATGCCCAAGCTGTAAAATAGATTAATATAGGATGGGGAAAACTTTATCATTCCACTCCTAGAGTATTGAAAATAACAGTCAGTTTTTTGTAATATAGCTGTGGTTTTTCGTCTACAAGTTGCATTTTTATTACCTAGGTGTGTAAAAATAGGTTTAATAGCAACAAACAGTGAAAAGTCTGTGAATTTGAACAGCAAAAGAACCTAGTTCTGTTCCCTACCTGGCTGACAAGAATGCTAAACTGTTCATTTGTATCACATGTGTCATACACAGTAATAAAAGTCACTGTCTCTTGAGGTATTGTCACAGGGACTGTACCTTGAAGAGAAAGTAAAAGAAAGGAGAAAAAGTTGAGAAATTAGAGCCAAAGATATGTCTGGCACTTGTGAAAGTGTATCAGGAGACAAGCTCACTTAGAGGTGCAGGACAAGATGTTATGTGATGAGCAAGTCATTCTTGAAAACCACATGAACTATACAAGGTAACAGCCCAAAGACAGTGACACTGGATCCTACTTTGCCTCTAGTTTGACTCCTACTGCCTTGAAGAAATGTTCTGCTGGTAAGAAGAAATCCTTGGGATTTCCAATATGAGGAACAGCTCCTTAAAACTGTGAAGAGTAGCAGAGAAGACTACAAAAGAAGGTTAAGGCAGGCACCCAACACCTAGCTGTCTCCCAGTTCTTTCATCAAGGCACACATTCTGAGACTTGGTCTGCTCCTATTTACTGTCTGTCATCGCAACGTTCATTGGTGACTACCGCCTGCAGGGTGCTGTTTTGCCATTTTGACTGCATTAAAAACCTACCTAGCCACTGCCAAGAGGCTATCAGAGTGGATCGATTCTTTTGCCTAGAAAGGCAGCTATTCCTGTTTACACAGGAGGAAAGCCTCTCACTCGTGCCAAGTGAATACAACTTGCCTCAGATCCTACCAGACTGGTGACTGAAAGTACCATTTGGCAGTCCCCAGAATGATACAGGACTACTTTCAGAAGGGCAGACAAGAAACAACTCATCTGTGGCAGGGATGAAATTATCTACTCAGACAACCTACAATTACATCACTGGTGGCAGTTGAAGCTATGGAGAGGACCATGAGCAGGGTGCTTTCTAACACTGATGAAGATTAAAAGAGCTAACACACCTACCAAAGTTACACTTTTCCAACACTCTTCAATTCAGTTAGAGCTTTTGACAAACATATATACAATATAGTGCTTTTGGCAAACATATACATAAATTGTTACAGACTGGCTTTGTCCTTGGAAATACTCTCACCTGGGTTCAGAAAATATTTGGATGAAATGCTTTCTGAGTGTTAGCAACATGTCAGCCAGCAGTAGAAGTTGCTGAACTGTGTAAAGATCTGTTTCCACAGCAAAGGTCCTGAGGAGGCACTAATGCTATCGTCATCTAGCCCACAAAAGGAGGTCCAGTTCAAAGGGGGAAATCTTCCCTTTCAAGGGCAGACATTTATTCCGGTCCCAATGGACCAGTTTGTACCTTCTTAGGTTTTCCCAGGCCACATTAAGATCTGAAGGAGTCCTCCACTAAATAAGAACATGCTTTTCTTAGCGAATGGAGATTCTTTTCACTGATTTCCTTGTTTTGGAAAAGAGACTGGTTTGCACCTGTTGACCTGTACTGTGCTTCTACATCTTGGTAAGATCTCTCTACATGGTGCTTAAGTTGACCAACTGGATTTTTACTCTGTTTACAGAAAATGGATCTTATTTACCCTCTGCCATTAGCAGGGATTTATTTTCTGTTAGTTGATAAGTTTTGCATCCCATTACTAAATATGTAAAACTGTTAATTCTTTGTATCAGTGATGTCAATCCACTAACCTGATCTGATTTGCTGTTCTTCATTAATTTCTTGCACTTCGATTTCTTTTAAGTTTTTCTTGGGGTCTGTGATATGAATGAAGAAATTGTGGTTGTCTTTTATCACTTTCACCTTTACAAAAGTTGGACCTGCAAAGCAATGGAATACTATTATTGCTCCTACCAGGCTTCAGAACTGCTCCAAACCCAAGAAAACCCTGCACCTGCAACTATAAAGCACACAAAAAAGCAAATTGTTCAGAAGTGGACTGAATTGCTTACTAGTAGACCAAGAAGACAAAATTAAGGTTAGCTGAGTTTAGACTAATTAGTCAAAAACTTCCTGACAATTAGATCTGAGAGACTGCAGAATAACCTGTTGCTTAGATATATTGCATTTGACTGGACAAATTATTGGAACATGCATTCTTGGAATATCATGCATTGGTTGCCATTGAACAGATAAATGTGAACTGATTTTTATCTATTTTTAATTTTCTGGTACTTTATTTATCTATCAATTGAGGAAAGTGTAAACACTAAGGAAAGTGTAAACATTAGTAATGATAGAGGCTAACATTACGTTTACTCTCATAATGTCTTTAACTGAATTTCTACTACTGAGACATGAAAAACATTTATGGATTAAGAAACTATGCCATCAGTTAGTAACTGAGTCAAAGAAAAGCACAAAGAATTCAAGAATCACCTTTTACAAACTCTATCTTCTCTACTTGAATCTGTCCTCCATCAGATGGGAAAAGATACCGATTGGTTCCTGATACATGAATGAGATCCTCCCCTGTATTGTAGCCAAGAAACTGGAAAAACAAGTTTTAGATTATGCATAAATCAGAAAGGCAGAAGCCATGAAAGAGGCAAATGAAGGACAAATCCTCAGGATCCTACTGTTCTAGTCAACATTTCTGCTTAGACATTTAACTAATGTAATAACAACTTTAGCAAACACACAGAATATTATTCTCCTATCCAAATATTTTCTTAGTTACTAACTGAAGTAACTTGTTACACATGAGTGCAGAATTTGGTCCTCTAGTGCTATGGAGCCGTCATGGAAGCTGAAGAATAGCAAGTAGACCGTTGCCTTAACATATAATGGGAAGAAAATAAAAATTCTGGCCAAGTACAAAGAGAAAAAGTAAAGTGCCACGCAATTAGATAAAGGGCAGATGAAAATTCAGGTTCCCACTCTGTAGATTTTGGAATTCAGACACTCTAAATCTGATTCTTAGATTGCTGTGCCTCCCAAGGAGCCACAAACTGGCAAAAATTACGTGAGCGTACTCAAGTAAGTTCAGACTGAAATGTTATATTTCTTTGAGTTTGAAGTCTGTACTAAAGCAAGTTTAGACTAAAATATACTGACGTACACAACTTTTGGAAGCAAGGCTTAGACTCTGAAAATATAAAGCAGTGCAAATTGCCTAAAAACTCTTTGGACACAACTAGTGAAGAGTTCCCTTTGTTAGAAACATCCCTGTGTTAGTATAACAGGCAGAATACCTTGTATTAGAGCACTCCAAGAACATGAATTTTGAAACAGGAAATGGAAGAAACAGTGAACTCCTTTTACTTGATTTCCAATGTGGACAGCCAGAATTTCAACTAGGCCTTGTAGTCCCCAAATACAGGAATTTATGTCTCCCTTTCCTATGCTCTCCCATGAAAATCACATTTTTAGACAAAATTCACCCCATAAATATATTTTCCATAGGCACGAAACCATGATCAACTTATCTTTGTGTTCATGTCATATACACTAAAAAACACCAAGGCTGATTAAGTGGTCTTGTGTAGGATAATCTTAAACATCAGAAGCTGCTTCCCAAAACTTTTAGGAGAGGATCTGCTGCTAAAATGATGGAGTTAAACAAGACCTAGGTATGCTTAATTTGCTCAGAACTACAATTTCACAACGGAAAATAGCTTTGTTGTAATCTTGACTCTATATACAGACAGTTAGCACTTTCCTAAAGTGGTGCAATAATATGACTCCTTACCTTATAAACTTTCTCAGAATGTGGTTCTGGGATGCTGGGATCCTCCTCAAGCCCAGGGGCTTTTTCTGGCTCATCTTTAAACTTCTCTTCGGAATATTTCTCATTGGAACCTTTACTTTCTTCATGTATTATCTCTTGTCCTTTCTTTGTACCTCCTGATTTTTCTTTTTTGCCTTTTGTTTCACTCTTAAGTTGTTCTTCCTCTAGTAATCGGTCCTGTTCCTCCTTCCAAGCCTGCGTTAAATGTAGGAATTCAAAGGACTGTTGTTCTCTTTGTATTACGAGATATTTCATATGTGCATGCTGAAAACAGTACAAGTAAACAAACTCAGAGGAACCAATGTTCTAAGTTACTTTAAGTCACTCATGTTTTTCAAACATGTCTACGGTTTTACAATATTACACACTATATTTTGCATAAAATTATTGACTCATTCAATCCACAGGATCAATTATTTTTCACCACAGGAGATGTATCAGATGATTATTTGTATCTTATGCATTTAGTCATGAAAGAAGTATTTTGTTGTGCACTTTTCCACGAGGTTTATCACCAAATCAGAATGCATCACTGCTATCAGTTTATTCCAAAAATGCAACCATGAGGTAAAATGATTTTATTCTTTTATAGAAAGAGGAATGAGGTATCAATGTAACAGATAGTGCCAATGCTAAGACTTATGTCTTACGTGTGCTTAACTCCTACCTCAGCCAGAAATTTACTGTGTGAACCTAGGCAAGTCCATTCATCTGTAGTGCTGACCATGCTCTAGTTCTATAAATGGGATTCTCTGTCATAAGGGAACTCTGAGGTACCATATTTACATTCCTTAATTTCAAAGAGATGTAGATAGTGAAAGTAAGAGCTGGGTACATAACTACTACCATGAATCTAGATCTTATATTTTCATAGCTTTATACCCAGAAAACTTTGATGAGAATTAGTATATTATCCATAACTCTCATTCCTAGTACTGCAATTATGATTTGCTTTTGGAATGTCTAGTCTAACTCTAAACAGTGTTCCCTTAAGAAAATACATAACTGATTCAATAAGGAATAAATTAAAGAAAACAAGAAATAAAGTATACAAAAAAACAGCCAAGAGCAGAAAAACCAAGAGAATTGAGTCAAGTCAGTGGAAGAATAAAGGCTTACCTTCCTGGTAAAGCAGTGTTATTTAGTCCATTTCAGAAACATACATAGTTTTGCCTCACCTTTAGAGAATCTTCTCTGATAAAAGGACTTCTTTCATTGTTGGACTGAGATTCTGGAATATTCTCCATTACACTTTCAAGTTCTGATGTCTTGCCTTTGAGAAATGAAAGGGGGATAAATGAGCTTATGAATAGAAGAAAATTGAATAATACTCAAAAATTGAAAAATAAAAACAAAATAAAAGAAGTGCAAGTAAATAAAAATCTATTTGTAAATAGTAAAAGTATAAAAGCAGAATAAAGAAAATGTTAAATATTTTTAGAGATAAAACACAAAGACTGTTCAGGTTAGAAGAAACTTAACTGACAAATATTACTTGATAGTCATAACTGGGGATCAAATATGCTAAACAATGCATCAACATACTGAAAGACTGACTCTCTGCTTCTTGCTGTTGAAGGATTTGCTCCTGCAACAAGTTTGTTTGTTCGTTTTTTATGCAGATGAGCAATGCTGAATAAACAATAAGCAGTATTTATTATTTTTGCTACTACCACTGTTGCTGAATTCAGATACAGTGCTTTAACCAGCTCAACAAATGCCAGAACAAGCTCAATAGTGGAATCATAGATATTACAGCCTTTCAAGTCCAAAAGGCGAATAAACGCTGTCTGCACCTTCAAACCTTCACTAAAGAAACACCATATCCCTGTTTACTATCAGGGCTTTATAGCATCTGTGATTCATGAAAAGGGTATCTCTGTGGTTTTATATCATGCTTGGATACCCAATATTTACCTGCTAGAAAAGATAAATTAAAGTACACTATCAGAAACTTGTAGTTAAATTACTTTGTATTAAAAAGTAAAAATTGCAGTATGGGTTACAGCAGTGCCAGTGAAATTGAAATAACCTAAAAACGCTGTTGCCCATCTGCATGTCCCAGACAGAAGTGTTTATCTTCTTTCAGTAAGTGAACTTCTCTACGAATCATATCTGCCATGAGGCATCAGATAGGCAAGACTCAATCTAGCTCCTGTGACAGCTATATAGGTACAAATTATGATTTAGAAGTCATAACTATCATTTCCATTTCCATACTATAATCAGATGTGTTAGTTGGGTTGAGTGAGGAATAACATTCCTATTTTTGTGAATGCTAATTGCTAATACTATAAGGTTTCAAAGTGCATTGTCAAAGAGGGTAAACAAAGCAAAGGCTAAATATCAACAAAACACTGTTAATAACATTTAAATACACAAATAGACATTTTGGATGGAAGTTCTCTTTTGTCAAAAGGGGTTTTTAGATTTTGCTGCCTGCTTAACAGCTACTGTATGAACTGTTCAACTACAATTTTCATTATCCAAAATGTTGCTTGTAATTGAAGTTTGTTCTGCAGTCTAGTCAACTCCAGTTTCCAGTCTTAGCTTCTAGCGCACAGCTTCTGACTTCCAGCTTTTATCCTCCCCATTTAAAAAGGAATTGCTTTGAATTGTGTTGCCAACTTTAACTACTGCTCATCTTTTCATACGTTTAATAATCTAAAAAGAGATTAATATTTGTATGTAACCCTTAAAGTAATTCCATTAGATAAACACAGCTATTGTAAATGTAAATTGTCACTAGAGGTCTCAGTTTTCAGAACAGAGGATGATGCAGAATATTTAAATATGTATATTTAATTAATTTTATGTCTATACAGATCACAAGACAAGGTTATCCTACAAAAAATACATGCAATTCTGCTCTGAACAACTTTGGGTCTCAGCACTCAACATGGAAAATGAATTTTCTAGGTTAAAACAAAAAGGAAACACACTTCTGGCTTTCTTAGGGGAGCCAGTTTTTTTGACAGCAGATGCAGACAATTCAGAAGGTCCTTCTGCCATGGCCTTTTCCAGTTTAAGAGACTCTATTTCCTTAGCCATCTTCTCTTCTTGGTATTTGACTTCTTCCTCTTTCACCCAGTCTTCAATTGAGTTGGCCACCAGCTCAAGATAGTTCCTAAAAAGCATAACATTCCTCTATTTACCATAATACAGTTTTCACTAATATAATTTCTGGTCAAACAAGATCACTTGGCTTCTCAGTTTCTTATACAAATATTATTCTATAACCTTTGAGAGAAGGTTTTCATTTGACAGGGTTTCGCTTAGTTTTTAGAGGAGCTAGTACTTTTGCCTGGCTGGTATTTGCTTAAGCTATCTTATGCTTGGGATTTTAGTCCTCCTTTCTGCACAGATATTAGAAACTTGTCTTCCAAAGAATGCATGCCCTCAAAGAAAATCCAGAAAGTCAGAAAACATAGAGGCAATCAGTTTAAGAAGGTTGAGACTAATTGTCCTCCTTTTACCACAAGGATAACTTCTTTTATTAGTTGCTCTTGATTTATATTGTCTTTTAGAATACACTTCATTTGTTTGTTCAGCAACTGAGGAAGTGTTATACTATTTTATTTCTAGCTCTTCTTTATCAGTGTGACAAGAAAGATGCTTGGAAATTGTCATCCAAATTCAGATTAGAGAATCAGTGCACTGTAGCCTGGTATAAATTAAGAATATTCACAATTAACAGTTGAAGTGAGCCCCAAATGACAAACTGATCCAGAGTTTGCAGCTAGTATGGGTAGTTGCATTGTCTTCTCTTCCAAAGGTGTCTGAAGGTGACTGATAAACAGTTCACTGTGAACAACTGCTTCCAAGGTAGGAAAAAGCCTGGAAGTCTTACATGCAGTTACCACTCAATCCCTTGTTTGCAGTGCTACTATAAGTCTTTAAAGTAAAATTCTTCGTGTGTGCAAAACTAAAAGGGGCTTTAAAAAAGCATGAGAGCCAGTTGTGTCTTCCTAATGTTTTGCGTTTATAAGTTCAAGATGATTCAATTGTATTCAAAAGCTCTGTATGTACTACAGTTTTTGGTTGTGAATATGTAGGCAGCACAACCAATTCTTGACCTCATTACAATTTTGAAGTTTTTATTGCAGCATTACACTGGACATCCAAGAGGATTAGTATATAGGCTGTCTACACAGACTGGAGATGTATACAGTTCATGCACAGCTTAAAGATGCACGCGTCTTTCCCAGGTCCTGCAATGTAGGTGGAATCTGCTTTGGGAAACGTGTATGGAGAACCTGTTGATCATATACTCGGTAGGGACAAGGTGACTCTGCTTGTATCTGAAGAAAAGTGCACAAGCTATAAAAACAAAGGTGTTGAAAACAAAAGGCAAAACTAGGCCGGAACCTAGATTTGCCAGTACTGGAATAGCTTGAAGATGAATATATGTTATAAATAAAAAAGAGATTATTTGTGTGGAACATATTTTAGGGCAATGAAACAGTCATTCAAAGTCAAAAATACACTTTCTATTAATATGCATTCTGATGTCACTACTGCCAATGTCTGACTCAGAATCATTTCTCAGAAAGGATTATTCTTTTCCAGTAACTTGTGTAATGTGTTTACTATGAAACGGTAAACAAACGTCATTAAGATTAACTTTGAGTAAAAGAATAGTTTTGATAATGTCTGAATTCATGTGGCTTCCTGACAGAATGGCCACTTACCCTAACCAGAGTTAAAATGTTTTATACACATGTATTACTGCAGGTACATGTGCCCATGCCTTTGGATCCCCTTAGCCAGTAGCATCCATTGGATTTCACACACAGCTTCCTGCTGCTTACCCTTTGAACAGCACAGTTCCTGAATTTTTTGGATGTTCTACATGAACTATGGGACCTGATATCCATAGAGAAGAAGGAAGGGTAACTGGGACTTCCAGTACTAAAAACTGCCGCAATGTAAGAAAGTTAATTTCCCCCTTGCATGAGAATTTGCTGTAACAGGACCCACTGGAACCAGCTGACAAACAGGTATCAGAAATATATTCCAGATACACAGAACAACATAGAACAACCCTACAAAGTGGGTCTGTCATCTGTAAGATGTTACAATAAAGAAGAAAGCAGTAAAACACAGGTAGAGAACTCCTAACAGAGAGACAGACAAGCACAGTGTCTGTTGTGTATTTGTAACTCTCCTGTGGTGAAAGTGTGGCTCTTAAATATATAAGAAAATTAGAATGATAGTAATTTTAATAAAGGGAAGATCAAAAAACTGTTTTTAAACTCATCAGGAGCCAGTTATTTCATACAAAGGTAAAAACTAGTAATACTACTGCTTTATTAATAAGTAGGGTTTGTGCCTGTTTCTGGCAACTCAGCAGGATCTGGAAGCTAATGCAGGCAACAGCTTCAAGCACTCAAGGTATTTAAAGACTGTCTTCCACAGAAGTGTTATGTTGCTTGGAAACATACACTAGCAAATATTTATGATACTTTGTCTGGAAATCAAAATTATCTTTAGCCAAAAGGTTGAACAAGGTCAGAAAAGGTGCTGATTATTTTGCAGAAAAAAGACAGGTATAGATGCCACACAACAGAACAAAATAAGAGCCCTATAGCTCTTCAAAGATATAAGTAGCTTACACAGCATCTTTCTGTGAAACAAGAGCAAAGCCAAACCTTCTTGTTAGCTTTCATGCCAGTTTCTTTAGGAACTCCTTGCTGCTTCGAAAGAGTGAAGTGTCCCTGAACAAAGATGGCATGCCCCAAGCAGAAGCTACCTTCAATGTCTAAGCCTTGTTTCCAGTGTATGTGAAAGAGTTAGAAGGAGGAAGTGTACAGCTATTCCATCCTCAAGTGAATGATAATGCATCTACCAGAGAATATGCTTCATTCTTTATTTGGATGAAAAATTAGCAACTTTTGTTTTGCAGCTATCCATGCCCTTTCAAGGTGACCAGCCAAATTGTTCTAGGACCCCATATATGAAGAGTTGTTTCAAGGAGAAATGCTTCCTCAGGAGGTCTGGTTCCTCACTAGGTGCTCCTACAGACAACACAACAACAATATGCCATTGAGATGAGGTGTTACTCAGTGTACGTGACCACCCAGTGACATGCTGGATGTACTAGGGTATGTGACCTGGTCTCCAGTGTCTGTTGCAAAAGAGTATGGGTCTCCTATGGGTCTCATGTTAGCCCTGTGCAGACATCTCAGATACACCAGGCAGCTAAACTGGCACCAGGGGTTTACATTTAACAACTCGAATCAAGCCCTTAATGTCTGGTGCCCCAAAGAAGAGTAACAATAGTTGGCAAAGTAAAGAACTCTGGGCTCCAACAGACTTTTGAGTAACCGACTTCGAGACCACTGACCCTCTGCGTTGGTCTATCTGAATGCAAGACCCAGGTTTACTTGAGCATACTTCTACTATCTTTTGAGGAAGATTTCAGCTGTTATATACATGCAAAAAACCTGACTGACCAGACATTCAGCGGATTTGTCCAACAACCACAAAACAGCCAGAATTTTCTCCAAGAAACTTTTTGTTTCTTCTGGTCTATTCTGGCTCTGGTCCCAGTCACTGCTAATCACAACAGCCTCTTTTCATGGCAAATAATTCAAGTCCAAGTGCCTGGAAAGCTGAGATGGACTCACACAGAGTTCCCTAACTGAGAGCAAAGATATGAAATACAATACGAAGTATGTCTTCAGGAAGGCACACTTTGCCTATTTGGCATTCAAACCTGTTCAAATATATAGGTACCAACGGAAGTTACTATTAAAAGATTCCCATATTCTGATAAACGAGGCACTGCACTTAGAAAGGCATGCCTGCAGACAAATTGGATGGGGGGTGGGTTGTCCATTGGATAATTTGCTTGAAATTCTATTTGGTAGATCAAATCTAATTAATCCATAGAGCACCAGAGTGACATGGTACAATACACCTCAGCTGCCTCTCCGTGGCATTGTAAGCTTCTTTACACATCAGTACATGGGCACATATTCTATTTTCTGTCAATTATTTGGAATAGCAGTTGGATACACATCATCATTTGTATCTCTGTTTCAGTGCAAAATTGTATACCAAAAAGAACAGGTCCACTGAAAAAAACTCTAATAGTGGACACATCAACCAGTTGCATACCTCTAACCAGTAAGCAGATAGTGACAAGGAATTAAGAAGAATATGGTACTCTGTGAAAAAATATTCTAATATTTATAAAGAGCTTCTAGATTTTCTCAAAAAAATTTATCAGTGACACACCCAATTTATGTATACATAGTTGAGAAACCTGATAATTATATTCTTAGACAGAATTTTCTTTTTAACCTCCCTTACCTGAAGTGTCCTCAACACAATTTTCTTGATGTGGATATCCCTAATATGACTTTGTATGTATGTGTGCATTATCTATATTTTTATAATTTGTGATAAGGAGTCAGAGTTACTGCATGGTCCTCACTTGGAAAAGCTTCGTCTCAACAGTATTCTCTTGATACAGCACTGTTTTCCATGTGTGTAACTTGTTTTCTCATAAATGTGTTACATCATGGAATCCTTTAATTTCAAAGCTTTGCCCCAAGCATAGCCATGCAGGCTTTAATCAAAAACAACTGTGAATGAGACACAAAAGACAAAATCAGTTACCTGAATCCCACATTAGAATGCAATGCAATATCCCAAGTCTCTTGGCACAAATGATACTGATTCATGGGATTGTGAAAAACAATTAGCAAAGAGTTATCTTGGGTATGATAAAAGGAATCAATACATCTATATTCTTGGGATGCAGTATGAAGAACCTGAAAAGGAAAGAAATAAAGGTATGTCCTCTCTGCAGAGAGTAGCTTATGTACAGATGCTTCACAGTACAGCTTTTAGCAAAATGTGCTTCAGATCTTCACTCTCCTACAAGATGTATGCAAAGTATTTGGATTCCAGCAATCTGAAGTGTTCAGGTAGGTGGAAATTGAAACTCCACCACTACTCATATTGAGAAGAGGCAGTCACCATACTCCATATTCTGAGACTCATTGTGACTGAAAAGGTTTGGCTAAATAATATAAAAATAAATTTAAATATTAAATACATACTTATACAAATGTAAATAATAAAGTATGTAAAGAAATAAATAGTTAATAAAAGCAGAACTATCATACAGCAGGTAAAAAGAAAACAAATCTACTTTTTCTTAGCTTAGTTAAGTTTACTTCGTATTCAATTTACTAAAATATGACCTACACATCTCTGAGATATACAGTATTCTACATTATTCCACTTTGTTCTGTACTGCCCCATCATTTTCAATGTTCACATTGTCTGCAGGCTGAAATTTATTTTGTAGTTACAGCTAGAAGAAAGCCTTTTAAACTATTATTTTTACAGAACTATGCAAATAAAACTGAAAGAATTCCATGTAAATAAATATTCTCTTTAAACATGAAAACCTTAATATCGGCTGGTGTAAAAATTATGTTCTGATATGACATGTACTATAAGGAAATATTCTTACAAAATGTTATTTTCTGTTGCAATAAAATGATATTTTCTATTCCAGTTATTTTCCATCAGTATCTTTTTACTAGATTCACTAATTATTGATGGTTCAGCTAGCATTAGCTATTTATGTTGCATAAGAAGGAATTCCCCATTTACTGAAATGTATGACTAGACCTTAAAGTTGTGATGCTAAAGTGGTGCTGAAGAAGTCCAAGCAGCCTTTACTTTACCCATGTATAGCATGTGTCAGGATCAAATAAGAATTGCAACATATGAAGCTCAAGGCAGCACTGGAACTAATACTCCACTCCTCTCTAGAGAATGCCTACCAACTTATGCCATCTACACTTGAATTTATCTTTCACATTTGTTGTTCTGTCTTTCTGAAAGATGAACTTTAGTCTTTATCTTTCAGGATTTCTATAAATGAAGCTTGTAGCCCTAAAAGGGTGAAATGCATTACAACAAAATATTCTATTTGTCCATAAAACATATACTGCATAGGTATTTGCAAAGTGTGCTTTCACATACACTGCACTAACAAGTCCCATAACTGCCAGGGAGGATCACTCCTAGGGGTAAGATCATGTTGTCTCCATCACATGTTTAGCTAAAGGACTCACCGCCAAAAAGGACAACTGCAGTTTGGCCAAACCAGGAAATAAAAAACAATTGCAAACTAAATTTCACACAAGAAATTGAAAAGAAATTAACAAACAATGGGTTTTGGTAAAAATGGGAAAGGGATAAAACTCAATTATCTAGCAAGGGAATACCCTGTGCTCCACTGCTAATTCTTTGTACAGCATTCTGAGGGGGTCACTGTATGTATAAGATTGTCATTTCACAGATACCTGAAGAAGAACATGGGGTTGAAAATGCTCAGTGAAACTCCAGTCTGTCAAACAACGCCTCTGTGCCTTTTTTATTTCTTCTAAGTTTGGTCCTAGGCCATAATTTTCCACACTCACCTCAAAATACACCAAAACAAAATAATGAATATCAACATTTCAGTGTCAGTTGTATTAAATTAACTGTAATCTTGTTAACTTAATAGACAGCATCCCATGTTGCATCACAGATAATTGCCTAATGCTGCACATGTGTAGACCCGTATGGCGCTATTTAATAAAAAACAAAATTACTCCCAAAGGGTTTTGGTCTTGGGTTTTTTATGGCAAACACAATCTAAATATTTTTATTATTAGGTTATGTGGGTTTGAGTTCTGTAAGCAATTATGAATATTTAAACATGTCCTGTGAAGTAATTTTAAAATTGCTATATTTATCCAGGGGTATATGGCAGGCAGGTGTTTCTGAAGATGCCAAACTACACAGTTTATTAGTGTGACAGTTTGGCCATTTCTCTCAAACTCTCATGCTAGTATTTGACCACTGGTATCAGTGAAACCAGCACAGAATTGTCATTAGCAGCTTCACTAGGACCTTAGAATTCAAAGAAAGTGATTTCGTAGTGCTTAAAAATTACAGCATTATTTGCCAAACATCACAAAATTAACATTTGCATGCAGAACTGCAAAGGAATCCCCAGTAACGTGTCCTTGCACTGAACAGTATCTTTTGCTGTCTCAGGCCACAGAGCACAGCTTATTACATTCCTTGCACTTGCCATATCAGAAGTAAGAAGATCCAATCCTTTGTTCAAAACAGGATCAGCCAGACCACCTCTTACACCTTTGTCACTCATTTCTGTATGTCCTGGAAATTGAAAGGAGAATTTTAAGAAGTATTCCAGAAATTCCAGCCCTAAACACTAAAGATTGGATTGATACAATTTCCTTAGCCTCCCTGATGAGATTGGCATCAAGTTGAAGCTTCCTTTTACGACACTGGTCCTGGAAATACATGATCAGCTCTGCTACACTTCTTTCCTAAAAAAGCACTTCAAAATCCAGGGACAACAAGTGCCAGACAGTTACATAAAAAAAAAAAAGAACACTTCATAAGACACACTCAAATCATCATCTTTATCTGCCCTATGCTGGCCTTGCATAGTCAAAACCATTAAAAATACTCTAAGAAGTGTCCTCCAGATTCATGCACAAAGAACCATTTTCCTGCATACCATCTGAGAAACAAAAACAAGCATTCCTTTGCACAGATGACATAAAAAAGAAGGCAAAATCAATTGTTTTTATATTTTCACTTTTTTTTGAAAAATACTATTTTTAATCTGTAAATTCATTGGATTTATAGAGTTCCATAAGCTCCTGACAGAATATTACTTCTGCTGAGGATCTGACCAGTCATTCCATTCTTACAATAGGCACCTGATATGAGCAGGATCACATGGAGACCTTAACTTCTATATTCTCATAATTTTTTGAGATAATTTCCTTTTAATAAAATTCTTCATGCCCCAAGTTAGGGCAGACATCACTAATGATGATCAAAATTCACAAACATAAGAAAAATATTCTTCCTGGGAGAAAATACACCAGAAAGTATTGGTTCATTAGTGGCTTATAACCAGCTCAGCTTCCAGACATATATCTTTAGGCTCGGCTTCTCTAGGCAATTAGATGTGTTTACTGTCTGCCTTTAGAAGATTTAAGAAATCTGAATGCAAATGTTTCCTCTTCCTGGTATTTGCTTTTGTGCTGTAGAAGTGTTGAAATGTTGGCAGCTGCGTTTGTAGCTGAAATATTTAGTATTGTGGCTATATATAAGTAAAATAAAGTAACAGCCAAAAAGGTTCTCAAAATTCAGAAGAGAGGCCGATAAGCAGGATTCATTTTTGCTGCTCCAACCTTCTAAGGAAAGGATCCCATCTAAGCTGGTTGCCTAGATGTCTATATTAGGAAAGTATGGGCAGCATCACGAACCTAAAGGTATACCCACTTAAACTGACATAATTTCTACTTTTCTTGCATCCCAGAAAAATAATCACTTGTTTTTAATGTTGCTTCTTGGCCAATACTGCTCCTTTAGTCAGGTCCAACAACTTCTCATTATGTTAGAATCTTCAGGAGAAAATGTAGAACTTTTAGAAAATTCACTCTGCGTTGTTTGCAAGTGGTCTCCATCAGATGAGGAGTGAGTTGAGAGTCTGTGGGTGAGAATTAAGGGGCAGGCTGGCAGGGGTGATACTGTTGTGGGTGTCTATTACAGGCCACCAGATCAGGATGAGGAAGTTGACAAGGCCTTCCACAGGCAGCTGAGAGCAGCCTCACAATTACAGGCCCTGGTTGTCGTGGGGGATTTTAACTACCCTGATGTTTGCTGGAAGGACTACTCAGCCAGCCAGCCACAGTCCAGGAGGTTCCTCCAGTGCATTGATGATAACTTCCTGATGCAAATGGTGGATGAGCCAACTAGAAGAGGAGCGCTGTTGGATCTCGTCCTCACTAACGAGGAGGGCCTGGTTGCAGCGGTAAAGGTCGAGGGCTGCCTTGGCTGCAGTGACCATGAGATGGTGGAGTTCAGGATCTCGTGTGGCAAGAACAGAATAGCAAGCAGAATCGCAACCCTGGACTTCAGGAGGGCCAACTTTGGCCTTTTCAAGCAATTGGTAGGGGAAATTCCGTGGGCAAGGCTGCTTGAAGGTAAAGGGGCCCAAGATAGTTGTTTAGCATTCAGGGACTGCTTCTTCCAAGCTCAAGATCAGAGCATCCCGACACGTAGGAAGTCAAGGAAGGGAGCCAGGAGACCTGCATGGTTATACAAGAAACTGCTGGGCAAACTCAAGTGGAAGAGGAGCATTTACAGATCAAGGAAGGAGGGGCTGGCCACTTGGGAAGAATACAAGGCTGTTGTCAGAGGATGTAGGGAGGCAACTAGGAAAGCTAAGGCCTCCTTAGAATTAAACCTGGCGAGAGGGGTCAAGGACAACAGAAAGAGCTTCTTCAAATACATGGCAGATAAAACTAACACTAGAGGCAATGTAGGCCCCCTGATGAATGGGGTGGGTGCCCTGGTAACAGAAGATACAGAGAAGGCAGAGTTACTGAATGCCTTCTTTGTCTCTGTCTACTCTGCCGGAGGCTGTCCTGAGGAGCCCCGTACCCCTGAGGCCCCAGAGGAAGTCAGGGCAATGGAGGAGTTTGCCTTGGTTGATGAGGACTGGGTTAGGGACCAGTTAAGCAATCTGGACATCCATAAATCCATGGGTCCAGATGGAACGCACCCACGGGTGCTGAGGGAGCTGGCTGAAGTCATTGCTAGGCCACTCTCCATCATCTTTGCTAAGTCTTGGGAAACGGGAGAGGTGCCTGAGGACTGGAGGAAAGCAAATGTCACTCCGGTCTTCAAAAAGGGCAAAAAGGAGCACCCGGGTAACTACAGACTGGTTAGCCTCACCTCCATCCCTGGAAAGGTGATGGAACAACTTATCCTTGGCACCATCTCAAGGCGTAAGAGGGTCATTAGGGGCAGTCAACATGGCTTCACCAAAGGGTGCTTAACCAACCTCATAGCCTTTTATGAGGACATAACCAGGTGGATAGATGATGGCAAAGCAGTGGATGTGGTCTATCTTGATTTCAGTAAAGCATTTGACACAGTCTCACACAGCATCCTTGCTGCTAAACTGAGGAAATGTGGACTGGACGATCGGGTAGTGAGGTGGACTGGGAACTGGCTGAAGGAAAGAAGCCAGACAGTTGTGGTCAATGGGGCAGAGTCTAGTTGGAGGCCTGTATCTAGTGGAGTGGCTCACGGGTCAGTACTGAGGCCAGTATTGTTCAATATATTCATCAATGACTTGGATGAGGGAATAGAGTGCACTGTCAGCAAGTTTGCTGATGACACCAAACTGGGAGGAGTGGCTGACACGCCAGAAGGCTGTGCTGCCATCCAGCAAGACCTAGACAGGCTGGAGAGTTGGGTGGGGAAAAATTTAATGAAATATAACAAGGGCAAGTGTAGAGTCTTGCATCTGGGTAGGAACAACCCCAGGTTGCAGTATAGGTTGGGGAATGACCTGTTAAAGAGCAGTGTAGGGGAAAGGGACCTGGGGGTCCTGGTGGACTGCAGGATGACCATGAGCCAGCCCTGTGCCCTTGTGGCCAAGAAGGCCAATGGCATCCTGGGGTGTATTAGAAGGGGGGTGGTTAGTAGGTCGAGAGAGGTTCTCCTCCCCCTCTACTCTGCCCTGGTGAGACCTCATCTGGAATATTGTGTCCAGTTCTGGGCCCCTCAGTTCAAGAAGGACAGGGAACTGCTGGAGAGAGTCCAGCGCAGGGCAACAAAGAGGATGAAGGGAGTGGAGCATCTCCCTTATGAGGAAAGGCTGAGGGAGCTGAGGCTCTTTTGCTTGGAGAAGAGGAGACTGAGGGGTGACCTCATTAATGTTTATAAATATGTAAAGGGTGAGAGTCAGGAGGATGGAGCCAGGCTCTTCTTGGTGGCAACCAATGATAGGACAAGGGGCAATGGGTAAAAACTGGAACATAAGAGGTTCCACTTAAATATGAGAGGAAACTTCTTCACAGTGAGGGTAACAGAACACTGGAACAGGCTGCCCAGGGAGGTTGTGGAGTCTCCTCCTCTGGAGACATTCAAAATCTGCTTGGACACACTCCTGTGTAACCCCATCTGGGTGTTCCTGCCCTGGCAGGAGGATTGGACTAGATGATCTTTTGAGGTCCCTTCCAATCCCTAACATTCTGTGATTCTGTGATCTCTGTTCCTGCTCTCTAAAATGTTCCTATTCTAATATTAATGAGATAGTTATAACGGCTCAAATGCCACACAGCAACCTGCTAAAGATATCCTAATTGCACAGACTGGAGATGAAGACAAGTTGATGAAGTTGAAACATAGCTCAGACATTCTCTATCATTTTAACTTGAGAGTTTTCACATATTTCTGGCCAAATACAGAGAGTGTCCCATGTGACTATGAAAACAGGGTGTTTAAACTTCTATCTTAGGACATCAGTTCTACCATGTTAGCCTTATTCTAATTTGGTTTTGCTGGTCTCACTTTCTTCAACACCTAATAGATATGTTCCTCTTTCCCTGTTACTTCTGAATTTGGCCCTGCATTTTGAATAGCAAAACTCTACACTGGATTAATCTGTATGTGAAAGAAGAGGGAAGCCTAGAAGAAAAAAAATTGAAAGGAAAAGGTATGAATGCATGCATATGTAATTACAATGTATAGCGCACCTTTTTTTAATTTTCAACTTTTTGTACCACCTTCTAGAATCCTCATGTGTAAGTTGTATATTCTTTGCATTTCCTAATACTCATTCACTAGTAATAATTTAATTAACCTCATATATCACTTTTGATTTCACTCTGTGGTTGGTACTGACTTTGTAAAGACTCAGCTGCCATCATAACTCACAAGAGCCTGTATTCAGAAAAGTAGTTAAGCATGTCTTCAGTATTTTATCTCTATAAATTATATTTGATGTCATAAGCAATAAACCACTTTTTTAGTACATACTTTTCTACAGGTATAATTTTAAAGACTTGGCTAAATAAACTGTTAATGTCACACAAAAGAGTGCTTTTGTCTTTATCTTGTATTCCTACACAGAGACTCAACGTACAGGCTATAGAATACTAGAAAATTTGGTGATTTGTACAAGGAAGAAAAAGCACAGCCCTGCAATAGCAAATGATATGGTAAAATAAATAGTGGATTCAAATTCTTCAGGAGTAATGTAAACAGAAAGGTTTTTACCAGAGCCTCTTGGAGATTTCCCACTAAGCTTCTTTTCCATAAGGAAAGGTTGTCTCAGCTGTCTTGCAAACCTGGCTGGATCATCCCAAGGGATATAAGACACTTCAGAATCACCTCCAACCATAGTTCCAGAGCTCTCCAGGAGACCAGAGTCACTGAGCCCAGTCAGCCTCAGACTTTCAAAAGTAAACACTCTGAAGGCTCTCTCTATTTCAGCCCAACTCAGAAGTTCTACAAAATAATTACAATCATTAACTGAAAATGTCCTTACAGCTCAGCAGAAGATAAATAGAAGACTATGTAAATGTATTATTCTTGGCAACTCTGCAAAAGCCAACAACAATTTCCTTAATGGTATTGGGTCAAATTATGTGAGCTACATTTTACATTGCATTCGAAGTTGAATGCTTCCAAATTGCAAAATGATATGCCTAACTATTCATCCATCTTAAATGAAGTGCTTCCTACATCTGAATACCTCCTGGCTCGTTAACTTTATATAAATGATGCTGATTTTAAAATACTGAGTAGACTTTACCAAACCAGTTAACAACTACTTATTTTCAGTTCATGAAAAGGCTCCCATTATTATAAATGTTATTATATGTAGCTTCTTAAACCAAGTATCAAATGTTTTTTTCTCTTTAGACAAAATTTTACACATAATTTACACAGAAGTAGGCAAGGTGCAAACGCAATAATAAATCCTGTTTATGGTTGTATGCACTGGTGTCCGTATAACAATGATAACCATGAGAAGGCCAGAATTTTAAGACAGGTAGTTCAGTGCCCAAATCACGTAAGGAGTATGTTCAGTTTGAAACGTTTTCTATTTAAGGTAGTTAAACAGCCAAGCATGTCACACATCTTGAAAATGTTGGATATCTCATCTCTTGTTCAAATCAATCACCTTACTGATAAAAGTGAAGACATCGCTAGCTAAGTTAACAGTTGGGAGAGTTCAGCAGTATAGTACAGTCCAATGAAGACCATAAAATTTGATACCCGTCACCTGGAATGCTACATCAGTACAGAATACCTTAACAGCTTAGTGTCCAAAATTAACATAACAACAACTAGGAGCGATGCAGCAAGTGTAAATTAATCCAACACCAGGGATTTCAGTACTGAATAGCTAGGAAAGTACCTTCAAATCCTGTGCCTTATATGATGGTACAGATCTAACCAAAGGGATTTGGATGTTTACATTTCTTAGTAGTCTAGAGCAAACTTTTGAAACTACCTCAGGGTATTTATGTAATCTTTGGGATTGTTTCACAGTGTACATCATGGTGTTATGCACACTCCAAGAAAAGGTAACTGCAGAAGTGATTATGGTTCAAGAAATGAACGTATTCTTGGTTTGATAAAGAGTCTGTTATAGAAGCTATTTACTATTAACACCAACAGCTTACACAGAATACATTCTGAAAGCCATTTATTGTCCAATAGAAATCTTCTACCTAAGATACATGTTCTCCTCCACAAAAAGGGTGTTGGTAAATAAACATACAGTTTGCGTCAGTGTCTTCCAAAATGCATTCTGTGTCCTAGGATCAAAATGGCAATTTGTACAACTATTTTTTCCTTCAGATTTAGTATGTGTTTGCATATTTGTGAAAATAAATAAATAAATGAGTTCTAACATATTTCAGATCTTAGTCATGCAATATTTAACATTCTTATAGCCTTTTCCATTAACCATGAAATCGAGGTCTAAAGATAACCCTAACTTGTATAGCAGGCTAAGATATAAGTGAGAATGAGAAAAGGGGCAGCTGAAAAACTTGTTTCAAAATCCCTACTATATAATAGGATCATCAACTAAAACTAAACAATGGGAGTTATATCAATGAAAAAGAAAATCACTTTACCACTGGTACAATAATGCATGAGCTCGTGAGCTCTGGCCAAGCGTTTAGTGTTGTTTTCAGTTGAAGGAAGGGTGAAATGGATAAGTTCTTTAAGAGGCAGTTTATCCATCATTTCACATTCAATCTTTTCTGGATTTAAGTTCTCTGGCACCTGGAAGAAAAAACAAAGTACCAGAGTTAAAGTAAACTTTCACATCTGTGGATTTCAAAAAATCATGTTTGAATAAAGAAGTCTTTTTGTAGCAAAAGACATAAGCATGTGCTTAAGTCAGTTGGACATAAACTTGAGCATGTGCTCACAGTGTGTTTTTGAATCATGGTGTCAGACATTTTAGGCAGAAAAAAATGAGATACATAAGAGAATAACTGATAGCATAATAACAGCTACTTGTTAGAAAATATTTGCCTGTGCTATCTAGACTCAAAAATTCTGGAACACAGAAATATGTACTGATCTATTCAGACAGGCAGCAGGTACCTTCCATGTATCTTTCAGCTGGTCTGTGCTAGTCCTCATAGTAATGAAGTCTGTA
Source organism: Caloenas nicobarica (assembly GCF_036013445.1). Classification (NCBI taxonomy): domain Eukaryota; kingdom Metazoa; phylum Chordata; class Aves; order Columbiformes; family Columbidae; genus Caloenas; species Caloenas nicobarica. The sequence continues at coordinate 89,156,460 of NC_088245.1, read as the reverse complement.
AACTCATCGATCAGTCTGTGACAGCAGCATCTCTATATATTTAAGGATTCATCTTTTGAGACTTGCTGGTGTCTTTCAGCTTTGCTCTTTTCAGTATTATGCACTTACAGTACTTTTGCCTTGGAGTGTATCTTCCAAATATTTTTCCTCTGTCCACTCCTCAAACATTGTGCCATATCCTGAATTTCCTCTTCAGCAAGTATATCATCTACATCATGCACATGCCTGCTATAATCATCTCTCCCGATGACTGCTCAGTCATGCCTTCTGCTTGAATAACTCCAATGTGTCAAGCTCAATCTGTTTCTGAATACTGTTTTAATCAATGGTTATCAAAGTATTCTACAGGTAATTTGGAATTCATGAAGCCAGGCAGATACACCTTGGCTGTGAAATGTAGAACTGTATTATCACTTGAATTACCATCAGAGTATTTTCCAAGGTTAATGATAAAACTACACCTTGGCTTTGGAGAAAATTGAGACAGTCAGAGTGTTTTTTTGATTCAGAAAGTCTGGGAACTGTTACTTTGCAATAATCCCAAAACTTGCAGTCTCTGAACCTTTCTGCCTTTGCTAGAATTTGGCAATGTCTTGCTTATACACTATCCTCCAACTATTTAGCCAACCTGAATATACTTCTTGTGCTCACTAACAACCTCTGTATCTTTTCTTACACTTCTCTACATCTCAGTACTTAATGTAGCCTATGTGCTAAATCACTGTTATCAAGTTAGTAATTTATTTTCCACAGTTCCATCAGTGTTTGACTACAGTAAATCATCAGAATTCTGTAACATCTCGCATCTATGCCAAAAGCTAAACATTCATCTTAATAATGTAAACAGATCACTGAAATCAGTATAATGCTCCATGTTTGTGATGTGTCCTCTGTCAGTAGCAGCAACTCATCCCCTCTTAAGCAGACTAAACGCATTTTAGCGTGTCTATCTCAGTAGCAAAAAATCTAGCCTGTACTATTCTGCTTTGTAAAAACACCACTCCATCCTTTCTAGTGCATTGAGTATTCACTGCCTGTGGGCTTTAGAACTGTTTATATATGGTAGGTAGCACTATACCTGCAGCAGGTGCAACCGCTGAGCCAGGGTATCATGGTAGTTAAATAAGAGAGGGTACTTGGGGGTGACAGCCTTTTTTTCGTTGTATATATGAGAAAAGTAGTCATACAGATTCTGTTAAAAAAGAAAGATGTATTAAACCCCAATAATCAGATTCATTTGTCATTTTAGGAAATTAATAAAAGACAACACAAACCTTTTTTTCACTCTCAGAAAGTGAAAGAGAAGGAAGGAGAGAAGCTATATGTTCTGCAATGATATGATGTAGTCCATCTGCCCGAGCCTCTGGCACCACCAGACTAGGTGGTGTAAGGTCTTCTTCACTTGCAATAACCTGACATACAAAATATATGTTATCTTTCATTACAGTATGACTGCTGCTTAACTTCATCAAAACTACCATGAAGACCCTGCTATAAGCTTCCGCAAATTTTGTCAGGAATGAAAACCATATATATTTTTTTTTACAAGTAGCAAAAATGCAATTTTCCATGTTAGTTCTCACCCAAAACAAAGACTATGGAAAACAGAATTAAATGTTTTCTCCCATTATTCACTTTTGGAAGGATGAGAAGAAAAATATTCCCAACTTGAAATGTTAAGAATTCTTAATGAAAACAGATAATTAAAAACCAATTGTGTATCAGTTGTTGGACCTTATTTTCAGTATTTTTGCCTTAGTCTATTTTCAGATTAAATTACCAAAAGTAAACAACAACAAAAAAAGATTGTGCTGAAATTTTATTTCTAAAAGAAGGAGGATTTCCAGATCATAGTGTGCGTCTCTGCTAACTCATAGATTGTGCCTGAACTCAAGAGTCAGATCTGTCTAGCACTAGCATTGAAATACACCACTTTTATGTTAGGCTTGCCCTAAGACCTTTGTACTGAGTACAACAGTAAAAGTTCAGTATATTACTGCAGAACATGAAAAGTTGTTATTGACTTAGCTAAGAAATTACACCTTTTTCCTCATTTAATGATATCGGATCTATAGTCTTGAAAAAATAATTTTGGAGTAACACTGTCTATACAATTATTACACCAGTTCTAAGCCGAATTAGACACAGGAATTTTATAGAGAATATTCTCACCTGTTCCAACATGCAGTTCAGCATTAAGGGTACAGAAAAGTATTCCTCAGGAATCTGACTCAGTAAGTCATTGTAATACCTCATGTCCATGGAAGCAGCCAAAAATGAAGCTTCTTCCTCTGTTGTAATAAGAGATAAAACATTAAGATAAATTTCTTTAAAAATGCCAATTTACATTAACAACCTGTTCAACCTTCAGACATTTTTTCTTAAAAAAGACTAACAAAGCCCATTACTCTAGAGCTCTTAAATCTGACTGACTAGGAACAGATAGAAAAAGTGACTTTCTAAAGAACTTCATTATCACCACCACAGTTTCCAGAGACTTTCACAATGCATTCACCAAGAAACTACTCTCACAACACCAAATCACATCTTCAGCTTACTGTGCAAATAATTTCAAGGATTCATGTTGTCAGGTGAACGAATGGTACAACAGAGTGGACAGCTACAGATGAGTGCTTTAATCCTTTTGACATACCCTGTGACAAAATTACTGTCGGCAGAAAATCTTCTGCTTGCCCTTTTTTCGTTAGAAGTGTAATCTGTGATGCTGATTGTACCTAAAGGAACAAAAATAAAGCTAAAACCTCAGAAATAGGAGAAAAAAATAGGATTGCACAAATTGGTGGGAGAAATTAATTTAATTTAGCTTTGGTTAGTTACCCTAGACTAGATGCTAAACTTTTAAATGGCTGGTATTAAGGTAGGGAAATCCCACCTAACTTTGAATGAAACAAGATAGTAAGAATGTAGTTTTATGAATGCTTTAAATGACCATTCAGTAGTACTGCTACAGATGGAGTAAGCCCATTTTTTCCCTGCTGCTTGTACATGTCTTAATAACCCACTTTCTTCTGCCCACTTAAGTTTTTGTCTGCCATGAACAAAATAAAGGAACTGATCTTGCATAGAACTAATAATATTTTTTTGATAGTTCACAGATCTGCAACAAGACATTGTAGCTCTGTGCAGGCATGTTGATATTTCAGACGCAAGAAGGTGTAATCAGGAGCTATTTAAATATTTTTTAAACCTGTGATAATTTATGCCTATATGATCCTTCAAATTTTCCTTTTACTGTTTTCCCCAATGTTCAGCTATTTTTTCCCATTTTTGAGTATTTAAATGCTGAAGACAAAAATCTCATTTTATTCACAGAAGATTACACATGGAGTGATGGTCCAAGGTGAATTTTTGAGTGCAGAATTAAAGACATGCAATTCTAGGCTACAACTAGTTATTCTGTACAAGAAGAGAAGGAGCCTTGCCTCAGTTACAGGTGGTTGTGTTGATTCGCTTTCTGATAATGCAGCCACATTAATAAACTTTGTGTTTTCCAAGTAGTTACAATGCTGTCTCCTCCAGTCCAGGCAGTCATACATTAAACAAGCAACACTTTCAAACAGCACGGTGCCAAATGCAAGCTATGACAGAAAATCAGATACAAAGGATGAAGTTTGCACACAGATGTGTCATGTAACTTAGCCACATGAGTCACTAGCTCTCTAACCAGCAGATCTATAACTGTTAAAAACCTTCCATGGAATTTTTTCTCCACTAATTTAAAATGTTTTCTATCCTAAGAAAGCAAGGCCTCCTTTTATTTGCCTAAACACTGCCACACCACAGTATGGCTAAGTATTGCCTAACTGCTTTAGGTGTTAGAAAGTCTAACTTGTCTTAACAGTAAACGTTCAAGGTCTTCTCTCTTGTAACTGGAATTTAGGTCATATTTTTTGATGGGAAGGAATAGGAGAGGTAACTTAAAATAATTGTTTCATATAATATGTGCATATTTCTACTGGTGATGAATCTGCAACATGTTTGCAAGGTCAGCTATTCTCCTGCCCTGGAAGGGTAGAAAATAAAAAAACAACCAAGTAACCAATGTCATCTCATATTATTTTCTTCCTTTCTGTTGCCCTTTTAAAACAAAGCAAGCCTCAAGAACAGAACTCTGAATTCTATAGCTGTGCAAGCAAAGAAACGTCAGCATACTGCCCGCTTGTCCAAAGAGAGAGCGCTCTATCCACATGAGTCCGACAAGGAAAGAGTCAAGGTTCTTGAGGTGATGTACTGTGGTTTTCACTGAAGTTCGGAAGGAATAAAAAGAATAATAGCAACTGCTATTTTAAATGTGAAATGTTTTTGTATAAATACCAAAATCCTGTCTGAGACCCCATGCCACATTAAAGTTTCAGTGGCTTTAATGGACGTATTCTTCCCCTGTACAGCCTAGACATTGTGGAAAAGATGAAATTATTTTAATTTTTAGACAATTTCTATCAACAGCACATTTATGAGTGATTCTTTCACTTTTGTGAAAGTAGGGGAAGTCTCTTGTCTTAAGAAGTTTGCCCCTAAGAGGTGGCTATCATCACTGGATGTCTCAATTTGAAGTTTCCTAAAATAAAATATGGTTAAGAAGCACAACTCTCATTAAGCACTAAATATATTAAATGACCCTTAAGAAGTATTAAGCATCTGCTTTCTTAAACTCCGACCCTTTTCATGGCACTTCAAAACAAGCACTCCAAATCAATGATCAGTTATGGAATACTTGTTGCAGGTTTCATAACATTTAAAGACTAGAGGAGATATTTGGGAGAGAATTTCTATTTGTGAAAACAGAATTTTCAGAGTTAATAGTCTTGCACCTGTGTTTTCCCAAACGTTCCATTCATACATTACTTAAAAGAGATCACTAGAGCACATGAAAATTTTAATTAAAATATTGGAGTGTTTGGAATGGGCAACCTTTTAAACAAATTTTTTTTCCAAAGTTAGAAGTAACAAAACCTGCCAGTACACAATGGGACACATGAGAAGTTTAGTATAATTACAATGTTGTGATTCAGCTTGCTTGCTCTCTCCTCTTCTCAGAACAAGACAGATGCTTGTCTAACCATTAGTGACTCTTGAAAAAAGTAAAATATTTTTGAAACTATTTTCCTTTCTAAAGATCTGAAATCTGAATGTGGAGACTACTTGCTGTATGTAATACTCTATCATTTTTATATTGATGTCTAACAATTTGTCACAAGAGTTTTCCTTCTGTGTATCTTTGACTTCAGAGATGCAGCAAGCTAGGACTTGGAGACTTTCTAGCAAGTCCACCAGAACAAACTTACTCTATCCACCTATGGTTCCACAACTTATATTCTTCCTATCTGTTTCTTTAAAAACTTACAAATATTCCTACTTCTTTAGAGGTCTGCTGAATCCTGAGATACAGAAGAATGTGAAATTACAAAAACAATTTGCTGGAACACTTTCAGTGACAGATCATTTTTCTTTTATTTCAGCTATAATATAGCTGCGTGCAGGATATTCATGAGTAGCAACAGTCCCCTATAAGATATGATTATGGGGAATATATACAAGATAAAAAACTTCTTTCCCCAAATAGGCTTCACATTTTAAGATTACACTGAAAGTATAAAGATAAGTGAAGTTTTAAGTAGCATGCCTACATGTTTCCACAAGTGTGGGTTTAGCCAAACTCAGTTCTGATCCCTTCAGGGTCAAGGTGTCATGGTTTAACCCAAGCTAGCAATATAACCATAATAGCTGCTCGCTCATTGGTCCCCATCCCACACCCCTCCACCCCCCGCTCCAAAGAGGGGAGAGAGAAACTTGGCTTGAGATAAACACAGTTTAATAAAATAACAAAATACTAATATACTACTAGTAAATATATATACATATAATAGAAATAGAATATAAAATAAAAGATACTCAATGCAATTCCTCACAAACTCCATCCACACTGAGCAGCCAGTCCCATGAAACAGCACCTGGTCCCAACAGCCGATCCCAGAGAGAGGAAAGAGGAAAAAGGCAGAAAGGCCCAGAGGCCTCTGCAAAACGGCAGGATGGCAAAAGGCCGAATTAATGAAAGTCCCGAGTAGGACTCCCCCGGCTCCAAAAACAAACAAAAAAACCAAAAAACCCAAACACGAAGAAAAGAGAACGCGTGACAGCCTGGAAGATCCCAACTCTCCTTAAATACGAAGCATGATGCTAATGGGACGGAATACTCTTATTGATCAGTATGGATGTCAGTCAAGCTCTGCCCCTCTTCCTTGATGTCTCACACTTGTGGACAGAGCTCACAAAATGTCCTTGGCTCTCACACCAGAGCAATGAAAAACATTAACTCTGTCCTGGGGTGTCCCTTCTTCTTCTCCAAGTCCAAATAATGATCATGCTAGCTAAGAAAAAGAAAGGTTTCTAATTGCATGAAGAAAATTAACTCATCTTCCATCAAACTAGCACACAAGGGTACTTCCTAACTCACCAGATTGTTTATTTACAGGATATAGCATACTATAAATAAGTGTTGGGAGGATGCAGTCTATCCTTTAAGTCTAATAACATAGACCACAAATACAGTAGGTTAAATTATGGCATGTTGCTTTATTTTGCTTTAGCAGTTTATATATTTACTGCTGCCATTGTGGATTGAAAAATACTGGACCTTTTTACCTCACTATACTTGAGAACCTAGTTTGGAAAAAATTTCTAATGGTTCACTTTCTCTTGCAGTGCCTGGTAATAGTCCTGACTCACCAGGCTATAATAAGTAATAAGCCAGAGCCATGTTTTGGGTTAGACAAAAACAACTGGTACTGGGTATGCTAAAACAACAACTTATATCAAAAAGCATTCTTGCATTCATTTTATTTTTTTCTCATGTGACTGTTCTGAGATAAAGCAAGTAGACCTGCTGTCAAGAGGACAAAAATATAATTTTTTGTGTTATTTCATACAGACATCTGACTCTCTCATGAGATCCAAATTGGGTCTATTTAAAGATGCTGAATAAATTTAATACCTCAAACTGTTTTAAAACTCTGCTGCTGTGGGCTACAATACTAAGAAACTCCAAGTCAGGTACTTTTATTCAAAGGACTCCTTGTGAATACATGCTGAATAAACTTGTTGGATACATAGGAAATAATTTTTTGCTCAGGTTTACAGATATACTAACTACTCTGCCTCTGTTTCATAGAAGACTAAGCTACAAATCCTGTCATTTCTAAATTGGTCTGAAATGTTACAAACCCCAAAGCGTGCCATGCATTGTGAAAGCAGAATCTACTGACCAGCATTTTGCTGTCAGACCAATCAGGGGGAAAGGCACTCTCCTTAACTAGGTGATGAAGTCTGGCAACATCAAAGAGTCTTGATCCATGCTTTCCACTGTTCAGAACCGGCTCCAGATATTTCCAAAATGTTTCCAGGTCTTTGACAGCTTCGTCTTCTTTTCTTTTCTCTGCTTCTGCATCTAAAATTTATAAGTATTAGATAAATCATAGGACAATGTCTCCCTTTTACACAAAACACAAATCATATATTAGTCTTGGGTAAGTACTTTTAAAATATTCCCATCCTCAGAGTCTCAGCAACAATCTGACACCCAGCTTTGGGCTTATGAGACTCCAGGAAGATAAATCCTCAGTAAAACATGGTAGTTCTTTCAGAAAAAAAAAAAAAAAATTAAACCAATCTCACACCCTTACCTCACCCCACCAAACTAAACAACAGCAGTGAACATTTGAAACCTAGAAAATGTAAAAAACACAGGTTGCACTTTTCCAAAGCTGCCAGCATACACCTTAGTGAACCTGTTCTTTAAGGTATAGGGTAATCAAGCCTTATTATCACAATTGTATCGGTGTGGAAACTGGGGTAAAAGGAGATTAAGGTACAGCATTACTACAAACAGCAAGCCTAGAAGTCATATGGTTTCCATTTTTACTGCACAGTAATGATCAATTTTCAAAGATGCTCTAGCTACAGAGGAAAACAAAAGTTCTCTCTGACCATCAAAGGTCATCTAGTCCAACCCCCCTGCAATGAGCAGGGACATCTTCAACTAGATCAAGTTGCTCAGAGCCCCGTCCAGCCTGGGCTTGAATGTCTCCAGGGTTGGGGCATCTACCACCTCTCTGGGCAACCTGTGCCAGTGTTTCACCACCCTCCTTGTAAAAAATTTCTTCCTCATGTCTACCCTGAATCTCTCCTCCTTTAGTTTAAAACCACTACCCCTTGTCCTTTCACAACACACCCTTCTAAAGAGTCTGTCCCCATACTTCTTATAGGCCCCTTTTAAGTACTGAAAGGCTGCAATAAGGTCTGCCCGGAGCCTTCTCTTGTCCACGTCAAACAATCCCAACTCTCTCAGCCTGTCCTCATAGGAGAGGTGTTCCAGCCCTCTGATCATCTTGGTGGCCTCCTCTGGACCCTCTCCAACTGGTCCGTGTCTTTCCTGTACTGAGGGCTCCAGAGCTGGATGCAAGACTCTAGGTGGGGTCTCACCAGAGCAGAGCAGAGGGGCAGAATCACCTCCCTTGACCTGCTGGCCATGCTCATTTTGATGCAGCCCAAGATGTGATTTGCCTTCTAGGCTGCAAGCGCACATTGCCAGCTCATGTCCAGTCCTTCATCCACCAGTACCCCCAAGTCCTTCTCTGCAGGGCTGTTCTCAATCCCTTCATCCTCCAGCCTGTATTGACACTGGAGGTTGCTACGACCCAGGTGCAGGACCTTGCACGTGGCCTTGTTGAACCTCATGGGGCCCACTTCCTGAGCTCGTCCTGGTCCCTTTGGATGACATCCCATCCCTCAGGTGTTGCCAACTGCACCACTCAGCTTGGTGTCATCTGTGAACTCGCTGAAGGTGCACTCGATCCCAATGTCTGTGTCATTGATGAAGATATTAAACAGTACTGGTCCCAGTATGGACCCCTGAGGGACATCACTTGTCACCGGTGTCCATCCAGACATTGGGCCATTGACCACCACACTGGGTGTGACCATCCAGCCAGTTCCTCATCCACCAAACAGTCCACCCATGGAATCCATATCTCTCCAATTCAGAGAGAAGGATGTTGTGGGGGACCGTGTCAAAGGCTTTACAGAAGTCCAGATAGAGGACATCCATAGCCTTTCCTTTGTCCACTGATGTAGTTACTCCACCAGAGAATGCCACTAGGTTGGTCAGGCAGGACTTGCCCTTGGTGAAGCCATGCTGGCTGTCCCGAATCACCTCCTCCTCCTCCATGTGCCTTAGCACAGCTTTAGGAGGATCTGTTCCATGATCTACCTGGGCACAGAGGTGACGCTGACAGGCCAGTAGTTCCCGGGGTCATTCTTTCTACCCTTTTTAAAAATATGTGCAATGTTTCCCTTTTTCCAGTCACCAGGGGCTTCATTTGACTGCCACGACTTCTCAAATATCATGGAGAGTGGCTTGGCAAGTACATCAGCCAGTTCCCTCAGGACTCTGGGATCCATCTCATCAGGTCCCATGGACTTATGTATGTTCCGGTTCCGTAAGTAGTCACAAACCAGATCCTCACTTACAGTCGGAGGGACTTTGCTCCCCCAGTCCCTGTCTTGCAGTTCATTTTCTACTCGAGAAGTGTGGGAAGAGAGCTTTTCCATCATTTGGAATTTTTCTGATTGGCACGCATTTCTTATAAGGTCTTACCTCACTGTTAATTTGCATGATAAGATTACTTCAAGTGTTTTTTAGACATTCTCATTTATAATCTGGAAATGGTATTTGTTTTTTAGTGGCTTAGTGGTATTGCTCATTTGTTAAGTCAAGAGGACAGCTTATCTTTCAAACCTGTCATCTAGCCATATGTTCCCTAGCCTTTATTTGTACATTTAATTGTTCTTGTATAAGCATACTATACTGTCCATATTAAACAGAATAGCCTTTTTTCCAGATTATTCTTCTCTATTCTGTCAAGAATGTTTTGCATTTGAATCACACCCCCTATTCCAATATCCATGACAATACCAAATAATACCAGACTCAGCACAAATTCCCTTGAGTCCGCTCCATGCATCCTTCTGTTTGATAGTAAACCTACTTACTCTACAGAGGCCAAGATTTTTGAATGGAACTGCACCTACTATATATTTATTTTCATATAGATGAAATAGCCTTATTAAAACCCAAATATACAACACAGACTACTCCTCTGTGCAGAAGGCCAGTACTTCATTTTGTAAGGAAGTTAGATTTGTCTGACATGATTTGTCTTGAACAGCATACACTAGCTGTTACTCATCCCTTCATTTTTGTTCCAGTATTTTTCCAGAAACAGAAATTAACCAGATTACAGTGCCGTGGCTATTTCTGTTCCTTTCCCTCTTCCTCACAGCTCTTTTTCCACTGTCTCACTTTATAAGAATTCTCAAATATAAATGAGAATGGCAGGCAGATCTATAAACAGAACACAGTTTAATCTGAATTAGTTGATCAGAAAAGTTCTCTACCTTAGCTCAGTAGTACTCAATTATTTTATCTATTCCTCCACAATTTGAAGCTGAATCTTTCTGCTACCAGCATTAATTGTGGTTAGTTATAACTATCACCTGTCTGCAATGGTATTTGTGGTTAAAATAGACTAACTCCTCACAACACACATGCCAGCAATAAGTACCAAAAGCCTCCTTCAAACATTAACCACTGCCAGCCTTCTCAGGATCACCTCCTGACAGTTCTCCCTCTCTGTTGAGCAGCAGACAAACATTTTTCTTGGTTGTTCTCCTGCATCCCATTTTGTATCTTGGCATTTCTCATCCTGTGCCAATAGGCTCATAATAAACACATATTCTCATTCCTAGTGACCTGACCTATTTCTAATTCTTAAATGCTTCCTTATATCTAAGGGCCACAGAGAATGCATGGTTTAGTCAAGCTGTTTTCTTACTATGCAACCTACCCATTCTTAGTAATGGGGAAACCTTGCCTTACTACCTACAATACTACTTACACAATATGCTATCATCTCTATTTCTATTTTTCCCCTTTAACAAGTTTCCTCACAAATTTTACTTAGCTATCTAAGTTTACTAAAAGCTTCTTGTTATTATATATACAAGACAAACAAAAGATAATAAAATTAACTATAAGTTTGAAAATATTTGGGGAAACCTGCTGATGCCCGCTCGCCCCGAGCTGGTGGTATAAATAAAATGAAAATAAACAAACCCATGCTTTCTGCACTTTCAACTATTTTATAGTAAGACATTACCTTTAAATTTTACAAGTTCTAACAAAACTATAAGAAGATGGAAAATATGTTTTCCTCTCATTCTTCTCCCAGATATAACATTGCTCATCAAACAAATTCAGACATGACTTCTTTGAGTCCATCAGTTGGTGCTGTGATTGCCTACGTCTTAAAGGCTAAACCTACATGACTCATATTGCTCACCTTGGCATCTTTGGGGACAGATTCCCTAGTGCCCATGCAATCTAACCTGTAGCACTTGCCATGAGGCAATATGAGTATCTCATTTGGTCAACAGAAATGGGAAGGAAGGAATAGGGCACTAAGATAGTTCATCCTTCACAATACTCATAGGTAAATAGTTTATATTCATCAGTGTCAGAATGGCAGTGAGTCACAACACGCTATCTCACATGTTTTAGCACTCCAGCATAACCAACTCTCATAACCCTCTCTCCTGCCCAAAACACCCAGGACACCATTCCTCTCATTTACTGGGTTGCTTGTGCCATCTCAGCAGTGTCAATCTATCACAAGGGATTTTCCGGTACCACAGAGAACATTGCAGAAAGTCAATAGGCATATTTGTAATTGGAACCATAATTATTAGTCAAAAAACACACCTAGGAACAACTATAGCTACCAACTCAGAAATTCCTGTGTTTCAGTTTTTACCATCGCCTCTTGTCCTGTCACTGAACACCACTGAAAAGAGGCCATCTTCCTCTTCTTTGCATCCTGCCTTCAGGCATTTATATCAATTGATGAGATCCCTCTGGGCTTTTTCTTCTCCACGGTAAACACTCCCACCTCTCAGCCTCTCTTCATATGAGAGATGCTCCAGTCCCTTAAAAATCATTGTCGTCGTATGATGTGACTCTCTCCAGTAGCTCCATATCTCTCCTGTACTGGGGAGCCCAGAACTGGACAGGGAACTCCAGGTGTGGCCTCACCAGTGCTGAGTAGAAAGGAAGGACCAGTTCCCTTGACCTGACACAGCCCAGAATACAATTAGCCTTGTTTGCTACAAAGGCACATTGCTGGCTCATGTTCAACTTGATGCCACCATGCCTAGGTCCTTTTCTGCCAAGCTACTTTCCAGCCAGTCAGCCCTCACCATGAACTCATGCATTGGGTTATTTCTCTCCAGGTGCATAACTTTGCCTTTGCCCTTGTTCAGTTTTATGAGGTTCCTGCCTGTCCATTTCTCCAGCCTGTCGAGACCCCTCTGAACAGCAGCATGACCCTCTGGTGTTTCAACCACTCCTCCCAGTTTTGTACCATCAGAATACTTGCTGAGGGTATACTCTACCCCACTATCGTGATCATTAATGAAGATGTTGAGCAGGACTCATACCACTGATCACTACCCTCTAGGCCAGGCCATTCAGCCATTTTTCAATCCACCTCAGTGTTTAGTTATCTAGCCCATATTTCAACAGCTTCTTTATGAGGAGACAGTGCCAAAGGCCTTACTGAAGTCAAGGCAGACAATATCAACTGCTCTTGCCTCATCTACCAAGACAGTCATTTTATCACAGAAGGTTAACAAGTTGGTTAAGAATGACTTTCCCTTGGTGAATCTATGCTGACTGATCAACTTCTTGTTCTTCATGTGCTTGGAAATTGCTTCCAGGATTAGCTGTTCCATCATCCCAGGGATCGAGGTGAGTCTGAGCAGCCTTTAGTTCCCTGAGTTCTCCTTCCCACAATTTCTGAAGATAGAAGTGGCACTCATGTTACTCCAGTCCTCTTTACCAATTGCCATGATGATTCAAACATTATTAAGAGTGGGCTTGCAGCAACATCACAGCCAGCTCCCTCGGTATTCATGAGTGCATCCCTCCAGGTTGCATGGACTTACATATGTCCAGTTTGCTTATGTTCCATCAATGAAGGGTAACCATACTGAGCTGTAGTAACATAGCCAGTAGATCAAGGGAAGTGGTTGTAGCTTGCTGTTCACTGGGATGCCAGTTCAATATAGGTGTTACAGCCTGAGGACAGCTGAGTAAAATTGCAGGGTGTTATTCTGTGGCATATTCTTCTCTGGCTGGGGCCACAGTCCCAAAGTAGTCAGCTGTGCACTTCCCTTGAAATTACCAAATGAGCCAAGTTTGCTTAGCAACACGACTTCCTGGCTAATGATTCATAGAAATACGCATTTGATAAAATGTTGTTCTTTGGTGGTTGCTGCAGAAAACTGTGGCTGCAACCACTGCCTGTGTAGTCAACTCTCCAGTCTACTCTCCAGATCAGGCAAGCTTTTGCACTGGCAAACCATTTGGTTTGGTGACCAACCAATGGCAATAACAATTTTGCAGTGACAAACACAGCTGCTGACAGGTAGTATGTGCAAACACAAGGCACGGAGAAGGAGAAAAACACAGGAGGAACAGTCTTTACTGGAATATAAAATAGTCTCCTTTCTACACAGATTTTGTTTATATAGCCAGATTACCTTCAGGTGAAAGTAAAGATTCTTTTTCAAGTTTAGTTCCTTCCAAGTATGTCTGCAAGGGCTCATAATTCTCAGAGGATATTCTAATTATGCTTGAAATGTTAATCCCAAGCTCAAACATCACAAGCAACAGCTGAGGGTTGTGGAAATCCAAAATTATAAAGTAATGATGGGCACCATCATCTGGTTCATCATCTGTTCAAAACACAACAAAAACAGATTAGAGCATGGACATTCAACAGCTAAACAAAACTCAGTTTTTTCTTAACTCTATAGGGATGCTGCAAATTAAAGTCACAGAAACAGTTCTTTTATAGCCTCATTGGGATAACAACATAACATAAGTTTAAAAATATTATGTGCACTAGACTGAAGTCTTCTGTAGCAAACCACCTAGAACTCAGCAGGAAGAACAGAAGTCAGAAGTAGTAATTGTTCAGAGAAGCACCAGGAGAAAAACTGGAGAAGCTGATTAAAAGTGGAATGCTAGCTGTAGCAGCATTTCTGTAATTCCTTCTCTTTAAGGAGGAGTGTAATGTCAGGACACACTCACATGCTTTAATGGTAGTTTAAGCTATCCTATTTCATCCTGCATAAAGCTGGCCAGGGAGCACACACAGAGTAAATTACTGTGTCTTAGACAAGAGATTACATTAGCTGTAATAATTCTGAAGGATTAGCTGCAGGTATGACCTGACTCACTGCTGGTTGTTCCCTGCTCAACAGGTTCATGTTTCCTAGATGGACTCCCTGTCAAAACCCTCATAATTCACCCCGGTAATACCAGCTCAGGCTAGATTGATGGGCTGAGGGCAACTGTATGAGGTTGGTTCAACAAGACCAAGTGCCAGGTCCTGCACTTGGATAATGACGACCCCATGCAATGCTACAGGTTTGGGGAAAAGTGGCTGGAAAGCTGCCTGGCTTCTGCCAGGACCTGGGAGTGTTGACCAACAGTGGCTGAACATGAGCCAGCAGTGTGCCCAGGTGGCCAAGAAGACCAACAGCATCCTGGCTTGTATCAGCAATAGTGTGGCCAGCAGGACTAGGGAAGCGATCATCTCCCTGTACTCGGCGCTGGTGGGGTTGCACCTTGAAACCTGTGTTCAGTTTTGGGCCTCTCAATACAAGAAAGACATTGAGGTGCTGGAGCAAGTTTAGAAAAGGTGAATGTAGCTGGTGGAGGGGCTGGAGCACAAGTCTTAGGAGGAGCGGCTGAGGGAACTGGGGCTGTTTAGCCTGGAGAAAAGGAGGCTGAGGGGAGACCTTATCGCTTTCTACAACTACCTGAAAGAAGGTTGTAGTGAGGTGGGTGTCAGCCTCTTCTCTCAAGTAGCAAGAGATAGGATGAGAGGAAATGGCCTCAAGTTGCACCAGGGGAGGTTTAAATTGGATATTAGGAAAAATTTCTTCATGGAAAGGGTTGTCAGGTATTAGAACAGGATGCCCTGGGAAGTGGTTGAGTCACCATCCCTGGAAGTGTTTAAAAGGTGGGTAGAATGAGGTTGTCAAGGACATGGTTTAGAGGTGGACTTGGCAGTCCTAAGTTAACGGTTGGACTTGATGATCTTAACAGTCTTTTCCAACCAAATTAGTCTATCATTCATGAAGCAGCAAGGTCAGATTATCTTTTCCATTGTTAGGTAGTTCCTTATTGTCTTCAGACTGGAAATCAATCCAATGAATACAATTATTTTGAATGAGTCAGAATCGATTCATTTATTATTAAGCCCACCTGTGTGGATGCACAATGAATGTGGTGAATTGTTCAAAATGGCTTCAGATCAGTACAGTCGTGACTGTAAAATTAAATACAGTACGAGTGACCAAGCACAAAATACCTCAACAACTTCTCCTTTGAGGCAATCTGCAAATATCACCATTTTGTAAATATCCTTGGGACTAACGAGACAAGTCCCAGTCAATAAAATCATAGTTTAACAGCAGCGCTACTAGTTCATAATATAAAGCTACTAAGCATACTAAACAAAGATACTTTTCATGGCTGTTAGTTTTTGCAAGCAGTTTGTATTTTCCTTACTTTGTCTTCTCATTAACTGTGACTAACGAGGCAGAAAAGTATGGATATCTTACACAGGTACCTGATGTTTTCTGCTGAAGGGAGCAAAAATGTTGGAGGTGGTAAAATTGTTTCTTTGGGGCCTAATGGAAGCACATTAATACCCATCCAAAGCCACTCTGTACTGTACTTTCTGTACCAATTTTAGTAAAATGACATGAGTTCTCTACATCACTTCAGCTTGGATTCTTAAAGGCATGAATGTTTCTTTGAACACTTCTGCTTTCAGGCCCTGAAAAACCTTAAAATCATCAAAAGAATGTTATAGCCAAACCTCATCTGCGAACATGAGGAGCTATGTGCAGATAGCTACTGTTCTGTTCTTGCACACTTTTGTCAGCCTCAAGAGATTGAGACTTGCTCTAAACGCTGGACCACTTTTTAGATGTTTGAAGAGTGCCATTGATCTCAGATGAGATGCAGATGAAGTCTGATGAGAGAGTGAGGAAAGCCTGCAGCAGTTCAACTAGGGAATGGCTGGTACACATAACGCATCCAAAAAATCAGCAAGTGCTTCTCCAGTGGGAGTGATCCTGTTTATGCTGATGTAGCTCAAACATATTATGGTCCAAATTAAATACAACTGTGAGCTAAAGAGGAGAGCTATGCATATTCTCCAATATTTTTTGTAATGATGGGTGTTGTGTATTAAGAATAAAGATTTTCTCAGCACTAGTTAGCATATTATTCTTTACCTCATATAGCTTGTTTCTGGAGTAGATTTCTCAGTCTAGTCTCAGTTCTATCCACATGTTTTTACAGCAAATGAAATCATATTCCCTTTGTACAGAAACTGGCTTTATCCCCAGACAAGGGTAGACACGTCTGTTACACTTTATGATACAAGGAGAAAGCCACCTTTGGATTCTGACACAAATGCATTTAGTTATTCCAAACTTTTTCTGAAAGAAAGGTTTTCTGTAGGATTTGTTTAGCAACTTCCTTTTAGTCTCACACATGCTAAAACATTTTGATGTCAACATGCTACACATACCTCATCTGTATTTTATTTCTTGGGCTGTACAATCTATTCTAATACTGAGCAGAACACAGTGCCCTCTTCAAATGCAAAGTGGCAATGCTTTAATACTGCCAAATAGATCTTCACTTTTCAAAATGGAAGAAAACAAAGTACTCAGAAGCTAAGTTGCAAGATTTCTAGTAAGTGTATCAGTAGTATATCTGCATTTTTTACATACCAATATATTTGGCTTGCTCTTCCACTTCTCCCCGTCGCTTCAGTTGGGTCTCCTTTTTATCAGTGACTGGCGCTAGAGAGCCCAATTCTGTCTTTTTTCTTTTCTTTTCTTTCTCAGATGTCTTGGTACTAGAACCCTTCTTGCCAAGTTTCTCTTTTCCTCCATCTTTTCCCTTTTGTCGCTCTTCTTCTGCCTGACAAGATGAATAAACTAAGTTCTCATTGTAGCCTTTGTGCAGAGCAAAGGGCAGACTGCTGTAAAATTTTAGTAGTTCAGTTCTTTAATGTGAGTACTTTTCCCTCTCAGCCACTATAATGTTGATGTCGTGAAGCTGTCTTGAATACTCTGCTTTATCCTTCTCAAACACACCATTCAGTTTATTATATTCTTACTACATCATAGTGTTAAGACTTCACATTGAAAAGGAACTGTGAGAGGTAAGTAGACATTTTACCTACAAAACTAATGAAATGCATACTGGTAGAAAGACAAGTAAAGAATCATTGTGCTTTAGTTAATGCTACTTGCATCAGCCAGAAACTTTCCCTGGACTGAAGAGAAGTAAGACAAAACCTCAGTTTTTCTTAAGTCTTTATTATCTGTGTTATCACTCTTGAGTATGGTGTAAAATGGTACCGGCACCATTTTTCTTTGATGTAAATACCTGTCCAGTATAAACTAGAACCAAGAGTCCTGTGCTCATTTCACACAGGATATTACTCAGCCATTCTCGTTATTTTCAAACAAAACCACCTACATTGAGTTCTGCTCAGTAATTTAAGAGTAAAGAATGAAAAAAGATTTTGTAAGTATCCCAAAGCCTCACACTATAAATCCAGAAAGCTCAGAGCCAGTCTAAAATTAAAATAATACAAAAGATATTAAGGTAAAGTGAGGTGCTGTAAGAGCAAGAAAGCCTTCACCTTATTTCTACCCAGCAGCAGTGCTATGCACTAACTATGCAAGAATGACACTTAAGGATTGTAAAGCTAAATTAAAGACAATAAGCCATTAATAACTTACTGTTACTATCCTGCTGGTGTCACTTCAAAGGCCATTAATGCAATGAGAAAAGCTCTCCATGCAAATGAGATAGGGTAGTTGAGTCTACACAGTTGCTTTCCCTAGATCCAACTGTAAAAGCAGACTGTCCAGCTGTAGAAGCTGTGTATAGTTCAAGTTCCAAACCAAAGCAGAAAATCTTTCCCTGCTTTTCCCTTTCTGTAAAATTTAGAAATGCCTTCAAGAGATTCTTCAACTTATCTGTGCTGTGAAATGGGAGATTTGGATCCTTTTATTATTGTCTTTCAAGTTTATTCCACTTTAGACATTCCAAACCAAATATTTTGATACTACTACTTTGAATTCTAAGCTGATGAACACATCAAAACAGACGATACAATCATCAGGCTACAAAGTTCCCAATCAGCTTTATCTATTGCATCTGCATAATTTTATTTAATTAAGTCTCAAATAAGCAGAGACATTTGAGAACTTGCCAAGATTCCAACAAAGAACACTAGATGACCTTAACAGCTCAGGAAGTAAAAGCCTCTCCTTTCTAGGACTCTTTTCTTTTTCCTCTCAATGCCATATTTCTCCTTCCCTACAAGGTGCAGCTTTTTGTGGAGTTTCTAATCTTCCATTAGCTTTACATTCTGCAATTTTGTTATTTTAAGCTTCATATTACAGAACCTTACCACCTGAAACAGTTTTCTAATTAAGAGACACTCTCTTCTGCATATTAATTTAAATGCATACACCTGTCAACTGATGACAAGTTTCTGCTCCTGATGCAATACAGAAATTTCATAATGGTTTATTTTTGCTTATTCACTTTATGCTTTTCTTCTGCCAATCTTTCATATTAACTAAACTAAAAAACAACAGAGAGCTATGTTGGCTTTCTGAGAACTGATCTGCTAGTAAAATCCTGGTTTCAACCCTCGAGTTGTTGGCAATGCAACTTGTACTGTACAAGCTAGTTAGAAAGGATTAAAAACTTTATGGCAGACAACTTCAGAGTTGGAAATTTAAATTAAAACCCAGTTTCTGTACTGCAGAGCATCCTCATAGCCAACAGCCCTCCCAATTCCTGACTCTGTCTTTGTCCTTCAACTACTGCTCTCATGTCTGTCATACTTTGATATAGATATAATTGAGAAGAGGTGACAACTTTGTCCAGATTGCTTGGCTAAAACAGAAAAGAAATTCTAAGTTCCAGAGATTCTTCAGCCTTCAACTATAATCAGATTCTCCAGGGAAATAAAATTACAGTTACAAGAAGAATCTTGCCAAATCAAAGCTAAAGGCTCCATTTTAATATTGAAGTGTCTAATCGATAAGCTTTTTTTTTTTTTTTTACAGTTTACTTATCAGGACTGACTGATACCTAAGAGAAAAGCCATTTTTTCTTCATTCAGTATTAAAAAAAAAAATTGAGAGGCTTCAGCCTCTCAATTTCTCATGAGATTAAGACCACTTTTTTTTTCTCAGATTCTTCATATATTACTGTGGCTTACATTATCATTTGCTAATCAGTTTTGCAATTGACTTCTCTGGGAACAGGACACAACTTTAATTTATCACCTAGCATTTAATGTTCTTGTACTTGTGCGCTATACTTCATCCACCAATTATTCCCACAAACAGAAATATGGATAAGAAAATTTACAGACTTTTCAAACTACACAAAATCCATGAAACCATTTTCTTCTTGCATCTTTTACATGCATAGACTGCTTAGCTCTCCATGTCATCACATTTTACATTATAGTTTTTGATCAATTAACAAGGTAAATTATTGCTGTGATTACATGACCTTCTGATAACGGTCTTCAGCTGCACGAATGTTCACTAGTAAAGGACTATAGCAAAAACCAACTGTTCAGTAAGTTGTTGAAATGTACCACTGACAACATATTTTGTTTTAATTACAGATGCTAGAAAGCAGTTCTGAGAAGCAGACTTGAAGATGTGAACTATTTGGAGAGAGTTCAGAGGAGAGGAAAAGACAATCAAAACCTAGTAGCCACAACATATATTTGGATTTTTTCAGTTAAATGAGGGAAGGTAGGAACTGTGCCCATATACAGTGAGAAGTGAAGCAGTAATGGGTTTAAATGAGAGCAGAATTGATAAGGTTAGAAACATTTTCCAAATTGCAGAAATAGTTGAGCAGTAATACTGATTGCTGTAGAAAAGTGAAAGCACAGCTGTAGAATGTTTTAAGAACTGGTTCAACAAACATCTGCCAGAAATAGTTTATGTATATTTTATCCTGCCCTAAGGCTGGAGGATGGAACAGATAACTTCTCCAAATTTCCTCCAGAGAGGTTATTCATGATAATAACTTCTTCATAGTGCTGCTCTGCATCTATCTTTGATACCTTTCAAGTAATAACCTTTCCTGCCTTTACTTCAGCAGAGATATATTCAGCTGAAGCCAGATTCTAGCTCTATTTTTGATTGGTCATAAGACTCAGCTAAACCACTACTACTTATTAATCTAGCAAAGGCTTCTTGCATGTTACTTTTTCTTTTCTTCTTCTTTTTTTTTTTTTCTCCTTTCCCTGTGTCACCTGCATTTGAGTAGGTGTTTCTTCTCCAAAATCTAATTAACTTAAAAAGATAAACTTCTATTCACATTTCTCTCCAATGACAGATCTAAGAAGTTAAGTATGAGGAGAAAGCACTAGTGCAAACAGCACTAGAGTGGAGGTGCCTTCATAAAATTAATTAAGCATCCTCCATGAGGCATACTACGGTACCTTCTTTTCAGCTTCTCTTCTCTGAAGGTCCTTCTGTTTGAGACAAAGCAGTTGAAATTTCAACAGCTTTCCAGTTAGCGTTACAGGAATTTCTTCACCCCTATCCAGAATGGCTTTGGCTACTTCTATCACCTACAGAGGAAAAAAAAAACCCAAAGTAACTGTTACTTGTGTAGTTTAAATATTGCATTTGACACATATTTTGCATGCTGAAATGAGGAAGTGCTAGATCACATTGTACAACCTGAGGATCAAAATGGCCACACTTTCTGAAAAACAACGTAACAGTAAGATGCATAGCTATTGTTTGGTTCCTAAGACCTCAAACACAGTTACATTTGCACCAGTATGAGATAAAACTAGAATGGAGAAAACTTCTGTGATATATGTAAGGGTTAACAGACACACAGTTCTTAAAGTAAAATGTCATTTTTTTAGGTTTTAAACAGAGAAGCAACATTAAGCAATTACTTTTTATAAAGCAATAAGTTAAAAACATTTAACAGATAGCAAATCAAGGGGAATAGTTTGGAGTACTGTCTACAAAGTGACTAGTGTCTGAGGCACTAGCCCTGAATGAAAGATAAAAACTTCTTGAAAGGAATTTGAGGGTCTGTCTTACTGAAAATACACCCCCTCCCTGTGTAATTCTGATTCTGTTGGTATGCAGCCTAATTGGGGTGAAATAAGGCTATTGAGTTTTCTTAGGGTGATGACAGCAGCGGGAACATACAGCTGCATTGTCCAGATGTGTGGCATTGACAGGCTGTTTTATGACTATGTTTTTTACAGCTTGTTTCCACTAAATTTCATACAACTTACTAACATCTGGACCGTTTTCCTTGGAGCCTCATAACCACTTTATTTACTGCGAAAAAAATAAAATAACATAAAAATACCATAAAAAGTTGTTATATGTTTCTTTTCACTTGTGTTGTCTCTGTAATAAAGTTCACCTATGTAGGAAGCACTGCTGAGGAATAATATAACCATAATATTTTCCTACTTTTGTTTTTAAGCAACCATCAGCTTTATTTATAACCATGGGCTGAATTAGGTGTTACTCAAATGTTCTGACATGTTTCTCTTTTCCCCTCTTGGAGCAATTATAGTTGGGCACATATGGTGTCAATTTTGCTTGCTAACATTCAGACAATGAAGGTGCACACTGCATCTCACTGAACTGTGTCTTGTCTAATGCAAACATCACCATTAGCATTGAGCTTTCAGAGTTTCTTGCCCAGCTTAGAAAATTTCACTTCTCAAGTGAAACCTAGGTAAGCAAACATAGCTACTAAAAATGCTTCTCTGAATAAAACAAAGCCAAAATGAAATCCAGACTATTATATGCCAAATTATTGTTTCATACAAATGAAAGCAAAGTACAGAAAAAGACATCTCCTAAAATTCAGATTTTTCTGAATCGCATAACAGGGAGACAAAACAACCAAAATATTTGCATTTATAAACCCTCCCTAAACAATCCTGCCCCTCCAACACTAATAAACCTAATGATCTCCTTAACATACACATATGAAAATGCATAATGGTTAAGATCAGATCTGCTTTACATCTTTTGTATTGGGAGTAAGACTACCCACTGGTCACTATCTCAACAAGCCAACCATAGAAGGCTTCTAGAAAGACTCCCATTGACTTCAGAGTCATGGCAGAAAATCAAGGATATGTTAAGAACAGACTTAAAAAATCCCATGGACTGTAGGCACACTAGAAACTACTGGATTTTCCAACAAAAAATAGTCACCCAGAGCCAGCTACAGAAAATCTGTGCTCTGAAAGAGAGAGACTCTGGTAGAAATATCATAGTAATCTCCCTTAGAGAGAAAAATTCTCATATAGATTTTTTTTTTTTTTGCAGAAGCAGTGTTAACAGCCTATGGAAAGGGATGCTTCCCAATTGCCTAATCTAGATGAGCTGCACATTTCTTGAAACACAATAGATGGGAAACAGGGATTCTGGAAGGATTCCTGAAAAGTGTATATATAGTAACCCAGCTCAATGGCAGTTGCTGATTTATCGTTCACGGCAGAGGGACGGAACACTTAGACTCTTTTACAACCCATTCTTCCTGAGAACTTCAAAGCATTTTACCAGTTAAAAGAAATAACATCATTTTTATACATATTTTGTAGATTGATAATGCAGAAATGAAGAGACTTGTCCAAGGTCTACAGTGAGCTGGACAACTCTGAGTGGGTGGGAAGGACAGCTTTTCTTACATGAGGTGTTAGCAAAGTATAAACCAAACTCTATTTAACATGAGTACATTCCATGACTGTGGAGAGAGGTCAGACAAATAACACAAAGATAAAATGAGCACACTACATTTCACAATACAAAGAAAGCAAATAGTTTTTCATACAGCAATGTAAAAATCTGCTTTATGCATAAGCAAATGAAAAACAATCCTTCATCACTGCTACTTTAAAGACATAACATAGATCAATCCATGCACAGTAGATAAAAGAAATGAAATTTATTACACATATGCATATGCACTTCATTTGTGGCCCTGTAAATTATGCAGGCACCTGGCATAAACACTTAAGGATCCACAGAGCCTCAATAAAAGAAAAAGCTGAAGACAAAGACTTGGTAGGAGTACAGAAAGAATTTTTTGGGATACTATGAGGTGGATTCATTTCAGATTGGCTGTACTTCATCCCGCCAGTGATGACCTTTTTCTTATGTGAGAAACTGTGGAAACTTGGATGGACAAACTCAGTTAGGTAGGGCCTCTTTGCCTTTAAAGGAAGAGGAAACAGCATTCCTCACACAGCAGGGGTCACATTTGTGAAGTGCAGAAAGGCCTCAGTGATGCAGTATTTGATCTCATATGGTGGCAGTATGAACCACGCAGAGATTTAACTGCCTGATGCAAAGGGCATGTATTTCAAGCCATTCAAACATGGCATGAGTGCTTGTAGATGACGCTATACTACTGGCAGATGCCAGCGCCATTGAGACAGGAGGTGGGTCTTAAAAGTTAGGGAAACATTTAAATCCATAGTCTTTATGGTATCTTTCTTTGAAATGCCTCCTTTTCAATATACAGAACCACTGTTGCTGCTAATCATAATAAAAAAATCTTTCAAAGTGATAAATTGCATTATCAACTTCCACAACTTAATTGATACTTAGAAGCAGTAGCGTCACTTGCTATGAACAGCGGTCAGCCTGTTTCCTATGTTAGTTCTCTCGTATTCAGGATGAGCTTTCTAAAGCTCTGTCTTCTCCCCTGTTCTTGAACTGTAATAAACGCATCACATATACATCAGACTCATACAGAACTTCATAAAAGAAACATAATGGTTCCTAGAACTTCTTAGTAATTCAAATCCCTTAATAGCTGACACAGTGCAAGCCAATTTGAGGCAGGAGAGACATCAATCAAGAGGCTATATGGACTACACATACCAACCAAGTTATCATTCACTGTTCAAATGTATTTTCCTAAGCAAGCTAATAAAAGCAGTGAAAAAAAAAGTGACCTTCACTTATTACAATCTGCCAGCAGTATCACGAATCCCTCATAAGAAGCTTTCAAGACAGACTATGGAACAAAAGCTGCATGTGTCATACTGATAAATTTATTTGTCCAAAGAAGGCTTCTTTACATATACTACTAAATATTTCCAAATCTGCTGATGTCATTTCATTGACTATAGCATACTACGATGGATCATTCTCAAAGAATAGCAGAAAAGCACTGAGTTGACTGAAACAACTTTTTTCAGATAACACCTGCAGTGTGTTGAAAGGCAATTTAGTCTCTACTATCAGACCATTCACCTAATTTCATTTTTCCTCTCAGAATCTCCTCCCAACTATGATGTCAAAAGATCAACTGCTTAATCATTATCCTTCATTGGTGATTTAATGACTCACAATTCAAACTGAGCTTAAGGAGTCATGTAAATCGGTAAATCAATTGCATATCTGAACAGAGTTCCATATAGAGCCTACGTATCCACAAGGCAGACTGTTAAATTTAAGCTAAGCCAATAAATCACCTTCGTTAACCAACGAAGACTCTACTAACATGTATCTCAGAGAATTTTAAAAAATAAAGTAGATTTGATGATTCCTTCTGGCACTCAGAGTCCTTTTCAAGCAAATCTACTAAAATAAGAATAGGACACTTTCACTATTGAGCAATACTAAGCAAATATGTATGCTGTTCCTCTACTAAATATCTGCCTTTCTATTGTGAGAACATTTCTCAAAGCAGCAGCAATGGCTGTTTGTGCCCTAGAAAAATATGTTGTCGCTCATATGAGTGAGTCTGTTTTTTGCCAAATCACAACACAACTTGATCGGGTTAGCAGAAACCTAGTTAGAAATACCTATTGTAAGAAGGTCTGTTCTTTAAACCTCTCTCTACAGAAAATGTGCAACCTGAGGGCATACCTTAGCTGGTTTAATCTCAGCAATGCAGAATGAGAACTTTCTAAGATGTGTATAGGGTATGTGGCTTAATGTTACAAGTAATTAAACAATGTTTTAAGGGAAATACAAACAGGTGAACAAGCTAATTTAAGTAAAGATAAGAAAATACATTACATAAAAATTAGGGTAACCTTTCCCCTTGTCTTTATTACAAAGCTTATACAAGAGCTATCACCATCTGTGACATGTATCTCCTATCTGACCACCTAACTGCTACCAGAACAAGATGCTTTAAGGGAAGACAAAATACAATACAAATATGCAGTGATGCCAAAGATCAGACATTAGCATTGCTATTTCAGGAAGGAGGAGTTCTATGCATAGAGAAAGTTTTCTCATGTGACCTTTCAGATACCTGTTTGCTTTTAACACACTGATTGCAGGGGAGATAATTGAAATAGCACTTAAGTGATTTCTGAAGAACTCCTACAAAACCCAGACCTTTTAAAAAGAGAGGATAGGCCAGTTTGCTGTGTTCTGTGCTTGGAAGCAGAGAGATATTGTTCTGATTCAATCTTGAAATGTTTGCAGCTCGGTGGTATGAATCTGCCCAGCAAGTCTTTCCATTGTGTAGTAGAATATTTTCTTGCTCCGAGAAGTAAATTTTCTCCAGTAATTCCAGCCAACCAGATCCACCCAATGAGCATTATAGATCTAAAAAATTCGGTCATGCTTCTCTAATGTTGCATCTGGCTAGGAAGAGAAGCCAATCAGAGGTGGAACAAAAAGATTTAAGAAGCAAAGCTGTCTCATCAACCCTTGTGCTAGAAGAACGCATCTAGCTACATCTTGCCAGAGCTTCCTAAGAAGCCTCAGAACTTATGGGCCAGGAAGTCCCAATAGCCTTGTGGGCTTGGCACCACAAAACTCCTAGGCAGGATCTTTCCACCCTGGTCCAGTTTTGCAACAGGGATTTGGGCTTTTTTTTTTTTTTTTCTTCCTTTGGTGATAAAGGATTCTGGGATTAGTTGCCCTAATTGATAAAAATGTCTTACACACTATTGCAGGGGTGTCAAACTCGTTTTAACCAGGGGCCACATCAGCCTTGCGGTTGCCTTCAAAAGGCCGAATGTAATTTTAGGACTGTATTAATGTAACTACTCCTACATTTATACAGTCCATTGAAGGCAACTGTGAGGCTGATGCGGCCCCAGTGAAAACGAGTTTGATACCCCTGCTCTATTGTCCTTAATTAACCACTTATAGTCATGTGAAATTTTTGAAGGCAACAAAATAGAAAACAGGATTTCCTCTGGCTACTCCAGAGGGTCCCTCTAACAATTTAAGGATGACATTGTTACGGACATAAATGCTGTTTGCTCTAGTCACACAGAGATTTCAACAAAACCTGCATGGAAAAAGCAAGAAATGTTATACCAAGCTGCATATACGCAGGAAACCTTATAATCTACTAAGCAAAACCAACTTCACACCAGTGTTCTAAAGTTATAAATAAATAGATGAATTTCAAAAGGTATCAAGTTTCTTCCCTAGAAAATACATTGTCAATGATTTTCAGTTTTATGAATGGCCTCAGGCCAAATAATTACAACTAACAGTTGTAAAATAATAATATTAATACATGCGGAGAGCATTGCCTCTACAATCCTAGAATTCACTATTCTTAAGTGGAAAGAAAAGATTAACATGCTCAGTTGTCTCCTGTTAATAGTGGAACTTGACCTTTCAGTTTTTAAGAAACAGAAAATTAGAATACAGAGCTTGTTTCCTGCAGTAGCTCAAGATTTTTTGCCCCAGTTTCAGCATTTAGAAATCCTGGTACTTCTTAACTTGACATATTGTCCTTAGAGGGGTCACTGGAAAGGGATGCTGAACTAGAGATACTTTAGAAATTGATTGCAAACAACTACCATTTCTAGGACTGATTAGTTCTTGGTAACAACAGTTCAGTCTCATGGAATAAATAAATCCCAAATGGAAGGCATATAACTTGGTAACTCAAAGGACTACACATGCTACTATTGATCATGCAGTGGCTTTGGATGCTCTGACATGAGCAAAGGCTGATGCAAAGACATGGTGGTATGTCTTTTCTCCTGGTAATATTTTATTCTTTCTAGGTGGCATCGGTTTCCTATATTTGAAATAAAAATCTCTTTGTTGTTATCCAGTGCTCAGAACTATTTACCTGACCACACACACACCTTTCATGCCACTAGGATGACCTAGGTCATTAAGACATCAATACTGGACTGTCATATAGAACACAGAACTAGACAAGATCTTTGCTGTTCTGGAAAAGCAGCTGAACCCAGGCAAATGCCTTTTCTTTCGTCAGGGTATTTTCTTTTGTTTCTGTTTGGCCAAATTATGAGAAGGCATTTGACAGTGATATTCTGCTCTCTTCAGTACTGGTGCTAGCAAGGCAATTGTCTGTCCAAGCAATTTAGCAAGCACTCAGTGAGTGAAAGTCCGTGAGTGAAAGGCATTATGAAATAAGAACTAAGGTGAGCAGGACAAGTAGAAGCTCATGTAGCTTTTTTTTAGTGAGTTCTAGTAAAATCTTCAAGATGTAGGAAATCTTGGAATACCTTAACATTATCTAGGAGGAATGTGGGTAATCCAAGTTTGCACTGCAGTTCATCTGAAGATGCCAAAGATTTGTGGCCTGGGGTGTGAGAGTGGCTGTTTGCATTAGTTTGGCACAGCCATAGG
Source organism: Caloenas nicobarica (assembly GCF_036013445.1). Lineage (NCBI taxonomy): Eukaryota > Metazoa > Chordata > Aves > Columbiformes > Columbidae > Caloenas > Caloenas nicobarica. The sequence continues at coordinate 89,128,590 of NC_088245.1, read as the reverse complement.
TTGTCCCTACTCAGTTGGCTGCAGAGCAAACTGAATTCCTTGTAAAGGTCTCCTGTGAGATAAAAAGGGGTGTAAATCTAACCTCAGCTGCCTGCAAATACTGATAGTCTTCCATAAGGCTCATTCATACTGATATTCACAAATTGCTGAAGACCAATGGGAGTTGTGAAACTTGCTAAACCGGAGCTATCAAAATTTTTCCTTAACATCCTTTTAAATATACTGACCTAAATACTTGCACCTAGGAGGCAGAGCAGTTAAGCTCTCCTCAGAAGACAACAAATATCTCTGGTAAATGTACCACCTCATGCAGTGGGATCACTCACAAAACATACTGTATTCTGTACTACCATGTACCTGGTAGGAGCTTGCTAACAGATACAAGAGCTGAAAACAGATGAGTTGTTTTTACTGTCGAACGCTCTCATCAAAACAATGACACTCGACAAGTTTTAGCTCCTGAACTGTTCCATTTTACAACGGCTTTTAAAATTAATTTTGTTCTACAGTGGAATGAAAACAAAATCTTCCTAACTTTTATTACAAAATAGAATTCTACTGACATACATTTTTAGACTGAGAAGGCTGGCTTTTAATATGAGTATCTCTACTTTTGAAAAAGCCTATTCTTGACCACAACCTGATGGTGTCTTGTCAATATTGATACAATTCCACAAAAAAATTTCACCTTTAATTATATGTTTCCACAAGAAACCAAAAGCCTTCCTTAAAAATACTCAATGAGCATTACTTCTGAAACTTGTTCCTTCAGTGAAACATATCCTGGCTACTAACCAGTCTTTGTCCTCCTTCAGATGCCACACAACTCACAACAGTTTGCACCTTCTTGGGTGAAAATATTCCTCATCGTACACATTACGTCTGCAACATTAAGAGTTTTGTTTTCACACCAAGCTAAAATCGAAACTTTTGATTTTTATATTCTAGAACTTCTCTATAACATCCTTAACACAAAATAAATGCATACTCCTTGTCCCTTGTGCTACCCTTTTTTTTTTTTGAAGATACTGTGAGAGACAATGGTGAGACAGTCTAAAAAAAGGCACATAAGACCTACTGAAGAGAGGACATAGAAGTTATTTAGAAGTAGAATATCTATTCTTAACTGGTTCATTGAATGAAATTCATGCCATTGGAGTAATAAGGTAGTTTTGAATAATTATGCACATACACATTTTAATATATATTTTAAATATATCTAATATATAACTATATATGATATAATTATATATAAATCACCATCCCTGGAGGTATTTAAAAAACATGTAGATGTGGTGCTTAGGGACACGGTTTAGTCCTGGACTTGGCAGAGTTAGGTTAATGGTTGGACTCAATCTTAAAGGTCTTTTCCAACCTAAATTATTCTATGATTCTATATAATTATATAGAACACAATATATACAAAGATAAATAAAATTTCATAATATAGTAAGAGCACCTATCCCAGGAACTACACCTCAGTTCCCAATCTAAAGTGGACTATCTCTTCACATCATGAGGTGACCAGTACTTCAAATAGTCTTACCAGCAGCAACCTTGACTTCATAACTCTACATTCTACACACTTCTAGCAAAGCATTAATTCACAGAAATGCTTAAAGATTGCTTTAAAGCCCTTGTTTCCTGGCTAAATTAATTCAATTTTTTCCGCTTCAGCTTGTTCATTGCTATGTTTTAATATCCTACAGAAGTTCTTAATATCTTGGGTTATGTATTTTGTGTTGGAAGTGACAGGAGAAGAATCTCTCTCGTTTACACTTAGAAAAAACAACGATCCTTCTGTCTCTGCTACAGCCTATTGCCTATTAAAGCAAGAAGTACTGTGAACATTACACAATTTCCCAAGGATTCTGATAGCACAATCTTACAGAAAACAAAACAAAACAAAAAACAAACCAAAGAAAAACGTCCGTGTACCATATGAATAATTTTAAAACAATGCATGATTCTGTTTCTAACCAATAAACCTTTCATCTTCAAAATGAGCTGTACAAAGCATGAACTAACTAAGATTTATATCCAAGCACTCAACTGAACTGGATTTTAATGGCAAAGCTGTGCATATGACGCTTGGCGGTATAAAGATTTAATCAGAGTGTCTCTTTGGTTTGTTGAAACTGCACAACTAGATTGCTATCTCAGTATGGGTTGGCTATTACATATGTTGACTCAGACAGTAAAACTGGCACTTCCGCTTTTATCAGTCCTGAAGTTTGAAGTATATGAGCTGATACTCCTTCCATGTCAGCAAGGAGGTAACATAAAGTGAGGTTTTGTATGAGAATCATTTGCCTTGCCATGCAGATCTGGAAGCAAGTCAAGAGGAGAATCAAACAGGTCCTGTGTTCAGCCAATGATGAGAAGAAGCAGAGCAATTTGTAATCAAAATTCTGTCTTTTCTATATTCTTTTCTGTTTAAATATTAATCATTCCTGCATGTGACATGCAAGCTAATGTTTGCTTGCTTGTCACATGCAACAATCAAAGAGAGATAATTCAGTGCAATCAGATGGGTAACAGGACCCTGGACAACCTGATTTAAAAGTCTCCACTGTTTCAGATTTAAGGAAGAAAAACAAGAAAAGCACTGGAGAGACAGCAAATGCCAGCAATGATAAGGACAATAACAGATTTACTTTTTTAAAAAACTGTATCAGGAAAAAAATATTCTTAACTTGGCATTGGTCTGGTATGAAATGGAAACAGTAGAAGAATCAAGAAAGATACAGGAAAAGTAGGGCTAATGAGTGACAAAGAGAAGAAAAAAGACATCATTAAAGACAGGTCACAGGATGACTAAAAAAAAAAAAAAAAATCACTTGCAGGAAAGTTTCCTTTAAACTACACCAAACACTTCCACTACATTTGAGGTCCAAAACCCAGATAGTCCATTTACCTTTTCCTTTTCAATATGAATGCCTCCCCCAGCCCCCTGCAAATTATGGGATTTGCTGCTATCACAGACTTCCCTCTATTTCTGTAATGGCCTCTTCTCCTGGGTTGTTCCCATCTTTTCTACTTAGAGAATGCTTCCACTCTTCCACAGTGTACTATACTGAGCCTAGCAGGAGATGAATTTACTCCTTAGGTTGTTTATTTTTAGGAGCTTTTCTAATATGTTTTGACCTATACCTGTCCTCTAGGAATCATAAGTCTAGCAAGTATTTCTGGAGGGCAGTGCACACCGTTCATGCTGCATCTCACCCCCAAAATGCAGGAGACACCAGTGGTTATCTATCCAATGATTAACATCTGGGAAATACTTATTTACAGCTGATTTATTCTGCTCTGGTCTAACAGAATTCCAGGATGAGAATGGGCCACAATTTGGATTTGGCACTTGAGTTGATAATATTTTTCAGTTTAATAACTATAAATAGGTGCCTCGCTGTGAGAAAACAGAATTAGTATGTTAATTCTTAACAGCTAGTGAAATAAAGATTCATATTTTTAATTGCAATTAAGCCTTTTTGGTTACACAGGATGGCTTGTTGTGGAAATGAGCCAGAGCAGCATGGGGAAGGATACTGTTGCTGCTACAAGACTTCAGTTTTGGTGGTACAAGCACAAGAACACATTCTGAAGGCAGCGTTCTGGGATCTACATCCAAACAAAACTGCTCTTGTCACTGCCACTTGTGCCTTTTTCATCTTTGCACAACCCTTTATCCCAAACACCTCAGCTTATCTGAGAGAACCACGAAATTGTTCCACATCTCTCTCCTATCTCTCTCTCTCTCCTGGCCACATCCCTTATTCAATTGTTCATTTTCAGCAACACCATCTATCTACTTCCAGTCATCTCACATGAAGGGGTCACATAAGGCTTCATCTTCTTTCAGAATCTTTTCTCACCATGGTACTACTCCCCAGCTCCAGCTTGTTCCCTTATGAGCATGGGACAAGATTTCTTCTCAAAATTTCCTGGGTAACAATGTCAACTTTCCTGACCCTGTCCCAGTGAGTCCAACAAAAGTGTAAAACTACTACTGCTACTAAAAACTTCCATCCACAGAGCCCCTGAACTCAATCTCACTAGAATTTTCAAGGAAAAAAAAATCTGCTTCATGAACAAATCTAGTATGGAAAATTTAGGCTTGAATAGATTTTCAAAATTCAAAGTTTGGAAACTAAAGCACTGTCATATTTAGTAGTGGTAAAGCACCTTAATTACGCGTGACCTTACTGACCTTAATAGAAAGCTGACAAAACAAATAGGTACATAAACAACAAAAGACAGATACCTTGCTTATAAAATGCATATATTTTATTCAAACATACTGTAGTTTTAGGACTTGTCTGTTGGAAAAACTGTACATGATAAATTAATTGGATTCATTATGAAATCTGTTGATATTTTACAGGAAGCATAACATTTTCCCTTCCATATCTCTTTATAAGAGAGACAGCCTAGTATAATTTAATTAAATACTGGAATCAGCACAAAACTACACATCAGGACTCCTACTCCCATCAAGTCACTTAAGAAACAGAGAAGGTGCTAGACACCTAATTCTCCTGGATTTGCCCTGGACCGCTTCACTTTTTACAATAAGAGTCATAGAAAACACAACACAGTAAGATGATAGAAACACTGAAGAGAATTAATTTGGAATAGCCAAAAATAATTATTTTAAGATGATATCTAATTAGCTTTCAATATACCAAGAGCAGTTTGTTAAAGTTTCTTGACCTAAAGTAGGCTCTGCAGACTGCTGCGCTGAAATGTATTAAAACCCCTGCATTTCAATAGACTCAATGTGCAAGACCAATGACATGGGTAATAATGTTCCTATTAACATCATTAATAACCACATTACTATGCATGTCATCAGTCCCAAATTCACACACATGTACATTTCATATATTCAAAGGCCATTAAGTTTCAGGAATCTCATTTACAGCCTCCTTTGAAACGAATATGTGCTTGTGGTAATGCCAGTGTGTTGAATCCTACCACAGAGAAGAGAACTGATGGAGTGAAGACAGAAACGCTCCCATCAGAAGGACATTTCACAACCCTGTGTTCTGTGCTAACCTTGTACTTGTTTATCCTTACTGCAGTGAAAGCTTTGAATACACAAACTGCACACAGACTTGAAGTGACCGCTCAGGAGCAAATTCTGCCCAGAGAGGCAGGATCCTAATGCTTGTGGCAACATTATCAATCTTCTAATTTGCTACAGCTAGAACGGAAACTGAGTCCAACCAAAAGGTCAGAACAGGCATTTTCTATTCTCTGTTAAAGGAGGGGAGGCAAAAAATGTCTTTGAGGAGTGAAGTAAGTAGCTAATGAGACACAGCACTGACAGCTGGAATTTAATAAGTATCCACTTCACAAGGAAAATTGCTCGTAGTAATTAAATACAGGTATCATACAAAGCTTCTGCTTAGAGCCAGACTTCAAAATCCTCTGTCAGTAGGACTGAAGGGGTTTTACATCCCAGGTAATACAAGGGCAAGTTTGCCTGGGAGGCTAGAACTAAACAAAGAGGGTTAATTGCATAAAATTCACAGTCATGTCAGTGGTAAATAATTCCAAAGGGACTTGTTCAGATAGTCGTCTGGCATTACTGAAAAACAGACTGCAACTAAAAAGACCTGTTATAAAGCCCACCAAAACCTGAGACACATAAAAAGTTTATTAGTCATTGCGGAACTAAAATGCAAACAAGATCTTTTTCGAGGAATCCAAAATTCTTTATGCTCCAGGTCTGTAGGCTCATAAAACTCTACCTGAGAAAATTTTAAACAATCTTCTAATTAATCACAGGATTTTATAACCTCTCACAGGCTGTAAGTAAAACATTAACAAGGTAGGGAGAAGGAAGTCCTCTTTGTACTAAGCATGATCCCTAACCTCACCGACATGCCCCACTGGAGGAACCAGGTTAGAATTTAACATCAAACTGAGGTTATAATGGATACTGGCACACAGAGATGGTGTTTCATTTACAGGACCGCATTCCCATAAATGAAAGTCTCTAAATTACTGGGAGCATCTGTGAGAGCAGTCTAATTATTTTTTCTGCAATTTCTGACACCACCATCAAAATATGACCATGTAACATATTCTTAACATAATAAACCTCATACCCCTAAAAAGACATCTTGATCCTCACTTACTTAGCAGTCCAACAGAACACTGTTGGTATTGGGGAAAAAGAAGCAGTTTAAGTATCTAGATTGTTAAGTGTTTTTATCAGCTACCTCCAATAGATTTGCATTTACTCAGATATGCATAACACAATTACACAGCTGTATTTACTTCAGTGTAAAAGAGCACTGACTGTGCAATACATCCTTTAACCTACCTCATAGTACATAGGCGTATCCTTAACCTTTTTTCCTTTTTGATTCCCGGATTCTCTAATCTGCAAGGAAATAATACATTCTACCATGAGAAGATTTTAAGTTTACACAAATTATTTTACTCATTATTCCCTTTTGCAAACACTATACTCATGCTCCAAAACAGAGAGGAATCATCTTATGGTACCCCTGTATCTCAGGGAAGGCACTTGAAGAACAGTCTGTAACGAAACCTCACTATTTACAGGGAGCAGAACAGTTTATAAAATAAGCTTTTCTTTTTCTATTTTTAACTCCTATGAATCAGTATAACTTTTAAAACTTCCACAAAGTAATTCAATTGAATATGAAACTTATAGTTACCACAGACCAAAGAAGTTAGTATCTAGAAGTGACATCTACAGTTTGGCTTGTTATTAAAAGTTCCTTTCTTGGAGTACCTGTCTGAAAATGTCTTCACGTGTTATCACGCTGAAGAGTTTCCGCTGTGGCACCTGCACAGCAAGGGACAGGGCCTTGGTGTGGATTTCATCCTCAACTTTGGTCCCAACAACAAAAGCGATGCTAGGCTTCCAGTCATCCTACTTTCCAAAATAAAATATTTAAGGTATTAAAACACAAGCAAACAAAAGTGCTCCTCTGTGGTTTCAAGGAGTAAAACTGTAGAGAGGGTTAATCCCTTTAAGATATATTCAACATCACTGTGTTAATCACACTGAAATAAACTGTATACAACCCAAAAAAGCACATACTACTTTGTGCCAATTCCTTCTGCCATCAGATGGCAGCATTATGCTATGGAAAACACAAATGCCTAGTAACAACCTCTACAAACCTCCTCCCTGGAAAACACTGCATTAGCATGACAAAAAATAAAGTAACCTTTAAATGCCACTTGCAGATTTGGCAGTTCAGTAAGCAAACAAGAAGAGAATTTTGAAAATCTGTATTACTGTCATTCAATATATGTATTATTGCCGTTATTTGCTGTAGAAAAAAATAAACTAATTTCAGCTCACTCATCCCAGGAATTAGATAATACCCAGATACTATTTTCTGAAAACTGTAGAATTCTTTGTATGATGTTTTATGAGAGTATATTTTTGTATACCATGATTCTGTGTATACAGTGTTTCACTAAGTATTCTGAACCAAGAAAAATTATTTATCAACGGCAAGTGATATTTCACTACAATATTGACAAAAGAAAAACACTAGCGGTTTTCAAACATTTGCAATAAAATACACATATTTTTATGAAAAAAAATCTGATTTCACCATTAAAGAAATACAGAAAAAGAGAAGTTTGTAACACATTATTTAGTGCTATACATCCACAAGAGCTTCAAAATTACATCATTTAAGCAACTTTTACTGGTTACTGTTCCTTTCCTTCTGCTTTAACCTACTGGAATCCCTTTCATGAAGTGAGTGGCTATTTCCAGAACATCTACATCTCACTCCAGAGTATTCTTTATCAGCATCAGTGGTGCCTGAACCGTAAGAACTTCAAACGGTTGTGCTATACACTCTTCAGGAATCACCAAATTATTTTTTTTGTTGCACATCTGTATGTGTAAACTGCAAGGATATCAATAAAGCTGCATAAAGGTAAATACGGAAAGAGCTTCAGTAAGATCAAGGTAGTCCCCAGGCACTGTCATGCCTATCAGGACAAGGCTAACCAGTCACATACCAGTCCAGTGTGCATTATACCAAGGAAAGATTTTAAAGACAAATTTAAGAGAGGATGGTCACTTGAGGATTTTGATGGAAATGTTTTTATACATGTATATTACATACAAAGTCCTTGTGGAAAAGAGGAACGAAACCTGAGTTGATGGCAAAGTGAGGAAAAGAACCATTCCAAAAAAACCAGTTAGATGTAAATGGTAAAAGGAGAAGATTATTTTTCCAGTTTTGCTGTACCCTTCTTCATTTGTTGCTTCTCTTAGCTTGAAAAAAGTCTACCCTAAATGTTTGTAATTTGAGCAACTGATAACTTGGGATGGGAGAAAGCAACACTTGACATAAGTTTCAAACTAGTAAATGCTTGCATGGAGGGAAATTGTTTGTCATAGTCTTAAGGTAACAAAGCGCAACATCACATGAATATGGGACACCGTGATTATACATACATGCCTCATTTTTTTTTTAACCATGGAATATTCAGAGAAACAAAAAAGATGGAAAGATCACCTGGGTCACTAAGCATGGTCTCCTGTAGCTGCCAGTAGCTACAGAGCAGACACGTAATCCAAAAGGGCCACTACAGTTCCACACATCATAAACTTCCTTTATGTTTTATAGCAGCACAAAATCTTAAGTTTTCAAAATTACAAAATACAGGAGAGTGCAAGAATATCACTGATGCTCTAGGAGCACACAGACATCATGGAATCTAGGAGAGGAGAACGTCCAGCTTACCTGGGACAGCAGGCACTGTTCAATGCAAAAGAAGTGGCAGCAGTGGCCTGTGTGGGGACTGCACCAAGTACACTGAATTTCTTTTTCCCTTTCTGGTTGCCAGGGAGGATGGAGGATGAAACCTCTTCCTGTTTAAAGGTGACAAGATGGCCACCAGCACACAGCACTGTGAAAGAGCTAGTTATTCCAACATTATCATCAAAACGTGCACAGGAGTTGCAGTTAATCTGAGTTCAAGTTAAAGTTGCCATTTCATAGCTGCCAACAGTAGGACACAAAAATGTTACCATTCTTTAAACAGAGAGCATTTAGATGTCCATACTTGTGTGCAAATGCATAATTTTCCAGGCTTTCTGAACTGAGGATGAAATGCCCTCATGTGGCAGTATCCTGGTGTTTCCAGGGCTCGTCAGCAGAGCCGGAGCCTTTAGAATGACCATTCTGCAACATGAGCTAAAGGAGCAATTGGTATCACTATGCTGTCCACTTCGGTGAGGAGCGCCAAAAGAGGGGAGCAAGACTCAGTAAGTCTCATGCACAGATGCTGACAGCACAAGAGAACAAGATTTAGGAATGTCAGGTTCTACTCTAGATGCTAGAGGAAGCATGGTCCAGCAGCAATATAGGGCCTGCTCTCACAACTTAGAATCACAGAATCATTTTGATTGGAAGAGACTGTTCCGATCATCGAGTCCAACCATAATCTAAATCTAGTACTAAACCATGTCCCTAAGAGCCTCATCTATGTGTCTTTTAAACATCTCCAGGAATAGTGATTCCACCACTTCCCTGGGCAGCCTGTTCCTGAAGAACCTGCGGTTCTTCAGATATGCAAAGAAATCTCCAGCAGAGAGTTTTCAAACCTGTGCCTTATGCCTTTTTTAGTTCCTCCTTAAAACATGCTGGTATCTTGGTGGCCACAAATCACACCTGCTTGGCACTGATTAACATCATCCTGCAACAACATGTTCTGTGAAACCTGTCTTCCTTGTAGTCCTGTCTCTTCTTGATCCTTCCACCCCTTGGTCACAAACGTCCCTAGCTCACTTCTCCTTCCACTTCCATTCTCTGTTCCTTATCCGAGTTCCACCAGTTCTCCTAATGCTTCCTGCATTCGTTACTGGCACCCCTAGCTCTCATACTCAGTCTCCTTATCCAGCTAGTTCCTAGTTTCATCATCTGATCCCCTTTCCAGATTTCACCATCCTCAGATGCCTTCTCCAGATCCTTATTCTCTAGCCCCTCTAATGGTTCCCAGGCACTTTCAGAGTTATGTCTGAGCAATGAGACCCTCCTTCGTGACACTTATGCATTCCTTGGAAAGTCACTATAAGCAATGGAGAACGAATTTTTCTGATTTCCACTGTGATGCCCACCTTCAAAGCAGCCTGTAACAAAGCACCAAAGCGAAACATCAGGTTAAGACCTGCTTGTGAAAAGTGAATTTTAAAAAAACCCTTAGGTTTTATCCAAACATAAATATTCTCAGCAAAAGGTATGCCTTCAGCAAAAGGTATGCCCTTGAAATCAGTGTGGCGCATCATCTCCCCCTGCTAAATTCTCTGCTTCAAAGAAACAAGCTGCTAAAGCTTCTCCACAGAACAGCTCTTCAAATATTTATAGCATAGGCAAAACACTGGCTAATATATTAAAAATAAAATACACAGAATGAGCCTCTACAATATAACTGGTAATGAAAATTGTAACCCCACCTAACTTACTTCTACGGAAGTATATGCAGCTCAATACAAGGTCTTGTGCGTGTGAACAGTGTTAGAGGTAGCCCATACCTCCCTAACTGCAAAACAAAGAAACATTCCTTTTGTAAAAAAGGTGTAATACCTAGGGATTGGAGACAGATAAATATCAGAAATAGCTACACACACTTTAACAGGCAATAATGATCCAGAATTCCCAGAGTCACTAATAGCATGTCATTTGTTTCTAAACTGATCAATTTTGAAGTCCTCGAAGATAATTTTTCAGAAAAGCTGAACATTGAGAACAGCAACTGAAGTCATTAAGGACAGTGAATGTGCGGCATTAGTACATAGTTTAAGGTGTTTAATTGACAATGTTCTGTTCTGACCTTAAAAATATATTATTTTTGCAATATTGCTCTTATATTTATCAATACTGTAACAGTATCCTTAATGTTCCAGGCACTGAAAGGATAGAGAAGAAACAGACCTTGCTTCTACAGCTCGCCACCTAAAATCACAACATAAAAATGAGAAGGAAAAGTAGTAAAATGTATACAATTACTTTAAAAATATTTTCTCCCTCAATATACAACTGCTCCTCTACTTAGTTTAATTCTTTCAAATGTTATTGTAGATCTGAGACCCGAGAAGGGATCTGAAAGAGGATAGATTAGTGACCCTAAGGCTACCTCAAATGAGGTTCCTAGCTTAAAGAACAGGGTAGAGAAAACTATAAAAATAACTACTGGGAAAGTGTGGAAACAGTCTAGGGAGGCTGCCATTGAGAGTATAATGCAAGCGCTACACACTGTGAACAAAGACGACCAACATGCAGGGAGTAGACAGCCCACAGAATCAACAATGCTGATTCAAACATGAATGAAAAAAACCTGAAGCTGAATATGTGGCATTGGTAACTGAATACTCCTTAAACAACCTGAAACAAACTCCAGCTAAGGGCAGGCCAGACCACCGTCACAGGAAAACATCCAGTGACAATCATCGTCACAAATGACACTGTCATCCCCCACTCGGTTTTAAAACTCTTGGCCATGTCAAGAGTTAAAAAGCACCGAAGGCTCTCTCAGTGTTAAAAATAAACATCTATGTGGGAAGCCTGTATATCCCTGAAGTGAGGGGTCCTAGCAAGATCCACCTAACTCTGAAAGCTCCATGTAAGCAGCTAGCAGTTTTCCTAAATCCTTTTCACAAAACACAGAAGGCGTCTCATCATCTCCTTATTTTGTTCTGAAGCCTCCACTGGGTCCCCCTGTAAATGTGATTTTTTTCCAACTGTTAAAAACCAATACACGTGGCCTACTTATCTTATTTGTCACAGTAGTATTGGAATAGCATACGTATATTAAAAAAAATCCCTAACTTCAATTCACATTAAAAAAAAAGAAGCACATAACTAATAAAATTTTGTTTCCTTTTTAAATATATCTTGTTTTCTCTGCTTCATTTCCTAGACACAAAAGGTCAGCTGTTCTAGAGAAGACATTTGAACAAATCAGGTGTATTTTTTATTTGTGCAGCATCAGTTTCTAGATCTCTTTGGTCAGGAAAAGCATCGAGCAGCCATCTCATCTCCCCCCTCCTCTCTTTTCCAGGCAATCTACGTGTCTGTCATTTTGCACCATCACTTATTCTTGTGCTATTTAGTGTGTGGACTTTTTGTTTGTTAGTCTGGTTTTGTGGGTTTTGTTTGTTTGTTGAGGGGTGTGTGTGCGCGCGTTTGTTTTTTTATTTCATCTTAAGGCCATATCCGGCTCATTTAATTACAGCACAATTTCAAATTTAACTGTAGTGGCTGAAAAGAAACAGTTGAAAACTTGAACTCCAAACACTTGAGCGTCAAACAGCAAGAGTTCTTTAATTACCTAATTTTTAAGTAATGCCTCAGAAATAATGAGATTTATCACTGATTTACAAACATGCAGAGCGATATTACCTCTAGCACACTTTGCTTTCAACAATGCGCGAGCTTGTTTTCCATTTCTGGGAAAGGTTGTTCATCAGCAATTTTGTAGCCCTAACATAGTGACTGTGCAGGGCACCACTGTTCAGAAATCTTCGAGTCCACTTTCATTATCTGCTGATTGACACACACCCACATTACTAATGGATTCTGGTTTTAAGAGCCTGATCTTTTGCTGTATAATCTGGGCAGGTTACAGAGTACCAAAACTCAATTAAATGTTAATTCCTCTCTGAAGGGGAAGCAGAATGAATAGTAATGAAAAGTGGAGTCATCGTATTCAGAACAGTTTTAATGGTTTTAGAGGGTTTCATTTCAGTTCAATGTTCAGGCCTTAAACACCAATAAAAATGAAAGAAACCATCAGATTGAAAGTCAGAGCAGAATGTAGCTTCCAGTTGCTATCTTTACTTATACTAGCTAATAAAAATATATAATGGATAACAATTATTTCAATTGTCAAGGGCTATATTTGCCCAGAATTCACCCTTCACTCAGCAAATATTTCCCTTTAACTATTTAAAGCATGCAAATTTTAAAACTAAGTATCTTAATTTTTATTTTGTAATTTAATTCTGCAGTGAACCCAATCAAAATATCTTGATAAACCTCTGAAGGCAAAAACAACTTGCAGCTTCATGTTCTTCTGCATAGCACATGAGAAACAAAAAAGATGTATATAAACCATAATGTAAGGCTCTGCAAAATCCATATTTCCCTGTACATGTTTTTAAGCTGTCTGTTTGCCAGTTTTCACAGTCTGTTTAGTAAAAGCAATTATTTGCTTAGTAAATACCATTTAAATCATATTTTAGTTAGCATATCCTTCCATAAAATGTTAACACTACTGGTAAAATGGCTCCTTTTCACAGATCAGGCTAATAAAATACTGTAAGTCATAAACACACATTAAAATGTGAAATTTCATTGCTCAGCCTATCTGGTACAATTTAAATCCTGTTCTAGTAAATTCCTTTTGGTTCCAATAAATGAAAAGAATATTCTCCAAATTGATACAAGTAAAAGATTTAAAAATTCTTTATGCATGAATTACCAGGAAGTAAATTTATTTAATTGACAGAAGTTCCTGTCATCTCCCAAATAATTTCAGATTCATATGGCATAACATATACAATACTGAGGAGTACAAAATAATTTTGTGCAGTGTGTCTGTTGACACAATTAAAGTTGCTCAACACTCCCTTTTACAGGCTGCTTTCGGCTCCTGACCTTTATATATTCAAGTTTAAATCCTGTATGCTATAATATTACTGGAGGGGAGAGAGAAAAAAAAGAGACTGGTTAAACTATTTGCAGAATGAGGTTTTATTTTAAAAAATCATTTTTATCCGTTAATAAAAAGCTCTGTGATTAAGTAATTAAGATATGCAATTCCCTCTGTGTTCAAGAGGAAGGAACTAAAAATTGGCAGCGCAGCCATACTTGTGTCAAAGACGTGCTTTTACAGAGCATGTTTATTTACATTAAGTATACCCACATTTGGCCATACTTGATAAATCTTGATTCACACATGCTTAGAAGAGATTTGCTGGCATTTGACAGTTTTGCACCGAGTATGCTCCTGCCTATAAGAGCTAATAAGAATTTTCCTGCAATGAGAAATTTCAGTGGCTGCCCATCATCACAGAAGCCTGAGTTCAAGCTGATCACAGCAGGGAGATAGTTTTTCCCATGTTCCCAAAGCTGTGTCTGCTATCAGCAAGACAGAGAAAGTGGAATTAGCTTAACTAGAACAGAAAATGGTTGGACAACACTAGAATTAAGGAACCAAGGTATCTCAATTCAGCCCCGTGGGAACATACATTACAATAATCTTTAATTAGTTGACCGCATATTTTTTCCTACTGAATCCTTGTCCCATTTAGTGAACATATTCAACATTTCTTTCCATCTGCTTCAATATGTCGTCCTGAATAATCCTAATTCTGGCATTTCCTAAATTTTAAGCATTTTATTTCCTACCTTTTAAAATACTTAAGTATAATGGTTTGTATTTAACAGATGTAATAAATTACATGTAGAAGCAGCAGAGTAAACAAAGCACTTTGTTCAGTGAATTCACTGGACAATATCCGCAACCACAATAAACACCACCATAAAAGAAAATAAATCACTAATTGGCACCTTGCTAGTAAGCATGGGAAAAAGGTCAAGAACTGAGTAGGTGATGGAGATTGAACCTTCACCCCCTTCTCGTGCTTCAGAAAGGTTCACCCAGAGTAAGGGTGAAATTCACAAGCAAAGATGCGCTGAAGTGCCTTTGAACTCTACTGAAAATCTATGTTCCAGAGAAAAAAAATGGGTAACAACCACCCTAGCTGAGCAGCTTACTTCAAAAAGCAAATTTGTTTGGCCAAAGTTGTACTATATGGTTCCCACCAAATAAAAGCAAAAGCAAATAAGTATTTAAGAGTTTTTGGACATCCGTAGCATTTTCTGGAAAACTGATTACCCAGTTTAAAGGCCTCCTCCTGAATTCAAAAGTCCTCGTACTTACTAGAACTGCTAGCATGTTAAAAACCACCAAAATCACAGCAGCAACAAACACCCTTGGTTTTTTAATAGGGCACAACAGGAAGCCACCAAACAAGGAAGCCACGGAAGTCATTTGTCTCACTTGCAGAAACAGTGCTAGATAAACACATACTAGGTAAATATTATTGTTTGCTAAACTACTGCCCTATTTTGAAACCAAATTCTCTCTTGCAAGTCAAGATTTATTAGAATTACATTGCTTACATAGAACCTGGAAACCTAAATATGCCTTTAGATCCTCACACACTGTAAAAGAAAAAAAAAAAAGTGCCTTTTAGCTGCACACACTCAAGCAGAAAAATTACAGCCTCACATTTTCAACGCTACAGTTAATGCTGTGTCAGCACCTCCATCAAACCTCGTTGTTCAGCAGTTTATAAAAAGTTCAGTCCGAGCTGAAACTTGGCACCCAGAGCTCCAGAAAGAAAAGTGCCGAGGAGGAAAAGCAAGAAACCCGCTGGGTCGGTGCTCAGTGGCGGGAGCCAAGGGTGGGGGGCAGCTCCGCCACACGTCGGGACGATTCACGTCCCCCGCCCGGGGTGAGCCTAGAGGTAGCGACACTGCCACAGCCAGGCCACGGGAGCCGCGAAGGCCGCATCGGGTTTGGTCCCCCCAACCTACCAGTCTCAAGGCCCGCCCGCCCCGCTGCGCCCCCTGCCCTGCCCCTCGGCCGCCTTCACCTCCTCGAGGTGGGCGGACACCAGCGCAGGCTCCCAGTTGTTGACCGGACCCCCCGCCGGGGCGGCGGTCCCGCTGGTCTTGGGCCGCTTCGGGCTCATGGCGGTGCGGGCGACGGGCAGGCCCCACGCGTCGCCATGGCGACCGGCTCCCGCGGGGCGACGCCTTCCGGCCGCGTCCTCAGCGCGCCAAGCCGCCGGGCGGTTCGTGTGGTACGTGCGGCGGGCCGGGGTCCCTCCGCCCGGGGGTGTGTGCCCGCCCGGGGGAAGCCTCTGCGCTCGGCGGGGCCGGCTGTGCGCGTCCCCCCCGCGCCCCTCCTGGGCTTTCTCGCCAAGCCGCTGCCGCAGGGCGCTAGCGGGGCGGCCGCTGGGTGGGCAGGAGCTTCCCGCCGCTTTGCATCGTGGTTTGCCACCCGGGCGGGCCGCCACCTGCGGCCGCCTCCGCCCAGCGCGCTGCCCAAAGGAGAGGCTGCGTGGGAAGCGTTCGGGCCGTGCACGGTCACACGGCCGCCCGAGTTCAGTCTTGCATCCCGAGGGGTCACCGAGTGACACGTCGCATCCCAAGGGCCGCCCGAAGCCAGCCCGCCGGCAGCCCTCGGCGTGCCCGGGAAGGAGGGAGCTCAGGCCGCGGGGCTGGAGCGTGACCGGAGCGCGGCCGCCTGCGGAGCAGCGAGGCGGGGGGGGGCACAGGTGCGGGCAGCCCGGCCGACATCACTCTCCAAATACTACCATATGTTACAGCGCTGGGACGAGGAGGGGAGAGGGAGGCACAGTTGGGAGAAAGCAGGAGAGCTGCCAAGATAAAGAATTCATTACAGAGGAGTCATGTAGTGATCTCACACTGGAGACGAGTGAAATATTCTGTGTGATTTAACATTTGGTGAAAATATCCCAAACCACATGCTGCCCTTCCCCCACCCCCTTATACGGACCAGGGTTGCTCAAGAGTCTCCAAATCTTTAATTTTGTCGGAGCCTTAAAGCCGTGCTGTGCAGCGCACTATTGCTTTAGTCAGAACTTCATTCTGAGATGATAGTAACCTAGTGTATGTGCTGAATAAAACACCTTTAATTACATGGTTTTAGTGAAGAAATAGGAATTTAGGTTCATTGGGGACGTAACAGGCAAGTTTAGTACCATCTTAGTTTGCAGAAGTGTACCTTCCCTGGCATTTCAGACAGTGATGTAGTTTTTAACATGGGAAGGCTGCACAGTAGATTTGCCAACATCCATAAACATTTTCCCCCACCCTGTTTCTTGGCTGGTATCCATTTTTCTCTTTTTGAGGTTTTCTTTTGTTGTCCAGAAAAAAAAAAAAAAAATCAGACTTCCATTGTTCTCAGAAACAGGCAGTGTGACATTCCCACCATACCCTTGTTCTTCATTAAAGTCTTGGATATGAAGCCTGTCCCTGCTGAGGAGCACTGAGAGAGTATGGGAAGGAGGAACAGGACAGGATCACCAGTTGATACAGCAGAACAGGACAGAGGTATGGAGCAAAATGCACAGATGATGTTGCCAGATATCCATCCCTGTGAACCACCCTTCTGATTTTTCATAGCTCAGTTTTCAGGGTTGGAGGTAAGCTTCAGGAGGACCAACGAGAAAGGGTTGTGTACCCAGGTTCTGATGGTATGGCTGGAAATATGGACTACCATGACATCTGTGGGAGATGACAGCTGCTTAGTTATGCCCACACCTGGGTCTGTATGCTCAGGGTCATGAGGAAGTTTGAAAAACAGCAAGACTGATGTCAGCCTACAAACAGCTCTGAAAACATGAACAATAGCTGTAAGAACCATGAACTGCCCTGTTGATAACTGTTGTGTGTTTGCCTGGATGCATAAGCACTATTTTAAGGAAATTGTTTTGTTTTGCTGCTTACTGTCTTAGTTAATGCATCTAGATAACTTGTTGTTGGATGCTGTAGCAAGTAGTGAGTCAAGCCCAAACAGGACAGCTGATCATTGGAGCTTATACCAGTTCATTTAAAATTAGTTTCACCACACTCCTGAACAAAGGAGAGAAAGTAATTATATTTATTCTGTATTACAAAATGCCCTAGTGTATAGTCCTAAAATAGGTTCTCCGGTAGTGAAATCAGCTAAAGATGTCTCCTGTTTGACTGCTTGTCCCTGTCCATTTGGTTGTGCTGCCAAAGATGCTTGTAGATGAAGCTGTAAACCAGATCACCGAAACCCTCTTGGTTAAATTCTCCAATAGACAAAAAAGACAAATCAAAAATTTTGTTAAACTACTGTCTTTGTTTCCTCCAAATAGTCTGTACTGCAAAAAGCTCAGTTGTCTCTGAGCCATCTGAAAACCTTCAGCTTCCTTCTGATAACTAAAAGATGAAGTTACTGCAATTTTAAAACTTGTATTAGCAAAACCAAGTGTGATTCAACTGGACTGATAAGTCCCAGTTGCCAGAATAGGCAAGTTAGGGCCCCAGAGAGACAATACAGAGTTTGGCTACCCTCTGCACAGAAAAGAAAAAAAAAAAAAAAAAAAAAAAAAAAAGGGTATGCACGGATGTAAGCCTAACATTTCTATGTAGTGAAATTTGGTCTACCATTAGTGCAAGAGTTAATGGGCATATCTGTGATGAATTTGTGTATGACAAGAATATTTATGGTGAGATTTTTCAGGGAGAGTGGCCACCTAAAAATCATTTATTTTCTGTCTTATTAGAAAATGTAGCATGTGAATAAATGAGCCAATGAGAGTGAAGTAACCAAAGCTGTGAATTTGCAATACACTTGCAACTCTGAATAAAACTCTGTGTCAATAGAAGGTGGCTTGCCTTTGCATGCATGCTTAACACTGTGGAGTAGCTAGACACAATGACATGTTCCTGTGCACACACTTAGAATAACAATATTAAAGGAATATTTAAAAATTAGGTATACTCTTTACCTACTTCAGGAAGAACAAACTTTGGTTGCCTTTTGTTTTAGGGTGACTTAAAGAACATTTGCACTTCCTTGTTCTCCAGTAAAGTGTGGGGAGTGGAAAGGCATTACTAGTTGTAGAAGTCATGTCTTCTCTACCTGATACTTCCGGAAAGACTACAGTTGACTAAAGAACTAGTAAAGGTTTTGTATCTTAAATAATTAAAGCCTGGTTGACTGAAAGAGCAATAAATTTTAATCGTGCTTGCTATTTTATTTTTAAGCTCTTATTTTAAATGCTTGACAAATATTTGGAAAAAATGATCTTTTCAGTAAGAACCATCAACTTCTTGCATTCAGTTGAGAAGTGAGCAAAGAGTCCTCTTTGCTAGAGTCCTTAAGAACACACTTAATTGCTTTATATTGCTTTCGTAAGATTTAAATGTTTCTTAAATGGGGAGGCTTCCTGAATTATGGCTTCAAAAAGCAGTTTCCATTTTAAAAACCTTCCAGAAGGTTGTCTAGAACAGCAAACATGGCCTTCAATACTGCTAAGGAAAACAGTCTTTCATATTCCTTATAATTCTAAAAGAAGTAGTATTAAAAAAAACCCCAACACACCACACACACCGAAACTTTTTTTTTTTTAAATTTTTTTTTCGAGTGCACCATTCAATCCTTTTTCCCCTCAAAAAAGAAGAAGGGGAAGAACATAAAACTCATTTTGCTTTCCTTTTTAGTTTCATAGCACTGCAGCATCTGGGCTGGGAACAGCTTTTTCTTGATGTTTGCAACCCCCCAGGACACAACCAGCTCACAAGTTACACAGATTTGGCAGCTATGGCTTCTGTTTCCACAGCCTCTCTGAACTTCCACATACCAAGCTGGATGTAGGAGGTCTTTCCCTACAGTTGCTGCTCTGGCCATCAAATGATTCCTTATAATTTATTTCTTGGTCTCTACATTTTTTTATATGATTTGCATAAAGCTCCCATATGGACTGCACTGGCCTCATGGATGCAGACCAAATATCTGTCCTGGCTTTAGGATTTAGAAAGCTTGTTTCTACATCAGTAAATTATAAGTGCATGTGCCCTGAAAGGGACAAAGATTAAGCTGAATGTAAATATATTAATGCATTCCTCTTCTGAATGTGGCATGGTGTGCTAATACTTTTTCTAGTGCCAAAGGTCAATAATTTCTTAATTAAAGTGAGTTCTAATTATAATGAAACAACAAAATAAAATAAACTCTCCTCCTCAGATTGTAACAGGTCTTCCTAATAATATAAGGGTTGCTAGATGCTTGCTGAACTGTGAAAACATGCAGGGATGGTTAGAGAGAAAGGGAACAGCTAAATTCTAAAAGCAATATAATTCAGTCAAGTCCATCCGCCATATGGCAAGATCTGCCCTCTGATGCTTGGCCCCTATATGCACAAATCGATAGATCTAACCTACTTAAGCCTGTCCATCTAATAAAGTGGCCTAAATCAAAATAAGTTGTACATATTCCCTTCTCCCTCTGGCTCTAGCATTTAGTGTTGGCCTGGCCAGTCATGGTTTTTTCTTCTCTCTAATATTTCACGTCAAGCTGAGCTACAGACATATGTAGCCTCTATTGTTTATCACAGGCATAGTATTCAGAACAGATCAAACTTCCTTTATACATACAAAAAAGTTCACATTTTAGAGACTCCACCAACTTTATTTTACTGGGAGGAAAAAAAAAAACCAAAACACGACAACAACAACAAAACATCAAAAACAAACAAGACACCACCACCACACAAAACCAAAACCAACCAAACAAAAAACCCCACAAACTTACAAGGCCCTACATTTAATTTCAGAAAATGTGCTTCCGTAGTCTGCTCTCTCCCACGTGCATACATGTGCAAGAAGAATGCTTTTTCCTCTCTATAGCCAATGGTATAAGGATTCCTGGCACAGCTCAAAATGAAATCCATTATCATCTGTCAGTAAAATGACTTCCAAATTCCAGCTGGATGCTCCGCAACAGTCTCTTTAAAGAAAGACTCCCTCTGCATTTGGTATTGTAGTTCTACTCTCTCTAAGTAACTGAATTTTGGAAGCAGTTCAGTGCTGCCAGTCAGAAAAAAGTCAAATTTCAGATATCTCAGGCTTTATTCCTGCCCCTTTCCAAAACAAATCACAAGGTTTTATTCTCCCTAAAGGAATAAATCCAAAGAAAACATTTTCCCACCTTTGCAGAAGGCCAAACTCTCCACACCCACCCCATTCTCCTGCACTTTCAAATGCTGTATCATTGCCTGCTTTCTTCTGGCAAAAAAAGTTTCCCTAAGGTTAGAGTGTCCTGCATGGAGATCTGCTCCCGCAGCACTCCTCACTCCTACCACCAGCAAGGAAGAGAGTCTTACACAGTAGTGCTGAGCACTAACTGCTAACCTTTCTCAACAGCCAAACAAAGCAAAGTCTAAATAAGTGGAATTTGAATCATTATACCATTACTGGTGCAAAAATAAAATTGCTTCTAATCCCTTAAAAAACAAACATTAACACCATGGAGGGTAAACAGACCTGAGATGTATACCGGAGTTTGCACTGAAAAATATTGATAATAAGTGGTGAAAAGACATGGTGGATTTGTTTATTATTTCAAGGAGAAGAGATTGTTCATAAAAATACATGCAATCTGAACTGAAATTGGAGCAATTAAATGGCTAGAACTATAAATCTTTGGCCTTGGTATCCTAATTCTGTGAACTCATACTTGGATGTTTTTTAACTGAATTTTCTGGACGTAATGTCTAATCACAGAATAACTAAATTGCAACAATACATACTATTTTGAAACTGTGGCTTCAACTTTAATACTCCCTCCTTTCTTTCCAATCTATTTTGCTGAGCACATAGACCTCTAAGTAGATCTAGTTCAATTAGTAGGTTTTGGAAAGAAGTACATGGAGTAATGATTATTTCCAGCCCTGTTTTGGCACCTGTTTCTCTCAGTCATACTTGTACCTAAAAGCTGCTTTATAGAACAGAACAGCCGCAATTAAACTTCCCAGTCCTAGAAGTGTATCTCAAAACATTGTCATGCCTTTCTTTATCATCCACTAAATCCTTTACCCTTCCATAAATCTGAAGTCTAACTAACAGTCTCCTTACCTCAGATCAGAACATCATCTTATATTTTTCCTTTCCCACTGCACCATTCCTACCTCACAAGCTTTTCTCATTCTGCATCTCCAAAACTCAAGCTGGATCCCAATCCGCTGAAATACTTCCTGCTGGCCAGCACATAACCCTGCCTGTGCCAGCAGACTGTGGCACCATAAAGCCTCAAAGCCAGCATCTCCCAGCAGTGGCAGGAACAGATCTCTCACATTTGAAGGACCAGCACCTCTCTCCTGCCTGTCGTTGCTGCTAGATGCAGCTGGTCCATGTGATCTGTGATCCACCTGCCAAGCCCCACAGCCAGTGAACTCTTGGCATGGACCTCCAAGGAAAGTATTTATGCAGATGTGGTCCTCTCCTTCATCAGCTCTGCTGGAGTGCCTCCTCCCTCGCACTTCATCGAGGACCTCAACACAACCATTTCCCAGATGACATATGAATTAAAAGAATATGGGAAGGCTGGGTACTGCGGTAGTTAATGAGTTTGGGTTCACAACCTGTAAGTTGGCCAGTCGTCCTATAGAACCTCAAATAATTTGACAATTTACTTATTCCTGAGGTCACTGGGATCTAGGCATGACCTTATATAGTGCCTCTGCAAGTGCTGTAGGGTCAGCTATTATGAGGATAAGCACAGTGAAAACCAGGTGATGGGGATGAGTGGATTGTGAGCAGTGTCTGCCTGCCAGGGCCTCATCTTGCAACCTCATACTGAGATAAGCAAGAGATAGAAAGTGTTATGAAATGTGGCTTACCTTTGTGGAATTATCTATAATAGAGAATTATTCTTCAACTTCTTTGGATGGACTCTGCACAGTTATGCAAAATAACCACAAAAAAGGCAGTTTCCTGCCCCCTAAAGTCTGCATATGTATCCTCTGTGCAAGATCTTAGTGAGTCATAGCAATATGGAAAGTTGAAAGAATTCATACTGTCTTTGTTTCTGCTAATGACAGCAAAAACAAGGCTCTGTCAGACTTTCTTAAATTAGCCATTTGAAGGAGAGCAGATTTAATTTAAAATTATCAGAAAAACAATTATATTTATAAAGAGCAATTAACATAATTTTAGAAAGGTAAACAATATTTCATCCCTATCAGATGCTAACATATGTTTAATGTAAAAGCTCCACTTCTGACAGGTGTTGTATAATAAATAACGGTTGCAGAGAACAACTGATAACACCTTATCAACAATACAATACAGCTCTGGGGAAGTGATTGAGTCACCACCCCTGGAGGTGTTTAAAAGATGCATGGATGAGGTTCTTATGGACATGGTTTAGAGATGGATTTGGCAGTGCTAGGGTTAATGGTTGGACTCTAAGACTTTAAAGGTCTTTTCCAACCTAAACGATTCTATGGTTCTGCTATGACCGCCCATTCATATGGGTTCAGTAAGCTTTAAGCAAATAAAATGCAGCGTTTGTGTTATATCATTACACTGGTCAAGTTTAAAAGGATTTCTAATTAGCACTTTTCTTGGTTAACAAACTGTATTAGCACTAATTCTCATCAGCCAAATTCCTTAATTTACATTAACATCAGTCAGAATGAAAAAATGGGCCTTTTTCCATCTCTCTCCATGTCATTACTTCAGACAAAGCAAAACACTGTGGAAAGGCTGCAAGATGCTGCAGGCCGTCAATGGAAAAGGTACACTAGTTAGCTAAAATCTGGCCATGCTCCCAATATATTGACTTGCCTGTGCCAATGTTTTCAGAGCATACCATCTGTAATGCTTATTTTTTATCTAGTGATTTTTAAGAGAGGTACTAGTTAGCACTTGAGAATGATGTGGAGAGATTTGATGTAAGCAGCTGATCTTAGCAGTTAGGCCCAATATACCGCTTGTGGTGTCTAAACCCTAATTCTCTTCTATGTGGATGTATTCTGAGTACACAAATATCATGAAGTCATTGTGACTTTCTGTCATCATGTATGACAAAGTAAGACTGTGAGCAAAATGAAAGAAAGTAGAATTTCTTAGCTTTCTTTAAAGTGTATGTTAAATGCCAGCAGAAAGCTTTTTTTGGTGAACAAACTCCATTTGCCTGGAAATATCTTAGCTTTTTTTCATCATCCCCCAAAATCCTATGATGACTAAGCAATAACAATTTAAAGAAAGCACTGATGAATTAGATATTTTTACTGCAAACTCCTGTCAGTAAACCTTGAGTGCCATTACTACCAGTGTGGATCAATGAAGTGCAATGTGTCTGGTTTCTTCTTATACAGAAGTACGACATTTGTAAGATTTATTTGAACTCTTTTTTTTTGGGGGGAGTGGATTTTGCAACATCATCTATTGCTTTCCAGGACAGAAAATTAATGAATCGAAATGGAAAGGCCGTCTTCTGATCTAATGATGTTTAGACAACACTAGAAAGACAGAGCTATGCCACCAAGAAGTGTGAGAGTTTGGGTGTAATAAAAGGCTACTCTGAAACTGAATCACTCTTAGGGTAGTTTTCATTTCAGAGGTGATGGAATTTTATTTCAGAAATCATAGCCTTTGCACAAAAGGTTCCATCAGCACCTTATGTTCCTTTTTAGAGCTTAGTACTTGAGATTCCAAGATGGTGCAAATATATCGCTGTTATTTAGGGGCAGTAAGCTAGCTGTGGGAAAAGCTGTTCAGTTCTGAAGCAAGGAAAATATTGACTACTAAAGCTCAACACTTACCTCATTCAGACCTTGCCATCAGAGTTGGAGTAATTCTAAATGCTTTGAACAACAGGCTGAGGCCCAGATCTGTAGGCAGTTTGCTCCCCAGGTACCTTGAATGATCTGAGCTTACGTGTCTGGCTCACACACCTTTGGCCACACATCCTGGATCACTGGAGGTATACTCACATCCAATTAGAGGGCTGTCTAACAGGGCGAAACAGGGCAGACTGAGCTGGCTTACCCTTCTTTTCTGCCCAGAATGAGTGGATTAGCAACACATAATAGATACGATTGGCAGCACTTCCCATCCATTGGTTCTAATATTATAGATTTTAATGAAACATTAGTCCATTGATCCACTACACATACTAGGATGCTGTTCAAACCAGAGACTCAAAGACCTTTACTGTCAAGCACAGTGGAGTTCCCTGTAGAAAGCACTGTCCTTTTTGCCTTTCAGAAATATGGCAAAATGATGGAAAGCTTCAGAGTGCCGTAAACCAGATTCTTTGCCTGAGTGTTCAAAAGAAAGGACTATTGATGATGCAGCTTGGCCTTTGAGAGACATTCCTCAAGGCTGCATTTATGCCATCTTCGATTATTCCATCAACTAGCCAGGAACAGTGTGGTTTTTCCAAAAGAATGGCTACATTCCTGTTCCTGATTTTATCTACGGAGGGGATGTGAAGGCATGGAGAGAACAAGGGAAGGACAAAGCTCAAAACGGGAACCCTGGGGCACACTGCGTGGCTCCTGCTACACACAAACAAGTGGTCTGTGCAGCTGGAAGTGTGGGAAAGCACTGAAAGGCAGGCATTTGAAGCTGGGAGAAAATAAGTCCATTTCTGTCCATGCAAATACACTGCTGGTGGAGCATGATACTGGTGGGGCATGGTAATATTATCATTAGGGACTGTGCTGTGTGTACTGAGATACCTTGATCTGCCTTAACGCATTTGTTTTCCTATCCTCCCATGCTGGGTTCTAGACCTCTACTTACATATTTGGAATTTAAAGAATTGTTGAAGAGGGGAAACACAAGAGACTTTCATCCATTTATTTTCCTGAAGTCAGTGGGGAAATAGAATGGTTTAATCAAGTTTTGAAAGGCTGCTGACCTAGACGGGAAACCTTGGAAACCATTTGCATTAGACTTTTTAAAAGAACAGCTTATCAATCTCATAGAGATCAAGCTGGGGATGTCTTTCTCAGCTGATTTATGATATATTTATAAGGATTTGATGACGTGTGCTTTAAAAATCCTGTGAGGTCTTTTTTTTTTCTTTTTTTCCCAAAGAACATGGCATACTTCTGTACAGTAGTAAGTTTAAAACATAATTTGAAGAAAGATAGTCGTAATGTTAAACATCCATATTTTCAGTGTGGTTCTGTATGCATTTCTAAAGCTGGAGCTGCAAAACTCAAGCTAGATTCTTGACAGCAGTTTTTTTTACACTGTGAAAGAGCAAGACTGTTCTCCTCCAAGCTAATAAATGCTAAGTACTTTATGAGAACAAAAGTACAAGCGTAGAAATGCAAACATCAGTGTTGGAGACCACAGCCTTTCCTAGGTACAATAAGGCTCCTTCATGGAAGAGAATATATGTGTTGCAGAGTTATCTCCTTTGCTATCCTTCCAAATGCATTTCAGATGAAGGCTACCCACCTGGACTACAAACAGTGGGATGAGAGTGTACATGCTGAACCATGAAACTTCAGTGTTTTCCATGTGATCATTTGGTTGTTTCAAACTTACACATACAACCTAGAGCTCTTGAGAACATTCATAGTTATGACAATATTCTGCAAAATCTTCTGAAAGGCAGGCTTGTTACCCGAGATGGAGCTTCTGGCATCTATCTTGATTATTGGCTAGGTGGCAGTAGAGGTTATGTATATACTAATACACATGTGCACTATTTACTACACCAGTTTGAAATTCAGCTCACTGTACCGGTGAAAAAATTCCCATTATCAGAAATCTTCACATCCCTGTGCTGCAGCTGCTGTGTGCTCTCTTACATCCAGCAAAAAGCAATTTTCATAAGGACGGCTCACTATTTATCTGCATGCTTCTTTCACATTTGTGGAATGCAAAACCAAACACCGTTTGCTTGGCCCTTTTCAAGAATAAAGATCTAATTAACATTATACAAACCAACCAGACACCTATTGCTCCGGGACAGCGGAACCCTGTTTTCTCTCACCTCCCCAGCAGACTCCCAATGTACATATTTCCAGTGGCCACTCTGCTCACTTTCTGCGACAGTGGGTTTGGGCAGGATATGGGCTGCGGTTTGCTGGCATAGTGATGTGGGCTCGTGGCGTGATAATTAATTCTTTACAGGGTGGCGCCAGCCAGCATGCAATAATGCTGGGAACAAAAGTAATTGTGCCAGCACCAGGGTTCTTATGTTCACTCAGGGAATGTCATCCAAGATGGTGGTTTAACTCTCCTAGCAGAAGAAGGCCTCCTGTCAGTGTGGGCGTCTCTGTCTGGACAGTCACACTTGGCAAAGCAGCTGTAATTGGGAGGAGAACTGCAGTGTAGACAGGGGAGTGTGTAGAGGAAGCTCTGGCAGCTGGTCCCTGTGGTTCCCAGGAATGCCAAGGAAACCAGTGATTTGGAGGCCACATGAAGGATACCATGGCAGGACCACTGGAGAGTGAGGCTGTACACCCACTGCAACGCAGCACCAGTCTCCAGCCCATCAGATACTAACAGAGAAAGGGTAACACAGCCCAGCCTGGGAAAAAACATCTTCTGGAGAAACAGGCAGCTGCTGATCCCACCATTGACTCAGAGACCACCAGGATGATTTGGTTTTGGACCTCTAAACAGGAACTGATGCAACTTGACAAAAATACGCAACTCCTGCCTCCTTCAGAGAAGGAACCTGCCCTGCAGTGCTCTCTTCTCAGTGACCTTGGCCTCATTCCATAGCTGCATGGGAAGATCAGTTTCTTGGGTCCTCAGGAAATGGACACACTGATGTTTAGACTTGAATCTGAGAAACCTGAGGCCCAGAGGAGCTGATGTACATCCTCCAGCTCCTCTTCTTCAGCCCGGTGTTTGCAGCGCCCTGTGGAGCCCTCTGCCATAGCCCTCTCTGCGGCTGCAGCTGCCTTCATCCCTGCTGCTTTGCCTTACCACCTGTTGGTAGATGCCCTCTCACGCGCAGCCTTGAGCCTGGGGAGATTAGGCCCATTCATATCTGAAATGACTAAAGAGGGGCGTGAAATGTTAAAATGGCTCAACCCCCTTCATGCTGCTCCCCCACAGACCCCCATCCTCCCCCTGAACAGCTGCCCCCCTCATCCCTGAAGCCTCTTGGAGCAGCTGCTGTCCGTCTGGTTGCCCTGGCCTCCTTGTCAGCTGTTTGATGTCACCTATCAATCTTACATCTTTCCTGCAAATCTCTGATGATCGAGTTTCACATTTCCAGGACTCCATCCATAAAGCCCCTTTCACTGGTATAATTAGTAATTAGAGGAAATATGTTAGCAAACTCCTCTTGGCATAAACAGACACTCAATCCCCATCTGTCAGTTCAGGAAATTCGCATTAGGATGAAGGCCCAATACAGATTTTTCTATCTGAGGCGAGTGACCGCACACACTCTGTGCTACCTAATTAAGCAGGCCACATGACAATGAGCAAGAGCTATTCATAAGTGATGACTTTGATTATAAACAATTTTCAGTGTTTTGAAAGTCATTGTGTCTTTCCCGCTAGGAGTCCCCGTGGGCTTTAAATGAAATGGGCTCTCTCACCTATGCTCTGCAAACCTTGGTAAGGAGACAGCCCATCGTTCATGACTAGTGTTCAAGTCCATGGTCTTTCACGGAGCTATGCTGCTGAGATGACTTCATTCAGTAGAGTCATCCTATCATTCAAGAACAACAGGTGAGGCAGACTGAGGACTGGACCTCTTCTGTTCAGCATATGAATGCCTGATGATACACAGTGAGTGAAGCTGAAGACAGGCTGGTTCAGACTAGAAACAAGGCCCCACATATTTAATGTAGAATGCAGCTAATGGTTGGGGTCATTTAGCAAGCGTTGTGATGAGCGCCTTTGTCTGGAAAGCTTCCAGGAAAGATTGGATGTTTTGTCCTCCTGTAGGAGATGCTATAGCTCAAATATAAGCTAATTCTGAAAGTTCTGTACCTTGTGTTATGCAGGAAGCTGGAGCAGATGATCACAATGTCTTCTTCTGGCTTTATCATCTGTAATGGAGGCAAATGATGCCAGCCAGATCCTGCTTAATCCATAACTTCGGCTACATGCATTGTTGTTTCCTACAGCATAACCTCTGGTCCTGTTTAGCCGTTTTTAAGGACTGTTTTTTCCCCTTCTGCAGGGTAGAAGATTCATATATGACTGAGGATCAAGCCTCTGGTCCTTCCATAATTAGCTGAGGGAAAACCAGAGTTTGTACAGCTGGGCAAAAGCTCAGCAGTGGTTAAGCTCAGATAGCCTTTTCTGGGGTTTCTGTTTCATGTATAGGTTTTGGTGCAACCAAAACAAGGATAAACAAGCCAAGTCTGTAGCTGTGTTCCATGCCTGAATTGGGCAGCCTATAAATACGAAACAGCAGCACTGCAACCAAGGCAGTTCTTATGTGGCCAAAGTTTCATGTTGCTCTGTAATCCAGTCCTGCCTGGTCTCTCCAAAAGGAAAGCAGTATCTTCCTATGTTTCTGAAGTAAATTAGACATAACAGCATGGGGTTTTTTTCATGTATGGGCAGAGAAGGTGGGCTTGCTTGAGACATACTCAGATAAGGAGCCTTTAGTAAGTGGGAATTGGAAAATATGATCCAACTTTTCAAGCAGTATTTAACATTAAAGTCCCCTGGCCACTATATAGCTTAAAGGGACCTACCTCTAGGAGCTTGAGAGGGACAGGGTGAACCACAGCTGTGGAGTGGAAAACGAGTAATTTCTAGAGAAAGAGAGAACCTCAAAAGCTGTATGAGATGTTTCTGGTCATAGGCATTTTCTCTGCAGGACGTGTAGCTGGAGAAGGGCTCAGACAATTATATTTTTGTTGGAACCATTTCCAGATGTGCTGAAGACTGTGTCTCAGGATACTAAAAGTCCAACTGGACATTGAGTTCACTTTTAGGTAAAAACCAGAAACTAATACAACATCACAGGAGAAATTGTAAGAAAAACAGAGTTAAATACTTACAGTAGCATAACCTCATACTTTGGACATGATGCATGCCTTACAATGCTGACCTTATTTTAAACAACTTAGAAGTCTTTGACCTTAACAGTTTAATAGTATTCTCTTAAAATATTTTTCTGAGTTTATGTTCCTAGGCCTCAAAGAGGAAAGGTGAACTTGAGGAAATATAAACCAGTTATGTAGGATCACAGTGACATCCTTAACTCCACAACTGATAATGTAAGATCACTTTCATCGGCCCCTGTCACTTGAGCTAACTGGAATAACTGGTAACAGCAGAGATTTGCTATTTGGTAGGTGAATGAGCATTAGAAAGAGGTCATACAATTTGTACTACCACATACTATTGGCTTTTAGAGAGACTCCATAGCAGTGAAGGAGTGGTGAGATGTAGACTCTGTTCTGATGGGGACTGTGATCAAAGGGGATCCCCTCTGCCAGCTCCAAACAAGCTGTGATCTTTGTGCCTCATCTCTGATCCCTGGTCCTTGCTGCAGTTCTGTCCTTTACCCATCGTTACATACACATTGTAGTTCAGTCACTTCTCCCCATCCCTGCCCCAATTTCTTTGCCCAGCTTGTCCCTGATTCCCATCTCTGATTTGTGTCAGCAGCATTGGCTAGTTCCCCAATCAATCTGTTTCTCTGCTGCTCTGAGTTTACACTGATTTCTCACTACCTGCGTTTCTTGCAGTCTCTGTCGCTCTGTACCACTTCAGCTTCTCAGAATCTTCATTCACCCTTGGCGTTCATACTCTTTCTGCCTTCCATACTCTCTACTCCCTCTCCAGCCTCTGCATTTAACTAGACAAATTCCTTCACCTGCACACAACTACCAGAAATGATCTCTCTCCTGCTGCACTTCTTCATTAGATAGGTTTCCAGTTTAGCTTGTGGCTCCAGCCTTCTCCCCATGCTGAATCTTTCTTCCTCAGATTCCTCCTCCTCTTTTCTTCTGAATGTAGTCTTCCCTTTTCCTCAGATCTCTGCCCTGAGCATCAACCAAAACCCGCTTGTTTGCAATTTCTATGCTCCAGTCAATTTCTTGCTCCATATCCTTACTTCTCCCCTGCACATCTGCTTCCATTTGGTGGGTCCTCTCCAACACGTTTTCTGAGTGCCAACTGCAGATCATTGCAATCCTAATGAGATCTGTCCTACCACTATTTACTCTAGGAGCAGCATCTATTGCATGACTTCTTATGCATGCAGAGCATGCACAAAATCCTTGGTGACTTCACTGCACAGCTCTGACCTGTGCCTGTCAAAATGAGGCCTTTCCAGCTTAGCCAAGCTTTGATAGTTTTCACAAGGAGAGAAAGAACATTCTTGACTCAAAAGCCATTGCTTCTGGCAGGACCACGTATTTGTTTTGAACATTAGTACCATTGCAGCTTCTAAATAAAGAAACGTGTTCAATATGAGAAAAAAAAAAGGTCCATAATTTTATTTTTCTTTGGTTTTTTTAAAGTTGATTTTGCCAAAAAAGTGTCTTATCATGAATATGACAATGACCTGGGCAGGCTAGGAACAGAGAGGAAGAGAAGAAGCCAAAGTGAGTGGAGACTTGAAAAGGAAGAAACCTGTGCCAAAGGTGTCTATGTCTTTCTTTATCAGCAATTGCAGTAAGTTTTTAACAAGATATGGTTCTTAGGGTACTCTCTTCACCCCCCTGCTTGTCTTGTCTCCTCCTACTTCATTCAATCCCTTCTCTAATTCCTTGTCCCCAACATTTTTATTCTTCAGTCCTGTACCTGTTTCATCTCCTACTCTATCTCCTTATATTCTCTTTGCACCTCATTTTCTTTTTCTTTCCTACTCTACCTCATAATTATCTCCTAAATCTCTTATCTTGGCTCCTTTTCCCTCATGTCATAATTCTTTTCTCCTCTCAATATGCTCCATGGAATAACTCTGGCTGTGAAAAAAAAACTTTAAAAAGGCAAGAACAATAGCTGTAAGGCCAGATGTCTGCGCATCAGCATTCATTTGTACTCTTATTTTGGGGCACATGCAAAATGTGCCCAGCTGTTGCACTAAGCCCTTTAAGCAATCAAGAAATCCCTGCTCTGCTTGCCTTGAATATATTCATGCATAGAACCCCATCTGGAATTGCTCATCTCTTCTCAGATCCTCTTAAACTACCATATACTTCTGGGTCTGGTTGAAAAAAGGATTTTATAAGTAATATTTTGAGAAAATACGAGCAAATCCCATTATCCTAGTTGGAAATCTCTTTCATTCACAGAACCACAGAATGTTAGGGATTGGAAGGGATCTTGAAAGATCATCTAGTCCAATCCCCCTGCTGGAGCAGGAACACCCAGATGAGGCTATACAGGAACACGTCCAGGTGGGTTTTGAATGTCTCCAGAGAAGGAGATTCCACAACCTCCCTGGGCAGCCTGTTCTGTCACCCTCACTGTGAAGAAGTTTCCTCTCATATTTAAGTGGAACCTCTTGTGTTCCAGTTTTTACCCATTGCCCCTTGTCCTATCATTGGTTGCCACCAAGAAGAGCCTGGCTCCATCCTCCTGACTCTCACCCTTTACATATTTATAAACATTAATGAGGTCACCCCTCAGTCTCCTCTTCTCCAGGCTAAAGAGCCCCAGCTCCCTCAGCCTTTCCTCATAAGGGAGATGCTCCACTCCCTTCATCATCTTTGTTGCCCTGCGCTGGACTCTCTCCAGCAGTTCCCTGTCCTTCTTGAACTGAGGGGCCCAGAACTGGACACAATATTCCAGATGTGGTCTCACCAGAGCAAAGTAGAAGGGAAGGAGAACCTCTCTTGACCTACTAACCACACCCCTTCTAATACACCCCAGGATGCCATTGGCCTTCTTGGCCACAAGGGCACAGGGCTGGCTCATGGTCATCCTGCTGTCCACCAGGACCCCCAGGTCCCTTTCCCCTACACTGCTCTGTAACAGGTCATTCCCCAACTTATACTGGAACCTGGGGTTGTTCCTGCCCAGATGCAAGACTCTACACTTGCCCTTACTATACTTCATTAAATTTTTCCCCACCCAACTCTCCAGCCTGTCTAGGTCTTGCTGGATGGCAGCACAGCCTTCTGGCGTGTCAGCCACTCCTCACAGTTTTGTGTCATCAAACACACTGACACTATGTTTTTCACTGTGAAAACAGGATGCATTTCCCCATTATTGTGCTCTGTTCTCTCTATCTGTCTCTCCGTTCCTCCATATATTACTGCTATCCTGTGAATTTGCTGGAGAATGTGTCTGGTTTGTCTATGTTTGAAAGCCCCAGGCTGCTTAGTGATAACACCTGTCCAACCAGTGGGAGAGGATGCAGATCTAATGGGGGCTGTGAAGGGAGGCAGAGGCAGCTCTCCGCATTCAGCATGACACTGAGGGTTAATAGAAGGAAAATATTGATGTTTTATTAAATTACTCCTATAGGTCAGATCATATAACATACCCAAGATCTAAACAATGATCCTGCTCTGGAGGAATGTGAGGTTCAGACTGATGAGATAAACCATTTGCTGGAATATCTCTCATGGTTTGCTAAATTGCTTCCTTTATTTAATTACAAATTAATTGAAAACATTCCTTGCCCAGTGGAACAATACTTAAAACCTGATTTGTTGATAGTGTCATAATCCTCCTTAATATTCCTGTAGACTCTCCCACGATTATGTCATCAATTTTACACTTTTTTTCACTTTGGCAAAATCTTTTATGCAGGACTCATTAACCTAAGGAAGAGAAATAGCTGCAGCCCTGAAGTACACAAAGCCCAGCCAGGATGATACTGACATAAATAACAAAGTAGCGCACTTGCAACGGATGTAAATTTGGTTGCAGGGACACTATCAGAGCTCAGAAGGCAAGGATGTAGCTCTGCTAGCAGGGAGAAGAGATGAGTATTCGGTCAGGAAGCAAATGAAATCTACGTAGTAAGGGGCTGAGTTATGGAATTAGCTGAATTTAAAGCATCTAGGGTCACATGTCCTCTGCCTGTTGCTTTTCTAGTCTTCAGCTGGTAGAAGATTACTTACCTTGCTGCACTTTTCAGTGCTTGGCACTATCTTTCTCTTGATATTCCAAGGGAGGCAGAGTTTGCCTGAAGCAGACAGCTCCACTGTGTGGTAGAAAAACCTGGCTTACAAACACAAAAATCTGAGTTTACTTTCAGTCCCCAAGAAGCAAGTTGCTATTTTTTCATCCAAGCCATTGGCCTCTCAGTTTGGGCTGATGTCTGTTAGTCTGCTGTGAAATACTTGGTAAAAAAAATAGAAATGCAAATACAGCAGTGATAAAGTACGTAGCAATATCAAATTCTTGCAAAACATCTGTCAGCCAGTATCACAAAGTATTCTTAGTCAGACAGCCCAACACTATAAATCCAAACCTCTGTCCACTTTCTTCACCTAAATAAAAGATCCTTCTATCCCTTCTATCCTATAGCTGACCCTTTTCCTGAAGCAGTAATCATATAAAGTTTATATGGTGTAGCAAAAAGGCTGACAGGTCCAGGAGATTTTGGACACTGTGATGGAGGAAAGATAAAATAAGATCTGGAGATTCTGGGTCTGGATTTGTCAAAGTATCTTCCCTAGCTTCAGTGGGGACAGGATTCAGGGAGGAGGGAATGCTTTATGGAGGTTAGTCCTGGCTATTTTGGGTCAAAGGGAAAAGTTGAAGTCTAATAGGCATGTGGGATAAATCCCAGGGCCCTGGGGATATGTGGTCATAGGAAGATGCTCCTTGAGAAGGCAAGTCCTCACTTCACACTCCCATCTCTGCAGATTTTTTTCCAAGTGTAGCCTCTTCCCTTGCACATTACAGTGATCTGTTTCTGAAGTAATGAAAGTATGAAATGTAACGGCACAGTGGATAGGTCTCTGCAAAAGTCACACCCTGATGTAGGTGGTAAAGGCTGAGTTACTACCATCGTGTGAGTGCCAAACAGCTACAGAAGACATTTAGTTAGCTCACAGATGGGCATAGTTCAGAGGCTTCTGTGAATTATGCCCATCTGTTTTGTAGAACTGGAAGGCTGAGACTGCATGTGCTGAGATTTCCAGATAACTGGGGCTCTTACCATAGAGGAACTAGAAGGTATTGTCTGAAGCTCTGCTTTTGCTTGGGCTGTTTACCCAAGTTCCTGGGAAAATGAAACGGTAAACATAGCCTAAGGTGCTACATAAGCAAGCAGCTCCACTTTTAATCAGGTAGAGATTCTTTCAAGCTGGCAGTATCCATCCTAGATATAGCTGAGTGTTCTGGTAGTGGGTCAAAGACCTATCTGGGTCCACACTGGTGTGGACATGTGAATCTTCACTAGCTCTGTGTTGGTTTGGCTGAATACTAGTTAATTTTCCTTCATGTAGTTAGAAACCTTTATTTTTTGTAGCTAGCACAGTCATTGTTTGGACTTAGTTTGAGAACAAGAAGATAACACCCTGGGACAGAGTTAATGTTTTTAATTGCTCTGGTCTGAGAGCCAAGGATGTTCTGAGCTCTGCCCACAGGTGTGAGGTGGCTAGTAAGGAGGGCATAGATGGGGCAGACCTTGACTGACATCCAGACTGATCAATAAGAATATTCCACCCCATTAGCATCATGCTTCATATTTAAGGAGTTGGGATCTTCCAGCTAAGTTCTTCTATTTTTTTGGAGCCGGGACAGAGACCTCTTTAGGGGAGTTCTGTTCAGGAGTTTCTTTAGTTCGGCCTTTTGCCATCCTGCCGTTTTGCAGAGGCCTCTAGGCCTTTCTGCATTTTTTTTTTTTTTCCTCTCTCTGGGATTGGCTGTTCAGGACCAGCTGCTGTTTCCTGGGCATGGCTGCTTGGTGTGGATGGAGTTTGTGAGGAATTGCATTGAGTACCTTTTCTTTTATACTCTATTCCTATTTTTAATATATATTTACTAGTGGTGTATTAGTATTTTGTTATTCTATTAAATTGTGTTCATCTCAATCCAGGTTTCTCCCTTTCCTTCTGATTCTCTCCCCTATTTGGGGGTGGGGAGCGGGAAGTGAGCAAGTGGCTATTGTGGTTACATTGCTAGCTCGGGTTAAACTGTGACAAGCCCAAGGAACTGAAAGGCTGGAGCAGCTCATCAGAAGCAATCATCACATGAGTATAGAAAGGGACAGGGTTTCTGCTAGTTCCACCCTGCCAGGGAGTGGGGGGACCTCTTTCGTCTCTGATGGAGGTGGTGGTGGGGATGTGCACTCTCTGTATGGTGGACACTCTCAGTTACCTCCTCTATAATTCCAACTAATCAATTTCCCCATGCATTAACAGCATCACGCCATTTGCACTTGCCTCCATCAGCCAGGGAGCTTTTAATAGTGCCTTTTCCTGAAGAAGACTGCTCAGTGCAACAAAATTCAAACCAGCTCCCCAGAGCACCCTGAAATAAAAATAACTCTGGGCTATGTACCCGAGAGATAGGGACCATGAGTCTCGTATTGCAAAAAATGCCCAGGCATTTCAGGTAATCAAGTAAAAGAAGTATTAATGCATTGATGGATATGGTGAATAAAAGGCTGTATCAATTAATATAAATAATGGCCTCAGATTTCAGGATAATGGAGAACAGACTCTAGGGTACTTGCAGTGCCCTGGGAATTTCAAGGTAAGGAAAACCCAGCAGAGGTTCCAACCAGTGGCTGTGGATCAGTGGAAAAAGTAGAAGGACAAATGACCCAGGGCTTTCAAAGATCATGTGAACATGTAATAGCAAGATACCTGTATCACCACCTGTGTTTTTCTAAAAGGCAGTTCACAACTTCCTTAAGTTCACTCTTCCTAGGGCTAAAGTAGTCCCTTTCTTCCCATTTTGACATGGTTGGAGTCACTTTAACAAAAATCAGGAAGATTAATTTCTCTTTAATTACAGTGAGAGATGGGGATGGAAGGGAGCAAGAGACCCAAAAGTCATAAATTAGTTAGGTCAGAGTGGGAGGAAAATGCTCACAAACTGCTGACAAGATTAATATGCAGTTGATGGGAAGCGCTTTCACACCAGGGTGCCAACAAATAAACACAATTCAAAAATATCATCCCCACTGCAGTGGATAAGGGTGGATTCCCAGCTACAGACGGGGAGGGGGGAAGGGGGAGACATTTAGAGAGGGCGGGAGACCTGTTTGCCCTGTGAAGTTTCGTGCACAGAATTCCTCTGGTGGAATCTGATAGCTGGGGGCTAGCCGGGCCAGAGGGTTACTGCTTTCCACATCAAAATAAAAAAAAAAAAAAAAAAAAAAAAAAAGGAAACCAAGCTTGTGCAGGGGAGTTTGAGGACTGTGTGTGAAAACCTGAAGATCAAGGCTGTGCACAGCTGCTGTGGGGCTGGGAGCTTCCACCTGCTGCGAGTACTGAGCTCACTTCATGAACGCTGCAGGGTTTGCAGAACCTGGAGACAAACAAAAGAGTAGAGCCCTCTCCCTGCGTGGCACACCATGGGAGGTTGTCTCCTATTTAAGCAATGCAAAAATGTCTTGCTAATGCAGGTTGCCTCAAAAGGAAAAAAATAAATACTTTGAGGGGGGCAGAAAATTAGAGGAGCAAGAAGGGAGGCACTTCTACAAGCTGAACAATGTGCTGCCAGATTAACAGTTTACAGTTTATTAAAAAAAAATTGAGAACCTGATTATTTTTCCCTTTCCTTTCACCTTTTCTGCTTTCTCTGTCTCTCCATACCTCTCTCATTTCCCTTCTACGCTGCCGTATTCTAGTATTGAGGGAAATGCTGCCATTCCACCGTCAATCACCTGTTTAAAACTGCAATTTAGATAATAATCTCAGATCAGCTGCGATGCAATTGCCAGGCGTGGCAATTGAATAACACTGGATTATATGTCTATATATATCATCAGAGGATGTTTAATGAAATTGCTCACTAATGAAATCTTAACTTTAAGACTTCACATCCCTTCAGAGAAATGTGACATTTAGAGCCCTCTACCTCTGTAATGACAGAGTTGTTACTTTGACTGCACTGTAAACAAAACGATAAAAAACCATTGCTGAAGTCAATGGGAATGCCAGCAGTCACTTCAAAAAGGAGAACTTTTTAATGCTTATGTTCATCTTCTTATGGTTAGAAGCACAAGCAGTCCTGCAGCTCTTTGCTGCAGTCCTACAACCTCTGTCCCACACTGCTTATTTTCCCCCAGCTGTGCTACCCCTGCAGTCCCCCCCTCCTAATCTGCTTCCCACCCCTTCCAACCTTGAGCTGTTCCATGTCTATAGCAGGCTTCGCACCCAGCAAACTACAGAACAGTTTTGTGACGCATGTGAATGGGGACTATGAAGGATGAGGACCAGAGTCCCTCTCCTTGCTTATTTGATTGGGAATGTTTGAATCTAGGTTTCCAAAGCAGAAAGGTGCTGGAATAACTCCATCACACCACACTTCACCTGTACCTCTAAGCCACTACTGGATAAGGAGGGACAGTTTCACTTTTTGGGCTGATCCAATTGGTCTCGTAACCTTTCTGTTCCCACAGGAGCGTGACAGCTCTGTGTAACAGCTAATGCTTCACAGTTGGCCTCCAGGGTCAAGGACATTGTGCCGATCTGGGGATGACAGTAATAGTTCTGTTGACAGATGCATTTCACCAGCTGTACGGCCACTTGGTGGGACTTAAAGTTAACTCTTCCTATGCCACCTGACACCAATGGCTCAAATGTAACTTCCATGAGACAGATCATCTACAGCCATGAAGTATAAAGCTCTTCAAAATAAATTGCCTCATTGTTTCAAGGAAGAAATATGCAGGTTCCAAATACCAGGTTCTCCCTACACTGTCTCCTTCTCTTCAACATAGTCTGTCCAGCTTTGTGCCTCTTACCTCTTCTCTTCATTTGCTTTCTCTCAAAACCCTGCTTGATAGTTAAAACTCTCATTTAGACCTTGTGATCTGTCTTTGGTCCTGCTCCATGTCATTGAGACCAAGTCCTTTCCTGATGACAAGACTGACTCAACTACTGCACTGAAGATCCCAGCTGATTGTTGCTGGCGGACTACCTTCTTGCTCCTTTTCCAGTTTCTCTAATCTCTTTCTCTGAATTTTTTATCTGTCCACCTTTCTCCCTCACCATATGGTGCCCAGTCCTCATGTTGAACGACTTAACTTGTTGTGTCAGTGATGTTTTGGTCTGAGTGTAGATTTCTTTTTGCTTTCATTCCTTTCAGCGCTGGCCCAATTGCTTTATTCACCCACTCAGCTGCTCTAACAGCACGTTTTCTGTGAAGCGCTGCCTTCTTATAGTCCTCTCTCTAGGTTTCTTTCTATGTTTCCATTTCTTCCTCACTTGTCTCTTAGCCCTTTTACGATCTCGTTGGGGTCTTCTTCCCTACCAGTCTCTCTAGCATCTGTGCTCACACCTACTACCTTGTTTACTTTTGACATGGGTTTTTTTGCCTTCTTTTCCTGTTGACTCTTTCATTGCCCCAGATAAGTGTCTCTACAACGCTGTTCTCTGAGCCTTCCTTAGCACTTGTGTAGGTGGCTCAGGGAAGGAAAGCTTTTTAAGGCCCTTCTCACCCATAAAGCTGTGGCAGACGCTGCTGTACCTGCAGTGACTTAACACTTAGCCGGGAAGCCCCAGAAACACTGCTGCACACTGCACCAAGGCCCCAGATCAGGCCGAGTTTCCTCATCCCTTGGCTTCTAGGAAGACTCCTGAGACTGCATGACAGCTACACCTGAGCCAAGACCCTGCATCCAACTGATTCATGTACGTGAATAGCAAGATGCAAGAGGCCCCCAAAAGGGCTGCAGCCTTTGGATCTGCAAGTCCAACAGTCTCAATTGCAATCCTGTTTGATGCAAGCATGTCCTTTGTGTTTGAAGACTGGCCTATAGAAGTCAAAATACATGGTAGTTCTGCATCTGGAAAAAAAATAGTCTGCTGACTTCTGGCATCTCTCACCTCTAGATCCTTTTCCTTTACCCTCCCTCTGCTATATTTTGAAGACTAAGTATTCTGTTAGAATTGAAAGCTCCTCCTTGGATAATAAAAGTGCTGTTGGAATCCACTCCCATGTAGCAAGAAATTAAAAGGTGAAAAAATACACAACTGAGGAAAGTGAAAGAGAGGTAAAATGCATAAAATTTTGTGTTTTAAGAACTCTTGCAACACATACATAATCAGACAAGTCAAAAGGCTATTTTTTTTGTTTGTTTTAAACTTCTGCTTTTAACATTGTGATTCCATTTTAGATACACATTTTCATTTCCACTAGTTTCTCTTTTTGAACACTTTTTTCCTCATGCTTAATTTTCTACTGACTTTACTGAACTGCTTCTACTGCCCAGGAGTTTTTATGGAGTGAACTGGCACATCTTTGTCCAGGTCCTAACAAATATATATTGGCCGTCTGCCTAAAATCACCAACACAGCCTCCATCAGCACACATTGCTCTTCCTGTCCTAATCATAAGAACAATCCAGAACTTAATTTCCCACTGAGACTGAAACATTGCTTAACACCCGTTTTGATAGAGGATTTATGAGGGGCTTGAACTACCAGAATGATATGGATCAGTACAGGCACCGTCCTCCTGCCCCTCAACTTTATTAGATTAAGGAAAATCAATCTATCTCCAAAGCTACTCTCTAGGCTTACTATTGCAGATGACCTTTCCCTGCTCTGGATTTAAAGAAATAGTGTGCATCTCTCCATTATCCTCTCCTAGCCACAGTCAATTAATTCATCAAGTTTGAAAAGAAATAGTCAAAAAGAGATGAGAAATATTGAAAGACTTGTATTTGTGTGTGGTTTGCATATGCAGAATACACATTTTTAGTGGACAGCAGTGGGGTGGTAAGTTCCTTCTGAATCTGAATATGATGTTCCAGTATAACTTTGCTAATAACCCTGATGCTTGTACATTCTTAGTTATCATGACTGTAGTGAAAAAGTAATAAAAAACATTTATCCTCTTCCTTTGCTACGAGGAAATGCTAAGTTTGGCTTGATTTTCTAAATGAATGCATCTTAAACAGTATTATTAAAAAAATCAACCAAACAAAAAAAACCCAAGCCTTTCCAAACAGGTGGGGTTTGCATTTAATTTTTAAAGTGGTAAGACTGAACATTCACTTTTGTTTCACCAGACAGCAAAACTCAGTCCCGGCCAGGGTCCTGCTTCCTGTGGTCAGAAGCCTCCCTCTATCGACCGACAATTTCACTGTTGAAGAGAAGGAAGCTTTGGTTAGAAGCAAGAGCAGGAGCTCATCTGCCAGGTATCTGGGACCTCTTGCAAAAGGGCTTTGAATCTGCGATCAAAATAAAGCAATTTAATAAATGTCTCTACATTGTTTTGAATTGTTTCTACATCAACTTCTTTTTATTAATTAAATGTACATTTAATGGTATTGAAGGCTTTGATCCAGCAGGGCTAGGAAATGAAATTCTGCTTGTTTATAAGGAATAAACTATCTTCCTTCCATTGTGTCACTGCTCCTAACCATTGTGAAAAAAAATACTTACTTTCACCAATATGTTTCTCACTTGAAGGGCCTTGAGGCAAGAGCTGTGGAGAACTGAATCAGTCAGGTCTAGTGTTCAGGTATGACTGCACAGTCTTGGCTGTACAACATAGTTGTCATTTAAAGTTACTCAGAATAACTAGGAGAAGTTTTCTGACCTGTTATTTTATAGTTATTTAGGGGAAGCTCTCGGTATACACTGATATGTACAAATAGCCATTTTGATGGTTCCACAAATAAAAGGGAGAAAAAACCAACTCAATTCAGCAAATATATGCTCTGTGATTTTCTTTTTTTCGAACAAGGTCATTGGGGTAAATTATAAATTTGCAGAATCATATGTGTTTACAAACTCCAGTGCACTAGACAACAGAGGAGCAAACTCAGGCAGGCAACTAAGCAGACAACTAATTTCTCAAATGTGCAGTGACCTGAGTCATTGTGATGATGGAGCAGATCCTTACCCAGTGTAAATCAACATGGTGCCATTAACTTCAGTGGAGCTTAACTTCAGTGGAGCAACAATGAAGTATAACTGGATGCTTGACTTGTCTGGGAGAAACCCTCATGATTCTGGGCTTTGTCATGTGTTCTGACATACTGATTTATTATTAAAACTTAGGAGTGCACAGGAGAACTGGACAAGGTATGCTGTGTTGCTATTTTGAGTTGCTTAGGAAGGCTGCAATGTGCACCCAGAGACTTATTTTAACAGGGTTGCTCAGAAAATGTGACTGGGGAGCATGAATTAAGAAAATGTACAGAGTGAGCAAGCTGAGGGAAAGAGGCAAGTTTGAACATATTTCTAGACTCGCAGGACTACAGCTGTGGGAATAATTAAGAAAGCACACTTTTTTGGATAATTTATTTTTGAAACTCTGTGAAATTTGTCAAATCGTTTATTTGATGAGCATTATTTGACCAGCTGTACAGGGAGCCACACTGGAGTGCTGTAATGAGTGCTTTGGAATGCAACCAGCGTTAATGTGCCTGTGATAGTTGGATAATTCCTTTACCCTGCTCATTTCTGTGGTTTGCCCATAACTATGGCCTTGCTTGATTGCAGTTATGATGTGAGCTTTGAATTCTCTCTCTCCTTTGGCCTTTTCCTTTTGGCAGTTCCCGGAGGGCTGCGCCCTGATTAGAACCACAGCAGGTCATTCGATCATCTGATGGCTATAAAAGGTCTGTGCAAGTGACCATCTCGCTTCTGTCCCAAATGGATGATCGTACATAGCGTGCATTGCCACACTCCTGGCATGACTTCAGCAAAACTGGCAAGTTCTCCTTCCAGAGCTAAAGCATAACATGAGGTACAAGGAGCAATTCCATTAACTGCCCCTTTAAACTGTCAAATTTAGCAGGAAATTTTAACAGAGCAGACTTTAAAGTGATGAGGGAGAAGTACCGTTCCCCTGCTTAAAATTGCAGCTGGGTTTGTTACCATCAGGTGTGATATGAAGTCAGCATTTTCCTTGATGACTTTTTCCTTTGCCATTGTTGCAATCTGGCACTGCAGCTCGGAGCCTCATTCCAGGTTTTTAAAGGGAACTGTTACTTTCCTGAAGGATTTTATTCCTTGTCTCCTTCTAAAGGGATTTTGTTACTTTGTA
Source organism: Caloenas nicobarica (assembly GCF_036013445.1). Taxonomy (NCBI): domain Eukaryota; kingdom Metazoa; phylum Chordata; class Aves; order Columbiformes; family Columbidae; genus Caloenas; species Caloenas nicobarica. The sequence goes on along the minus strand of NC_088245.1, from coordinate 89,085,904 downwards.
ATTTCTTAAAAATAGGTGAATTTGATAAAATCCAGATATTTGGAACCAAGACGGAGAGTTCAGATAATAACAGTTTTATTGCAGAAAAAACAGAGGTTTAAATACTCATGCTATTAAGTAAGGTCTACAGTCATGTGCTGATTTCTTTCATTCATGGGGTTCTTCAGAATATTGACATCCTTTTTTCAGGCACCTGCTTTGTTCAGGTGCTTGTGGCATGTCCATGTGAAATGAAGACACTAGGACTACACTGGTTACCGTCCCAGCTTGGTGGGAAACACCCACAACAGGGATCTCCGCATCTCAGTACCTGCATGTACTTTGCTTTGTTCCCAGGACACATGCGCTGGAACATAGGCTGTCAAGTGCTGGACACATAAATAAGTGCTTCAGGAATCTCAGCCTCTTATGCAGTTCACAAAAGACAATGTTTCAAGAATTCACTCTGATCAGACATCGAGGCAGAGAGTGAATTTTTCTGCTGCTTGCACAGCTGCTGTCTTCAGACGCTGATGCTATCTAGGGCTGAAATTTCTAATGCAGAAAATCATCATATAATGAAACGTCTCCTTTTCTTTTGCTAAGTGCAAGTAGCATCTGGGGATGCCTGGCACAGGAACAGTACTATTTATTGCTTCATTATTTGTATTCATTATTTTAACAGTGTTCAAATGGCAGATTTCAAGCCAGAAGCTTGAAGTTTCTTTCCCAACTCTAAGATCAGCTCATTTTGGACTCAATCAGTTTGTGGTTAAGTGTCCCAGTAGGACAGGATTCTTATTTCGCTGTTCTGTTTTACTTTCCTTTAAGATATCTCAATAGACTCTACATTAGCTCTCATAAGTCTCATCTCCAGTTGGAAAATGTTAATAGCAAATGACTTACAAGTTTAAAGTAGCCCATTTTAGTTTAGTTTAGGTTTTTTTTCTTTTTTCCTCCCCAAAATTTATTTTTGTGAATACTTTTTAAAAGATAATTCTTTAAAAATGTAATGGAATCAAATGATACATCTTCTTGGAACATATAATCTAATTTTTGATTTTGGTAGTTTTGATTGATCAGCTGAGATTTGAGTATTCTTCAAATCAAGATTTTTCCACTTTCTTAGTAAAAAATCACGGTAAAACTTATTGAGAAGAATGATCAGCTAAGGAAAAGAAATATGGTTCACAAGGTGCCACATAGAAAAGTGATTCAGCACTGATACAAACTCCGTTCAGTTAATTGTATATGCACATAATTATCATTATAATTTTCATTATCATTAACACTTCATTGTGTCAGGATAGCTTATAATTATCAAGAGGCCATTCTTGTCAGTGAATTAATTAGAATTTTTGAGTTATATTTTATTTTTCTATTGGAAGCACCATACCTCAGCTGAGCCTGAACATTTGTGTAGAAATTAAAAGCTAAGTACTGGGATGTCCACACAAACACAAACCCAAATTCGTCTTTTATTATTGTTCAATCACACTTGTATTACACAATGTCATATCACAGAGTTCTGCCAGATGTCAGGGAACAAAAAGGCATGCACTGCCAGATGAGTAGAGGGCTAAGGCATCTGTGTTGCAAAGCCAAAGGCCAACCACAGAAATGTCTTGGCAATAACCTTCACCTGAGGGGATCAGATGTCTCTCCTGGAATGCAAGTCCAGCAGTACAGCAAGCACAAGGGATTCATTTGATGAAGTACACCAGATCTCTGCTGAGATGGCCAAAGGTACTGTTTTTCTCTGGCATTTCTGCCTCTGTCTTCTTCTGGAGATGCCACCTTTTTTAGCAGAAGTGGAAGGATAGGAAGCACCTCTATGCCCAGATGCTGCAGTTTCAGAGTGGTTTTTCAGGGCCCAAAGCTTCAAAGCCAGATTGTGATGGGTAGTAGGAACAGACATAATGCTTGTTCTTTCACTTCAGAAAAATTCAGTGAAGATCATCAGTTGGTTACAAGCCACCAGTTCTCATTGAAAGGAACTGTAACTGGGCTCTGTATGAGACACCAGTGATCTACATTGCATGATATTCTGGGAGTTCCCAATATTTCAACATTTATTTTTGTTCCCAAATCAAAACACAAAAATACAAACATCAAAAGTTCTCCCATCACAAAAAAAAAAGTGATTCAGAAATGGTGAATATTTATTTATTTATTTGATGTCTTGATGAAGCAAAAACCTTGATGCATGCCCTCGGATTGATGAGGTTGGTTTGTTGAACTAATATGGTTCATTCTGTGAAACATCAACCCATGTTACACTGAATTGTCCCCACTACGCCCATGCCACCTGAGGAGATGCTCAGCTGATGCCCCTCTATCACAGCTCTGAGTGCAGCCCAGCGGCTGGATTGCAGTGGCCAACCTGAACCCATGACGATCAATTTTGATCAGAAGGGACATGACATGAAGAAGAAGGTAATACAGGGAACTCGACTGACAGGACAGACACTTATGAGCTCAATGAAGCAATGGTCTAATAGGGAAAGGCAATTAAAAAATTTACTGAACTGAGGTGGCAAAAGTTATAGATAACATGGCCCCAAAGGGATGATCATCCTTGCATCACTATTTGCTAAAGCAGCGGCTTCTCCCATTGCTTGTCAGGGACATGCAAAACAATGGGATTGGCACAATAGATTTCATTCAGTATATGTCACTATCGTCATTGTACTTATTACCTCAGACATCTCTGTGATGGGACAAAGTCTCTCTGTGCTAAACGTCCTACAAAGAACACAAAATAGTCCCCTTCCAGATAAGATGATGGTGGAGACAAGAGGCTGGAGGGAGGGGAAGGGTCTTATCTGGTGCAAAGACTTGTTACCTGGAAGTCGTATGTGCTTGGTCTTCTCTCTTGGTCCTCATATCTGGCTATGTAAGATTCATTCTGAGTGAATTGTCAAATATATAAACTTTCCCATCTGCGCTCTAGTTATTTTAATCTTGAGGCCATCACATGATCTGAGGCTGGGTAAGGTATTTCAGGAGGAGATATTTACTGATGTGCATTTTTATAGTCTGCCATACCACTTATTGCTTATGCAGCCTCATGCACCTTGTTCAGACAGGACCCGTAACTACCTCAAAAAATGTAGATGAAGAATCATCTTTTCTTGCACAGAAGGGATGGGAATCCAAGGAGGCATGCCATAGGCAGTACCAAAAATGGCTCAGAGAACGCACAGGTGAACAAAGTATTCCAGAACAGTGGAGACAGGAGTGGAAGAAGCTGCTGCGGGAAGGGAAAAGGTTGCTTCATAGGGAGAAACCTATTTATTGCCATTTTTGTTTATTTTTAAAAGTTAGAAGAACATACTGCTATGTGATAATATTAGAGAGGACTACATCAAAAAACATGACAGGTATGTGGAGAAGCAGATTGTAAAGATGATATCAATCCTGATTTCCTATATCCTGATTCTGATTTTGCACACCTTTACAGTGCATACCCAGAGCACAGGGGAACTGGATGTCATGTCTCACAAATCTGTATGGATGAAATGACAGCCTGTTCCCCTCTGAATGTAGCTGGAATTTCTTACGGGCTAAAGGATTCTTCCTAAAGTTTATGACGTTGCAATTGTTCAGCCATGTGATGACAAAGACATGACCAAGGCATGCTCTGCTAAGACAGACTTCCAGCTGCCCTGCAGTAAGAGGAAATGTCACTTGAAAGTGTTTCTGGAGGTGGCTGGAGAGGGAGTGTGTTCCAGGCTGAATTAATATTTCTGTTATTTTCTTCTTTGCTGTCCTCTTTTCTGAAGTCCCCACAGACCTTCCTTCCATCAAGTGACAAGGAGTGAGCTGATCACATGGCTGAATGTTATTCCCCATTATGCGACCTCATGTGCGCCCCACACATGGTGTGGGATGCTGGCATTTTTGGTATGTGGTGGCTGTGCATCTGATCATATGACAGGAAAAGAGGAAAGGGAGAGCAGCTCTCCCATATGAGGCTATGTAGCTGGCCCCACGCTTCCCCTATTTAAAACTTCACCTTGGTTATCTGATAGGGAATGGAGAGTGTAATTTTGTGAAGCAGGGTAGCAAGGAAGGCTCCTGGAGAAGGTACTGTAAGGAAACACCCTCTAAGAGGAGAGGTCAAGAGACTACTTTTTTATTCATATTTTGAAAACCCATTTACCCAATGCTCAAGAACCCAAGGTAAATACAGAAAGCACAAACTAAACCCCTGTCAACTTTCCTCATTTCTTCTTTATTTTTTCTAGAACACAGGCTTTCGCTTTTCTCAGAACAAGTGTGAGAGACCTGACATTCCTTTTATCAGAACTTGACAGCAAACCCAACTCCTGTGGCACTTTCAGTGTTCTCACTATGAACAGAAAATATTCTTGATACAGTAGGCCTTACTAAAACTGTTTCCACCTCAGTTTACGTGAGGCATCATTTTATCAGTCTGCTGTCTAAAGAAAGGAACAGTCTTCAGCTCACAAAGACACTTGCACATCGGGTTTCTATTTGGATTACTTGTCTCGCAGGATCTGATTTACTGCTGGACAGAGGCTTGACTGAGGTCAGCACAGATCAGTTTAGCTTCATCTTGGTGAACTCCCTCCCCCTCCCCTTACGCAACCCTTTTGGACAAGTGTGACCTGCTTAGCATGACAGTGAGTCATCAGATTGGCTCAGATCACCTCCCCATACCTTTGAGGTGGATGATTAAGATCAAATTGCAGGCCAATTGAAAACTTAACTAGCTTCGGCAGAGCCAGTAAAGCAACTTGGTTAAAGCTGAAATGAATTAATCAGTGAAGCATCCAAGGACTCTATCAGGGATCATACACAAGTGTTCACTGCTGTATCAGTTTTCCACCCAGACACATTTATTTCAGTTGTGACTACCTGTCAGAAGGAAATAGTAGCAACGTTTCCTAAAGCATCTTGTGGCAAGGTTCTGGTTATTTTGAAATAATGAACCTTTCTTCACAGAAGAGCCCTGAATGGAACTATATGCCACCTTGTTTTTGCAGAAGACCTCATACCAGGAGTACGATAGTAATGACAAGGCATCAGCATTTGATGTTCAGCACTAGGAGATGGGAGTAAGGCTGCTGGGCACTTAGGCTTTTTCTGAGTCAGCACGAAGGACTTCCAAGAAAATGAAGCTTCTGACTTTGTCTGCCTTTGCAGGCAAATAATGCCTCTTTATTATGCATTTGTTATATATTTAATTGTAAGTCTCCACTCTGCCCCTCTGTCTGTGGATCATCTTTGCTCCACAAGATGATAGATAGCCTACTATAATCCTTCCTCTCAGCATGTACACAAAATAATTCTGATTTCACTTGTGCCACTGTGTACCAGAAATTTGAAAATACTGACTCAGTCATCTTCACAGAAATGCCAGAATTTCTCACTTGAGGTCAATTTATGGCATGGGGTTAGAATTAATTGAATTATTTGCTTAAATAAATTACAAAAAAAAAAAAAAAGGACATTTTACATGGCAAATGCCTCAAATTACTTTTGTATATCTTAAAGTTTCATGGTATCTGCAGTACCAACAGGGAGTCCAGATATATGTCATTTGAATAGTGATGTGCAAACCAGAACAATAATCATTTATCTATTGTGAATACTACTTACTACTTAGAGCTGGCATATATAACTGTATCTGGATAAAGCTCAGATTGGCAGTGGCAGACCCAACAAGCTGTCGGCTTCCTTAGAATTTAACTAAATCTAAACATTGCAATACAATGAAGCTAGTCCTCAGAGGTGAGGGATTTAGACCTGTTATTGAATCACCAACCTGATTTTGTGGGTCCAAGAACATCTGAGACTCACAAAAGAAAGAAAGACCAGAATCCTGAGAAAGCTCCTGCAGCTGGATGGTGAAATCTGTTTAAACTGTTTAAATTAAGGGGAAGTTTTCTTTGGCCATCACTGATGCTTCAGGAGTTTCTTGAAGGGCTTAATGGTAGCAATTTCATCATCAACTCTCAAGCAATATTTGCAAAGCTGGTTGTCTCCATGGTTCCAGAATGAGTCACGTAAGAGAGTGCTGAGCTTGTCCTGTGTCAGAGCCTCACATGTGTGACTGATCCCCTTCTGCTAGCTCACACACCAGACCCCGTTTCATGGCTTTTCCTCATCTTTCATGGTTTAGTCACATTACAATATTCCTTTACTTGCATGGCAAAAATAACATCTGCAGGAGCTTTCCAACATCCCCTGATTGAAAATAAGATACAGCAGGGATTCTGTATGGGTCTAACATGCATGTGAAGATAACACAAAAGAGTGCCTTCTCACAGCTTTCACAGCAGGTCATTATGATTGACATGTTTGTAGAGGCTACAGAGTAGATTGTAGATTCAGCTGGTATGTCAAACCAGATGGGAGAATTCCACCAAGTACACAATGAAATGAGGAGTGTGATTCTATGGTTTTCTCTGCTTCTAATGGATGGAAATTTAAATATCTCTCCATAATCTCCTTTTGTTTCTGAGGGCCACCTCTACTTCTCCAATCACCTTCCTCCTCTCTTCTTCATCCCCTGTATTTTCCTTCTCAGTTTGTGTATCCCCTCAGCTTTTCCTGTCTTCTGGCTTTTCCACATAATGATCTTTTTCTTTCTTCCCTTCCTTTGGGTCTTCCTCATTGCTCCTGTTATTCTATGACCATAGGTGTTCCCAGTACAGAAAGAGCAGACGATATATGACGAGATGTGCAGCTCCAGAAGAGGCTAAGTGAAATTTTCTATCCCAGTGTGGAAAGAAAAACACAAGATCAAGTCAAGGAATGGGTGAACCCTGTGGCAGTAGAGGTTTGGCAGAGTTCTCTTGCTACTTTGGGAGCTTGTTGAACTAGATGGGATCGATAAGACTTTCTATCTTGTAATTTTATTCCTGTTTTTTCTTTTCTTGTGGTGATTCAGTTAAGGAACCCAAAGATGTTTTCCTAGCTCAAAGGAAGCTTTCGTGAGTGTCAGAAACAAAAGAAGTCCCCCATATGCTGGGTTGGTACAAGTAGTTACCCTATATTATAGCTTTCAAAACAGCAAAACCTATCATTAAGGTTATGTTTGGACTTTTATTATAATCTCCCATTTCAGTGCATCATCTCAGCCCCAGAGGTAAAATTTTTTAGAAAGTTTGCCTACAATCCCATCGTGTGTTTCTTAGTTATGCAAGTGAAAAAAAGTTTCCATTGTATGATGAGTTTAGATACTTTTTGCTCAAGGAATACTAAAAAAAAAAAAAAAAGGAATTTTGAAATGTGAAATTAATCCTAAATAATACTAAAACAATTCTCTGCAGCAAAAGCAATTATCATGTTTTAAAACACCACCAACTGGGTGCACTTCCCTTCCCCAGCAGCACATAACTGTCTGTATAAAGAAAACAGCTGAAGGAAGCAGTGAAAGCATCCTTCCCTTTTCCCAGAGCTACACAGAGCTTCTACATGAGGCACCAATATTGTTGCAGGTTTATTAGTGTATCCAGCACATTCTGCTCTCAAACTTGGATGCCCCTAAAGTTAATGTTGTAATTCTTCAAGCTATGCTTCTGAGTTTGACCCTGGACCTGTAGAAGTGAGGCTGTGCATAAATACAGGAGAACACACCATCTACAAGTCATTAAACACAACACAAGCAAAAGAAAAAAAAAAAAACAGGTGTGTTCAAAAAACACTGATCATCAGGGCCAGAATTTTTCAAAATATACAGAGATTTTCTTGGCTGCAAACTAAATAGAAGTACCTTGTTTACATTATTTTTGGCAGGGTGGCAGGTGTATGGTAGACCTGACTGCAAATATTCTGGGAGAAATAAAATGCACAAAGGCCTCCTTTGCCTGTGAGTAGCCTAAATAGCCAGTCTTGGCTCAAGGAGTTAAGGAGGCTGCCTCCTTTGAGCTGCCGAAATGCACTTGCTACTGGTCTTGAACTCCCCTAAAACACATCCCTTGCTGTACAGAGCACCACTGGGGGCTTCCCACCATCGTGTTCTGCCTTGCTTTGAGCTGTGGCTTCTACAAGGGCTTCTTTCCTCAGCCAACATACAGCTCTTTGTGGTCATCCCGTGTTTCTTCTCAAATACTCATCAGGGCTGAGATGGGAGAGAAACTGATGGCAAAGTCTGCTCAGCGATGGGTGATGTGTTTGGGCCTCTGCTTGCTGGCAACCTTGTCCATTGCCTTGCAGGAATGTGAGCAGATTCACCCAGGGTGCCTCCAGGCTGCCCTGTGCCTGGTCCCCTTCTGGGCTTTGCACCATGGAAGCAGCAACCCTCCCTTTGCAGTGGCAGCAGGAGAGTGGTGGCAGTGGGACAAGTGGCCTCAGGAGGGTTGTTCAGGCTCCAGGGACTGCGACCTTCCCTGGGTGAGGGAAAGAGCCAGGCAGGGGCAGCAAGAAGATGGTGTTGCCCTCTCCTCCAGCTGCCACCACAGTGGCCCTGTGCCCTGCACCAGCCCTCAGGCTGCCAGGGCAACATGGCAGCAGGGCAGGGGCAGCAGTGTGGCTGAGGCAGGAGGCAAGGCCCAGGCCTGGGGCCACTGCACGGGCTTTCAAGGCCTCCTGGGTGGGGATGATCCAGTGGCGACAGCTCCCCCAGCCCCAGGGCTCTCTGCAGCCTGGGGTGAAGCAGAGGGCGAGCAACCATAGTAACTTCCACATGCTGACCAGGCCCACTGGCCTCTACTTGGTGGCCCCTGCCGTGGGGTGGGAGCGGACCCCACCTGAGGGGACAGCTGTCAGCCCCAGCACCAGGGGAGAGAAGTGGAGCAGTGCCTGGTTTCTGGAGCCCAAGGAAGGCTTTGGTGTGAGATGGGCACTGAGCCAGGCTGGCTGTGCTGGAACAGGGTCTGCACACACGTGGCGATACCTGAAAAACTTTAAGTGTTTAGTGCTAACAACTTCCCCTGCAGAGCAATTTTAAAGCCTGTTAAGGTGTTGCAGAGTCCACAAGCTCCACAGGAGGGAGTCTTTACCTATATTTAAATACTGCACCTATCTACTGAAGGTATTTGTCACCCACAGTAATGATGAGTAAGGGCCAATTTCTGCTTTTTCTGCAAAAGAGTGGTGGGTCATGTGGGGTTGCACACTCTTTGGTCAAAGTGGTCCAGGTCTTGGGACTTAGGTCTGCCAAACTTTGGAAAGTCTATGGAAAAAATTACACATCCACACATGGTAGCATCCTTGATTTTTAGAGTGAAGTGTCAAGCTGAGTTTTCTGCTAGAAATTATCAAGTTATTGCTTTCCCTTTTTTCCTCCATGGCTTTATGAAAGTAATTAAACTTGGCTATTGTTAGGTTATAGAGAATAAGAAGACCCAAAGTCTGGCTAAAAGAGAGGAGTCCTGAAAATAATAAAAAAACCTCCTTGCAGATAAGAAGCAAAGCTCCTGCATGTGAACAGTCCCAGCTATTTCTGAGAAGAAGACAACAGCATAGGAAAACATCTAGTCTCATGAGGGTAGAAAGCACTCGCTGTCAGTAGCATGTGCCAGTGTAGCGCTGGCCTGAGCTGGGAGGCTGAGCAGCAACAACTGCTTCAGGTGGTGCAGGTGTATATGCAGCGACAGGCAGCTCTGATGGAAGGATGCACACCTTCTTCGTCCACCCAGTAATCAGTGTTGGTAACACAGAAGCCTTCCTGATTCAGGGATGAGAGAGAATTAAGAGCAGAGGCATGCAGGTGGAAATAAAGCACATTGTAGTCTTGCCATGCAAAGAGAAGGCAAAAGATGCAAGTTAAATCTGAGTTAAGCTAGAGAGGGCTAGTGCAAATGAGGGACCTGGAGTGCAGGAACCACGAATGACAACTGCTTGCAGCACAGCTTGGGAAAGGAATAGTTGGTGCATTTCAAGGATTTCTAAGGCAGTCAACAAAGACTGATAGAGAGCATCCATGTAGGTTTGGCTGGGGAATGGGTCCAGAGAAAACAAGGAGCTTATGAAACATTCACATCTGCCATGTTTAAAATTTAATGTTCCTGGGGGAGAATGCCTTGATACTACTTATTTGAGAAAGGTTATAAACCTACCTGTTTCAAGGGCAAAGTTCAAGTCCCATCTCTTTTTCTGAATTTTCTACGCCTTCACAGAGACAACATTAATGGAAAATCCATTTGTATGCACGTTCTTGCTATGAACCAGGGAAGGACAACACTAACCTTAATGACTCGTAAACTCATTAGTCAGGGCAAAAGTTATTTTTAAAGAGGATTTCTTAAAGTGGTTTTCAATTTCTAGCTCCTCTCAATCTTGGATAAACAATGGTTTGCTTGATAGATGATCAGAAGTTCCTTTCCTACTTGCAGGTTGGAAAATATGTATAGTATATAAAATGCTCCATTCCTCTTTTAAGTGCTATTGACAATGGAGCTTCCCACACAAGGAAAGCCCCTATAACAGGGGCTTGACAGTACAAAACAGGTTTCTCAGAGTCAGCTTGGAGTAGAATAAGACAGAAGCCCAGATGCACAGTCTGGTGGTCACTGCAATAATCAAGCACAGCTCCTGTCTTATCTGCCTACTTTGACAGCCAAGATCTTTCTTCCCCAGGCATCCTGTTGTGTGCTCTGATAACTAAGCAGAACAGAACTTGTATTTCTCTCCCCAAAAGGCCTCCCCTCTTTTCTCTCCCATTTCTCCACCTGCAGCTATTCTTCTGATAGGCACTTCTCCTTCAGCAGAGTGCTTGCTATCAGATCGGGTTTTGCTGGATGCCCCTGAGAGTAGTGTAACCCCTGCCCTGTGCTGATGGATTGAATAAAGCCACTAATCATTAAGTGAAAGTTACACCAGACATCGTATGGAGTGAAAGGAGGGGGCACAGTTTTCTACCTCCAGGGCTTGGCAGATTTCACAACAAAACAGCTGGCTGTGAGACATGGGTGCTGATGGAATACATTAATTACTGTCGTCAAGGTTTTAGACACACTTGTGTGCTGCTGGTAATACCAGTATGCAGGATTATCAGAGAAATTGGCTGTGAAAAAAAGAAAAAAAGTGGAGAAGGGAATAAAGGAAACTGGAAAGAAGGTTGTCCAATTCAGGCCCACACTTCATTTGCATGGGCAGTGTCATCCACTTTGACTGGTGCATTCCTTCACTTCCCCATGGTTTCCACAACAGATGCATAGAATTTCTCTGAACATAGTGAAGTAACTCAAGGCCTTTTATGTCCTTATCATTGTAAATATTTATACAATAGCAGAAGTCTACTGGATGATTCATAGAGACATAAATTAGAGCCAGCCTTCCCTGTTAGATTTACATACAGCTTAACGTCAGCTTGGCTGTAGTTTGTAAAAACAATAAGTAGTGGGGAAGGTATTTGAGGATTTTGTTTCATAATTAAGAGATCATAAACTGAATTGGGCTTGCTGCTGGCTCTTTCTAGTAAAATCTGACATGTCTATTTTGTACATCAATTTTAGTAACATTATCAAACCAAGTCACTAAATAGTCAATATTTGCATTCAGTTTGCTCCTTATAAGTCAGAAATGATTCCTAGCTTAAAGTGATGTTCACTTGAACCTGGTTCTGTTCATCCACTCATAATGTCTGAATATCTCACAGTCTGCCACATAAGTTTTCTTTCCCTTAAGACAAGGCAGGAGGACCCAAAGATATGCTTGCCTGGCGAAATGCACAGTCTGGAAGAGACAGATGAGAATCCATGTTCAAAACTATCTCCAAGGACAGTATAACTAAGTCAGCAGGCATGATACTACCAAACTAGTACTTCCTGCTTCTTTACAGCACAATAATGATTTCAGTGAAGTGTTACCTTGAGGTAACTATTGGTGTTTCTAATGCCTGCGAGTTTCATGCAATGTGCCACCTAGACTTATCTTCATAGATTTTGTCTACATTTACATTTTTCTTTTTCGTTATTTTGAGGTTTTCTGGTGTGGGGGTTGTCTTGTTTTGTTTTGTTTTGCTTTTTCCTCAGTGTAAAAGAACAAACCATGTCTTCTGGCCAAGTGGTGGAAGCTGGCCTTCAGCCATACTACTCCAGGTCAGGACCTGCTGAACGGGACTGTTTACCCAAAAAAGATTTCACAGGAACACAGTAGGAGGGGTAGTGGATGGCTTTCACACCCCCACACACTGCCTCCATCTTGTTCTCGTGATCATATTAATAATAAGAATTTTGAATCACTTTGGAGACCAATGGCCAGTGACACCAGTTACAACAGCTCAGTTCATTATATCCATTCTTATGCAACCTGGGACAGACATGGCCAGGCCATGACCCTGTCGTCCCAAGGAGACATCAGTCATCATTGCTTCAAAGTACCAGCCTATGATTTAAGGGATGTTACTTATGACCTGCAGCTGTGTGCTGACCACACAGAGCCATATGCCCTTTGTACTTCGGCCCTGAGCTCCTACAGAGCAGAGGTGGAGTATACTTTTGGGAGCAGACACATGCTGCAGCACCCTATAGAATAAGCTGGATCAAGCTGGATCAGCACAAGGATCATGGCAGTTTGTGGCACCAGGCACAGCCAGCATGAGAAGCCTGGCAACTTCTTCCAGGCAGAGAACATCAGGACTGAGCCACTGGTCCACCTATTCACCACTTGGCTTTGCTACCTGTTGGCTTATGGGAGAGGGAATAAGTACACATTGTGAGGCTGTGGTGATGCTGTCTGTACACATGAAAACCAAGGTTGGCATCAGAACAGCACAACACCTGACACCTGGATTCTTTTGGATGAAAACACCTGGAAGTGCTCACAACCATTCCACCTCTTGCCCTCTTAGAAGGTTTGGCTCTTCGCTCCTTCAGGATAGCTGGGCTGGAGGATCTAAAGACTCCTCTGGGACGCAAGCAGCTTGTCTATCCTGTGTGAAGGACCACAAGTTATTTGGGAGAGGAAGAGGTACTGAGCAGAGGTCTGAACATCCCCTTGCTCCTGCTGAGAATTTCTTATGGTTTTCTCCCAGCAATCCTTCTCTTCTATCCACTTAGCATCCTCCACCTTTACCTCTGCCTGGGATTACTCTCACAGGTGGACTTTCTCTGCAGCTCTCTTCATCATCTACTACATCTAAGTGTGTTTCTGTAGGGTGTAGAAAGGGAATGGCAATGAAAGTGTAGCCGTATGCATCTTTCATTAGATTCACATGTGTGGGCAAAGATACTATCTGGAGACCAGTACACTGTGCTGCTGCCTACCAGCAACCTCCTGTAACCTATTACCAAACTTTGCATCTTTATAGGATGATGCTTTGTCTAGACATGCTGCTTGGCAAACCAGGTTGGATAGGCTGGAGAAGAGTTTTGGATAGGATAGTACACCAGAGATTATGAATGTTCCTCAGCTGGAGGCAGATGATAGCCTGCCAGGTGAATAATTTCTAGATTGAGAATTTTGCACTATTTCAGGTGGCACCTTCTACCATTCTTTTGTCTAAAATATGTCCGTTATGACATGTTGGATAATTCTTGGGTTGGAAAGGAGGAAAGGGAACTCATGGTTTGGGTTAGAGTTCAGGTTCTGTTAGAAGAGTCCTGGGCAAAGGCATGTCATGACAACCAGCTCACCATTTCTAGTGTGTTTTAGCTTCCTTGTTCCAGGCTGTGTGAAATATGTGTTTCTTACTTTTGTTTGAAGCAGGCTGCTGGTTCTTACTAAGTAAGTATTTAGTTGGGACTAGACTGAGTCCCAGTTAAAGTTGTCCAACTAGTGGCTGGAGCTTGTGACACTGTCACTGGCACGTTCGAGCTAGGGATAAGGCTGAAGACTATGGGGTCAGTCCCTTTCAGCTGTGAGCCCTGTTCTGAACTGCAACGGATTTTCCAAATGTGACTGTGGCTATTTGAGGAACAAATTCTGGACCACTGTAGCCAAGCTGCATTGCAGTTTGTTCAGTAGTCAAAGAAGGTCCTAAGGCTTCCTTCTGCAGTGTGGTACAACTTTGTATTTCTGTCTCATTTCTATTGAGATCCTGAAATAATAGGGGAAAGTATTTTGTTTGCTAGACATGATGCCTTATTTTTGAGTTTAGAGGTGAGTAATGAGTCTCCCTGTTTTGCAGTGCAACATGCAGGCACCTGGTGAGGCTGAAGGGAGCTGTCAACGTTGTTGTTCAAGGCAAGGGTGCCTCTGCTGCCCTGTGGACTAGTTCATTACTAAGCTGAGCTGCCTCTTTTTAAGCCCCACCTGCCACTTTACATGCAGCAGGGTAAAGGTCAGGCCACAACACTCCAACTAGTCATTAAGAGAAAAAGCAATTCACCTTTTTTTGCTTGCGTTAACTTTGCTGATCTCCAGCCCTGAAGTGTTTATTTTGAAAAAGATTCTGTCACTGCTACTGCACCAAGGAGATAGAATAATGCCAGTAGTATTGTTTGTTTTGGTTGGAGGAAAAGCACTCTGAACCTCTAACAAATAGCCTCTTGTTAGCAATTGGAAATGTATAATTAGAACAGACTGTCCAGTTATTTTAACGAGATTTCGGTTTCCTCTCTCTCTCTTGCTGTTGCTCTCTTTCCCATTTTTAATGAGATATCAATTTCCTCCCTTCTCATTTGCAGATGCCTTTCCAATAAAACAGACAGCTTTGATTTTCACCTTAGCGTGCATTCTTACCCTTAATTTATTCATCTACATAAGTTGCCCACCGCACTCTCCATGTGCTAAACGGCTGTTAATCGCTGAAAAATTAACAAGGTGTTTAACGCCAAAAAAAAAGACAAAAAAACCCCCTTTTCCTTGTTAGCCTTGTATTTTTCTCACATGGCCAAAGCTCAACTAATTCTAGGCATCGAGGGCAACATAGGACAAGTTTTTGCAACTACAACGTATCTCTCCACTGCTACACTGCTTCTACTTTGTACCTGCTACCCTGTCTTTCCCCAAACCTCTCCCCCAGCTTTCTCCCTTATAAGCTAGAAAGAAATCCTGCACTTTCGTAAAATTAACTCTTGGCCAATTTATTTTAGTTGCAGAAATGCTGTCAGTTTGTGGGCAGCCCGGCAGGCCCTGGAAGATTTGTAGGTGTTGAAGGCATGAAGAGAGGAACCTTTCTCAATGTAGCTGATTCAGTACAGGCAATTCTTCCCTTGAGGTTTGGGGAGATGCAGCCTTGGCAATTTTGGTCAGTAAACTATTTATTTATGAAAAGTTATTTTTATTTCACTTAAATAGCTCTTTAAGACTTGCAGAAATCCTGAAACAGCATGGAGTAGAGATCACCTCGTGGCCAAGACTCTGGGTTTTGTGTTTTATTCAGCACAGCTACCAGATGAGATTTTCGGTAGGTTTGATATTTCATTTCTGTTATCTGAGATGTACCACAAGGAGTGCTAACTCCCTACTTCTTATCTCTGCAGAACTGAGATGGATCTATATTCGGATTTTGTCTTATGTCCAAGAAAGATGGTAGATGTTGCAGTCAGTAGCTGGTTGTGAGCTGTGCACAGCTTCTGCTGCTACATGATGCTGAACTACAGAAAATGGTCTTATTGACCAATCCTGGAGCATTTTCCCTCTCTTACTCTGTTACAGATGGAGAAAAGTCTTGTGCTCACTGTCTCATCTCAGTTTTACTCAGATGTCATGCTACTGTGACATCAGAAAAACTTTTGGTCCCTTTGTTTCCAAATAATCTTCTGTAACAGTCCTTTTCTTGGCTGATAAGACTCAGTCAAACCAAAGTTGCTAGCCTCTGCAGAAGAGTAGCAAGATCATACTGTGAAACTGTCCAAAGTTCTGTGTAGGAGATTGGTCAAAATGGCCTAATTGCTTTCTGATCTCTGTTCTGTGAATTTACATTTATGTTCCCATGTCTTCATCTTAAAATGGAGTTTGAATTAGCCTAGGAAGTGAGCTACCAGCCATCTTTACACTTCGATCAGTTCCCAAAATGAACAGTACTTGGAATTTGATCTTAAAGTCTGTAAGTTCTGAGGGCCATATCTGCATGAACCCAAATTATAGGGAATAATTAGCCCATATGTGATTTATCCAAGTCAGATGTAAAACACCTCCTGCCTCAGGAACTGAATTTCTTGGGGATTTTGGTCATAGGTGATAAGAAGTTGCATTGTTCCTCCCAGGCCTGTGCAAATCTACTCAAACAAAGCATTAAAAATGTGCTGGCAAATGCCCACGCCAAGGCAGGTGCATTTGTGTGTGGAGCCCCAGCTGAATAGTGAAGCCAAGGAGAACAAGCCAAGGGAAGAAACTACCTGTAAAATCTCTGAGCAAGGGCAGAGAGAGCAGTAGGGCAGAGGAGCCTGCAAGGGAGCATTGTTTTGCTAGGGGTTATCTAATGAACCTAAAGGAGGCAGTCATGGCCCCAAGCCTGACAGTATTCAATAAGTGATTGGACGATGCCCTTCAGACACATGGTGTGAATTTTAGGGTTGTCCTATGCAGGGACACGAGTTGGACTCGATGATCCTTGTGGGTCCCTTCCAACTCAGGACATTCTATGATTCTGTGATCATGGTATGAAATCATTGTATTGTTTCATGATGGAGTACACAATTTCTGCTCATATCCAAAATATCCTTTGTAAGCAGTGGTCTGATTATGCAACCCTCTTACTTAGACATAGTTGTTCTGTTCATTAGGTTAAAGTTTTATCAAGTCTCTCACTTGCATGCATGCTGTTAGGCTCACAAAAGGATGCTAACAGTTGGGCAGGGTGGGTGGCAAAGGCAGCTGTGCAGCTGCATGGGCATTAACGTACAGTGTGATCCAGGGGAGCGGAGACTGCAGGTGGTACTGCCGGGGACAACACAGTCACCTGTGGCAAGTTAATCCTTACCGGTTTCTACTGGTGTAGCTTAGTTCTTTACCAGAGGAAGGTAATCTGTACCACGATAGGCAAAAAGTGTGGCTGTATCCACAGCTGAGGCAATAATTCAAAGGTAAAAATAAAGACAAGCTTCTAACCAAAACAGTTTATGCTGGTACAGAAGTGTATGCCCATGAAGGCCAAATGTGTAAACTGCAGTGATAGATTATTATTATTGTCAATATTTTTTAGGTGCTTAGGATGAATTCCCTTCTGTTCTGTGTGTGAAAGGCCTTTTAGGAGGAATCCTTAAAAGCCAAGATCCTATTTACTCAGAGTAGGCATTAGTGCGAAACAGGTATATGTATGTTTCTATAACAAGTTCACTCAGTAACAATCGTGCTCTGGACAAAACTGCCACCCTCTCTCTGTTCCTTTTCCATACTGGTGCATATATTCCGCAGACATCCATTACAGCTCCCACTCTCCATGAAAACGAAATCTGCATGTAATCGTTTTCCTTAGCACAGGCAACTTGGATCTTCTGGATGAAAATTACCACAAAGTTAGAACAGAAAAAGTGATAATTCAAAATTAGTTTTCATTTTTTTACTTTTTTTTTGGGGGGGGGGAGAAGCATTTTGCTGGAAAGACAGGAGGCACTCCGATTGAGGTCTCTTAAGATATGGGAAGGGCAGGATCTCTGTCAATCATAATGAACGATATTGGCTGGGTAGTTTTAAGTAAGCTCAAGACCATTATTTCCATGAAGACTGCAATACCATAGTCAGACAGCTTTAAACATGATTAGTATAAGCTAAATGAAAACTAAGTTATTACTGAAGCAGAGTTGAAAATAGAGAATTCTTTAATGGCAAAGGCTATAACAACAGTAGGTGGCTCAGAGTTCAGGTCACAAAAATTCAGAATTAAAATTTTAACCATAAGAATAATGAACCATTGTAGCACTTTGCCCATGGACATCATAAATTCTATGGCACTTGAAGTCTCTTAATGGAGACTCATTGTCTTTTTAAAAGTTATACTTTGATTCTGCCACAAATAAATGGCTGAGATGAAGCAATCACTTGAGAAAAATTTTTGGATCACTTTATATAGAAGTTGGACTAAATCATCACAGAGTTCCCTTCTAGACTCTATAAATCTATGTGAGCCACCCACACGTACTTCCAGTATGAAAACACCAAAGAGGGTAAAGTATTACCGTTTGAATGAGATAAATATGAAGAAACAAAACCATAGGTGGGCCACTGAGAAAAAAAAATCTTTTCAGTGACATTTACTAGCTGTGGGACTCTGTCTACAAGAGATGCTGAGAGCCAGTTCTTGAGTAATTTGAAACTGTACTGCATTTAGAAGAAGTACAGAATTGCTGAATATATAATAGCAAAAGGAGTGTACTTTCTTTTGTCCCAACAGACTATAAAAACAATGGACTTTTCCACTTACACTCTCATGATTTTTATGAGAGTGTGCAAGATTTGGAGGATATTAATGAAGAACTAGCTCATGGGAAAATTACTGCTGATGACTGAATATCCATGGGTATGTTCATGTTTCAGATCCCTGTAATGAGCCTTTGTCAATAGCGCGGAAGCTAATGTCACCCCTGGGGTTTTTGCCTTCTTCTGCCTCTCATTTGCCACAGTACATCAGTGAATACTGGTGACCACAAATTATTTGACTGTTGTGGAAAGACAGAGAAACCGATCCTTCAGTCTCTCAGCAGGTCAGTACCTGAGACTGTCAGACAGAAGTTTTGCAACTGAGGACCTGACAACATTTCCTCAGTGCCAGGGAAGGTCATGGAGCAGATCATCCTGAGTAACATCATACAGCACATACAAGAAAACCATGCAATTAGGCCCAGTTAACATGAGTTTGTGAAAGGCAGGTCCTATTTGACCAACCTGATCTCCTTCTACAACAAGGTGACCCACCTAGTTGTTGAGGGGAAGGCTGTGGATGTTGTATGCTTACATTTCAGTGAAGCCTTTGACGCAATATCCCACAGCATTCTCCTGGAGAATCTGGCAGTTCATGGCCTGGTCGGATACACTCTTCACTGGGTAAAGAACTGGCTAGATGGCTGGGACCAAAGATTTGTAGTGAACGGAGCCAAATCCAGTTGGTGGCTGGTCATGAGTGGTGTTCCCCAGGGCTCAGTATTGGGGCCAGTTCTGTTTAATCTCTTTATCAATGATCTGGATAAGGGGATTGAGTGCACCCTTAGTAAGTTTGCAGATGATGGCAAATTGAGTCGGAGTGTTGATCTGCTGGTGGGTAGGAAGGCCATACAGAGGGATCTGGACAGGCTGGATCACTGGGCTGAGGCCAATTGTATGAGGTTTAACAAGGTCAAGTGCCAGGTCCTGCACTTGGGTCACAACAACCTTGGGCAGCGCTACAGGCTTGGGGAAGAGTGGCTAGAAGGTTGCTTGGTGGAAAAGGATCTGGGGGTCTTGATTGACAGACAGCTGAATATGAACTAGCAGTGTGCCCAGAGTGTCTGAAAAAGCCAACAGCATCCTGGCTTGTCTCAGAAATAGCGTGGCCAGCAGGACTAGAGAAGTGATTGTGCCACTGTAGTCAGTGCTGGTGAGGCCCCACCTTGAATCCTGTGTTCAGTTTTGGGCCTCTCATCATAAGTAGGACATTGAGGTACTGGAGAGAGTGCAGAGGAGGGCGACGGAGCTGATGAGGGACCTGGAGCACAAGTTTTATGAGAAGCAGTTGAGGGAGCTTGGGCTGTTTAGCCTGGAGAAAAGGAGGCTGAGGGGAGACCTTATCACTCTCTACAGCTTCCTGAAAGGGGGTTGTAGCGGGGGTTGTAGCATGGAGAGTGTTGGTCTCTTCTCTCGAGTAGCAAGTGATAGGGTGAGAGGAAATGGCTTCAAGTTACACCAGGGGAGGTTTAGACTGGATATTAGGAAAAAATTCTTAATGGAAAGGGTTGTCGGATATTGGAACAGGCTTCCCAGGGAAGTGGTGGAGTCAACATCCCTGGAGGTGTTTAAAAGGCATTTAGACAAAGTTCTTAGGGACATGGTTTAGTGCTAGAGTTAGGTTATGGTTGGACTCGATGATCCTGAGGGTCTCTTCCAACCAAAATGTTTCTGTGATTCTATGATCTAACCATTGCTTGGTATCCAGGAATTATCTCACTGAATTAATTGAGGCCATCACTCAAGGCAATGTTAAAAGAGATTCAGTGGATAGACTTCAGGTGACTTCTGCACTTAGCAATGTGTTTTACAGGAGATGATAATTTAGAGGTCAGAATACTCTGTAAGCATGGCTACTACAGTGATATGGGGACAGTGGGAAGCAGGGTACAATAAGAGGGTAATTGGCAATGATTGACTGAAATTGTGCCTTACATCTCATATTTTGGAGGTGTGCTGGGTACCACAAAAACTCTAAAAGGCAGAGAAGTATCATTTCTGTGAAGGGTGCTGCAAGCTTTCTGTTTTTCCAAGAGTGATCCCCTGCTGGTTATGCTACTTTAAGTTGTCCTCTACTAGTATTGGAAAAGCCCAGGCTCTTCATTAGCAGTTAATTAAGCCACAGTGGCCCTTCCTTCCTGTCAGGGGTAGCCTTCATTTGCAGATTTACTTAAACGGATTCTGTCAAGTTGGTTAGGCTTATAATGTGACTGATCTTTACAGCTGTGTAGTCCAGCAGGAAATGCCCAGAACGCACCCCTGGGGTTCTGTCTGTCTCTCTAAACTATCCTTCAAAAAGCACAGAACTGCTGTTTTTTTCAAGTTGCATTTTATAGCCCTGGGTGCGAGTCAGGATGTGATGGATGCTTACAGGCTGCAGCCTTGTGCTCTAAGTACAAGCACTAGCTGGCATTTGCACATGTGTGGTGGGCAAGCTGACCTATGCTTGCCTCTCTTGTAAGTACGGTGAAATACTTAGAATTGAATGGGGCTGTCTGAAAAATAATCCTGCAAATGGATGCAAGAGATGCAGTAGACAGAGTTTTCTTACTGGGAGAGCAAGTGGGTTCTCAGACAGGTAGCTATGTGCAGAGTCTGTCCAGGCTGGGGTGAGAAGGGCAGAGGTTCAGTAGACGTGTCACTCTAGTGGGCTACCCACTGAACATGCTGGCCATGGTTGGAGCAGCAGGCAGGGAGTACATCCCTTCTGCAGCTAGCTAATGCTGGCAGAAGTGGCCATGTGGCTGCCTCTTTTGCAGAAGTTCATACTTGTTATGCCTCTGTATGCCCAATTGCATTAAAATATTAAAAGAATAAAAAGCTTAAGGAGTTATACATTCAAAAGTTAAGAAATCCTAGGATTCAGGTCACCCACCAAAGCTTAACTCAACCTTTTTTGGAAGTGTATCGCAATGTTAATTTTGTTAACTTAATTGTTATTCTACTTTTTTTTTGCAGGTTACTTGCTCTATTCAGTGCACAGAATAAAGGGTACATAAGGACTGGATCAAGGTTATGTTGTCAATGCAACTTCAGCCTCACTTCTTATAGGTGGTAAAAGATGGACAAAAGATTTCATAGTCTACCAGGTCAGGCAGTTGAATGCTGTTGAAAAGGACAAAGTAGGTGTGGGTAGACAAGATCAGTGAAGCACTGTGATAGTAAAACCAGGAGCTTGCCTCAAGTTTTGGGCAAGGATTGACAACTTTTGACACTTCTGATAAGTGATTTTTGCTTCCTCCCTTGTGCTTATAGAAATTTCTCTCTTATTTATTCTGTGCAGCATAACCAGCAGTGAAAATTATTTATTCCATCAATAGTCAGTATTCTCCCGGTGTTGGAGCAACCACTTACAATTTTAAGTCATTAGATGTTTCAAAATGTGCAACTTTAAGTTTGTAGTTCATTGCAACACTCCGCCAACACTTGCTACATGACAGAGCAGAAGGCTGACTGCTGGTGGTTCTCTGAGCAAATCACGGAAAAAGTAGCTTTTTGGGAAAGCAGGAGCTCATGGACGCACACAGCCTTTGGGACTGGCCAGCTGACAATGTTGTTCACCTGTGGTGGTGAAGATAACCACATCCACTGGTATACACTACACAAGAAATACTGTGTAGTCAAATATGTGAATGGCAAGTACTGGGTGCCAACAGGACATCCTCCTGCTACCCCGTCAAGGTGCCCTGCCACTTTTTAGGCTACCTTCTTATCAGATCAGCTGACCTAAGAGTGTATTTAGTTTGTGCCTTTTGCATTGATCTGAGAGGACTGATAATTTCTCTAAGAATCATTTCTATGCACCACGAAGTTTCAAACTCAAGTCTGCTACAAATCCATTTGATGTCATCAGTTATCCTAACCCCAAGCAAAATGGCAGTGTAGCACTGTTGTTTTCCTGGCAGTATGACAGAAGATTAGCTCAGAATGGCCCAGAAAAAATATTTAATAACATAACAGTGTCCAATATGCAATTCTGGACATTCCTCCTTTAGTCTATAAATCAAACGAATAACATATCAACCCCTCCTAGCCTTGGTAATTTTTTCACATATAGGTAGCATGCACTTATAGGAAAGCTTATAAGAGGCTTAGCACTGTCCTGTTGGTTTGCATGAAGTAACAGCTGTTGATCAGGTGGGACAGCTGTGCTATCATATGACAACCTGACAAGCTTGAAAGAATTTTTCGCCATAATAAAATGGCATACTTTGTACAAAATCTGTGAATGTTATTTCAAGAGAGAGAAATGAACTTGCTAAAGGCAATACACTGGGTTATTGGAAAGAAATAAAACCCTACACTCTCTCTTACTTTAGAGGTGTTGCAATGGATAGCTTATTGTCATAGACTGTGAAATGTAATACCTTTTCCAGTAGAATAACTGCAGGTTGAAATACACTGTAGTAAGCAGTTTTCCAATAACTGTAGGAAATCCTGACCCATCCAGTTCCTGAAGTGTGTAGATATTTCACTGTAAGAGGTAACATCTCATGTTCACAACTGGTTTCTGCGCAGGACTCTGTCTCAACTGATATGTACCAGAGTTGAGAAACCTAGTAACATCTTGTGATTTTTGTCAGATGTGATATTAGAAACTCAGGAGATCATACAAAGCAGAACTAATCCTTAACATCAGGACTCCTGGGCTGACATAATGGAGTTGGATGAAGGCCATCCTTGCAATTGGTAGCTCCGTACTGGTGCATGCCTTCTTCTCCTTCCCACCCGAAAGTGCCCTCCTCACCTTCAGAGGGTGACCTGCTATGACTGTTTACAAAAACTGGCAAAGATAGGCTTTTTTAAAACAGTTTTCTTCAGTGCCAATTGCAGCTAGAATATCTTCTTTTTTTTTTCTTTTTTTTTTTTTTTCAGTATGAAAAGCATATCCAAGTGATTCAATATTTTGTACTTGAATGTAATTTCCTCTGTTGGGCCAAATGGCTTACCACATCATCAGCATGTTCGTTCTCTGTATACATGATATTTTGAGATGGAAGTATATCTAAGGTAACTGTTATCTATTAGAAGCTGAATCTTTTTTTCCTGGCTTGTTCAACAGCCCACTTTTAGGGGATTTAAATTCCTCTCATGTCTATATTCCTATCACTGTTTCGAAAAAAGATGTAGGAAATCACAAGTGACAGGTAAAAGAAAAGAACAGATCTCAAATCCAGTGGCATCCTTGACACTTCCTATTGAATACTCCATAAAGAGTCCTGCATGAATGTTGGGACAACCTGATAGCTTTGGTTCACAGACATTAAAATGAGATAATCAGTGACCTAACCATTGGAGCACAATTCTCTCATGACTTCACTCTGACTTCAACAAATTAGTACCATCTAATGATTCACCAAAAGTTCATTTGCAGACTGACATAACATCTGCCTTTATTCTCCAGGTTTACTAGAAATGATTCATTTATACAGAATTATTTTGCTCTGCATGTGTGTGTGCATGCACTCTCCTGGCTGATCTTAGTGGTTCATTTTGAACTAAGTGAGACCGTAAGTCAGATGCAGTGGAAATAAAGGGTGTCTCTCAGGTTATATTGCTTTCAAATGATTGTTCTTTAACAATCAGGATGGCTCTGAAAACACTTCTTTCCTGGATTAGCCCAATTAAGGAAAAAGAAATCAGTCAGATTTGCCTGTAAAGGTTTGTCTCAAACTTCTTAATTACAGAAACACATCACTTTAGGGAACAATTACAGATTTTAGTGAGTGCAAAAAAGGATTATATATGCTGCCTTTAAAAAAAAAAATCTTTGACTGAACAGACTGCCTTATACAAACATGAATGTTACAAATAAGCACCCTGTAGCCTGTCTGGAGAGAGCTGCTGCGATTCTCACTGTAAAGGGATTTTTTATTCCCAAGGCAAAAAGAGATGAGGCATTCTGAAGTGAAAA
This sequence comes from Caloenas nicobarica, assembly GCF_036013445.1. Classification (NCBI taxonomy): domain Eukaryota; kingdom Metazoa; phylum Chordata; class Aves; order Columbiformes; family Columbidae; genus Caloenas; species Caloenas nicobarica. The sequence continues at coordinate 89,061,789 of NC_088245.1, read as the reverse complement.
GATTTTTCCTGTTCAGTGTTTTATTATTCTCTCTTTATTCTGAAAAGGTTACTTGTTTCACAGCATTGTAGGTTTTTGAGGTTTTTTAAGTCAGTGCAAATATCGCTTGACAGTAGCGGAGACTATGCAACATATAATCACATAAAAACTCACATTTGGGTATGCCTGTTTCTGTGAATTTGTATTGCACATGTGTGACTGTATCCAACCATCTCTGTGTATGTTTCATACTTGCAAAATGGCTTATTTGTGTTTTTGACATAACAATCCCCTGTATTTATTCTAAGCTGCACTCCCACACATCTTTACAGCAGATTCAATCATTTCTAAATGGTAACATTTGTTCAAAAATCTGTGAACTGAAGTGTATGAATATAAGTGTTCAATATGTTTGTGTCATCTCAATGTTATTATTAGCTCCGTTCACTTTAATGATTAATTGTAACAGCCATTGTATTTTTCTTTTGTAAAATAACTGACCAACAGAAGGTTAAACCGAGTTTAGATCAGGGTGTTTATCTGTAGTGTAGAAGCTGAAAACGTTTTAAAAACCATCACAGCCTGAATCTTCTCAGTGACTAAGTTTGGGATTTGAAAATGAATACAGAGACTTTGGTCATTTGAGAGGGCTGATGACCAGGAGCCTGTGGGCCTCAGAAGAAAAACAGAAGCCATTCAAATGATTCTGTACTAAGGAGTTGACAAAACCTCTGCGTAGGATAGTACAAAGGTTACTCCTTAAATGCTGTGTTTGATTTTGGTGTTGACTCAGAGAACGAAGTTGGAATATTGAAGCAGGTATGAAGAATAGAAAGAAGGAAGTCTGGAAAACATGCCCTAAAAAGAGAGACTAAAAGAACTTATTTTGTTTAGCTCATGAAGAGGAACGTCAATGGGTAAATTAATAACGATCAGTAGATGTCTCCAAAAAGGAGATGATGTATGTCATTCTGAGACCCTTTAATCTAGGCGATGAGGATATAATTAGATGTGGCATCTGGAAACTGAGTTTAGAAAAGTGTAAATTTGAAAAAACATACAACTTCTCAACCATAAGTAAAATTAATCACCAAAAAATTTATCAAAGGAAATGCTACATTTGTAATGGGCGGGAGACTTCAAATTGAGAACCTATATGTATTTTAAAGTTACTGTCCAGCCCAGTCCCAGGTTGCTGGGCAGTTCTTTCATGAAGGTGTTCACCATGTCATGGAAATGGGAATCGCTCGCTTACTTCAGTAGAGAATATTACATCAGTAAGGAAAAAAAATCTTTGAGTAAAGATGTGTTTTGCATTGCTGGAGATTCAATGGTAACTGTCCTCTTGATGTTAATGTCTATGAATTATCCAAGAACCAAAGTGACAGATGCATAGTTAAATTTGCCAAATAATTGCATTCTAAGATCATATGTCCTTTTTTTTTTTTTTTACATTCCAGACCATAACTTTTCAGATCTAAATTTTGCATAGGATGAATTTTTGAAGAAAGCAGCATCCATTTTATGGAGCAGGAAAGAGAGGAGAATCCAATTTTTAAACATTTCTTGCAAATTTTGATCACAGCCTAGTACTTGCCTGATCTGAGATAGCATGTGAGGAAAATAACTGATGTAGCTTTCAGTGCTACAGTGAAATTCTGTTTTGGCTGATCAATGGAAGCACGTTTACTAGAAATTTGTCGTAATGGCAGTGCATCATATCCTGATGGCACATGATATATATATGTATGGCTTTGGCCCATCGGTGTTTAATTCCCAAACCCCTCCAAAGCGAGTGCAAATTGTTTTCTATATTTACTGATGAGCACTTAATCCTATAGGCTTCTTCCCTGCTAATGGCACAGGGAAAGGCAGAGGGAAGCAAAAAGGCAGGACTCAGAATCTGGTTCTTCCACTCATTTATAGAATCACAGAATCATAGATTGCAGCTCCTCACTCTAGCACCAAGCTGTGATGGTAGGAGAGTTACAAGCCATCTGTGTTGGACTGGCAGTCCTAAAGCCCTGTGTAAATGGAGGAATCTGCTGCTACCACTGTTTTAAGCAGCATGTCAGTTAGACCTGTTCCAAGCAGGGTTCAATGACATGGTACATAAATTGGCAGTAGCAGCTGGTGACACATCTATCCCAGGTCTCCAGCTCAGCAGTGGAGCAGGACAGATGTTTGCAGAGGTACAGCAAGCAGTAGTCAAACCTAGTGTCCAGGGCATCATTTCTCTCCCTGGTTCTCTTGCTGTCACGTTATCATCAGAAAAAGACTCAAGGCAAGTGAATATAGTGCCAAACATGAGCTAGTGGTCCAGTTTGTAGGGTGTGTGAAGAAACACCACCTTGCATCCACACCCAGAAACATGGAAGCTAAAGTATTCTGTCCAGACAGTCAATAATGAGCCATATTGTGGTCTGCATGCTGCACATAAGGATTTAAATCAACAGCAGTCAGTAGAAGGGGATGTTGTGATATATCAAGTTGTCAAATCTGAGACAATACACCATGGGAGAGACGACTACATCCGAAGTATGCAGGCAATAGTTCCAAATCTGTGTTTGCCCTTCCCCTTGTGTGTGAAGAATGAAAGCTGTTGTCTGTACCCTATTCATAGCTTTTATCTGAGTTTACAGGACACAATTTGTTTGGGGCTTGATCCTTTGTTCCCCCCTCAAAAGGGATTGTTCTCTTGAAGGGCTTATATGCCTTTCTCAACCTAGAGCTAGGTAAGCATCCTTCCCTTTCAGTCTCACAAAGTTTTACTCCTTCCAACCTCTCTCTGCTGACCCATCTGTTAGCTACTCCTGCCGTGCTGGTTGCCACCTTCCAATCGCTCTTGCTGTGCTTCAGGTCTTGTCTTAGAGGAGAATCAGTGACATGCAGAGTCCTGATGGACCAGAGCCACAGCAAAGGTCGTGCAAGAGGAGCTACCGCAGGAGGGTATCTCCTGTGAGTTTTGTCTCTGCAGGAGTCCTCAAAGACTAAACCCCACCACTTAGACTCTGTTTCCTTTCCTCTGCTCCTCAGTACTCACTTGGCTGCTCAGAGCTGCCACCTCATTGGTTAGCAGGAACAATGAATGGATGCAACAAGGTGGAAAGGGTGCTGGCAAGTCTCATAATCTCTCACAGGAGGATGCTCAGTGGGATGAAGGAGACGGAAGCAAATAACTTAATTTTTACCACAACAGGGAGCTGCCTGGTAAGGTTTGAAAAAAGGACACTAAGGCACTTAAAAAATAATTTACCTGATGCTCCCTCATAGTATCATGCCAGTCTTGCCTGTTCTGTCTTACGGTGTGCTCACATTCAAAACCCTTATGTATCCCACAGAAGCCTGAGTAAGTGCACACTGTCCCGCTGGAGCTACCAGCTCCAGAGCAGGCTGAATGCCTATGGAGCCCGTTGGTGGTATGGTGGTGGTATGGAGCTCTGACTGGTATCTGGAGCATGGACTCCCATTGCATGGACATTTCCCATTTCAACCAAAGTGAGAACAGCTTTAATGGTCATTCTTTGGCATCTGCTTTCTCCCATTTTTTCGTCTCTCTTGTCTTTGCTGTAAATATGTGAATCCAAGTGAGACAGATTTCTCTATGACATCCTCAATTTATTTGTTATGTTGCCAGAAATATGTTTCTTCCTATAAATGCAGCATGATTACAAGGCCAGTTGCTCTGCTGAAAGGTGTCTTTGTCCTCAACAGAGACACACTAGGCAGAATCAAGCCCCTTTCCCCATACTGCAGCACATCTAGCACTTATGGAGCACACATCGCAGAAAAGCACATTTCAGTGAGGGAACAGGAAAACATAAGTGCTTCCTCCTTTGTCCTTCCTTTTGTCTAACCACCCCCCCAGATGTTTCATATTCTGTGGCTCACACATAGCCAAATAATGCTCTTGGTTTTGCACAGCAGGAAAGAAAGGAATTTTGAAAATGGATACGTAACAGTTCCTTAGATCTGCTGCTTATCAAATATTTCCTGGCAACTCTCTCTAATCACTGATCCCCCTCTCAGATTTTGTCTCTGAAACAATTGAAGCCTGATGTTTTAAACTTAGCTGTCCTTCCCGCTGATAAAGCTCAAAAGACACTTTAGTGGAAATCATTTCACTTGGTAAAACCAGCTACGGCTGGGTACCCTGCAAATAATACCCAAACCTACTAATCAAGCACGTGATACAGATGAACCCTTTAGTTCACTCATTATTAAATATCTTCTGCTCACCTCTGCAAGAACTTTTTTTGCTAGACAATTTTAATTTTTTTTTTTTTCCAGTAGTAATTGTTAGTGTGTACTTGCTTTCTTTAATGAAAAAGTATTGTATGGAAGACAGTATATAACTACATTCTTTGTTTTTCAGATTACCACAGAGTGAGATTTCTAAAGCCAGTTACATGTCTAAACAGCATTGTATATGTAACCCATAGTCTTCTGACCCTGCCTATGGTGATGAAAGATATTCTGGTTGTCTCTGCTTATAGAATGGTTATTAAAAGTCTCACTGAGCACATCTTACCTACTAGCTATCTTTATTCCCTTTGATTCACTTTCTTCAAATGTGGCCCCTTTGTACTGAGCTGAGAACTTACCCTGATGAACTAAATAAATTTGTGCTGGTAAGCTGTCAACTTTTCCTAGGTAACTCTTCTATTTTACAGATTGTATAACTTTTGAAATTTCCAAAATGTTTGGCAATACAACCATTAACTACACTAGACGTACTTGGTTTAAAAGCTCTAAAATTTAGGAGATATGGCTCAGGGATTTTCTGTTTTCATTCTTGTCTTGCTTCCAACCTGATAGCAAAGATTACACTGACTTTCTCATTGCGGCATGCCTGACAAGCACTCTGAGTCCTTACCATCCCAGGCAAGCTTGAGACCAGTGGCAGATGAGTGCATTAGTTTTCTGCCCTTATCCAGCAACTCCAGTGTCAGTCTGTCTTCTCAATGCATTTGACTGGCATTACCTACACTTCTGGCATGTGTTTCGATTCTAACTGATATTGTGCCAAGGTACTGCAATGTTCAGGTTTTATTCAGTATGCTCACATAATGTTCAGTATTTTCATCTGGAATTAAAGTGTAAATTCTTATATAAAGGATCCCACTACAGAATTATTTATTGTCCCATCTTTTTTTTTTTTTGGCACATTTATTTAGAATAAAATAAAAACCAAAGAGGATAATCTGTTTACATATTTAACATTGTGTAATATTCTCATAAAACTTACATTGGCTGACACATGGCATAATGTGGGTTTTTTAAAGGCAGTTCCCTGTAAAATTGCCTGGACAAAGGCAAAAGCTTTCTTTTGGCTGAGAAGGGTTGTTTTTTCACACCTTTAAAATGTGTGGAATTTTGTGTATAGTTTGTGAGTGCTTTGATAAAGGTATAAATGTAATTCCTTCTTGTAGCTGAAGGGCACCACCTTGCCCTCAGTTGTTGTCATGGTGTGTGTGTTCGAACAGTCAACCTGCCAGGCTATATTCCTCTCAGTTCCTGCTGATGTGTGCAATGGGCTTTTTTCTTCTACTCTTATGTCTTAATTGTGTGTTTGAGGTGGGCAGGTTTCTCTGTGCTTCCAGGGGAAAAAAAAAAATCCACTCTTACAATTATGCACAAAGTTTTCTCTGTTTGACACCTGAGACTTTTTTCCCCAGGATGAGATTTCCCCAGGGAAAACAGTTTAATCTGGGACACTTCTTGTTTGGATTATCACACCTCTGGGACACAAGTCAAAGCAACTTTTTGCTTTTCTCTGCCTTTTTTTTCCCCTATTACTCTTTTCACTGTCCCTGGCTTTGCTCTAAGCACCAAAAATTCTCACTAGTGCCTTTCCAGGGCATTTATCTGTCCTGGAATAGTGTAGTGAATAATTTCTACAACTTTGAAGGAATTCTAGCAATTTTAACAGTGTCTCTGACTGGCTGTGTGATGGAGATGAGGTCTTCCTTTTCATGGATAATTGCCACAACTTTTCTGAAAGGAAACCAAAGTCTTATGCCTGCTGAAACGCCTCTTTCCTTAATCTGTGATAGTCACTGTTGTAATGTCTGGCAGTCCCTCTAGTTGCTAGAAGTCTATGTAGTGAAGAACAGTAGTAATACAGTTTGTATGGATTCCTGTAAAAAAAAAAAGCATTTCTGCTTTAGTGTAGTGCTCAGGACTATGCTATGTGTTTCCTTTTCTTTTTTTTTTTTTTTTCTTCTGTTTGAACTCTTTTCTTATACTGTTTGCAGCTCTTCAACAGGTCTCTGGTGCCTGTAGTTGTATTTGTCTCTGCTCCTGAGTTATGTGCTCCCAGCCCTGTGCTTTCCCTGTTGTAACAGAGCACGTTTCTCAGCAAAGTGGATGGGTCTGCATGAAGCACTGTACTAATGCAGAACGACCGTCTCTGGAGCCCGCCTTGCTGTCTCTCCATGGCCCCATCTGCTGTGTGTGTACCCTAAATTTTTATATGCTGCCATATTACAGTCACCTCTCCTGGAGATCCACTATCACTCTGCCATTTCTGCTTCACTTCTGTGAAGACTTTTCCAGCAGCACTGAAGACTGATCTTTCAGCCAGCAGAATTATACTTCAGCACATGGAAATACTGAACTACATACAACTCTGGTTTTATCTAATCTCAGTAGATCTTAATTTTAATAACCTAATATTAATGCTGTCTCACTTTGTTTAGTTGCTGCAATCACCGATTTCTTGTGTAAGTAAATACCTTAATACTCTCATTTTCTTACTCTTAAGTGGACGGTAACTGTCATTAGGTGATGTTCAGCAGCTATAAAGGCTACAGTTAAACCGATTGCCTCCTTAACCGTGTTTGGGGCACTTAATCTTCACCAGAGAATTTGGGGATTTTCTCAAGTTCTTCTAACACCTCTGTCTGTGTGTAAATGCCCATTACACGCAGTCTGCTGCATCAGCCCCGTGTTGTCTCAGTTCCTTGCAAACTCCCTCCAGATGTCAGAGTAACCTCCTGCTTCATAAAACTAATCAGAATCCACAGCGAACCACATCCCCCCCGCCCCGGCACAGACTCCAACTGTTGCTTTTTGTGCTGGAATGGCTGATTCCCCCCTCCCCTGCCTCTGGTGTGCTGCCTGGCACAGGTAACAAATGCTTCGTCACTGACCCGTGCGGGTGTGAAGGCCCCTGGGTTCCATTAAATGGAGCAAGAGGCAGTAAATAAACCGCATGGGCCAGGGCATTAAATCACTCAGTGCAGAGAAGAATCAGATGCCGAGGAGGTTTGTTTTGGAGGTGGGCCGCCTGCACTTGCACCCACGCTGCAATTTAATACCCTTGCTGCAAGTTAATGACAATTGCAATCAGGCAGGGTGATGTCCGCTTTCTTCCTTCCACTCCTGCTTTTTTTACATTCCCAGTGCTCTCCCCAATAAATTAAAGCCTTTCTCTCTCCTCCCCCCCGACTCCTTTTCCTATTTTGTTTTACTGCCTTCATGCTGTTCTCCTTTATTTCCAGCATTTCATTTCAAGGAGTGGGTTTGAAGTGCTCTCAGCCCATCTGCTGGTTTGGTTTAGAACAAGGACTGGAATGAGACAAGGGGTTTTGGAAGTCATGAACTATTTATAGCATATTTGTTCTTTCACATTGGCACTAAACTTTGTTTATAGAATCACCTGCAGTAGAACCTGAGCCAGGGGACCACAGCTCACTTGATCTAAAATTGGCTTGATTTCTTGGGTTTCTTAACAGAGACCACATGTGTGTGTCTGCTGTGGGCCAATACGTGTTTGATGCTTGCACACATGTTGAAAGCACAAACACAAAATGCCCATGAGTGTGTGTGTGTGAAGTGCTTGGAGTGTGCCCTTATGAAATGCTCTTATAGATCATACATGTACATGGAATAAAAAGGGAGTTGTGTGTGTGCATTGCCACTGTCTAGAAAGTAAAGGTTCCCAAGAGAAATCTTAAATTAAAATTCTTCATTACGATTTCTCCAGTCGGTTTTCATTTTCTCCAACCTGTATTTTTGCCTTGAGTTGACCCGTTGAAACACAATGCTCATTTCTGTTTCCCTTCGGCATTAAGTATTTTTTCTTTTTTCAAAACAAAACAACAATTTGAATTGAAACTGAAGGAGATCTGTCATTTTAAATTGATATTTTGACATAAAAGCATTTAAATTATTTTTCTAACCAAAAATTGACATTTTAATTTGATCTAAAACAAAATTTTTCATTTACTTTCAAAGTATCAAATACAAATGAAAATATTTTCATTACTTCTCCTCAGAAAGTCAGACTATTCCATGCTTCCAAAATTGCAGGTATGTGGGTTTGCAATATCTGTGTGTGCATAATTGTGGTGCCATGACTGTATTGTGCAGGATGCGTGTTGAGTATTTGCAGGTGTTACACATATATATATTCAGCAGAATGTACCCTCGTCCATATAGTTTGTACATCCACATTTGCACAATGGTGGTAAGACATGCACACTTGAGTTCGTGCCAGTAATATCTACACGTATTTATGTTTTTAGGTTTTCCTTGCGAATGTGTTTTTAATGTGTATGGGCTTGTTGCAGTCTTGCCAACAGTGTTAAAAGTAACGGAGCAAGACTGACTAAGTCGTAAGATCGGGGAAAATGGCAGATTTTGTTTTCTTTTGTCCACTTTCTCTTTTTTTTTTTTTTCTTAGCTTGTCAGATTCATGTTCTCAGTCTGATCTTTACAGCTTTTATGACGGAAGAGCAACATTTTCATTGTGAAAGTAGATTTCTGATTCTGCAGTGATCATTTGAGTAAGAGCTGAGGTTTAAGAAAAAGCATGAAGAAAGCAGCAGGATCTGCATTAAATTCTGGGAGCTGGTAAAAAGGGTTTCTGTTTCTGTTTGTGGGGTGGATATCTGGGTATGTGCTTGTATTAGCAGTACTTTATACTCATGCTTTGTCCTTTCATGCATCTGTGGGATAACTAAATGTTCATGTGCTTTTACTACATGTTGGTGTGCATAATGTACCTTTTAGCCATATTAAAGTTTAGCTTCTAGTCTAAATCAGCCACTTACACCCTTCGTAGTATGTAGAGAGAAACTTTCAAAGCAAGCAACTCATCCTGTCATAAGATTCATCTCCTCTGATGGGGGGGCAACTTTGGACAAGACATCTTTTTAGACCAGCCATCTAATTTTCAGGTATGCTGACTGTGGATATTCAGGATATGTGTGTTTGCTTGTGATCTATATATATGTGGGAGTCCATATGGCATTTCTGGTTTTATGTGCAATATGCAGGCAGACACTTGTGAAATGTCTGTGTACATACACATGCATGAAAAGCAGTCAGCAGTAGTTTTTGCAGAGCAAACTGTAAGCATGAAATATTTCAGTTTTCCTTCACTCAGATCAGACAATTCTGCTATGTTCCACTTACTTAAAATGTTTCAGAGCAGCTCAGTACAGCCTTAGGCCAAATGCTGTTGTTTCAACTTAGCCTGTTAACCTTTCAACGGAGTTAAATCCCTGCAAGTCTCTGCTTCCCGCAGTGCCAGACAAGTTTCTTGTTGTCCCATTTCTGCCTGGCTCCTGGAGGCAAGAGCCAGCTGGGGAGAGGGAGTATGGTCTCATCAGGGAGTATGGCCCTTTGCAGAGGGCCAGGGGTATTCATTAGGGTACCAACCTGCATTCCCTGCCAGACAATTTACCATGATGAGGCAATGTAGATTCACAACAGCATTGATCTGCATGGAAGTCTTTTAATTTAGGGAATGTTGATGTGATATGTCTGCACTGAAGAATATGAAAATGCAACGTTCTGCCATTTTTTGGTAAAAATATTATTTTCTTTCTCTGAGAAATGTTAACATTTCAGCTATTGATCTGGGATAATATAAGAAGATGAAATGTCAAAATTTTCTATTGGATAAATATCCTGAATTTTGCTCAGTTTTGCATTTACAGGTAGTCTTTCAGTAGGTATATGAGTATGCTATTTTTATTGGGAGCACTTGTGGTCAATACAGTGAATAGTTTATGTGAATTGAATAAAAGACACCAAACTAGAATGAGTCTAGTTACATAGCTAGACAGTATCTAGTTTGTAAATATTCATATTAGCATTCTGGGGATCAGATTCTAAGCAAGCAAGGACTGGTGTAGCTCCACAGACTTCAGTTGACTCTGTTGACTCCTGCCAGGACAGTTTACAGCCTGGAAAACATGCTTACTATGAGGGATTACAAGGGATCTATTTGTTTCACTTGTAAAACAGCTTAAGAAACAATTCGATCATGTTCTATAATTACTTACGTGAGGAGAAGATATCTGATGTTACAGGGCTCTTTGGTCTAGCAGACAAAGGTATAACAAGATCTGACAGCTGAACAATTCAAACCTAACATAGGCACCGTTTTCAATAGTGGATGTTATTTAAGCTTTGGGACAGAGAAGCAACAGATAAGAGAAATCCTACATGGCACTGAACCTAAAAAATAATACTGTGTGGCTCCCTAAAAGGTATGCAGTGGATTGACTTTGAGCTGTTGAGTCAGAAACCAAATGACTGGGGAAAAATTAATGGCAGGTGCCAGCCCAGAGCTGAAAAGATCAGGCCACAATTACCATATATAAAATCCTAGTAAGAGGCAAACAAATGACAGTCTTAATGACCGGTTAACAATTATCAGATCAAGATCATGTGTGTGCATCAAATGAAGAACTGATTATCTGTTTGCATCAAGCAAAGAACTGCCCTCGCTCCTCACATTATTTATTTTGGGCTGTGACACGTGTTTGCTGCCGGCAGCCTCGGATAAACCTCTTGGGGTGCTTCCATGTGCAACGTGTCCTGAGCCTCCACCGGTGGTGAGGAGCGGAGATTTATACAGTGCCTCCAGGAATCCCCAGCAGGGCCTCTCCAGTGAACTTTGGGTCCCCGGCTGCCTGCCAAGTATTAACTACAATACTCGCACTTGTTTTTGACAACAGCACACAGGTTGTATTTCACCAATTGCTATTTTGGTTTGGGAGTTATGGCAGAAATGTCTCTGGGTACTCGGCTGGGATAAACGGAGCAGGAGATTTACTCTTATTGTGTAATGTCACCTTTCAGTCAGTGCTTGGGATTAGAATTATGGGGTGTCATTTGCTCTTTTTATTAAATTTCAAGGGTATGCACCTCTTGTGTGGGAGGAGTGTCCAGAGAGTAACTCTGGCCTGATTCTGCCTAGAGATGCTATTTGGCACCTTTTAAAATTCAAATTGTTCCTTTTTTTCTTTTCTTTTTGTCCGTAAGTTGGGACCAGAGGCAGCAGTAGTTGCCATCTTCCAAACTACTGCCTGTGATGATGGATGAGTCTGGCCCAGGAAGCGCAGAGAGATACTGGACTCAGCACAACACAGATGTTGCAACGCAGCCAAATTAAGCTTTAATGGGAATGTGCAAGTTGGGTCTTAGTCAGAGTATCTCATGCCTGCCTGCCTCGCTGAAAAGCAAGAGCGAAATATTAGCAGCTGACCTGATGGGATATACACTTGCCCAAAATATTCTGTTACTGGCTGCAGATGAACCAGCATCTGATCTGCTGTGTGACTTTCCCGAGGATCCAAGAGCCGTGGGGTGGGGAGGCAAATGAGTTCTCCAAAAGAAATATTGATTTCTGCAAACTTCGTATCACAATTCTCTGTAAATTACAACACAGCAGATAAGCTAGAGATATTACAATGGCAGGTCATGATTATTCCTTAGACCTGGCTCATTATACCACAGGAAACAAACCTGAACATTAGAGACTATGAGAAATATTCCTGGGAGCTTCTAGGATAAAAAAGAGACGGTTCGCTAAATTAATTAGTAAGATGGAGATGTTAACAGTGGTTATGACATAAATTGCTAGTCTACACAGCTAGTAACATCAGCTGGCTAACATTCCTTCAACCAGCCCAACAATAAAACCTAATGAGGAGCATCTAGAGACCCCCGGATATAGATGGCAAAACCTGTCTCTAGGTGAAGGTCCTGTACAGCACTTTCAGCCTAACAGAGGGAAAGAGGAAAAATAGCAAAAAGGTGACAGAAAAGAGTGGAATGCAGATAAAGGGAAAACAGCATCAGGAAAATGAAAAAAGTTCTCAATAATGGTTTCATGTTGCAGAATGGTAAACACGAAATGCAGTAAAGGTGGCAAAGAAGTAAGAGATGAAAGGATGAAAATTATTTATTTTATCAGCTTCTTTATAGTCTTGAGATTGGAGTCAATGAATTCTTGATCTTAACATGATGTGGTAATGCAAAATTAACAAGTCAAAGGGAACAAACATGTCTTGCAGTGTGTCTTAAAAATAATTTTATTTTTTCTGTAGCTGAAGATAAAGGGAAAGGAATATCACATCTTGAGATTTCTCCTTGGGAGAGGAATCCAGTCCTGGGGATGTCAGTCAGAACCTCCTGATAAGATATAACTAAATTGTGACAGGAGGGCAGAGGGGATCTAAAAATTGCCTGAAAAGCAATTCTTCCTTGTGACCAACAAGAGGGACAGACTGTAGACAAATATAGTTTCTGGAGGGTGAAAGTTAAAACTAGATCAGATTGCCAAACACAAAACTCTGTAAGAGACTGTGTAAATAAAAAAATACAAATAAGAATGTGCTAGCAGATATGTATTCTTTCTTTTTTTGTATGACATGTCTGTTGTGTGGGTTTGCCACTCAGCATATGCGAAAATAAAACTGAAGGAGAATCCATTCTTACATACTCTTGACATTATTGCGGACATTCCTCTTTCTAAAATTCCTCCCTATTTTAAGAAGTGCATGTGGCGGGGGGGGATAGATATGTTTTCTGTTTGTACAATAAAAAAGTGTATCTGCTATAGGCATCAGGAAGGACAATTTCCACTCATGCTGGAGGAAAAGAGAGTAGCTTTGAATATACCCTTTTTATTTTCTTTTTTTTTTTCCTACTGCACAAACATATGTGTGGAAGAAAGCTGTTAGAAAAGCATCAAAACTATTTCACACAAAAGCCCCAAACACAAAACTGTTTCTCCTTCAGGTGAATAAAGGCAGAATATTTTTCAGCTTTTGATGTTTGCCCACTTTTTTGTATTTTTCACAAATACAGTTTTATTTTTACTGTTTTTTTTCTTTTGATCACTGGAAGAAAATACCACTGAGAATGTCAATGCTTTTATTTCACGTTTTAGTTTTTAATTTCACTTTGTATGTTTTTTTAAGACCGTATCAACTTAGAAAAACTAGTTTACTAGTTTAAGAAGGAAAATAATCGAGACTGAAACTGCTAACATGCAACTACATCAGCTTTGAAAAAGAGCAACTGAGTTGTAGTTTTTTTCTGTAACTTTTCTAGTGCTGTGAACAATTTGAAAAGAAACAAATACTGAAAAATTCAACAAAATAAACATAAAGAAAAATGAAAAATTGAACAAAGTAAATGTCAACAAAACTCTAAATATAATCAAGTCTCTCGTAATTCACATTGCAGGACTTTGAAACATTTTGATTGACAGAGAGCAGAAAAAAAATTAAATTACATTTTAAAAGAAAATTCTACACATTTTTAAATAAAATTCTGCTTCTAAAAAGGAGTTATTTTTATGTAATACAAATTTCCAAAAGAAATTTTTGATTGGCAAGAATTTACTGTCATGTTTAAAATAGCTAAGACAAATCAAAAGAGGGTATTTAATTCCAAAATCTGCGTTTTAAAACCAGTCCCCACCTAGACTCCAGAAAGCAAATGGAATGCCTGAAAATTTGGTTTGATTACTCTGGTACAGGCGTTTTCATGGTCTCATAAGACACCTCTGACCACGCAGCGATATGATGTGGTCTGACATGACGGTTCTCTCGCACAGTCTCTGGTCCTGGTGAGCCCCCTCGGCTGTTTTTCTTCTCTCTCCACTTTCTTCTTTCTCACTCTCCTGCCAAGTTTCCCGTTTCGGTCTTCCTTCTTGTGAGGTGGGTATAAAAATCTTAGTGTACAAAAACTCACATAATGATACTCTGAGGGCGAATTATGTCCTTGCTCCCCTAGGCAGCTCAGAGTTGCCTGGAATATAGGAAAACAGTGCAGATCCAGGCTCTAGCAGTATTTTTTAATCGCTGATATTTAGGAAATGGTTCTGGAGTCTCTTCTTGGCAGCCCTCATTTACATCCATCAGCAATAAAGCATAACTGTACCATCAGCACTAAGTACGAATTCTCACACCCTGCTGGGGACTCAGGACAAACCTCCCACAAATAGCTTTCCATTTCCATCCTGAATTCGGCATTAGCCAATTTAGAGGCAATATACGGCTCTAGGAATAGGCTGTCATGTACAGTATGCACAAGACAGCTCTCCCCTAATCTCATCTAATTGGCAACAGAAGTCGCTGTCATTAGGCACAGAGTGTGAGAGGCATTAGAGTCATTAGCGTTTGTGCAGGCTATCAGCGGGAGGTCAGACATTTGGGGAGATTCAGACATGTTCCCTAGGAAGACGTGGCACACCTGAATTACTGCTTCCACTAAGTGAATTCCTCAGGAGGACTGCATATTTGTCATAGTGCTGTGCTCAGGAAGAAGAATGAGAAAATAAAGATTTTTAGCTCAGACTGATAATACCTTTGAGGGATTTAGAAAACTGTTGTTTGTTTTTTTTTTTTTTTTGTGGAATTTAATAAAGGAGGATGTACTCCTCCGCCTCTGAAATATAGATGCTCCTGTGAAATAATATTTTCGAAAAAATTAATTTCAGATAGATTGAAACATTTCTTTTTGACACCTTCTTTTAAAAATATTAACTCAAAATATATACCACAAAGAAAAACATTTCAGAAAGTAATTTCAAGGTCACAGCCCATGGCTTCATTCAGAGAAACCTTGGGCTTTCGATAGCGTTAGAACACCTCCTCCAGCTTTACCTCTGAAGAAAAACCTCTGTGAAATCATCATAGACTTGTGAAATAATTCTACTTCAATTAAATTAATTCCCCAATGACAAACAGTTCTGCTAGATGTCTTCAACAAGCAACAGTGCAATTTGACCATAGTTCTGGTACCCAGACCGGTATAAAATGCTGACTTGGCTTTTGAGAGAGGCCCCAAGACTGCAGAAAGCCATTTCCAGCAGAGAGTATGGTTTCCGTGTATGTAGCTGGAGAGGTTTTGTTTTCATTCAGCTGGCAGAACTCCTGTCTGCAGGTCAAGCGGTGGGGGCGCTGAATTATCCCATGTGGTAGCACCAAGGACGTGCTCCCTCAGGTCTGACCAGGGGCCAGGAGGCGTAACAGCCTGCTCTGCTCCAGCTTTGGGTCATGGCTCATCTCCCCATCTCCAAGACACTTCCAGCAGCTCTGGCTGTTTTCTGCTGTACCTCCTGCTTCCCCGAGCATCCCGCATAGCCTGCCTCCCAGCTCACCCCCACCTCCCCATCCTCTCCCCACAAGGTTTCTGTTCACCCGTCCCACAGAAAACTCATTGCTTTGGGTTTATTTAAGCGGAGACTATCTCACCACAAACACCTAATTTTCTTTCTCCAGATAATTTGGGATTCATGCAGGGTTGTGGTTCGAAGAAAATCCAAGTCCAAGTGGAGCGCTCGGTCAGACCGTGGCTCAGACGGGCGGTCGTCACTCAGACGTAGCATTTCTTCCTCCAAGCCACGGCGCCTTTGCAGAGGCAGAGAAAAACATGTTTTTCAGTGAACACAGCATTGTTTGCACTGAGCTCTTTCATATCGCAGGCTGTTATCAGAAATGGTCGGGTAGTTCATTTCGCCACCAGTAAAAGGTTTACAGCTGCTCAGCCTTCTCCCTCATCCTACTGCCTGAAGTTCCTTTAGGGCTCTGTGCAGTGCAGATGATATGGCAATAGGTGAAAAGCCACTGCAGGTACCAAGATGTTACCAAAGAGGTATAAGCCATAAAAACTTCCCTGCTGATGCAGTTCCCTGGAGCACAAGCAGAAGCTAGTGCTAGAGCAGATAATGTGAGTTGGAGCTGCCATGGGAAATAGCTCTGGTCTTGTCAGTGTTGCAAAACTAGTCTGCAGAGGTGATTGTGGTGATAATAACAGCAATTGCTGTTGTGAGAGGTAACATTTTGGACAAATACTGTTGTACTGTGACGGTAGGATACCATAGTACCTTATCGCAGGGAGAAGCAATGCTTTATGGTAAGAAAACATAGTGAATCTACAGCTAGTATTTTTGCAGTGCAAGACGTGTGAGGCTGGTGAGCAAATGGAGGGCTGGCATTATTTCTCATCAAGCCTCCCAATGCCATGCCTGTAACATGGAAGTAACAAAATACCAGTGAACTCCTGGTCCCTTATCTGTTTGCCTCCAGAAGTCCCTTCCATGAAATGCCTACCAAGCATGGTAGGCAATGATGACTAGCATATCAGCTTCTAACTCTTTTCCTTCACTTCTTTGCCTTATTTTAAATGCATTAACAAACAAACAAAACCAACCAAACAACAACAAAAACAAAACAAAAAACCCCCGAAACACCCGAAAGTGCTGCTTGGCCAGCACATCTTGATGATTTAGCTAGAACATCAGGCAGAGGTGATGAGAGTGATCAGTGCCATACTGAAGACAAAACAGATGGATGTTTTCCCTGGTGCTGGCTAACAAAATGTTTCCCTGCTGCTTCTCGTTAAAATCTCATATTAAAGATACTTAGAGAGGCACATTAATGGTGGGGCAAACAAGGAACAAGTACTGTTTGTGGGAAAGGAAGGTATCTAACTATGGGAGAGCCCATGAGGGATGGTGGTTGCCCTGGGACATGTGACAGATGCATACGGCTCTGCTGCAAATGTCCTTCAAGTGACCCCATGTCCCAGCTTGGGGCACGGTTTCCACACTCGCTTTACAAGCAGGCAGTGAGCCAGCCCCGCTTCATCCGTGCAGCACAGGTCATGCTTAGTCCTTTTCCTCATACCCAGACAACTGTTTTCTCTGGTTTCTTTGCCTGGCTGCTCATGTGGGTGCACAGGTACACAGGGTAGCATGAGGAGGGGCGCAGGACAGAAAAAGGGTTTAGCAGCTGGCAATGAAGTTGCTGCTTTTGCAGCAGTGGCAGCTTATGCCCATCTAAAGCATCATCAGCAGGTTACTGGTGCTGTTCCAAGTTGCAGCTAAGCCTAAGACACAGCAGTGGAAGGTGTTTGTGGGGCCTGCTTCCTTCTCCATACCATAAACATCTTCCCACTTCTGTGCTCCTACTGTTTCTTTTACATCTCTCTGGTGCTAGTCTAATCCTATAGTGCTACAGGGAGTTTAAACACCATAATACTGCCTTTACTGCTGGGCTAGTTTTGTGAATCAGCATCTAGTGGAATCAGTGCGATCAGGTAAGCACCAGAATGGCAGCAGGTGACAAGGTTTAGGGACTGGCTCAGCCAGGAAAGGGAACTGGGACCTGAGAGATGAATGCCTTTCAGTAGCAGCTGGGCAGATCAACTTGTCCAAACATGAATTTGTCACCTAAACCTCTGATCACCTGTGTTTTACATGTAGAATCTTGCTTTTGAATAAGCACTTTCTCCATTCACTGATATCCACAGCTCCTAGTGTTGCCCCTCTCCAACTCTCTTGGCTTCAGAAGAAATGAAGTTGGTATTCGCTTTTACTGCTGTGTCTGTGCAGATAGAAAAATGTCTGCTGGTGATGCGATAGGTGGAGTTGCTACATTGTGATGCAGAGGAATGTAGAAAATGGTCTCGGGACATCCTTTTCAGGATCCTTTCTGGGATTCTTTGGTTGTGCAGGGTAAAATGGGAAGCTGGAAATGCAAGACCTTGAGTCTATCCCAGTATTTGATGCCTATGACCTTGCAAATAGTTTTCATTTGTGGAAAGTGACTTATTGACACTGGTGCATTGTATAGCCTAAAGTATTTGGCAGAAAGAATTCAAACAAAAATCCTACTTCAAGTATTGTTTTAAACAGCCGAGAATGGTATATTCTAATCCTGAAAAATAAAAGTACCTGAAGTAACACTTAAGAGGAAAAAAGAGTTCTCCTTTTAAAAAAAAATGTTGCTTTATGTATTTTTTTCCTTAAAAGACACACACAGAGGTACACATTGTTGCACTGTACAGTGTACCTTCCTTGTGTGCCACAAGGCACTTAGATATATGGAAAAGACAGTACAATCACCTACTGTTAAGAGATTGCCCGGAGGCTTCAGTGCAGAACAGTCTTGATGTCATGCAAGATGAACGAAGTTAGTTCAACACTCAGTTCCTAGTTGATTGCCATGGTTATAGCATGCAAGTGGAGGGGTTGAAGGAGGTAGAAACAGGGGAGCAGGAGTGGGACCCAGGCCCATTGTGTAACCAGAAAAATTTCCCACTAGCTATGCTGCTGATCTAGGCTGACCCTTTGTGATGGATGTCGAGGTAGATGTGGAACTGGAGGTGAGACCTTCCTCTGAAGCTGGATCAGGGGTTATGGAAATAGGCAACTCCCTGCTTATGGCTGGAATTTCTAAGAACACATTTGAATGTACAGTAGGCACTGATTTAATTATTTCAGCAGAGTTGAGTTGGTAGAGCTCTCCCCAGCTGTGGATACAGTTATTCCAACAACTATGTCACATTGGTAGAGCTTGTTCGTGTACAACACATACAGATGATCAGTGGTGTAAGGCATTGGTGTAACTATCTGCTCTATAGGGACCATAACATGGCTGTTTTAAAATCTGTTGAAGGAGACAAGAATGGCAGGAGGCAAGGACATTGTACTGGATCTTATTATTCCTGACGAAGAAGTCAGCCAGATCACGTGCACTGGGACAGCTAAATGAGCACAGATATGGGGAAACTACAAAGCAACCAAGAAATAGCTGTATTGTAGATTACTGAATCATATTCCTGTAGGTTCTGATGGTACTTGGCAGCTGGTAAATGATAAAGAGCATTTGTGCTGCTGATATAAATTAAAGCAGAAAACAGCCCCAGGACTCCACCAGAATATGCTGTGTGTTCCTATGGGAATCTGTCCCAGCATTGCTTTCATTTGAATCCTCCTTTGTTTATTTTGCAAAACAGAAAAAGTATTCTGGAGGACTTTTGGCTCCTCCAACTCCTGCTTTGGATATTCCAGCTTTCAACAAAAATCAGACACCCTCTGGCTCCAGACTAGTAACTCCCTACTGTTTTCCCTAACCACTAAGAGGTCTAGCATGTACAATTTTGAACTGAGTATCTGAACACAAAGATATTTAAAGTACTGTGACAGACTACGAGTTGTGTTTTTTTAATCACAGTTATAATTTTTGTATCCCATTACTCATTAGAGGCGTAGAAACTTCCATTTGAGCTTGAAGAAAAGAGTTAAAAATTATTAAATACAATGGGTCTCCACATAGTATGTAAGACATTTGAACTCAACTGGCAAGAAAAAGCAAGATGAAGTAGTTTTTAAAGTGGTAACTATTGGCATTGTAGGCCAAAAAACAAGTGAGGCACTGAATTACCAATGAGAAAGAAATTGTGAGTCAGCAAAACAGCTTTTCTGCTGAACTCCAAAGCCATGTGGGGACCTCCAAAGCCATGAAGGTTAAAATGAGACCAATAGGGAAAAGCTTTGCAGAGGACATCTGATTTGGTAATGAGAAAAGAACAGGATTAGGGACTTAGAAGGAAAACTGTGGCCTCCTAGATTTCTCAAGTAAATATCTGAAAGCAACCAGAAGAGACATAACTCTGACTTTCTGATGCACCTGTACCTCTGATGCATCCCTACCTGTCTAGGTTAGGGTATGGAGCCTCTTAGTACTGCTTTTCAGGACTGACATTTAAAAAAAGAGGACAGATAACTCAGAGGAAGAGACTGTGAGCAACAGAAAATGTTTAGGAGAAACTTTAGCCAAGCAGTTTCCTTTTCAACATCTTTCAGGGCATTTTTGCGTGAGCCTTCTTCCACTCAAGTGAAAGAGGAGCTTTCAGAGAAAAGGAAGTGTTCTAGCCATTTTATTCTGGTGGTGGTGGCCAACCATTCTTCTGTGTTATTTTTAATACCCTAGGACAAAGATATCCTGCAGACACCTGAATTCAGAAGTAACTTCTCTTTCCTCTGGCCAGACCCGAGTCAGAATTGAGTTTCCTAATGAGCATGATAGTTTCTGACACCTCTTTAAATGTAAAATCCCTCGAATTTCTAGTCAGGCACAGGCACAAATCCATCGACTGTCTCCACTCAGACTGCTCTGTAGGCAATTCGTGTCACTGCTAGAGAAGAAACCCTTTCTTGCCCTTTCTCTTCCAAGTTAATATCTCACTTGTGTTAGCTGCGTTTTTTTGTGTTCAGCTATTCAACAGTTTAAATTGAAGTTGTCTAAAGCTCACTTTCTCAGGTCTTGGGGACAGCATCGCCATTCTGCTAGTCACTCAGAGTCTATGTGGGCAGAGCCTGTGACTCATGAATCCCGTCCGGATCATATACACATTTTGCAAAGTGTGATGGGGATGTGAGCTTCTGTGTCCACAGCTATGTTCTCACCCAAGTTCTGTCAGCTTGTATTTTTTGTTCCTAGCCTTACACTGTGATCATGTCACTTTACATTTGCAACCTTCCTCTGCTTCTTCTGCACCTCCTGCATTAAATGCAAGGAGCTAGTATTTCCATTCTAGCTGCCTGCAGTCACATCTCTTACTACCTATCGTCTCTCATTCCCTCGGAAGATATCGGATCTTTGGCGAGCATATGGTGCCATACCATAGCCTGCATGTTACATTTTCAGATCTAATGACCATGTTTTCTCCTTTTCTGCCCCTCATTCCTGGAGGAGTTCCCTGTAATCATAGACAAAAGGTGCTCCACCAGCCTCTTTCAGGCTTGGCTGGCTGGAAAAATCATGATGGAAGTGTTTCCACGGTTGCTGGCATGCACGAGCTTACTGCAACTGGAAGGTTGTGCAAGTCCTGTGTGGGGCCAACCTGCCAGGAGAGCATCGCTGGGGGGGACTCCATGTCCCCTCTCACCCAACGTTGCAACATTTCTGGTTTTTGTTCTGGCCAGACTGTCACCAAGTGCTGAGATGGGAATTCCTTTGCAAATAAGATGCCTATCTTGACTTGGTTCTCCTTCCAATTGTTTTTCTTCCAGTGATGCCTACAGTGACAATGGTTAGGTTACAGGCCATTGGACTGACCAGTGTTGTCTCTCTGCGTCTGTGTGATCATTGTTCTGTCTTTTGTCTTATGATCACTTTGAGAGGTGGAACTATGTTTTGCTTTTGTCCTGAGACCTATGGGACTTTGGTTTAAAAACAGGCATTTTATGACCTGCAGTAACACAAGCAAAAACCCAACAAGATGTTCTCCTTCAGCAGGAAGACAAATGCTACGTTCTTACTCATGCAAATCCCCATTAGCTATAGTACAGCTGAATGCTGCTTGAGAAGAAAGATAGAAAGAAACTAAGGATTTGTTTCGAGACAAAATAATTGAAATATATACTGTCCTCAGCCTTCTGCATATTGAGAAGTATGCTATCTACACACTGGCATACCAAAGAGCCTATTCTCACCACATTGCAAGCAGCGGCCAGACACAAAGTTGGTCTGCTGTGGGGAATGAGTGGAAAAGAAACTGCAAATTTTCAGTTGTTGTTTGCACAAGGTGTACACCAGGACTGCATGTCCTGATGCATGTCCTGCACAGCCACATGGTGGACCAGTTTGTCAGTCTTCTGTGTTCTCAGGAATAGAAAATGGGAGCTATAGACTATGTCGATCCTGAAAAATTAAATGAACTATGAAGGAGAGTGGCATACTTACCATTTTCTGCATCATCCTTTAGACTTGTGCCTTGGCTTTGTCCATGAAGGTCCATTTGGCTTGGGGAAGCTGAGTCAAGGAGTGTGCTAGAAGTGAACATTACAAATGATTGTTGACTAGTTCTTGAACATGTGTTGCAACTCTGTTTATTTTATTAGTAAAGATGTAGCCATGTACACCAGAAGCCCATTAATGCAAAAGGTGAGGGTGCAAAAGCAAACTGCAAGTTCACAGCCAAGAAGTGTGCATAAAAAACTATAGATAAGAGTCTGGATAAATGGAATAATTAAATGACTAATTTTGAAATTAGTATCCCTGTGCCTTGTCCGAGACAGGAAAGCAGCTCTCCAAGGTGCTTTGTAAATCAGTAGCATTGGGTGTCCCTTGTATGTGACAGCTAACAGTCTGCTACATAAAATGCTTTAAAAGGGAGATAAGAAGCAAAGACATAAATGAACAATTTTTAAGTAAACACAATTGTGCTCAGTTTTGAGTATAAATGCATTAATGCTTATCTCTTTTGAGAAACTGCAAAAATGAGTGGATACCTCATTAGATACATTTGTGCATTCTTTTTCATAACAGCTAAGATTAAAAGGACTGTGGAAGTATGGGTACAAGGAAGAGATTCTGTAATTTTGGAGCTATTTATTGAAAGATGTCATGAATCATAAATTTCTGACTTGATAAAGCAGATGATCTCGCGTATTGCTTACTCTGAAAGTGCTGCTTTTATTCCATGTATTCCTGAAACAGATGATGGGTACAAATTCAGTGATTGGCAGGGTCAACATAGGTCAGTAAATTTACCCTTAAATGCTGTTCAGTCGCACAGTTATGAAACAAAGAATTTGCTTTTAGTGTTTGACAGTAGAAAGAAACGTAACAAGGTAGATTTAATACAAGTTTACCAGAAGGTGGAGCTGGATAGTAAATCTAAACAATAACTTGCAATTAATACATTCCAAGGATTATTCCTATACAGAAGAATCAATGTGGTTGAAGTACCAGTAGTTTCTCTGCCCTGCAATTCAGGTACTACAACTGCTAAAAGCTGGCATCTGTTACCTGGTCAGAACCCTAATGATCAGAGTAGCCACAAAAATGTTCTTGAATAATATAGTGGTAATACAAAGAAGACTGCAAAAGTATGGTTTGAAAATAAAGAAACTGAAACACTAACTTTAACTCCAGTCCTCCAAAACATCTAAGTATATGCATGTCTTTGGGTTTGTAAAGAGTTATTCTGGCATGTGCGTGTGCATATTACCGTGAGTTGAAGTCTTCTTCGGGAAGATTTAACCTGCATTATATGCAAGAGATATTAAAACAAAACAAAACAAACAAAAACAAAAATCCAAGCCAACAAACAAAAAAACCCCAAAACAGAACCAAAACCAACCAGCCAAAACTAAATCGAAACCAAAAACCCTCAAAACACAACAACAGAAGAACCAAACATCAAAACAAAACTGAAAAAAACCTGGCAATTGAAGTAACCAAAATCAGACCCAGAAGCTTTTCATCTGTTAGAAGAGTATCTTTACTTCAGTGTCACTCTGCTGCAAGCCACTTTTTTTTTTCTAGACTACCATAAAAATATATAGAAACATGCATTTTTTCCATGCGCTAAACCTCTGCATGTATTGATATCAGTCGGAAAAGACCATAGCAGTGGTAAAAGGTAATATAGCAAAACCAATGTTATCCTCTGAAAGGATTATAGTATATATGATATTACTCATATATATGACATTAGCCATAACCTCATTTCTGGGAATTCTTTGCATATTTGTACTGCAAACAGAACAGACTGACCAACAAATAGAGGTGAAGAGCACAAAGTCTTAAATTGAGGCTGCAGGGGAAAGTAACATTCAGACAATAAACCACACATATGAAGATAAATAGCCTCATCAGACTTATGGGCTACCTCTTAAAATTATATCACATTATATCACATACCCTGCAGGTTGTCATATTTCCATTCAAATATTTCTTTGGACAGATGAGGAATACATTTAACTTCATCTTTTTGTCCTGACCAATGAAAAATCTCCTTGAAATGTCATCCTTCACTTTGTAGCAGGCCAGATTGCCTTTGTTGGTCCATCCCATAACCAGGCTTATTAAGTCTTACAAACTGCCCCTGGCCACAGGCATTTTTAGCAGAGCCTGGAACCACGGTTGTGAAAACCCCAACTTCCTTGTGAAGCTGAATTTCTCTGGTGGAAAATTTCTTCTGCCTGGCTGACTTGCCAGTCTTTTGCTAGTCTCTCGGTATCAAACTCAGCTTTGGAAATGTTCAACTGGAGCATTCACCACAGACACCTTTGCTATCTCCATGGTATAACAAGGTCTAAAAGCAAAGGATTACAAGTAACTCAGTAGTGATGTTGTTTGTGAATCCATTCTCTGAGGGAAGACCTGGGCTTAAAACAGACTGGAGACCCTCAAAACTGGCAGCAGTGTTCATAACCCATGGTCAATCCGCCAAGCATGCTGCTGCTCTCTAGCTGATCCCCTGGCTTCTGCAGGCTCTAGTGGCACAGCACAGACCTCAGCTTTCATCTGGATCACGTAATTTCTGAGAGCAGTTGGAAAGGTCAGGACCAAATGTATTAACTGTTGGGTTTGTCAGTGAAGTACTATTTGAGCGGGTTTGAAGGACAAGTGTGTGCTCTGACTTCCTCCTTTTGGAAAGATTTTTTTAACCACGCGTTATTGACCAGGGCTGCTGGGCATCAGAGCAGCATGATGTGCCCCTTCCTTGGTGATATTTGCAGTGATGAGTATTAATATGCCAAAGGAACCCCCAAAGTTCAGCATCAACCACAGATATAGCTGAAAGTGAGGATGACTGCAGGTGTCCTCACAATGGTCCTATGCTCTCTTTTCCTTTTTGACCCATCTGCAAATCATGATGGAAGCTGGTTTTGGTCAGGAGATATCTAACAAATAATGAAGAATTGGCACCGGAGTCGGGGCCCATAGCCACTTCATTTCAGCTACAGGGAATTTCACAATAAAGGGCTGTGAAAACCTGGCAAAGGCTGTTTGAAGAGCTTGTTCAACAAAATTTTTTTCCACAGGCAGAAAGAACATGGTAAACATTTTCAGTGGAAGAAATGATAAATACAGGGCTCTGTTGTGTTCCATCACAACTGACAGAAGCCTTGTATGATTAATGATTAATGCCAGTCCAGTAAAGTCCTCTCAAATATACCTCCTAAAGAAGGAGCAAGGCAGAAGGTTTAGGTCTTGAGCTGAGGTACCTGAATTAATTTAAATATGATTGTATCTTACATGCTTGGTCTTAATTGTCTCCTCCTGAAAATTCAATACCTGCATTCATGCTCCTGGACTCCAGGGATTCCAGAGCACCGCACTGTCCCCACTGAAAGGAAATGAAAAATCGGCTGATGCTAACCAGACCCCTTCAGCAACTTTACCCATTTAAGTGCTGTATCCTGCAGAGTGATTAATGATTTTTTTCCTTTTACATCTAGCAGCAAAGAAAGAAGGAAAGAAAGAATGTGTACTGTCGTTCACCTTCTAGCCAATAGACTACAAAGGCAGAGTTTGCCAGGATATGCACTTTCCTCCTGTGTATGGTTTATTTTTTGTGTGTATCTGACATTGCCTCCTCCTTGTATATAGTTGGAGCCTGCAGCATCTTATCAGCAAAAGGTTTGGCTCACTCTTGTATGTGGTTAGAATTCTGCTTTCTTTGGGCCTTTTTAAAACTGCAACCTGAACCTGTTCACCAGCCCTTTATTAACATGTGTTTTATGGTACAGGTGTAATAATTAATCCAAATGGTTAGCAGATGTGGCTGTCTATCTTTGGGCATGTCAGTTCCTACACACCACCCCTTAATCAAGTAGTGCCCAAGCAATGCCAAAGTAAATGAAAGAAAATAAATTCCACTGAGATATTTATGAGGGCCACCTGGACAGGGAAATACCTTGGCCTTTGCCTGTCCCCTGCTCCAGGTGGCTACAAAAGACTGAAGTCCCTCACTAAATACAGGTCAAATCAATCTTGCAGGAAGCTGAAAATGAAAAGCTGTGCTTGGCTCCCTCATTTAACAACAATGAAATTTTGTACATGTGCTCTAAGCCTGCCCACTTCACCTTATTTATTTGAAATTTCCTTTCTTTTTAGCAGTGCCAGCACCTGCTGGACTTCACATAATTCAGGTTGCTGTTTCTGCCTCTGTTTCTGGCAGGCCAAAGCTAAGGATCTTCTTTGTGTTATCAGCTGGACTCCGGGTGTTGCTTTGCAAATCACGAAGGGAGATGCCAGATTTTTACGCTCCTGCCATTTCCACATCTCTTTTTTCAACTATTTATAATCTTCATGTGGGTAATTCCTGGCAGGTTTTCAGCACTTTCAGCTTCTGCTGGGATGAAAGACTTTGCCTGTGAAGGGGTGGTTTTTCCAGCCTGCCTTGGGTGAAGTTGATCCCTGATGGAAGCTTCAGCCTCAGCCTCCCTAGAGCATCATGGCAAAATGCACCTCCCACCACCTAGGAAGCTTTCATGCATCTGCTGCAACACATCCAATTGCTCCTCCCAGGGGAACAACAACCCCAAGGACACCATGGATGGAAACCCAGGTCTTCCCTGGGCTGGGCAGGAGTTCTGTTAAGAAAGAGTTGGAAAACGAAGCTTCTGAAGAACAGGTGTCAAATACTCTTTACTTCCATGACCATTGAATTCTCAGTGAACAAGAAGCTTTCACCACTGGAAGAAAGCTGTGCACAACCAAAGAAATTGTCTGACATACTTATAGCTGTAAATCCATTTTATCCACGTAACAAAAAATGTGGGTATCAGTGCAGGTGGTTCTGTCATGGGCATCGCTTTTTGCGTAACACCATGATGCAAGGCTACATAGGTAAAACAATGTGCCAAAAATAATATAAAAATAAATCAAAGCTAACAATGGGTGTATACCTTGCTATTTTAAAATGCAAGCTAATTTCCTAATCAAAGATAAGAAAACATTTCCCTTGTGATGTTGTTTATCTATTTAGCAAGTCTTGCCTAATAAGCCTATACATTGACTGCTGCCACAGATGAAGGAGTGAAACAGATGGATCATCACAGTGAAGCTTAATGCACTGTTTATGCTGGTACAGTTGAAATATTTATTGAAAACTGTCATGGAAACACAACGGGAATCAAAATCCTTTTCAACTTCAACTATTACTGCTTAAATTTCCCCACTATTCAGTCATGCTAGACAGAAATTACTGAACAAAACCAAGTATATGATTCATTATTAAATCCATGAGTCCTATTACCTATCAGTTTTCTATTCACCAGTCTGAAACTCCATGCCAAGAAGTGTCACAGTCTGCTTAGAACAGCAGTGGGGCCCACCTCAACCAAATGGCGGCAGCAGCTAAAAATTCCTGAACTACGCTGATTTTGTAACATTTCTCCCCGTATTTTCATCCCCTCTACACAAGGTCTGGATGTTGGAATAAATTATCATCGATAACATGGAGGTGCCTAGTAGCCCTAGGAGTCCAGAGTCTCTTTTTTTTCATAGTAAAGATGTTTTGGAAGATGAATGTGCACAGAAGTGTGTTAAGTGGATTGTGCTTCCATTATTTTAACTTGTTTATTTGCAACATGAGAGTAGCATGAAGTAAACATCTGGGAAGTTTTAACTGGTGAAGGTCAGATGTTCATCCATTATGAAGGCAAAAAAATTGCAAGTTTAGAACAAGTGCATAAAAAACAGTTCAGAAAAGCCATACATTGTGTAACTTGAAAACTGACATTTTTGTTCTGTTTTCCAAAAATATCCTCTTCTGCAGCAAGACTAATGCCTGTTACAGTTCAGGCAAAACAGGATCAAAGCAGGTGGTTTAAGATTGAAGTCCCACATCAAATTAACTATGATATTTGATATCTGGTAAATACTCTCCAGGGCAAGTGGAATAAGAGACCCTATTATAGGCAACAGATTTGAGTAAATAAAAAGTGTGAGGCAAACAAAACGTCCACTCTCTGTAATAAAGTATTGCCTCCACAGCCCAGTCTCGAGGGAAGAAAAAGAAAAGGAAGACCAGCAGTCAGAAGAAATACTTTAGATGTGAAGGAAGCATGTGTCTGGCAGCTTCAGACATGCACATGAAAAGTAGACTGTTGAAACCAAAGGGTCTCTCCATATGTTGAACTCTGAGCCTCACATTTCTTCCAGAAATGATTAGCTAAGGATATTTCCCACTTTTCAGTCCATGAAAAGAGAACATACTACGGGGAGATGTTAGATGTACTACTGGGAAATGTACATCTTATCTCTCTCTATGAGTATCTCTTCCAAACTTTTCTCTCCACCTGCCCCAGACGCTGGGCTGCTAAGCCAAGTTTCTAGGGGATTATAGTTTCCCAAATCTTCCTGTTGATCATTTATGATTACTGGCATGAGACTGGCTTTTTTTTCCCCTCCATTTCTGTGGAAAATCCTCAAGAATCTAAGATTTATTTAAAAGCTGTGTCAGTGGCTCAGAGAACTCCTTAGCCTGTTCTTTTAAAACTCTTGGCTACAATGAATGTTTGTTCTTCTCTATCTGAAGGACAAAGCTCATATGTTGGAAGTGAGAGAGACAGCACAAAAGCAGTGCCTGCAGCTCAAACAGGGACTGTTTGTCCTATATATAGCATATATAAAATACATACATGTCCTGTATGTCACACAGTTTAATCAAAACTGAGACTTTCATTCCCTTCACAAAGTTGTCAGTACAGTCTGCCTTGCCCTTGCACATCTGAGAAATGGAAGATGTCTAAAGATCCAGTTGAACACTTTGTATGTTGCACTCTGTCCATATTTCTACTCATTCACTTATTTTTTAGGTCCACATTTTAGCTCCCCATACATTCACGTGCATGAAATACGCTTTATAGATGCAAAGAGAAACGGATATCTCTCCAGTCACTGTACTCTGAACATGCTGGTACTTAAATGCCAATACAGATGTTCCAGATTGTTGAAGCTTTGTGCTCTGCATGGAAGATGGAGATTGTGCAAAAAGCCCTCCTTGGCCTAAGGACCACAGGGAAGAGCCTTAGAGATGTAAGGGAGAATTTTGAACTTCAAGAAGAGGCCTGGAAACTCTGACAGTCTTTAAAATGCAAAATATGTATGTATCTGTGTAAAAACTTTCTGACAACACAGGTTATAAAGGGAAAGCAGGGCGATTGAAATAATCAGATGCCTATCTAAAGCTAGCATGCAAAATAGTGGAGGCGGAGACAGAGCTTCTGTAGTCAAAAATTAGTACGTTCAACGTGGCTTTATGTAAAATCTATCTTGTCCAAGTAGCTTGAGATATAGGGCAGATCAAGTTCTAAATATAGTGCAGAAAGATTAGTATATCAATAAAATAGCCTTCAGTATGGAATTTCATTTGGTGACACTATGTGTTTTAGTTCAGAAACTGGCATAATAAAAAATCAATTCAATACATGTTAAATGTTTTAAAAATTAATTGATAAATTGGAAAGCAATACTATAAACCTGGAATCTTTGTTAAATAGGTGTGTTTTATGAGGATCCCTGCATGGGTCAGATTTCAGAATTGAACTATATAGTATTATCACCAATGACCAGAAAACTATGCAGTTACCACTGACAAAGACTGGATGTGACACAAAGACTCTGTGGAGTGGAAAAAAAAAAAAAAGGCAAGAAGATAAAACAGTGATGTAGACCAGATTGCCTGGTTAAACAGATGCAGGCAACACATTAGGAAGTAAAGAGATTTGTTTGGAAAAAAGAAACCAGGTCATACAGAATACACTGTATGTGTACTCTGGAGGGTGCTGGGGACCACAGTGAGTGTGTAGTCACATAGAAGCTCCCCAAGGACCTTCAGGAAGTGTTACAGAGGTGAATTAGAAAGGAGAAAAATGAATACAGACATGGTATTTGGTGACAATGTGACCATAACACCTATATTCACTGGTGTCCACAATCCAAGCTGAATAGTGAATAGCAGGAAAAGTCTCACAGGAGAATCAAGGGGATAATGAAAAGGCTGGGAACTTGCACTAGAGTAAAAGAATCCAAAAAAGCTCAGTGTCTTAAAGATGTTATAAAGATGACTGTCTATATCTACCTGCACTGGTTTGATTTGGTGTGGGATTTTTGTAGTTTTGTTTGTTTGGTTGGGTTGGGTTTTGTTTGTGGGGCTTTTTTTGTTTGGTTTGTTTTGTGTTTTGTTTGTTTGTTTGTTTGTTTTGCTTTTTTGTTTGGTTTGGTTTTAATCTACTAAAGAATGCCATCATAGATCCAATGACTAGAAATAAAAATATGGTAACTTCAGACCAAAAATGAGGCACACGTTTTTACCAGAGAAGGACAGATAATCATCAAAAGAGCAGATCTGGTGGCTGTGCAAGGTTCTTTATCATTGGCAATTTGAAAATTAAGATTGACTGTTTCTCTTAAAGATGTGCCTTACTTCCAAAAGGAAGTAATTCAGGGAAGAAATGGTCTGTCCTGTGCTATCCTGGAGGTCAGGATCAGTGTGCAGGCTGCTCTCCTCTGGCTTTATAAACTGTGAATCAGTTCCTTAATTCTTTCATGGGGAGGTCTATGCTTTTGGGGGTTGTTTTTCCTTTTCAATTGAAATTAGATATTATTGCCTTTGTAGCATTAATTCTCCCAGACAACTGATAAATCAGACCCATATTTTGCCTGGGATGTTTAGTCCACTTTAGCCACAAAAAGACTAAGGAGGAACTTGGACTAGAACATGTGTATTACAAAGGGAGGAAGAGATAGCTTTATGGGCTGTGATGAGATTACCTCATCCAACATTGACTTTCTTAGATGTCAAAAACCTAATTGTTTAGGATTGTTTTTCTCTATTTCTTGTTTGATTGCTTTGTTTTAGTTGAGGCTGAACTTAAAAACAGAGAAAAAGAATGATGGAGCCAGCAGTCATTTTTTCCCCCAGAATTATCCAAAGATTTTAACTTGAAGTGTGTTTAATCTTAAGACTTCAGCCTCCCTGTAGCCACATGTTGAATCAATTGAAAAGCAACCAACAGGTAAATATCTCTAGCACGGCACTGTTAATAATGTTGCAGACCTTTAGCAGAAGAGGAAACCCTTTTGACCCCTCTTGTGAAAGCTTTTCTGTGGCCTCAGGTTTGGTTGATTTTTTTGTTAAACTGTCATTACAAATGCAAGAAGTAGACACCTGCAAGAAGCTGATAACTTCACATACGTCATCAAGGGAGAGAAAACAGAGGCAAATAGGTTTTATTTGGCTTTAAGAGAACACCAGGGAGAAATACAGAGAGAGATTGACTGACAAGGGCTTCAGTAGAAACCCGTCGGCTCGTAATGTGAGAAAGTGCTTGTAAATGTACAAAAAGCCCGTGGCCCTTTCTGAAACTAGGACACTTTATCTGAAATATTCTACTTTTCACCCATTGTTTCCTATCCTCCTGTGTTGAGGTCTAACCACAGAACAAGGCACCACTGACCCACATTGCCGCTCTGTATATCCATCTGGAACATGTCAAACATTGGCAGCCTGCCCCTATGCAAAACCCTGAAAGGGGAAGCAGGTAACAAGTACGTAATTTTCAAACAAATAAAATTTTCCTGTATGCTATGATCCTATCAGATTTTGCATCCTAAAAAGATACAGGCTAGGATCACCACATAAATAGGGAACTTCCAAGAAACC
Source organism: Caloenas nicobarica (assembly GCF_036013445.1). Lineage (NCBI taxonomy): Eukaryota > Metazoa > Chordata > Aves > Columbiformes > Columbidae > Caloenas > Caloenas nicobarica. The sequence continues at coordinate 89,030,298 of NC_088245.1, read as the reverse complement.
TTGAAGTATTAGAAAAAGAGTGTCAGAAGAAAGTGTCGGAAGAAGATATCAGAAGCTGAGAAGATAACATGCTCCTCTTGAAGTGAAGAACCAATGCAATAGGGTTGCAGGAGATGTCTTCTCTCAGTTTAGACCTAAACCACACCTTCTGTCTACTTTTGGACAAATAATATTAATGAATGATGTCCGTTTTTTCACAGTAGATTATTAAAGAAATTATGAAAAATTTTGTTCTTATTACTTGAAATATCTAGTCCTAAAAAAGTGGGACCGTTGATGATTTTACAAAGCTATTTTCTAAAATTAAAATATTAACCCAAATTCTCAGTCAAATTTTACCTCTGAAATAATCTCATCTTTTAATTTTACTTCAATTGGACTGGATGTTTTTCACTCTCTGCCCTACACTGTGTTAAAGGGGTATGGTGTTTCATAAAATACCTCCTAGAGCCTCTAACCGTAGCGAAGCATGTCTTTCAGGAGATGCAAGTTGCAGCTGTTTTGTCTAACATGTATATTGTAATTTTAATTGTGCATAGAATAACATTTAGATTGTGGCTGTTGTATGTGCATTATAGTGCATATCTTCTGTAATTCTTCTGCTTTCCTTGAAGTTACTTGTTTTGCCCATGCTTGAAAGTTACCATATTTCAGTGATTTTAAATGCTAATATCTTATTTATGCTTCTATACTGTCTTTGCTAAAAAAATAAGACATAGAGTAGTTTGGACAAAAAAATACTGACCAATTTTAATATAAACAAATATTAAAATCTAATGGATTGCTTTCTAGAAAAGTACTGACGTGTTCATAAATGTGTTCCACAGTTTTGAGATGCTTTGGGATATTGTTGTTGATCTTAGCAGATTAAGTACTTGCTACACTTTTCTGAACTTAAACGGACAGTATACTTGGAATGAGTTTCTTCCCTATTGCAATCATTGTGAGAAACATCTTCAGCTTTTGTAAACAAATATAGGACCAGCTTTATGATGACTTAAAATATTAAGGGACTTTTTCCCTATTCATACAATAGGATGGTGTCAGACATCTTGCTGCATGGGTTGATTCTTGGAATCTAAAATCAATAGAATAAAAACCATACCGATTACCAATGGAAATCATGTGGAATAACATACCTCAGGTCAAAATTCATATGGGAAATGACAGTTCCGTTGCCTGTGTAGCGGGTAAGCTCAGGACTTAGAGACAGTTTCTCCAAGAGAGCAATTTGTTATCTTTTGTGCTTCACTTCATCTTGAGAGTGGAAAAGAAATGCTTCACATACTTTTAGATTTTTTAGTTACTTGAATTGCATCAATTGTTTCCCATTGTTGCTGCAATTCCCTTCCCTTGTCAGGCTCTATTATAATGTGAAAAGTGAGAGATATCTAGGAAAGTAATGAGATGGTTAAGTTGCTATACATATACAGAGATTTAATGTATGAATATTGAGAAGTGGGATTCTGTCCCAATGTCAACAATGCCCCTAGGTGTGACATTGTCTTTTTACCCCAGCTCTTGGCTTCCATCAGTCCTGCACAGTACAGAAAATAATTAGGGAGAGATACATGTACCAGTTGATAAGTTGGGTAGGAAATGGGAAAAGCATGAGAACAGAAGAAATAAGGACATTTTCAGCTTACCACACTTCACAGATACTCACAGATACTATCTGGGGAAACTTTTCAGGAAAAATATATATTTCTTAGCATTTTTTTACACAATTACATACAAAAGAAGAAAACTGCCTACTGTTGAAGAGGCTGAGGTAATGTTCTCATTTTATTCTGGTACCTGTTTTTAGGGAAGTTAGAAAGAAAACTCTTGAGTCTGCGAGAAAACACTGAGATCCACAGGACTATGGTGGGCTTTGTGCCTTAAATCTTTAATCTTTTTTCAAACCCAAAAATGTGTTGAAAAGTGTAATTCTGCTATCACAGTGAAGTTATGCCAATTTAAAACAGTCGAGGTTTTGCTCCATGGTAGTTTTTATTATTTAACAACAGAACAAGTGATGTATTGCACCAGGGCACTATGGCTATTGTTGTTTCTATGAATGAGAAAGAAAGAGATTCCTGAACCCCAAAGATTAAGACATGCATCACATTCTCTTGTGGCTCAATGTCCCTCCAAGGTTTTACCTACAGTGAAACACACGAGTTCATTTTGTTGAGTTGCATTTGTTATCCAAATTACAGCATTTCACTCCCTACCATTGACCGATGCTTGAAATCTATATCTAAAAAGTAAGCTGTCATATTTTTGTATTTCCATAAAAGCCGTTGTCTTGTTTTCCCTCGCTCAGCACCCCAGAAAAATAATGTAACTGGTAGATAACATGAATTGAGAACGGTTACTCTAAAAAATGCAGGGGTACATGATGAAACTAGTAGCATACAGTTTTAAAACAGATCGAAGAAAATATTTTTTAACACAATGGATGTAAACTTCTGGTGTCTGTTGCTATAGGAGGTTGTAGAGACAGATAGAATTCAGGATTTTGGCAAATTTGTGGATAGCAGGTCCACAAAAAGGAATAAAGGAATAGTGAGGGATGTACTCTCTAGCATCCTTAATTCAATGATTGTGGATCCTGAGGACCATGGGCAATGGCTAGGTTCTTACGTTACTCCAAAGCTTCACATCCTGTTACCACTGCTGGAGAGAGCTACAGGGCTAGGTGGACCCCAGCTCTGGTCCCAAAGGGTATTCATTACATTTACAAGAATATTCTCCATCCAGTCTGTGGTCTTGGGACTTATTTCATCCAGCCTTTGATATGGAAAACTGAGATTTCTCCTTAGCTTTTCTTTGGTGTTACTGTGAACATCTTAATGTTTTATGTTCCCAGTAAAAGGTGAGAGGAGCCTGAGAGCTGCCTTCTGGCAGCTGGATAGAGAAGATGTAGAGAATGCAGAGCCGGGACTCCCAAGGATGCCCACTGACTGCGGAAGTTCAGCTTTGGATGCTGCTTTTTTTAGAACACTTAAACATTTCAGTTCACTATCTTTGTCCAAATCACAGCTTGACACTTTCTTCCACTCTGCATTTGAGTGAAGAAACCTTTTTGGTTTCTAGCATAACCCTACTGGGCTTCAGGAACAGGAGCGCAGAAAGAGAAAGCAGAAAGCGTCTTCCATTCCTGCTCTGACACAGATGTTACCTGAGCGGCCTCTGGCAGCAAGGAGACGCAGTTGCACCAGAAACCAGCCACAGCTTCTGCAGACCCAGGTTCAGGTGTATGAGCTGGCCCATTTGTGTCCAAGGAATAGACAGCATGTTTCTGGTTGGCATAGAGGTGACAAAGAGCTCAGGCAGTGAGTACTGAGCATTACACCAAGATCATCAGAGATTATGATGCTCAGAGATAATAATAATAATAAACAGCATTGTCTTCTGCCTGTGGAATGAGGGTACCTCCAAGTAGTGCAGCCAGTACAGCCAAAGGAGCTAAGAATATGTCAGGTTGGACCAAGAAGGAGCAGCAAAGGCTCTCATGCTGCTTGCAAAGGTCTCCGAGGCCTTTCCTGCTCTGTGGCAGCTTTGGCATACGCATCTGTGTCTATGTAAGGGAGCAAAATATTGGTTTTGTCTTCAGAGTTTCATTCTGAAAGTGATAAAATTTTCTATTTGTTAAAGTATTTTCTATTCTATTCTATTCTATTCCTATTTTGTTTCAAATTGTCTATTTGTTGACCGCCATGTCAAAGCTGTGAGGCAGGTCAGAGAAGAAACTTCATGAATAGCCCACACAGTGCAATTTTATGTTTGTGAAGACATCTGTTCTTTTTCACCGTTGTCATTCTCATAATTGAAAGGCAAAGCCGAAAGTCTAACAGACCGGATAATATTACAATTTTCAGATTAATTTCATTTTTATCATTTTTATGGCTTTGCACCTTATTGTTTGGCAGTTAGTGGGAACAGATCAACTTTCTCCCAATTCTGAAAGTTGATTATCTCCTTCCCTCTTTAAGATAAGCAAAACCAATTGCATTTCCTTGGATAACCCACTCATGTGGTCTAGTCTTCCTGTAAGGCACTCCTGGCTTTTGCACAAGTGACCAAATGCTAGTTCTTCATCACAAGCATAATGTACTCAGTAAAGTCTATTATTTTAGGTCTGTCATTTTTGCATCAGTAACAGAGTTAAGGAGGGAAAGAATAGCAATGAATAGGGGCTGCTCCTCTCTCATGTAGTCTTCTGCACCCACCTGGAGGAAAGGATGCCAAGATGCTGTTTAAAGTAAGTTTTTGTCCTCAAGCATCCATGTAAAGAAAGCTCATGCAGATCTTTTTCCTTAGCATGCCAGTGCTATACCTGCTCAGAACAGATGCCCAATTTGCAGCTAGGTTTTATCCTTCCAAGCAGCACCAGCACAGCCAAAAGAGCAGCGTTTGGAGGTGGTTCCTCTAGAGGCAGCAGCCAAGTGATCTGGTTGGTGGCACCTCATCTGACCCCCAGCTGCTCCTGGGACTGCAGGTGTGTCCCTGGGGATGTGACTGCTGTGGTCTCCTCATCACCCTGGTGCATGAGAGCTGGTTAACATGGGCTAGTAAAGCCTAGAGTGCAGCCTTGCACAACGCTCTGGAAGGATGGTGGCTTTTCCCTGTTGCTGAGTGATGGTCTCCCACAGCATCCACAGCACTGAAATGCCTGGAGCCAACACAGAGGTGTGCAGGGGTGCAGGATGGAGAAAGGGTTCCTAGTTGTCCCCGAGCATTTGTGCTCAGATTTTGGTCTCCTTCGCTCTGGAAGAGGTTTGGGGACCCTGTGGCACATGGCTCGATGTGCAGCGCACCTCTGGGTGGGTGAAAGACCCAAAGACAAGGGGAAACTTTGGGACCATACATTATGCTGCTCAGAGCAGCTTTGGCAGCCTATACTTTCTCTTTTAACAATATGAATTAGTAGTTGTTATTAGCATAAAATCACCAGTTAAAACACTCTCAGCTCATTTTTTAACAGTGGGGCTAATTGCCCTTAAGTGCCTGAGCTCCAGCAAAACGAAATGGTACCTTTGTGCAGAAACCCCCAGTGTTTCCCTGGTACATCCATAACGACCTTTAAAATAAGCCGTTACAATTCTGACATGGTACCAGCCTGACACCTTGGGCTGGGATTTAATTTTGAGTTATGGTAGCGTTAGGAAAACATATGATGTGGCCGTTTGTTTGCAGAAAGAAGGGGGAAAAAATCATAAAACCCTCTTTTTTTATGAGCTGTCGCTTGATTCGTTCCTGGAGCCCCAAGTAGCAAGCGTCTAAATCAATGCACACAGCTGTTCTTGCTTCTCGCAGCCCAGCAGGTGTACTACCCAATGCGCCTGCCATCTCCCCCCACTCACATAACAAATAATAACGTCTTACACACACCAGCCATCTATCACAGTTATGGCTGGCCCCGGTGAGGCCGGTGTTCTCAGGGTAGCATGGATAATCTTTTTTTTTTTCTCCCTCTGTCTTTTTACTGTAGAAATACCCTGCCCGTGGATTATTAGTCACACTTTCTGGAGTCTTTTAATTGAATAACCTTTGGCTCTTGTGGCAAAGGGGAAAAAAAAAAAAAAAGAGCACCCAAAAAAGACAAAACCAAAAGAAAAACCCTAAACCCCACACACCACAGTGTTTATTTGTGTTAAAAAACAATAGGCATATTGTGACTGGCGAAATCAATTAGTCCTCCTCTGCAGTAAGGGCCCACATCTGGTGTGATTTAAGTTAATGTAAGGGAAGGGCCGCAGAGGCCCAAAGACCCTGAGTTCTCATTTCAACAGGTGACAGAGAAGGCATAAAAGGCTAATATATACTACAAGTGCAGAGGCAATGCTATAAATACTAGAAGGTTTACTTAGGAGGTAAAACAAAGCTAACTAATAATACAAAAATAAATACCTTCCTGAGACAGGCTGTCACCTGGCATGAGTGAAGACAGAAGGAGGTGAGGAAGGGGGATGGGAATAGCTTGAGAGGCACGAGGTGCTGGGCAGCATGGAGGACCTGGGTTTGCTGTTTGGCTTTGGGTGCCTTCCTTCCATGCCGAAGGAAGATATGAGGAGTTTGTTCAGCTCCTGCATTATTTCCCATGGCTGCGGTCTAACGGCAGTTGCAAGAGCCTCGCTTCTCCTAGACCTTCCACTGTTCCCTCCATCTGACCTTAATATCCCCAGCTCCTTCTTTTGCCTTTCCATTACTGGAACATATCAAAGCCATTCAGCTCTCCTTCAAATTTGATTGCAATTGTCCTGTAAGTTCAGCAGGTCTTGCGAAGGGACTAACACGCTCAAGAGGACAAATGCTGCAATTACAAAGCCTTTTTACCTTGTCTACTGACTGAAAGGTGTTCTTTAAACACTGCCTGTGGATTTTCAGATGTATGTTTCTGCAAAGTTCATATGAGGCCAGAACATTCAGACTGATGGTTTGGGTGCTTCTATATGATGTATTTTTGTAATGCATGCACCGTTAGCTGGTGTCACTGTCTGTGCATCCTGAGGTCCTGCTGCCAGCCACCCTGGTAATCCTGGCACAGGTGGAAACCGAGACTTTGAACAGGGGAGCCACCCCCAGGTGACAGTCCTGGAGAGGCACCAGGGTGGTTGCGCATAAAGATGGCACAGGCTGCAGACCCACTTGAGGAGTGTCGAATGCCTTATGTTTACCTGGCAAGGGAAGAAGGCAGAGTGCTTCTGGAGCCATCCCTGAGGCCAAGCACCACCCACCTCTTTCCGCCACTGCTGCATCTGCACAATGTACACCAGCACAATAGATCAACTGGATCGGATGTATGAGGCGAGATTGGCTTTCAACAAAAAGGTGCTATTGCTATAACTATTGGTCTTGAGTTTTTGATATCCTGTTATTAGCAGCTACCTAGGAGGGAGAAATAGGTATATTGTGTCACTCCTGAGTATAAACCCTATTGGGAAAACAGATCCTTGGTCTGAATCACTGTTGCTTTGTAGTGGGGATGTGTTTTGGTTCACTAATTCCAGTGACTTGTCCAAGTGGAAAATTTGATGATTTCATTTTAGTTTCTTCACACCAGTGACAAAGCCTGCAGCCACTGCCTCCATTGCCCTCCTTACAGAGACTATAGGCAGGTACTGGGACTTGAGATGTTATCATAATGATAATAAAGCTTTTTGCTGTGTCTTGTGGGTTTTTTTTACTTTTTTTCTTTTTCAAATCAGTTTCCAACAGCTGGTTGCCAGTTGCCCTCTGACACAGACACATAAAAGGGAAGTAGTGAGTCCTGTACCAGCAGGGATCTCTGGAAGAAATGCAGCCCTCATAAATCAAGCCAGCACTGTTACATAGCTTTAGTACAATGAAGTGCATATGTGCAAAGGTGACTGAAGAGGGACCCCACTCACTGGCTGGGAGCAAACAGACCTAGCTCTCAGAGAAGTGGTTCTCCTGCCACCGTGGCAAGTGGTGGGGAGGAACTCAGGCATGCTTCTTCTGAGATCCTTAAAGCGAAGCAAGCAAGACTCTGGATGGGGCAATAGTCTTCATTGCAGTACTCTGAGGGGTAGGTTCTTAGGTAGTTTCCAGTCTTTTGCCAGTTAACAAGCCCACAGCATGGAGTTCATACTCTCCCCATAGAAGATCAGATCACTTCCTGACACACCTTCATGGTAAGGTAGAAAACATCTTTCATAGAACCACAGAATCATTCGGTTGGAAAAGACCTTTAAGATCATTGAGTCCATTGCCAAATCCGCCTCTAAATCATGTCCCTAAGAACCACATCTATGTGTCTTTTAAACATCTCTAGGGATGGTGACTCCACCACTTCCCTGGGCAGCCTGTTCCAATGCCTGACCACCCTTTCCATGAAGAAATTTGTCCTAATATCCAATCTAAACCTCCCTTGGTGCAACTTGAGGCCATTTCCTCTTGTCATATTACTTGTTACTTGGGAGAAGAGATCAATACCTTCCATGCTATAACCTTCTTTCAGGTAGTTGTAGAGAGTGATGTCTCCCCTCAGTCTCCTTTTCTGCAGGCTAAATAGCCCCAGTTCCCTCAGGTGCTCCTCAAGGGCTTGTTCTCTAGACCCTTCACCAGCTTTGTTGTTCTTCTCTGAACTCTCTCCAGCACTTCAATGTCTTTCTTGTAGTGAACTGAAGATGGTATTAGAGGTGCAGACTCACAAGTGCTGAGTACAGGAGGAGGATCACTTCCCTAGTCCTGCTGGCCACACTATTTCTGAGACAAGCCAGGATGCTGTTGGCCTTTTTGGCCACCTGGGCACACTGCTGGCTCATCTGGTGGCTCATATCCATCAGCCCACTCCACTTTAATGCCTGCCTCATCTGCAGAAGGTTTCCCAGCACCACCACCTTCACCATGGAGTTCCATCACATTGCCCAGTTCAAACTCAGGCTTCTTCAGCATCTTAACCTTGTGGACATAGACATTGTGGAGAGGGTAAATGGACCGAGACGTCTTCTCTACGTCTTTAACAATGCTGTCTGAGATCAGCTTATTAACCACTTCTATCAGGTCATTGGTTTGGACCTCTTGGGTCATGATTTCCATCATCTTCTTACAAATCTGTAGAACCTGCTGATGCTGGGAACATGAGGTCTTGTGGATTTGGTTATTATGCTTCTTCGTAAAACCCATGCAGAAGAGGTGCAGTGGGTAACCATTGGTAGTTTTAACATCTACATGGGCTTCAATCATTATCTGACATTTTCTGACCATGGAGCACATTTTGTCCCAGATGAGGTCTATTCCATGGAGGTTGGTCAGAAAACATTTGCCCTGAACTTCCTCAGTTATCAGTTTCAATTTATTTATCATTCTGAAGATCAGCCAGACTCACTTCAAATACACAACCCTTCAGTCCACCAGAGGCAATCTTAGTTCTTTGAGTCCTGGTGACACATGTCTTCCCAATGTTTCAGATATTAAACATTGCCGGTGCTTTGACATCATACCAGTCCTTTTTGGAGAAAGAATCAACTGCTTTTTTCTTGGCACTTTTCTTGCCACCCTTGGTGAGGCACTTGTTCTTGTCAACTGCCATGATTCCACCCTACCAACAAAAAATTGGATGTTCTGCTAGCTTAAATTCAAGTTGCAATCACTGGATTTTATTTCCTTTGCTAGATTCATCTTCCCCCAGATATACACTGTTTGAAGGCCTTGAGTGATTAATTCCTCCCTGTCAGGGAGAGAGGTAGGGTTTAACAGGGAGGCTTTTAAGTGTACAGAATAAACTCTTACGTGGTCCAGTCAATTAACAGGGGTGACACAGCAGAGTTTATAAGTACGTTGTTATAGTGACCTTGGTTTGGTACATATGCTTATGGTTTCACACAGACAGCAGTTGCATATCAATAGCATTTTTTAAAAAAAAGTGTAACATGTTTTTAATCACAAAAGGTATTTCATCTAATACTGTTGTGTGTTGATCCCACATGAGCACCCCAACAGCCTCTTGCTGATTCCCTCCACCCCAGTGGGAGGTGGGTGGGAACAGGAAGATCAAAAATGAGAGAACGCACGAGTTTTCTCTTTTTTCTCTAGCGAAACAGTTCTTCTCATGAGTTTTCTGTTCCAGCAAAACAGTTTAATAGGAGAAACAAAGAGGAAACAAGCCAAGCAAAGCAAAGGCAGTCACTCACTACTTCCCACAAGCAGACCGATGCTTAGCCAGGTTCCAAGCAACATCCTTCTCAGGAGGCAACAGCCACCCTTCCACTTCTTCACCTACCCCAGTTTTTATTGCTGAGCATATGGAGTATCCCTTCTGTTCAGGTCAGCTGTCCTGGCTGTGTCCCCTCCCAACTTCTTGCCCACCCCCAGCCTACTCACTGGGAGCTGTGTGTATGTGTGTGTGCAGAGTGACATACAGAGAAAGCCTTGACTCTGTGCAAGCACTGCTCAGCAACAGCCACAATATTAATGTCTTATCAACACTACTTTAGGCACAAATCCAAAATGAAGCACCATACAAGCTGCCATGAAGGAAGTTAACTCCATGCCAGCCAGACACAGTTCAAATATGAAATTCCATCTTCAAGACATAGAAATTAGTCTAGGTCTGTGACAGAAGCTTGCTGAGGACTAGTGGTCATGAAAGAAATGGTACAAACTGGAAACAATGAGAATAAAAATGAGTCACTGGGAGGTCTAGGTTACATGCCAAACTGGGACCATTCTTTTAAAATTAATATACAGCCAAATTCTGTGCCATACATAGAAGAATAAGCCATACATTTGGAAGTGGGATTGTATCCTGGCACACTAAATAGCTTTAAAAGTTTTAGCAAACAAGCATTCAGCATATCTCTCCATTTCTGCACCTAGTGCAGATGGCAGAAAGAACTAATGCAGTCATTAGGTAGGTGTGAAAATGCATGGAAGGGAGGAGACTTGACCTCTGCATAGAGCACTGGGGAAAACAGGATGGAGATGATTCTTTCAATTCCAGGTCCTCTATTTTTAAATATTTTCAAAATTTACAAGAGAGCAGAGTCATAACAATTGTTTGGGAGTTATAGAAACTTCAGTTGTAGAAAATATGGAGAAACTTTGGGACTCGCATGCTTTTTTGGCTTGAGTAGAATGTTCAGAGGTGAGTATTATACTATGGAAATACTTTCATGGAAAAGAAATACTAAACAATCTAGGGGTTTTGGTTCACCATAAGAAGGTATAATTAGTACTAGTGACAGTAAGCTAAAGCCAGATGCCTTGCATCTGGGTCAGGGCAACCCCGGTATCAATACAGGCTGGGGGATGAAGGGATTTGAGAGCAGCCCTGAGGAGAAGGACTTGGGGGTACTGGTGGATGAAAGCTTAGATGTGAGGCAGCAATGTGTGTTCACAGACCAGAAGGCCAATTGTATCCCAGGCTACATCACAAGAAGCCTGGCCAGCAGGTCAGGGGACATGATTCTGCCCCTCTGCTCCACTCTAGAATGACACTACCTGGAGTACTGTGTCCAGCTTTGGAGTCTTCAGCACAAGACATGGACCTGTTAGAGATGGTCCAGAGGAGGACCACAAAACCAATCAGAAGGATGGAGCACATCTTCCATCAAGAAAGGCTGAGAGAGTTGGGGTTGTTCAGCCTGAAGGTGAGAAGGCTCCAGGGATACTTTATTGTGGCTTTTCAATACTTAAAAGTGGCTTACAAGAAAGATGGAGACAGGCTGTTTTGTAGGGCCTGTTGCAACAGGACAAGGGATAATGTTTTTAATCTGAAAGAGGGGAGATTTAAACTAGATGTAAGGAAGAAAATCTTTATGATAAAGGTGGTGAAACACTGGGAACAGGTCACCCAGAGAGGTAGTAGGTGCCCCATCCCTGGAGACATTCAAGGCCAGGCTGGACGGGGCTCTGAGTAACCTGATCTAGTTGAAGGTGTTCCTGCTCATCGCACGCGGGTTGGACTAGATGAGCTTTGAAGGTCCCTTCCAACCCAAACTATTCTATGATTCTACGATAGTGAAGATAGTAATTGCAAATTACCAGGAATAATGTTGGGAGTCTCTGTGTCTTCCTGTTTTCAGACATGTCTGTTGATGAGCAACACGTAGAATTGAACTTTAAGGTCTTGTGATAAGCATGAAGTGCAATTAGATGTCCGAATGCTCCTTAGTTCTCCAAGGTGGTGAATCAAGTCAGCTCTTAACTTTATTTTGGATAAACCACATTGGTTTTGGCCTTCAGAGTAAGACATATTGGAATAGACATATTCCAAGTTATTGGAATATCTTACCTGGGAATTACTGTTGCTATTCCTTTCTCGAGTTTTAAAACATTAGTGAGTTCAGACATACTCATTATATCAGTACAGACACCATGTAGATTCTTTTAGGTTTTCCAGCAGTCTTTTGAAGTGGAGGTACCAGAAACTACATGGTCCCGTGTAACACAATGATTTATCATTCTTCATAAAGTCTTGCAGACCACCTCCTTTTGTGCACTAAATGCTTCCTGTAGATATATTAGTTGCTGATTTAACATGCTCATTAGCTTTCATTTTCTGTCCAGTTATGCAGGCTCACCAGGTTTTTGGACTTGTGCTCCCACCTGCATGTCACTGAAAATCTTTCCTAATGAAACAGATAACATTTATTGAAAATCAGACTGTCATTCACTGTGAAGCTGTCAAAAATCTGAACTGAGTGGGCCATACATTCTCTCTTCATGACAGAGTTCCTAAAGGTTTTCTCTTATCTGTTTCATGCTCAGGCACATTCATGGATATATTTTTCCCAGAAAGTTACCGGTTGTAGATTACTGTAAATTTCATTCTCTGTGTCTGCATTGTCTCCTTTTCATGATCGGATGAACAGAGTAATTTGTGCAGGCATGTGAAGTGAAGTTTAAGTAGGTGCTAAGTGCTTTGAAACAAAAGCTTTAACAAATGCCTGAGCATCTGGATGGTTAAGCATTTAAAGAAAGGAAAAGTTGGCTTGTACTAGATGCTGGAAGGTGACCAGAAAGCTTGGACAGGCTATGGGACTGGGTCATAGGAGTGGGGTTTGCTGGCATGTTTGCAGATCCTTTTTTTCCAATTCAAAGAGCTGTAACATATAAACTGCTGAAATGCATTTCATACTGTTTAATAAAAATGTGCTTTGATTCATTTATCTTAGAACAATACTTGTAGACAAATAAGAAGTAGTTTTATAAATCATTTTAAGTAAAAATGGAAATAAAAGGACTAATACAAAATAATCTTCTTACCTAGTCAGTAAAAAAGAAAAGGCTACTGAAGTCAAATTTGAAAAACAACTCACTCTTCAAAAACACAGTTAATAAACCACATCAATAAGCTATCCCTGAACTCTTTATCTTTTGGCTGGCCATAAAGTAGCATTACTTTAAAAATTAATTCCAGGTAAAGGAATGAGCAGTTATCCCATACTTTGGTTTGTCAGCATATATGACAGAGATGAATGTAAAGCCGTGCCTAGTTCAAGAATAATCACACCCTTCTCAGAGGACAGCATGTGGCTGCAAAACATACTATGAGCCTGCGTGAGAGTGTAGAACTAGTAGAAGTTTTTTTTTTAATTTTTATTTTGGATTAACTTGGGCTATAGACTTCATTTTACAATGAATATTTCCAAAAAGATGCTGACAGCTGTGGTTTGGAAGCTCCCAAGGTAAAACTGCCTGCGTCAGGAGCCCTGAGCTCTAGGTTTGGTTGGTCATGCTGTAACCCTGCTTGGTGTAGGTGGCAGTCTGCAAGGTTGGAGACTGTAGTTTTTTAATTCTTCTTCCATACCTTCTTCAACAAGGGATAAATGCAGAGTAGTCAGGGCAGAACAGTGTGTGCTCCTGCATGACGTTATTGTCAGCTCTGCAGAGCCACTGGGTGCGATGCTGAGCAGATCCTCACCCGCTCTTGCTGCTGGTGGCAGCACATTAGACTATTCTCCACTCCATAATGGCCCAAACCACATTAGCAGTGTTTCGGCAGTGACGCACTAAGCACAAGCCACTCCAAGCGGTTTGCAGACATTAATCAACGGACTGTGATTTGTAGTGCTTGAAATGGAATATGATCATAAGAAATGCCTCAATTTACTTATCTATAAATTACCTACAGCTATCTCCTGTCTTTCCACGTCACGGTGACAGTATGCAGTTAATTGATTCACAGAGGTAAAGAGCTTTAAGATCGTCTGATGAAAGATGTTACAGAAGTAAGTGGTGGTAAGCACAAGTGGTGTTTTGGCAGGACAGCCATGTGTGTTTCACGCCGTGGGGATGGTGTAAATGAGGTATTCGCTTCGCATTCTTGGGCTCTCTCCGTGTGTGGTGCAGGGAAAGCAGTCGCCCTCTGTGAAAGCAGGTTTTATGTTGTGTGACATAAACGCTAGAGACCACTCTATGTGCTGGGACATATGATACAGCTGACTTGTGGGCAAAATAATATAACCCACACCTCTCTGCCACGTCGGGATAAATCCCAGACTGCACCTCTCAGAACAAGCATATCCTGTCGTGAAACGTCAAGCAACGAACATCAATAAATAATGAGTTGAAAACGGCAAGGTGGCATAAAACTGCACAGTCCTGCTTGGGAAGGTAGGGAAGCTGATTAAGTGTTATTTCCTGATCTGTAAATCATCAATTCCAAACCTCTTTGTGTGTTGTCTATAAAATATTGGCTGTGGGCCTTTTGTTATAAAAAGGTAACTAATTTTTATAGCAGCCCCATAAATAGTAATTAACGTGCCACAAACTGAAAAACATCCTGCTGTAAAAAATGGGGAAACACTATTTTCAAGAGACCTGTGTTTGTGCCTGGGTAGGGATGAATACTTGTTTGCCCCTGTTTGGGTGAGTAGATGCACAGGGACTGCTGTGTTGGAAAACACTAGTCCCTTGCTTTTGTCCTGCCTTAGGAACATCCCTGGCATGACCTGGGAAGGACCAGTGATCTGAAGTCCACCTTCTCTTTTCAGCACCTGCTGTATCAGAGGAGGCAGAAAGGAATGATGAAGTAGATGATTACTGAATACAGCATTTTTCTTTCCAGCCTCTATCACTTAATGTTTGGCTTATGCCCTGAAATATGAGAAGGGCTTAGATCTTGTCTCAAAACATTTTTTCCATTCCCATCTACTAAAACTGTATACGCTCTCATTATCCATATAAATCCTTCGTCCCTTTCTGAACAGCAACAAACTGTTGACCTCAGTCATATAGTGATCCCACGAGTTCAACATTCATGCTTAAAAATAAGAAAATCAACTGACCCCTGACCTTGCCCCCTCCACTCACTCAGTTTTAAACTAATAATCTTATGGGTGTGGTTAGTGCCCATTGTTCCCTAAGGAGAGGGTAGACAGGCATGTCAAATTTATTGTACATGTAACGTACCATGTGCATGGACCATGGGAGAGACCGGAGCTGAGAGGAGAGGGAGAACTGTGCAGCCTGGCCAGAGCAGTGTTACAAGAACTGGAGTATGTGCACAGATCAGGGAGGTGTTAATGGCCTGCAGCAACAACAGCCCTGCTTCTTTTGCCCCCTGTTGCCTTCCTTTAGAAAATTTGCACCTGGTCACATAAATGCTGAGAACAGAGACCTTCAGATGCTCCCACTGGCAGCTACATCTTTGTGTCACAGTGATGGGAGCTGTGCACACAGCACCACCCACTCCCAGATTTTTCTGCTTTATGCCTACCCTGCTTCAAGAGGAAAAGGAGGTAATTGGACTGTTAAGCCACTACCATGGCTTCTTGATGTGCTTGCAGCTAGTGGCTTAACTATTCAGTGCTTCACATTAGATTTATTACTGAATACAACACATCTATTTGGTAATTCCAGCATTGGAAGGGCCATATGAATAGGGGATGTTGCAAGCTTGCACTCTGGTACATTGCCTTCTCTGTTGTATTTTACTTAGTGAGAAAAAAAAAAAAGAGAGAGAGATTCAAACATCATTAAGAGATTTTTGCCATTCTGGGTTGTATTCCTGTGGATAAAGAAGGCTCAGGGCAAGGTAGAGCTGTATCACACCACTGTTGCTCTACATCTGTGATGGCCTTGGTGCAGCCAGCTCTCTGTCCAGTGCCTTCCACTCCTTTGTGTTACCTGCAGTATTTCTTGGTCTCACAGAGCATCTCAGTCCCTTAACTTGCTCTACGATCAGCAGTGTTTCACTCCTACTCTGCCCTGTCTTTTGATGCCCATGACAGGCACACTGTCATTCATGCTCCATGCACACTGATGCAGTATTTCTTCTATAAATCTTTATATCTACACTAACAAGCAGTGTGGCACAGGGGTAGCAAACAATAGATCAAAAAAGCTTGTGCTGAGGTCACTATAACAACACTGTGCATGTTTCAGAGGGGGCGGAGGTTGGTTTTGTACTAGAGTTACTGCAGCCCGACAGACTGAGTGTCCCTGCTACTCATGTGGCTTGAAGCTGTCAGAGGAGAAGACATCCTATAAACCTTTGCTTTCTGGCAGTCTCACACAGATGATGATAGCACATCCTCGTTCCTGCCACAATTAACCACAGAACCTCAGGCAGGGGAGCAAGCCTTGCTTCTGTTCCTGCTCATGTTGCTGTCCCTGTCTTATTTCTGTTCCTGTTCTTTTGTGAGTGATACACAGGGGTTTACTGCTCAGACCTGCTGGCGAGGGATACACTAGCACCTGCTGTACTGAATGTAGTTTTGTGGGAGGAGGAAGCCAGGGACTATGATTTTCTGGGGGTCCTTGCTGATTCAACTGCTTACCTAGTTTGATTGAAGGTTCTGGTCCCAGAAAGGCTCTGGTGGGAGGGGGCAGCACTTTTCTTAGGACACAAGCAGACAGCAGAAAATGCAAAACTCTCAGATGTGGTGAGTGAGCATAACAGAGTGCTAAAAAAAAAAAAAAAAAAAAGAAAAAACACTTATAGAAGAAACAAAGGTTTTGGTAAGGTAGGGGGGAAAACAAGAGAAAGTAAGTCAGGGAGAGAAGTGGAAGGATGGTGAGAAATGAGAGGCAAGGTAATGATGTTCCTATGAAGAGGAGCACTTGACACTTTAGTCCCCCTCTATGCCATACTGTGCCCCTTGTGTTCACGATTACTCACACAAACACCGTCTTCACTGTGGATTAGGGTGAGATTGTGCTATAGACTCCCAGACAATGAGCATGGTGCAGTCTGATTCCTCTCTGTCAAGGATGCTGCATCTGCTCAGGAGCTTTGACCTGAGATACTTACCATTTTCCTGCTATTGTGGTAACTGGTGCTTACAGCTCCACAAGGCAACAGTAAAAAGATATGCATTTTCGTATGAAAAATCTCTTTTTGCAAGAGTTCACATTTCAGTATAGAATTTCAGATTTTGTTGAACTTTTTGTAGGAGCCAAACTCTGGCAACTCAAATCACTTCTCTTTAAAACCATATTTTTAAGCAGGAAACTGAATAATGTACTCAATTAAAAATATAGTGAGAAAGACATGTAGTGATTTCACAATAAATATTGATGATTAAAAATAGCTTCCTGCCCCCTAAGGCATGGGATCACCCCACAACTGCTCCATAACCACTCAATTGCTATTGAAATCAACAGACAGTATAAAAATGCAACAGCAAAATTCTAATATGCAGAAAAATCTACTTGGGCCACTAAAGGCCCAGAGACCCAAAGAGCTTACTACCTCCCTGCTATTGATTGCAGTGGGAGTGAGTCAGGTTCCCAAGTACCTACCAGAAACTCAGCCCAAGTGACAAGATAATGCCTCTTTGTAACTCTCCAGCCTGATTTATCCACTTCCGACAGAGTTCTGTGAGCAGTGTCTGGTTAAGAAATATGAACTTGTTAAACCTTGCTGAAAGGTTTGGAGAAAGGCTGCAATCTCCAGTGAGCAAAGTGCATATCTCCTGGAGCAGGCTGCATGCTGGGGCCATTCATCACGAGCCACGGGGAGGGGTCTGGCAGGGAACAATTGATATGGTTTTGCCATTGAAGAGACAGTTTCCCTTTACAACATATGGAAGACAGATTACACTGGCCCATCCTAATGTGAGTGGAGCTCAGATGGGAAGAATACATGGATGAGAGAAGGACATTCAGGAATCAAAATAATCTGACACCCATTTTCTGTTTTCAGCATGCAGACCTGCATCTTTTTGTCTCTGGAAGCATCTTCCCCTGCTTGAATTTCATTTCCCACACATGCACTCCCCCATGCCCTACCCCCCCAGGGTCTTCCATCTTGTATGGCTGGTGACAGAAACTAATGGAAGAGGCTGGCCCCCTCCAACACACCTCCACCTCCACCTCTCTGTCTTCCTCTGCCAGTCTTACTACGTTTTCAAAGTGACAACTTTGGTCAGGACGAGTATTGGCAGGATGTCACAGGAAAGTGGTTGCCTATTCAACAGTGAAGATGGGGAGAAATGCTTCTCCAAACATCATTTCTTCTTCCACTACAGATCTGGTTCTTTGCCTTTATTTTTCCCCTTCCTGACCAACATGAACCAACCAGACCCAACTTTAACAAAACACCAACAATTTGTTTTTTCATGAGGAACACATGTGCCATAATCAAGGCAGCTAAAGAAAGGGAAATAATAATTTAGGTTAAAATATAGATTCAGCCTTGGAGAAGCAAAGCAATGTTACAAGACAAATATGCAAGTTGCATTGAGACAGTAGAGAAAGAAACAGAAAGAAAAAAAAAGAAAAAAAAGCAACCCATGTCAATGAGATCTTTAAAGGGAGGACAAAATGTACAATAAATGCCTCTTAAGAACACTGGCTTCCTTGGGGAAAACTTCGTCAGGCATTGCAAAAGAAAAAAAGTTGGACCAATGAAGACTTTATGAAAAAAACAAAAAAGATATAGCAAAGGTACGTGTCAGAGCAAAATAAGCAGGGAGAGAAACCAAGGAAATAAATGGTTTTTAGTATTTCAGTTCAAAAAAGTGATGTAAACATGCAGTGTTACCTGTCTGCCCTGTGTGGGGTATGGGTTTGCCTGCAGCTCCTTTGGTGTGATGTTCGGATGAAAGACTTGTGTCTTCTTTCAGATTAAGGTTAAAAAGGATTCCCACATGATTGGTAATGCAGACAAAGGGATGTGTGAGTCCACAGAAAGGTTCTTCCATGGCAGGAGTGAGGTTAAGTCAGGATTAGAAGAGCAGGGGCTTAAGAATCTCTTGCTTTTCAACATTGCAGAGAAGAAAACAAGTAAAAGGGTCAGGAAAATTTCTTAGAGAAATCAGTGAGAGACAAAATGAAAATAATAACATTACTCTTAACGTAGACAATTCCTTGTTTGGTGGGAGAAGGGGCTGGTTCTTTAAAGTCCAGATGTTTTACAGTGGTTATATGTCAAAGTTAAGATGCTGTGCTAGAGCTGTGTAGAACACTGAACTTGAGATGCAGAAGACCACTAGTTAACATACCTGCAAAGCATCAGGTGCATTAAAGCCTTAGAAAACGGAAGTAAATTGACAGATCTGCTTGCAGTGAAAGGAATAATTCAGCTCAGAGATACAGTAAGAATTTAAAAAAACAACAAAACAAAACAAACAAAAACCATACCAAAAAACCACCACCAACAAAAACCCACAAAAATTGTACTGAAACGTTTTCTTTGTCCATCTTTGTGGTGTTCCAGCATTGTACACGATCATCTCTCTCCTCCACTAGCAGTATTCTTGGCTTTCACTGCTCTCTGCTGAGGAGTCCCAAGCTGTGACTGCCTCTTTCAGTCTACCACACAAGAGACTATACATCATCATTATTATTATTACTGAGGTGGTGTGCTGAGTATCCAATAATTCATTGATGCTCTGTGTGGGAGGTACAAAAACTGTAACCTGTGGGCTAGAGCTCACCATTGGGGAGTTCCTCCAGAGACTTCATTTTAGAAGTTATTCACTTTACCCGAAGTTATCAAGATACATCTGTACGGGCCATTAATGCACTAACAGGCCTTAGTGGCCCTGAACAGCAAGGTCACTCCACCCACCCACACTGCCCATGAGCCCTCAGCTCTATTTCAGCTCAGGAACCTACACACCCATGTTGTAGTCACATATCCAGTCCTGTCTCTGGCCCTGTTCTCCAGCTGTTCTCCAGTGGGTTCCCCAGATGAACCCTGGACATGATCCATCACTTTGCCTTGGTTGGGGCTGTCAACAGAAATGGTTATCAGCCTCTCAGTGCTTCCCTCCATCTCCAGATCCTCTCCAGGTCCTTGCCTGGGCTGGGATCGCCTTTGACTCCCCACTTGTCCTCCCTTGTGTGGCAGTCCCACTCTTACTGCTTCCTGACCATCTTGCTACTTTGCATGACCTTGATTTGCACTAGTGCAGGGGCAAATGCCTGTCCCCTCTCTTGTCAACACACAGTGAATACAGGAAAAGATAAGGGAGAGAAAGGAGAGGTTTACAGTGGATGCTGTTTGAGACAAAGTCCTTGTAAAATTGCTGAAGGGCCTATTGATATTGCTCTTGGGCTATTTTCTACCTACTTGCTGAGACCACAGGCCATTCACTGAAGAAAGGTTGTTTGAGAGGTAAATTTCACTGAGGTTTTTTGGCTTTGTTTTTCAAGGAATGCTTTTGCCCCTGGGAGAAGGCAGGTTATAATTCTTTGAGTCTTGATCTGGCAGACCTTCCTATGGGGTAATAAACTCTGATGAATCTAGGAAGACATGCTAAGGCCAGTTATTTTAAGATTAGCTGAAAAAATGACAAAGTCAGGGAAGGAAAGTCTGAGCGCACTGAAGAAGACATCTTGAATTTTAGGGACTAGCAGACATTGCGGAAATGTGGGAACCTACTGAAGAACAAGAGGAGTCCTGTCTCTGGGTGGCCACAGCTTAATAGCAAAATGAAACCGTTACTTCTTGTAACAGGCTTCTTGCATTTGAGGTTTTTGGTTGGCTGGTTGGTTGTGTTTTTTGTGGGCTTTTGTTTGTTTGTTTGTTTGTTTGGGGTTTTTCGTGTTGTTTTTTTTTTGGGGGGGTGGTTGTTTTGGGGGTTTTTTTTAGTTTTTGAATTGGTTTTGTTTTTGTTTTTTATCTTGTAAACTGAGTAAACAGACCCTTAAGCAGTTCTACTGGCTACCTTAATCTCTCAGTACAGGTGTGTTAGAGGAGCACTGGTGCTGACTTCTGTTACAGATGAGAAATAGATGTTTGGGATGGGAGATTTACAGTGTCTGTGAGAGTCATGAGGGACTAAAAACGAGTTGCTTGATGGGGTGAGGCTCATGATTTGGGATTAGACCACATGACATGTATCCCTGGCTGAAACGAGGAACACTTGTCAGGAGTGGGAGGGCCTCTTCATAAAACTTAGGCAGCATGTCACAGGTTAGGGGCCAAAACCATGGACCTGAAGCTTATCTTTAGTGACATTGTTTTTAGTAGGAAGAAGCTTGTGGGAAACTAAGTCAGAAAAAAAGAAGACTGCTGTGGTTGCAATTCAAGATGAGAAAGTTTTGTGGTATAGAAAAAGAAGAACGGCAGGAACTTTTTCCTTTCCCCCAGACTATTTAGACAGCTGCACTAGCAAAGGACAGAAGGCCTGAGAAGAAGCAAAAGAGGCTATGGACGAAAAAAGATGAGGACAGAACTAGATGATGCTTGTTTTTTCTCCTTCTTGGAATAGCGTCCCTAATCTCCCTCCTCAGCCATTTTGATACTTGCAGTGAAAAAATGATCACTGAACAATTGTGGAGATCAGAAATGTTTCGTTTTCACCAAACACTTAACAAAAGCGTTGCTTACTGTTACAACTCAATGATCTTACTTGTTGTGTGCTATCCTTTTCTAGGAGCATCTTCACCTAGATGCTTCTAAGTGAAGATGCTGTCCATCCCGTTCATGCTAGACGAGGACACAATCCATGTGAAGCAACTCAACATTGCTGAAGTTCTCACAATCATGTCTCCTTTTTTTTTTTTTTTAATTCTTGTTCATTCAGAATGCTGCTTTATACATGGTAACGTGATTCCACAAGTTGGTATTGAACTGATTTTTCAGATTTGACTTTTGCAACAATCATATCTGATAAGCATCTGTAGTGATGCTTAAAACTTTTGATACATCAGTATCAATTCAGATATTAACTTCACTCCTGCTCTGCACACACATCTTAACCTTCAGCTGGCCCTTGAAGTTAGACAACTTCATCACTGTATTTTTTGTTTCAGCATCTGGTAGATATATAGATATAGCTATAGTACTCTCCTTTACTCTTTGCATGTGTGTAGCTATATTACAGACCTTACATCAATGAGCTCATCTAAATGAATGGAAAAAAGTCACATTTATCTAAATCATCTGCTAGTTGAATCATAAGTTCATCATCCAACTTAATTCTTTAACTTTATCCCTGTTGTTTAGTATGCATTTTATATTCAGTCACTTCAGTTTTGTTATCATAGGCTTAAGATAATGGCTTGGCATAGGAGCTGCTAGTTCCTCACGTGAAATCACCATCAGATAGCAGTTTTTGATGTGCAAAGCAGCCGTCCACTTGAGAGCTTGCCAATACAATCTTATTTGCTGTTGTTGGAAACTTCTGTAGTGAAGTGCAACACCTAGGAATGTTTGTCATTTCAAAAGGGAAGGTTGCTTTTTTTACCGCTTTCATTTGAAAGCAAGTTTTTACAATACTTTTCAAAATAGCATTTAACAGTAAAATATTCTAAAAAGTCTACTTGCAGAATCTGGAAGATGTAATGGCTTCCAATTTTGTTTCATCACATGATACTTGATTGTTCCCTTGTGCCTGAAAGCCTCAGCCTACTGCTTTGTTGTACATTTTTGCGCTTAAGCTCCAGAGCCCCAGTGTAAATATGTCAGTGATTGCTAATGCACAGAGCTTTGGTGTGTTTTTGCAACATGCTAGATCACATAATAAATATTGTAAACATTTTTGTATACATCACTAGCAGTTTTACTCTCTCAGCCTTTAAATAATGTCCCACTATGTATCAAGCCTGGTTTTGAGGTTCAGTGCCCATAAAAAAACAGAGTAGGTGTCGCATAGAGTGCTAAAGCTATGTTTGTAGTAATGGGGATGAGGAGCATTTTTTACATTTATTCTGAGAGCCTGCATATGATGAAACTATGCATTGTTGTTTTACAAAAGGAATAAGCCCATGATTTAAAAATGCCACTGTGATTAATCACCGCCAGTGTGAGGCCAAATCTCTGCTGGTGCTAGCATTTTGCCATCATCAGTTTAATTCTTTCCCTGCTTCATCTTCATTCCCTCTCTGGTCTGCACCTACAAACTGATTTTCTTCCCCACATTAGTCTTCTCACCTCCCTGTGGGCTGTGCATGCCCAAACTCCTAGTGATCCTTTCCTGGTCTCTGCCTCTTTGTCCTGCCCTCCAGCTGTTCTGTTGCCTTGTTTCAGGTCCGGCAGTGAACATTCACTCTGCTCCTTTCCATCCTCCAGCCTCTGCCCACAACCACTTTACTCTTCCCTGTACCACAAATGCTTTGCATTTTTCCTCTCCCATAATTTGCTGTAGAGGAGAAAGGGAGAGAGTTTTATGGAGGGAGCATGGGGGCCATCCAAGTTCTTCGTCCATCTCTCTCTGGGGGCTGCCTGGGGAGAAGAAGTGTCTCCAGGGAGGCGCATCCTTTTGAGCACCAGAGCAGCCCCTCCAGCTTGAGGCAGTAGCTGAGCTGTTCACCTCTGGGTCCATCTATCTACTCTCTTGTAACTAGTCTGGGCACAGCATATCCAGACTGTCCAACTTTCAGCTGATGTGCTTGGCTGCTTTTAGACAAGGCAGCTGTAGAGGCAATGAGTAAGCCATCAAACCCCTAGCCTGGATTTTGTACCTGATATTAAGCATATGTTGCCACAGTTAGATTGACTTGTACCTGTGTTAAGCAGCTGGAAGCTAGCTTGGATGTGTCCTCAGCACATGGCAAAATGCACATACCTTGTTAAGGGGACAAAAAGGGGAAAAGAGATGTAAGTGCTGCTGCTTGAAACCAAGAGACTCAAACTGATCCTTGACAGGCCTCATTATGCGTGAATCCCTTTGCAGGGTAGCAACAGAGACAAAACCATGTGGAAAAGACATGAAGGTGAGGAGGCAGGAAAGGAAAGTGGCTGGAAAATTATTTTCCCCCACTTCTTCCCTGTTGTGCAGAGGTTCATATATGATGCAAAGTGTTTCTGGGCTTTCCTGGGTTCCTTGAATTTAATATATCCCAGAGAGGCCCAAGGCTTTGTTAAATTTGGTTTGTTACTGAGAAACATAAGGAGAAAGATCAGGCATCTTGTCTCCTATGCCTGGCCACATGTGGCAATGTCGTGGTGCACTGTAAACAAGTTATGGACCTGTGATGAGGAATGAAAAAGGTTAATTGTAGTGACATTTAAGCTGTTATGTCCAGGCACTGGAGGGCTTATGTGCGCCCAAACTGGAACCAAAATAGGAACTTGGGTTTGAATTTGAACTTACCAGTGAATCTTGGTGTGACAACACTGTGCTTTTACATTCAGAGTGGCCTATTCCTGTTAAGCATAGGCACTGTTTCCTCCAGATTTGCACAGAAGACACTGGAGCTAATATAGGGGTTTGTCTATCTCCCGTTCTGGCAGTGATTTAGCCAAAACAGGTTGGTACGTGGATGAGCCTCCAAAATATTCGTGTACACACTTGAAATATAGATATAAATTATAGTCCTGGTCTTTTTCTAGTTCCAGCCTATGTATAGATCAACCATGAATTAACACTGTGCTGAGATGAATGGTACGGTTCATAACTCTTAGAGCTTTTGTTCCAGTTGGCCTGAAGATAAAATAATGTCTGTTCATGACAGAGCTTAAAAAATGTAAGTGAAAAGCGAGGGTCTTCTCTATGATAATACACAAATACTGTCTCTTGACTTGATTTTTGAGATGATTGCTGTGAATGCATACATATGTTTAAACAGACTATAAGAACAAACAAACAAACCAAACCAAACCAACCAACCAACCAACAACAAAAAGGCAAGCAGGAAGGGGCTCAAATTAAAGAACACAAATATTCAAAGGCTGTTAAAAAGCAATGACAGAATGATAAACTTTGAGTAGTCAGTCTAGAAGTTAAAGTATTTTGTTATTTCATACATGGATAAAGGACTGAGAGCTGAAGGACCCAAAAAGAGGCTGACCCTGTGGCTGAGGTGGTGGTAACCATATGTTTTTCAATGAATGGATTAGGCAATGACTCTCAGCTTTCTAATGAAAGATAAAGCTGATCCTGGCAATAAACTAGCATATTTTTCAAGCGCATGTGTCATGATATTGCTACCTACAACCCCTATCTTGTCCCTACCATGTCTCCCTTACTTACATCTTTAAGAGAAACTTTGTATGATCTTCTACTCTCCTCTTTATTCTGCCTTCTGATATCTGTGTATTTTTTCCTGTGACTTGCATCCCAACATACTTTGCAGTTCTAATCTGCAGTATTTACCACTTGTCTTGAGGCCAAAGCATGGAAATCCAGATTATTTTGGTGCAGATTTATTGAGTGCATGCTGGGAGATAATATGCTTGCATGAAACCTGCTTTATGGAATGGGCCTCTGATGCTCAATGAGGAGTGTTTTGAGTAAGACCAGAGACTCAAGTAGTATTGTCAGAGGTAATGCATCTGGGAAAGAGACGCTTATGAAAATTGAATTTGCATTAAGCCTACAGCAAAACACTTTGGATGAAGGAAGAAACTGTGCTTTTAGTGGTCATTAGCTCTTGGAGAATAATTTCTGGTGTTACTTGGCCTCACTCTGATTGGCCCTTCCAGGTATACAGCGATGATGTGAAATTTCCTTTGCTGTTCAGTTTTCTCAGTCCAGGGAGAAGGGAACTGCACTCTATTAAAGGATTTTTTTCCCCTCTTTTACAAGGTTGTTTGTTATCTCGGAATGCAGGCCTGCACTGGAGCGTGTAATTACAACACCATGTCCTGGGTTAGAAAGAACTCAGACACTAAATTGTCCATGTCATCACCTGAATTTGACCATGAAATATAGCACAGAGGGACCAGGAAGGCAGCCTGTAAAGAGGTAAGGGCTGAATGGGCATTTTGGTGCACTGGGCAAATCCAATCTGCTCAATCCATTGCTGCAGTCCCACCGTGGCCATTTAATATTATTACCTGCTTCTTGCCCTTGAAATTGTGCTTCCACCTCTCTTTCCATGAGGTGTGTCTGACTGGAGGAGGTCAGGGTTAGAGAAGAGTGTAATAAAACACGACTCATTTTACATGGGTAATCAGAGTCCTATTAAGTTGCAAAGGAGTTGATTTTTTAAAGAATGTCTTTTTTTTTCCCATCCATTTTTTTCTCTGTGCCGACACTAGAAAATAGAGGTCAGCTGTACTGTGCAGGGTGTTCAGATATACACCCAGAGCTGGAATAAAACCACTTACACTCTATTTTGTGGAAATTCTTCATTTTATTCACTTGAGCATCTTACTGTTACCACAAATTTTGAGGCTAAGGCTTTTTCTGTGCTTCCACTATGTGATAGAGCAGAAAAAGACTGTCAAGCCACCTATCTCCAGGACTAGGAAACATCTCTTGCAGGCACTTTCTTTGAGCTCAGAAGACGAAGGTGTGTGTGAGGCAGCTGTGTCAAGCTGCTGATTGGTATGTGACTGGAAAGAGAAGACAACCGTACCCCATATTTCTCTTCTCTACCTACAGATGTCACTTGCCACAGTGCAAACAGGAAGAAAGGTGTGCTGAAGGGTGTGTATGAGAAATACAAGACTTGCAGGGAAGTGTCTGTGCTTCTTCAGGTTTAGGAACCAAAAGAGATCTAGGATGAAAAAAATGATGGAGTAAAAAGAGCAGGACAATGACAGAAAGCAGTAGTTATTCTCAAGAACTTCACAAACAAAAGTTTTGGTATGAGCATGTGTATTTGTACAGGCATGAAGTAAAATCCTGTGAATTTTACCAAAACATTTTTTTCTAAATTTGCTGTTCAACAAGATGGTTGTATTTTTGACTTGCAACATCTTCTGCAACAGCATTCTTGCACACGGTACTCAGACATTCTCTTCCCTCTGGATTACTCCCATTGTGCGCCACACTTGCTTTACAGTACATTGATATTAATAAGTGAATGTATTTTTAACATTGAAAAGGCTGTGGTAGATATTTATTTCCTTTATATACTTTCATGATCATCTGTCAGCTTTGGAATAAAAAAAATTAAAACCAACAACAAAAGAAAACTCAGAATTACCTGGTCAATGAATCATTGGTAATTGTGTCAACAACACTCTCTGAAGAGACAATTTAGGTCACATCATTAAACGTCATTAATTAGACATAATTGTTTGATGTGGTTCTGCAACGTCTTGGATGCACCGGATCTGCTGCACTTTGCATTTCTGATGTGCAACCACTATGGTCTTCTCAAGTTAGGAAGGGATCTGGTGAACTAAGTTACCTTGCTGCAAACCATAACCTGTGAAAAACACTGGCTGGTAAAACACTAGCTTGGTGGTAGTATCAGTATCTGTGGAACTTCTATCTGAAGAAGAAAAATAGATGAAAAGACAGTTGGGAATTGTCTTCTGCAATCTATGTTTTGAATGCATACAACATTGTAAATATATGTGCTTTCCAGTAGCCAAATTTTTACAGAAATTTTTGTTGTTAAAATCAGATTCTGGTTTGTTCTTATCCATGATGCAAAAATTCGTGGTTTATCCTGATACACGTAAGGATCATTTTCACTGAAGCACTGCAGTAAAGAACAGAGTGGTGAAAAGGTCATGCTGATATGCTCTCATCTCAGAGGAATGCTGTGAAAGAAATGTCCTGCTTGTTGGAACCCATCTTCCCTAAGGAAAATAAATGAAGAAAGACTGCTCCATATGTGTTGCGATACAGACTAGTCTGTCTGCTCTTAGGGAGAAAGTCTGTCTTCCTTTAGCACAGAGGTAGGTCAGTCATCTCCAATTCCCCAGCTCTTTCTTGGCCCCTTTCAAAAGCTGAACAAGGTAACATGCAAGAGGCTTTCTACTCTTCAGAAGCAGTTTCTATACTTCTGCATAAACTCCACATCCTTATCAATATCTGTGTGATTTTATATTTTCTTTCCTTCTAAACCCTTTGACAGAGCCATCATCTTGCAGTGATTTAAGTCACTTGAGCTTTTCAGATTGCTTTGAAACTTTCATCTTGCAGATTACATTTGTTATGTTTACACTTGTTTCCCATAAAAGGAAATTTGCAATTGTTTTCAATGATAAAAATGTGAAGAGAACTCTATTTAAAGTTCTTTGCTGCTCCTCTGCTTCCTGGAAATTGCTCTTATGCAATCATCTTCCCCAGTTATACCTAGAGCCTTCTTGCTTCTAATGCATGCAGTGTATTCTTCAGTCTGGCTCATTATATCTGGATATCTGTTCTTCCTATTAGTTTTCCCCCTTTCTATTTCCATTTTATTTCCAGCTCCACAGTATGATTTGTGCTATGTTAAGGAAGATTTTTTTTTAATAAGTTTGTGGGTCTTCATGACAGAAGCATTTTTTCTTGCACAGTTTAGTTCACGCTTTCCCCTACTCAGTTGTTCTTCTCCTGGGCCTTATACTCTCACTAGCAACTAGAGGAGCATGCTGTACATATTCCATAATGGATTAGGTCCGACTTACAAAATCTGCCAATATCTACATCAGTCGGGGTCAAGCATCTAGCTGACTGAACATATCAGAGATCTGGGAATCCTGCTGACTTTCAGTGAGACTTAGACCAATGAGATTTTCAGATGCAAATAGGTATCTACCAGCATTTTAAAAGGTTAGGTACCCTGTGCCTTTTGTGTTCAGGGGAATTTATGTGCTTAATGTGACAGACTGTTGTTGACGTTCTCAAGAAATGTCTTTCTGTACCCACAGGCATCTCAAAACCTCAGAAAGCCAGTCTGGAAGTACTCTTGAAAATGGAACATAAGCTGCTAAGGTTGAGGCACTTTTGGAAATGCCAGTGAAAGCTTTTATTTCCCCTCAGCCTGCATGAGCCCAATTTCTTCCATAACTCTAAAGCTTACCCTTCCAAAGTTTAGTATTGCTCCTCCTTCATCCCATTGGGAAATACTAGGATCACCCTGGGGCTTTTCCAGGACCCAGTCTCATATCCTTCTTCTCTCATCTGCTTTGTTGAATAGAGGCAAATTTTGTTGCTTGAGGTAACATTTGCTTTGCATGTGACTCTTGCGTATGAAGGTCAGTTGAGCAGGTCATGTAGATAGGTCATTGCACCATTGCAGTCTTTCTTGAAAGAACTGGAAATAAACATTATGTTTACAAGGGGATTATATATAGTCTGTTCTAAGAAAGGTAGGTAAACCTCTTCTTTCAGGATGTGTTGGAAAACGGTCTCTTGGGCATTTTCAGAGTGTCCTGGTAGTTACTGCTGATCAGTGTGTCAGCACCACCCCTACATCTGTGAAGCAATGTAGACTGTGGAAGAGAGTCATTCAGACAAAACTCTGTTAGCTTCAGTGGTAGAGATTAATGAAACTTCAGTGGTGCAGACAAAAAGGTTTATCGAAATCTCTAAGGTTGCAGATCACTGAAACAGTGATTCAAAAATGCACATACAAAATCTTCCTTACTCCTTATTTTATTAGGATCTGTATGAGTTTCCTAATTGTAGGGAGAAAGAGGTTTCTCTGAGTCGTGATCAATGAAATAGAAAAAGTAGGAAAAGGGTGGCAGCACACCTGCTCTGCTAGAGGTCTTCAGACCCCTTCTTGAATGTTAAGTGCAAGACTGAAAGGGTGCTGCTGTCCTCCAGACATCTTGCATTTCATGCTGAAACACAGCCCCTAATTGTGGCTTTCTGGTTAACAAGGTGAGAAGTATTATAAGAAAAGGACCATACACCCTTATTGTGCAAAAAATCTACCTGGAGGAGTTGTAATACTCTGGCTGCCCCCAAAGCAATTTCTCTTGATGTAGCAGTCCAATTTAACAGTGTCAGAAGTCCCAGCAGCACAGGCAAAGAGAAGATATTCACAGTTTTAGTCACTTGCCAGCAATAGCCAAACCTGAAACACTGCCTCCTTGTAGGGAGGAGTGGCTGGCAGAAGCCCACGCGCCAAAACCATTGGCCACCTTTGGACCACTGATCTGGTAGAGCAGCCCAGTGGCACAGCATGGTGGAGAATGGCCAGCAGGTGAGGAGGACTGGGATGACAGCTGGCTGGCTGCCAGCAGAACATCTGGAAAACATGCAGGTGGTGGAATGTGAAGTGTAAGATTTGGCTGGTACGCCCTCACCCTTGCCCACATTAGATGGCTTTGTTAAAGTTCTGGGACCTTCAGGGCTACATAAACCCAAGATTCTTGGCAAACTTAATGCTTTTAGCTAGTGGTCACTTTACAGACTGTAGTCAGAGCTCTCAGTTCAGAAGAATTCAGATTTTTAATTTAAAAAGTGATTTTAATTTTAAGTCTCACTTGGCCTTTCTGTTTAGCATTCATAGGGATGTTATGTGCCTGAATAGGTTTTGCATTCTGGGATCTTTGTTGCGTTTGCTTTTAATTTGTAAGCTGGCCGAGTCCTGAAAATTCATTTCCAATTCCTTCTAAAGAAGGTTTCTTAAGAAATCAGGCTGTGGAAATATCAGCCTCACTGTTGTCTCTTTTCACAGAGGATTACACGGTCTGTATACATTCCTTCACTTTCCAGTCTGCATTACCAGAACCATTTTAAAACAATCAGAACTGAAGGAGTTTTGTAACTACTGAGGAAAATTTAAAAATTATTTTAATTTCATCTGTCCTTTACAGCGGATAATTATTTGGTTTTAAGAATGGTTACCTAAGTATTAATTCTGTTTGCAATTCTTTCATTTGCTCATTTTCCACATAAAAAAGGTTTCAAAACTTGGGGTTTTTTTCTCTCTAAAAATATCCCAACATGTGGCAATACTGATTAATCAGTATTGTCAGTACAAAACCTCTTATCATGCCCACACAAAAGTGAAAGAGCAACTGACCACAAAAAAGGAGAAAATTGCAATAATTGAGGAAACACCACAGTCATGAATGTGGAAAGGAGGTTAGAGCAACTGAGATTCAAAACTATTTTAGGAAAAATGAGTACAGTAATCAGAAGCAAAACAAGGACTTACCTATGTACAGAAATCACTACATGTATGCAAGGGATCAGATCTTCCAAGCACTTGCCATGGTGTATCTTTCAAGTGAGGACAATGTGTTCAGGGCCCTTGAGGTCCAAGACTTCTGTCAGTCTTGTAAGTACAAGGATGATACTCAAATGCAGGATGAAGAACAGAACAAAATCTGAGGAAAAAACAAGAAAAATCATGTGATGCTTACTGCAGACTTAGGAAAAACCATGATGCTGACTACAGATCAAACCAAGAATATCAGGAGTGAGAAGAGGCAAAAAAGTTTACAAAAAACAAATTTCCAAAAATCAAAATCCAAAAGCTGGTTTTGTCTTTTAGTGTATCCTCAACAATAAAATTAAAAAAAAAAAAAAAAAAAAAAAAAAGTGAGCAGGGAAACCACTTCATCCATTCCTTTCCTAAATGCAGTACTGGAATGTTACACACTTGCCAGGCTGGCCAGTCGGGCATGCCACTATGCTAAAATGAACTGTAGAGTAAAATGATAATTAAAGGAAAAAGTGAACTGAAAAATAAATATTGAGTGGAAAAAAAGGATTAATGTGCAAAAAATACAAAAAGGAATGTAGTGTAACCTCCTTATTTATGGAAGCATAAATTGAACTGAAAAGAAAACTTGTCTGAATTTCTCAACTTGAAAATACCTGGTTTTCCCATCACAGCACCTTTTCTTATTTGATAATTTCCATGTTGTGCTTGCTGGTTGTTGTGTTTGTCATGTTTGCTCTTTGTCCTCTTGTGTTGGTCTCCACATTGCAAGCAGTTTTTTATTTAGCTCAGCATAATAAGCCATTGCACTTCAAATGGTCAGGAAAGCTGCTTAAAATATTGGTGCACTGGGCTACAGCAAAACACTATTTGACTACCCCGGTTTTGCTGACATCATTTTGGAGAGTTACTATGTGCTTGTGAGGATTGCTAATAACTCTACAAATTGTGCATTATTTTGTTTTACAGATTTGCTAGTATTCTGCAGGCAATAGGCACTGTAGTCCTGTCCTCCAAGCGCGATGCTTTCCCTGAGATGGAAGGCCTGATTTTTACACCTCTCCTAAATGTTCCCTGAAAGAATGAAGCCTTCCCTATAGAGAATGCCTGACTTTGGTAGTCTGCTGCCGTGAAAGATTTGTCTTGTCTCAGCTGCTCACAGCCAGGTTGACTTCTGACTCTCCTGAATGTCAGAAAGAAACACAATTCAAAACTTTATTGCTGCTGCTGTTGCCAGAAGACAATACAGCATTTTCAAAGGACTGTAACAAATCCATGGAGTACTCTGAATTCCTCTGGTTTATAATCTAAGGAGCCATAAGGAAAAAAAGTACCTCCTCATTCTGTGTCTTCCAAGGAGGACATTAAAGTGACAGATTAAAAGGACATTTACAACTCTGTTGAGCCAGGAGGACTTGATTGCATTTTTCCACATAGGAAGGAGGTGTTGGGCATGTGTGTGTTCTGGGATGAAATGTGGCTGCTGCTGGCCTTTCCAGATGGCCTGTGATGTCATTGCTAAAGATCCTGAAATTTGCTGCATGAGGAAAATAATTTCATGGCCCTCTGACACCTTTTAAAATGGTCTTTCCATAAATTTAAGGGACCAAGGAGACGGGAGAGTAAACAGAAGGTGACAGAAAGGAGCAGAGAGGAGGGTATTCACGTCCCTGAATAGACAAGGCAGGAGAAAAACTGCATGATTAGCACAGTTAGCTTCTCTGTATAATTATTTTGATATTCTCTGTCTACTGGCTGATTAATATCACAGAATCACAGAATGGTTGGGATTGGAATGGACCTCTGGAGATCAGCTAGTCCATCCCATCTGCTAACACAGGACCAGTTCCACAGGAGTCCCCTCTCTTTTGAGAATAGTGGTATTTCTTCACGAACATGAGACCAGGGCCACCGAAGATGAAATGCATGGGCTGGGACCACGTGGTTCACACCTGGAGAGTGTTGGGGGTGCACACATTCTTGCTGCTCAAGGGGAGAAGAAGGAACCTTAGCATGTTTGTAGCTCTCTGCTCATCATCCTGCTGAGATGAACTGTGGCTGGAAATGGCAAGTAGGGCTGGTGAAAGGCACCTGTTCCTAGAAACAGCTTGAATGTTTCAGCTGGCAAAATGCTCCTGAGCTGCTGCATGAGTCAAACAGCCGGGCTTTCTTTGAGATGGTCTCCTAGGAGCATGGGAAGGGTGATGTCTGCCAGCTAGGACAAAGTCTCATTTGCAGAGCAGCAGGAGAAACCTTGGCAGATGTTCCTGTACTGCGGATGAACAGAAACCTCCATCCTGTTGGGCTCAGACTCCAAACCCACCCCCTGCAGCTGAACTTGGTGCTTTGGGAGCAAGCAGTGATGCAGAAAATACACCAGGATGTGATAAATACACATCCTGCCGCCCCTTCCCTCCTTGCCCTTCACATCCACTTGGGCACTCGGGAGTCTTTGAGAAGAACCTCTGCAGCCTCCCATCAGCTGGTGACTGCACATTTACCTGTCAGAGCACAGAAATGCCAGTGGTCTTGGCCAGAGATCTGGATTAAACATTTTAAGAGCAGGGTCTCGCTTTTTTTCCTTAAAGCCATCTGAAAAATAAAATAATTTAGAGTGCAGATACAAGGGACTTTTGTTTTCCAAGTGAAATGCACCTGCCAAGTATTTGATGAGAACAACATACACAGCACAGCTAATGAGCCCAGACAGCATGAAACTATATCCTGAATTGACGTTTGAGTTTTGTGGAATCCCGATACCATTTTCAAGAGGATTTATATATATATATGTTTGGAAAAGGAACAAAGGCACTGAATGATGCCAAGAAATTTTTGCTTGAAAATATTCTTAATTGAAAAATAATTCTTATTTTTACTGTTGATGATGCAAATGTCCTATATATCTTCAGTTACATCTAGATCTTACTCACAGCTGCACAGAAATTGATAGGATCATTGCACAAACTGAAACCTATTGTGTCCACCAGAAGAATGCATCTTATGAAAAATTCATTTTTCTCATGAGAATCTAACAGGTGCAGGAAAGCATTAAAGAATATGCCACAGACACGCAGCTCTAGACAAGATATGTGGGTCTTTACTGAGAGTATGGAAGTTACATTTATAAACTCCCAAAGTAATCAGCAAAGCTGTTGAATAAGCAAAACTTTCAAGAGTATTCAGTGAGGAGAGGAATAAAAAAGTACCTAAAACAGTGCAAAACACATACATTTATTCTGCAACAGAAATTAAGGAATGCGAATAAATGGAAGCACATAAAATGTCTTTTAAGAAAAGAGATTCAGCACGTGATAGAAACATCTGGGAACGAGCTAGTGAGAAGTGAACAGAAGAGGTTATTGCAGTGTTATGCATCAACAGTTGCAAAGGGAAAGACTACCAAGGAGAAGAAAATGTCTGTTCTCAATCAAAAGAACTGAGTGCCAGTATTAGAAGGAGGGATTATCAAGTATGTGGAGATGCTGAATCAAAAAGGCCATGGCCTGTTC
Organism: Caloenas nicobarica; assembly: GCF_036013445.1. Lineage (NCBI taxonomy): Eukaryota > Metazoa > Chordata > Aves > Columbiformes > Columbidae > Caloenas > Caloenas nicobarica. Next base: position 88,996,147 of record NC_088245.1, on the reverse strand, counting down.
CTGTTACTGCAAAATTCTTCACTCTATTTAGTTTCCATGCTGCCTGCATGCCTTTTTTAAGTACTTGAGGGTATTCCACTGGTTTACGTAGCGGCCTCCAGCCTATCAGGAAGTTCACAAAACTTATTTTTATTTTGGACAGTGAAAACCAGGACTTCAGCTTCAGGTTTCAGGGGTGGGATCTATCATCCTCTAAGCTGAGGAGGGAAGAACATAGGTTTCTTCAACTGTGATAGTTGTCTGGGCTCCTTTTGTAGTTCAAGGAAGAAAAAGTTTATCTCATCCAAAATAGGTCATGAACTGCACCAGAGGGGTGCCTGTTTCTCAGCATAGAATCTAAAGGGAGCTGATGGTAATCAGCCCATGTGGAGAGAGCTGTATTATCTGAGTTAGGTGAAATGAAACCCATGCCAGATTTCTACTCTTAAGAGACAGAAACTGAGAAGAGAGGCACTTCCAAATTAAACTCAAGATCTTTTATTGATGCCTGTTCCTAAAATAAAGAAACGACTTGGAAAGGGTGATCTCATTAGGCCAATTCATTCATAGGGTTTATTAAAGAAGTTGGGGAATAGATGTACAACTCTGAACAACTGTTGGAGTATCATGTATAAATCTGTGTTACTATAACCCCACATTTTTATCCTCTATGGGTGCCTTAAATGATGGATGGGGGTCAGCCTTCTCTGAGAGAGAAATGGGGTGCAGTGCAGCACAAACTGAGAGGGAAGTTCCTGGAGCTGCTTTCTGATGTGGAGTTTTTCATTATTATGACTGTGTAATTTTGCTACATCTTGCACTGCTCAGGAATCCTCACTGAGCACTTTCAGAAGGGAGCTGGGGCAGGCACTCCTCTGAATTTAAAGGAGCCTCAAAGCATTGACTGCAAAAACGTAGATTTAATGACAGAAAAGAAGCTGGCTGGCTGCAGGGCACCTTGCAAACAACTTCCGTGACTCAGAAAATTCATTTGACATACCTGAAACACCAAGTATACAATAATACTTTTGCCTCAAAAGTAAATTTGTTTTGTACATTCTGAATGAAAAACTGTTGCACCACCCCAGGCATTTGCTTTCCTCTTGAGACTACACGATATGATCCTGCTTGAGCAGAGATTCAATAATTACTTGACAAAAAAAAGGGACACCTTTAAAGAAAATCTTTAATGAATTACCCTTAAAATCTTACCAGACACTTCTGATAAAATCTTTAATGTGGTGTCAGAATGTGCAATATTCTGTACCTTTTAGTTAGGGTAAAAGAGTGAGCACTGTGCAACTTACCACTGCTCAGTATAAAACACGTATTAAATATATTGAAATTGCACTGATACCTAGATTTTGGGCTTTGTTTTGACACGTGTAAAATGAAGGACCAGAAGAACTGACCTCTCAAGCTTCCCTGCACTGCCTCTGACACCTGACTACACTGTTCAAAGACACTGTGAAGTCTGCTGCTGTGGATGGCTGAAAATGAAGGGAAAGGCAGCACTTTTGCAAAAAATCCCATTCTGTGGTGAGTTCAGATGCAGATGTTGGGGAGGTTCTGGTAAGGAATTGAGAATCTGTTCCAAATTAGAAAATCTTTTCTCCCCAGAAGGTCTTATGGGAGCAAAGAGGAGGAATTGCAGATGGGCTCAGTGTGGCCATCCCTCTGTAGATAATGAATGAGAAGCCTGCACAGTTGTATACACAGAAAGAAAAACACTGAAAACTGTGATGAAAGGCCAGATGAAAAAGGAAAGTGTTATAATTCAACACAATATAAAAGACAGCAGTGGGCCATCCTTTCTTCTAAGCAGACAGGTTACTGTATCACTTCCCTGAAATCACAGCAGGAATGACAGATTAGTTGGAAGCGAAAATTGGTGCCTGAGGCACTTCTGGCTTCAGTGTTTCAAGTTGTCCATAATCCTTTGTAGCCGTCACCCAAACATGAAACCCTGTAACGAGCACAGGGAATTACCAAGGGCAAGCAGTGCTCCATCTAGTTATTTCCTGAAATCCAAGCCTGAAAGAAAGTACCATCTTTCAGGTGCATGCCAGACCCTTTGTATTCATTGCACCTTCAAAAGAGGGATGCCTCTGGGCTGGGCCTGAGCCCAGCTAAAGACATGGTCTCTATTTTTAACTACAAGCAAACCTTGTGAAATTCCTCTCTGATGAAGGTTTGTTTCATTCCGGATAATGCGAAAAATGTTTCATGCTTGTTTTATAGTTTCCTTGGTTGAATAAACCTCGAAGGAAGCCTGAGTTAACATCTTCTTCTAACTTGTGCATGTAAAAGAAGGGAGGCAGAACTAAAAAGAAGATGCGGAACTATCTACCAAGTCATGGGAGGCCAGGCTGAGACATATGATTGAAACCTGTACAGGTTTTATTGCGTACAGGATGGAAGGAGTCAGCCAGCAGAGACAGAAGCAAGGTGGATGAAGGATGTTATAACCTTTTGCAAGAAGCATACTTCAGTACACTGGTAACTGTCTTGTTCTGCTCCACACAACCTCAGCTTGTACTGAAAAACAGGAAAGCAAGACTCTCCCATTTTCATAATTGCCAAGAAAAACTCAGAGGTAGGACTTGACCATGTCTGAAGGGAAGATACCCATAGGAGTCATCAGCCAGCATGCCTGGAAAGGTAAATTACCTCCTTTAGTCCACAAAATGATACGTTACATTAAATAGCATCATGATCATCAGTGATATCACTACTCATTTGAAAAGAAGATGGAGAGTTGCAGAACTGCATCGTTTACTGAGCCACTAATTGGTGGCCTTTGGGATGTACTGCATCTTAGGTTTCTACCACTAGCCAAAAAGGAGCCAAGGTCAAGAGCCCTTGGGCATAGTCAGTGAAAGCTGAGCTGATGCGATCCCAGAGAGCACACATCATACTCTAAATCTCTATAAAATGTGCTGTGAGCTGCTCTAGTTTAGATGTGTGCTTAGGACTTATTTCAATAGGTGAAGCTTGGAAGGGCATCACATCTTCTTCTCATCTGGTTCCTGGGACACCACTGGGAACAATCTAAGTTGTGTGGCAGCAAATGACAGCTATAGTCTGGCTACAAGCTACCAATACTGAACCTGGCTGAGAGTGACGCACATTGTGCCTCCAGGTTCATGGCTAGGGTAGATTAAAGCACCGTAAGAAACTGCAAGCTGGTCTGTCTCAGGTCAAGGAAGAAATTAGCAATGAGCATGGAAGGACATGCTTTCTGGGGCATGTAATTGAAGAACACATGGCAAGAAATTGTGCAAACTATTGTAATAACTTCTGGAATATATCCCTGAATTTGGCTCTTTATATGCTTTACAAAGGAAAAAGTTCAATGTTATAAGTAATAAAACATTTGCCTATGAATAAATAGTTGTAAGAAAAAGGATTAGGAGGAACTACTAAAGCAGAAGATAGAGGAAAACATCTTTTCTTTGCAACTTTTAGCATCATCAGACTTAAATATATTGAATAATTTTCCTCTTCTTAGGACTTCTTACAGGACCTTTGTTTCTCTCTCTTCCTTTTCATCTTGAATACCAGTGCATTTTCGCAGCAGTAAAGTGGACTGGCAGCAATTCTCAGTTCATTCTTTTATTATAAAAATTAAATTGGGTATGATGAGCTTTTGTAAAGGAAAGCGAGAACTGAAAATATCCAGAAAGTCACAAAGTACCGCCAAAAAGACATTTGGGAAGGGGTGAGACTGTTTAAACTTACATTCTTCCCACTCTGGGCCAGCTGTGTTTCTCGTCTTCTCTCACACCCATCTTGTAAGCAGATGGAGTATTTTGAAGTGTTAATATAACAGAAAATAAGCCTAACTAGATTCTTAAAACAGCTCCTAATTTAGTGCAGTTTAGCTTAAAGCAGCCTGGCTATTCTCAGTAACTGCTGAGTAATGTAGCCAGACTAGGTGAGGAAAAAAATAATTCAGCTTTTTTCACTTTCAGGGGATTTTGGTGGTGAATACTGCGGGTAGACCTGGAAAAAACTGGGTAGTGAGTCTCTCCACCTGTGGCTTGCTCTTCAGATTCAAATACTTGCCTGTGAAAATTGCATGGAATACGCACTGGGGGAAAAGAAAGGGGGGAAAAAAAAAAAAAAAAAAAAAACAAGACAAAAGGAAGCTACAGTTTTACTGAGGTTCACTTGTGCACAAGTCCACTGATGAGTTTTCTAGACTCTTTCTCCCACTCCTTACATGGATAGGGACAGAGATAATGAAAATTTACTGAGAAGAATACTTCTCCCTTTCCCTAATGACTGGTAAAGCAGCATGCGCTAGTGGTGATACTCTCTACTGTACAGGGTGGGTTAGAAGGGGTTTGTGCCTGGATTGATACACTTTCGTGACAGGTCTTTGAGCTGGTGATAGGCATAAACCTGTCAATGACACCAAAATGACTTATTATACCTTATCAGCAGTGTCCCATGGCTATTCCCTGATCCAAATGTATTTGCTGCCAATGACACAGGGGGTTGCATCCAGGGCATTCAGACTGGCAGCCTATGTCAGACAAAAGCAGAGCAAGTTTTGTGCAAGAGCCTCCATTTCAGCTCTAAATGGGCACTGTGTCCTGATTTGCTGCTCATTCTGCTGCAAATCAGAAGTAACTTCATTTAAAAAAAAAAAAATCACCAACTCTGTGAAAAGATTCGTTAGGAGTTTGTTTGTACTTGTTGTGAATTCCACCAAAAAATGCATGTCAAAGTTAAACTCTTGGTCCTTGCACAGAGCTATTCCACAGCAGACAAGGAGGTACTGGGCACTCAAGATATCACTTGCAAAGTAAAGCAGTGTCTCTATTTGTGCAGTAGTTGCAGCAAATTTAAAGAAAACACTGCAAAAGGTGAATATCAGTTGCCTCAAAGAGACTGAAACCTTGGATACGCTTGTCTGGATGTACTGCTTTCCTACTCTAATTTAGGCAGTGGCTTCTGAACAGTGGAAACAGGTCCCTGAGATCTCCCTGAGTCTGTGCTTCAAGAAGGACTTTTCAGTGCACTGTGATGCCTTTAAGTCTTCATAATTTTCCATGTACCCTACAAAAGGTTAAAGGATTTCAGTTTGGCAGATTTGCAGAGGACCACATGTTCAGTTATCTGCATTATCTAATTGAAGAGGGCTTCCCAGGAACATTCCAATTCTCTAAAGGTTTTCATCTGGCTGCAGGAGTTTGGTTTATAACTGGAACATCCAAATGTAACATGAGAAAGCCCCAGGTGCAGTACTGGAGCCATGGGTGGATGGCCCACCATTCAGCCAAGGCAGATACTATAAGCACATGGCCAACTGCGACAGCAGGAACAGTAGTGAGAAATAGCCTGTGTCTGCCGTCATTTACAGAGAGTTCATCCCTGGTCTGCTTCTGCATTTGAGGTCATCTGTCATCCCCCTGGAGAGAGGAAGCAGTTTGAGTGGACATGAACTTTTCTGTTGTATGCAAATCCAGACTGACAACCCCACCTGTAATGCATGTATGTCATGCATGAGACGTACATGTACATGATAGTCCATACATGTAGATGGAGTTTCATGGCTAATTCTGGTACTCACAAGTCTGGTATTGGCTTTCCTAGCTAGGTCAATCTTAAAGTTTGGCTTTAAATGCAGGGCCAAACAAGCATGATCAGAAAAGAAATACAGTGCCATCAAAACCTGTTTGCAATAGTTTATTCTAGCATCTATTCCAAAGTTATTTTTTGGTGCTGGTGCTAAAAAGAGTCTATGTTGATTTACATATTGGGAGTTAAAATCTAGGTCTGGCACCTCAGAAAAGAAAATAGTGAGACTGGATTTCCTAAAATAAGAGCAAAGGTTTACCACATATCAGCTTGTGGCAAATATTCTGCTCTTACAAATCTTGCAGACTGCTGCCATTCCAGTTTTTACACCAGTCTGAAACAGGACATTAGGCAGATTGGATCAAACTGATAGATCCAGAGAGATTTTGTGCTCGAAAGCAGAGAGTAGAGTAGTGGCTGCAGGATGAAAATCAGAGTTCAGAAAGGGAAGGAGTGGAGGTAGAAGGAGGTGGAGAAAGAAGGGAGAAAGGAGTGCAGAGATGAGGAAATGAATCAGAGAAAGAAGGAAAAATAAAATAAATGTAGAAAGACATGAAAGGGGTGTGATGAGAGAAATAAGAAAGTAAGAGGCAGGCAGAGGAGAAGCGTGAAGATGGTGGGAAAGAGAGAGGAAGTAACATAAGCTAGGCATGGTAGAAGAAACAATAAAAACAGAGGATAGAGAAAGGAAGGGAGTGATAAATGGGAAAGAGGTAGTAGCAGCAGCAAGGTAATAGACATGACAGTATGTTTTACATGAGGCTGCATAGCCAAGCTAAAGTGCTGCACAGATTGCAAATGTGCAGCTTACCCTGAATGAAGTACATGCTTGTAAGTTCAAACACAAACACACCCACACCCAGCCACATGCACGCCTCCACACAAACGTTCTCCAGCAAAATGCAACTTGAGGCTCTCAGTTTGGTTTAAGTTTTCTAAGCCATAAACTCAAAAAGGACAGTTTGTTTGGTTTTTTTTTTTTTGCATTGACTCAGTCTGGGTTAAAGAAGAAACCTTATTCAGTCTTCAATGCGATCTTTTTTTCTTCTCTCTCCGAAAGTGTATTCACAGACGTGTTCAAATGAGAGTTAGTATGGTTAGTCACAGCCCTAATGGAAGTTGTGCATTATGTCACGATAGACCTTGCCACTTGATGTGGAAGTATGTGATGCAGGAGGTGATGCAGCTGAGCAGGGGATGGGAAGTTGTAGCCCCTTCAGACCTCCTGTACAGCTCAGCCTCTTCCACTCTTCCATTCTTATAAGCCTAAACCTTTGAAACCTGCTTTCTCCTCTTGTGGAAACTTCAGCTTTCCCGATCATGTTTCATGCAGAGCTCAGGCAATGGTGGCACTTGGGTTATGTGATTAAAGACTCATTTCCACAAACACAAAGACAAGAAGAGGAATGGTCGGCAGGGGAACCCCAATAGCCTGATGAGAGAAAGGAGCCCCCTGGTCTGGCTGCTGCCAGGGCTGTCACAGGAGAATGATCAGCCTTATTGTCTGGGGCTGAAACCAATCAAGATGAGTCATCATGAAAGACTGTCATCTGCTGACTAGGAAGGACAGACAATAAATTCATTTGACACATCCTTTTGAGAAGGATATTAACTCAGCATTGGATCTTATTATAATACATGGCATCTGGTCTCTCCTGGAGGGCACTGTTCCTTTTTCTGCACCAGCAGAGATTCATCATGTTGTGGCAGTGGTTGAGGCAGCAGGCAGACAAATGTATTCCTGAAAAAATCTGGGACCAGGCCATTGCAGATCTGCTGTGTTTCTCCACTCCAGCTGAGGCTTGGGAGGCTGTTGAGGTTGGTTCTCCAGGACTAGATCTGAAGGTAGTGGCTCTGTTAAGCAGTTACTGAAGGAATTAAGGCTGATGAGATTCTTGTAGTCCAAATCACAAGTTTCACCTTACCTAAGAAATCGACATTTCTCTCTCCTACCCTGAAGTTCATTCCCATAGGACCTGTCTTGGACATATAAATGGCTCTCTATGTTATCTCTATGTTGGAAGAACTGGACTCTGTGAATGGTTTCCCAAAATGGCTGTGTCAGTCATAGCCCTGTCCAAAGGAAGGTCTATCTTCATCCAAAGATCACCAAAATAGATGGGAAGCTACACCAGACCTTGCTATGAGATCTTCAAAAGGCCAAAGAAGTCCCTTTAGGTCATCAGTGCAAACATAATAACAAGTCAAGCTTCAAGTGCACAGATGTGCACTCACTGAGTAGGATCCTTATTGTTGAGCATCTGTTATTTTGGGGCTCTACCTATAACTTCACTGGTCACTGTGCCACCATGGAAGTATGTAAAACTGAGGGGCACCTTGTGGGTGATCTTCCAGATGCTAATATCCACTTGCAGGAAATTGTGAGGTTACTCAGGTTAGAAACACTAACTGGTGAACATGTATGTGAACCAATGGAAAAGATAAGATTTTTTTTTCATATACTATATCAATTTTGATATCATATGGGATACGGTGTTTCATATCAGTCACTGGACTTCTTCAGGATGTAAAGTTTTCACAGACAACCTTTGGACCCCACTACTTGTCTCCCTTACTGGAATCCCTGTACTGGGACCTTTAGCTGAGAGGGAGAAGAAAAAAAAGTGGGAATGAGTTCCTTTGAGTGTTACTCCTCAGAGCATGAGGAAGGCCAGAGTGACACTGTCCTTTAATGATACCCAAAGAATAAAAAGTTCTTCATCTTCAGGTAACAGCCAGAAGGTGCGTGTATGTGCAGATGGCACATCTTGAAGAATGTCACTAGTATGTGAGTCCATGCTTCATTCCAGGATATGTCAGAAAAGACTTAAACAGAAAATTAAAATATTTCAGATACATTGTACAGCCAGGATGCATGCAATTAGCATAGACATTTCTAAAGAAATAGATTAAGTGAGAAACATAACTGGGCAACATTTACATTCAATGTGAGAAGTACAAGTTTTGAACATGTATTTGTCTCAAGAGGCCAGTTTAGAGATATTAAACTTTCTTTTTTAGTGATTGTTAGATTTTGATTTTTTAAATTACTCTGTAATAGCAACAAGGACTCTGGAAGATGTCTCCCTGTATATCTGCAGTTAAGTCTGCTTGAAAAAGACTGCTCCGCTCTTCTGGCCCTGAAGAGCATTTGAAATTCTGGTACATTAACCCCCTCTACTCTCAAAAGCTGCATCAGTTTAACTAAGTCAGGAAACAATTGTAAAGGTTGAAAAGTAACTTTTATTTGTTTTATTTGCCTTGATTCCTCACCAATTACACTAACACTATGCAAGGGCTCCATACATTTACCTATTTCAGTTTCTAAACTGATCTGTTGAACGTGTGTGACCTCTGTGGCAATAAACAGAGAAGATGGAAGAAGAAAGGTTGCAAGGTCTGTTAAGCGTAAAATAGAAGACAAGTGAGACTTTTTAAATTTCCAGCTTTATACGCTGTGCAGACAGGAAACAGTGCATTTTATTTATACGATTATATTAATTTTGGTTCAGAAGTTAATAGCATAATTCCCTTTGTGGGGCCTGTCATGCATTGAAACTAAATCATCCCCTGTGGTGTAAAACGAAAGGGGGACTGTGGACTCAGGAGAGCCATTTACCTGTCATTAGCAAATTTCATCCTTATGTCTGGATGCGGAGTACACTGTCTGCAGTACAACTGAATCTTTTTCCTAGCTGCAGTGAATATTGTTTCCTTTGAAGAGCACCATAATTTAGCAATTACAAACTCTGTTCTTAATCCTTGGAGAGGACTGTCTGTGAATATTTTCATGGATATATCCTCCCTCCTTGCAAACCACTGCACCATAAAGGTACCTGAAAAGGTGCCACATGGGACCTGTATACCACCAGAGCAAACTCTTGAGCTCATCTCACTAAAAGCCATCACACGGTTGTGCCAGTCCCTCAATCCTACCTGGATTTGGCAGCTTTTACATTAAGAAGTGCGGACAGAACTGTCGTGCTTTAACCCGAGCTAGTAATATAACCCTGATAGCCACTCGCTCACTTCATGCCCTGCCTGCCCCTCCCCTCAAAATAGAGGAGAGAATCGAATGGGAAGGGAGATGTTCATGGACTGAGATAAACACAGTTTAATAAGATAACAAAATAACGCTAATATACTACCACTACTACTGATATATATAAAATGGAAATAGAATATAAAATAAAAGATACTCAGTGCAATTCCTCATGAACTCCATCCGCACTGAGCAGCCAGTCCTGGGAAACAGTACCTGGTCCCAAACTGCTGATCCCAGAGAGAGAAGAGAGAAAAAAAAAAAAAAAAGGCAGAAAGGCCCAGAGACCTCTGCAAAACGGCAGGATGGCAAAAGGCTGAACTAAAGAAACTCCCACTGAAACAGCGCAGAACCAGAACAGGTCTCCATCCTTGGCCATCCTACTCCAAATCTAGCCAGAAGATCCCAGCTCTCCTTAAATATGAAGCACGATGCTAATGGGATGGAATATTCTTATTGATCAATCTGGATATCGGTCAAGGTCTGCCCCGTCTATGCCTCTCTTCCCAGCTGCCCCACACCTGTCAGCAGAGCTCAGAGACCCTTGCTCCCAGACAACAACAATTAAAACATTAACTCTGTCCCAGGGTGTTATCTTCTTGTTCTCAAACTAAATTCAAACAGTGGCCATGCTAGCTATGAAAAAGAAACATTTCTAACTTCATGAAGAAAGTTAACTATCCTGCAGCCAAACCAGCACAACTCACATTACTCACCTGGAGTTCTCCATTCTGTGAACTCTCCATGCTTAACCTGGGGTTCAGACGAAACTGTGGGATGCAGGTTCACTTCCACTTACGCCCAAGGGGAAATGGAAATGAGTATGAAGCAGCCTCCCACTGAACCCACCAGGGCAAGAGTCCCACGGCCTGCCAGTGCCCTGGCAGGACTGGCAGATGTCAGGGTACCAGCGCTACCCTGGCTGGGTAGTCTCAGCCAGGAGCAGTGATGAGAGATAAGCAGAAAAGTTTTCATGGATGTACATGGTAGATAATGAATTTGCAACTGGATGGAGGTGGGAAAACACTGGAGCAGCAGTGTCCTGGTCAATAAGAAACACAGGGCTTGAAACTGCGATATGGGAAACACCATATCACAGGCGGTACCTGGTAATCATAGCGCCGGTGAACAACAAAATATGGTAAGGAAGCTCTTTTGTTATCGTTGAACAAAGAAGAGCCAGAATGTGTGTATGTGCATGCATGCATGCACGCTTGGACATGCATTGTACACATGTCCAAACTGGAAAGTATATAGTTTGGGAAAGAATTGGAGATTAATTTCCAAAGCCATGAACTGAGAGACCCACTGCTGCCTGCTATGTAGCTGGGAGCAGGGATCTGGAAGCCAGGTGACCTGAGCTTTATTTCTGCCTCTGCCACTAGCCTAGCCTGCACTGGCCTTTTCTGCCTCTTCTCTCCATCTTCTCTACAACCTGAAGGTATTGACTGACTGGCTGTCAGGTCCTAGAGTGAAAGGCATTGAATGAAAAGCATTAACTGCTGATAAGGGATGGTGATGGCACACATTTTTGTTGTGGTGATTTTCTGAATGCTGCATGGGAGAAGCACCCAAAGTTTGTTTCTCTGTAAACTCTCCCTCCTGTTTCTCTTTCCAGATGACTGGGCTGACATCGCCAATTTAAAACAAAGAGAACATTAGGGAAATGAAAGAGAGGAAAAAAAAGATATACAGAGCAGCAATTAGAGAAGAGACAGTTAAAATAGGTTCATGATGTCAGGGCTTCCTTCATGTTCGAGGAATGTGTCTAAGGTGAGGCTTTTCTACTGTAAAGGCAATTTTGTGTTAATAAATGGACCCTCAAACTCTTTCCTCCTGAAGATAATGTGGTGAAAAAAGTAGATCTGAAATAGTCTGGGAACAGCTGAGCAATTACAGACGGGTCTGCTGCAAGCAGAGGAAACAAGAAAAATTCAGTCTATTTATGAAACTTGTGTGTTGCCGGTTTGCACAGAGTTAAATACTTGAACTGCTATTTGTGCATTAGGAAATCTCCTGCAAAGTCTCCCCAGAGACATGTTTGCAAGAAATTTGCATCAGCTTAGAGTAAACTAATTTAAAACAATAATTAATTGAAACTATTATAAACCCTTGTGTGACTATTTTGCAGCCCACCAAAGTGCATGGCTATAAGGAATTTCATGCAAAGGTCTCTCCATACATAAGGGCATATGATTTGTCACTTTGTTCAGATGAACATGTGAACATTCTTAACATGCTTTAGAAATTAGTTACATTGATTACCACTGTAAGCTAAATTAATTATAAAAATGTTAAAATTGCAGAGTTTGGCAACAAAAGTTAGGAAATACTCCTATTAAGGTGACTGGTATAATATGCATATGCTGCAGTCTTTTATTATAAGATCATATCATCTTCTTTCAAAAGATGCCCCACGCTCAGAGCATGGTGTTCAGTTACTGACAAGTTTTTCAGTGCTTTGGTTTAATCCTTGTTGTTCAGTGTGTGGTCCCCAGCCTTGTGTTACTGATCACTCTTCAGCACCATGTATGAAGGCAGAGCTATTAGACCACGAACAGGGTTTTTATGCAACATGCTCCACGGACATGTGAGTGCCAAGCTGGGGAGCCCCATGTACAATAAATAAATAAGTGGCATCTTTCATGGCACATTCCCATCTTCAAAGCACAGCTCCCATTGACTCACTACTCGGTTCTGCAGATGGGGCTTGGCCTCTTATCTTTGGCAGACAGCGGAGGCAGGAATGCGCAGTTACTGACCACCCCCCAAAAAACACAGCTGGAGTGGTTTGAGAGGCATTTCTCAGGAGCAATGAGGCAAAATAAAGGCTGGGCTCCAGTCATCTCAGAACAACTTTCAGTTGTCTTAGCCATAGCATGATACTCTCTCATACTCTATATTTTTTCTTCAGCAGTTGTGCAAGGTCTGGTAGACAACAGCTTTTTTCCTTATGCAATGCTCTTCCATCGCCAAGCACCATCCATTTGCATATTGCATGAGATGAGGATCCTGGAGAACAATGGTTGTGTTTATAATTAATCATCATAGTGTACGTGTGCAAGAGGACTGATCTTAAATTTCATGACTATCTTAATTTTGGTCCCTCTTAACTTTTTAGTGTTTGATTTTAGAACCCTAATGATCTTTTAATGTATTTTTTTTGTAAATTTCCTCAGTTTTTAAAACAGCAAACTGAAAACCTGGAAATTCATTTGTAGGAAGCAATAAGTACTCCCACATGGACCATCAGGAGGGATGATTCCTTTGCTCAAAGGCAGCTCTCAAAAGTGTAAAAGAATCACAGGGATCGAAGTGGTTTCACTCTGGTTTTTGTTTTTCAAACTGAAATTAGTCTCTATACAAGCTGTAAATACACATGGAAAAAACAAAATTTTGCCTTTTCAAAGTGTTTGAAGGAAACATATCTCAGGCTTTTCATATCACTAAAAATAGTTCAACAGACTGGACATGCACTGGAGTCAGTGGTGGTGGTTTCTGCTCAGCAAGGCCCACAACTCTGGAGTCCCGCCTGCCTCCTGTCCCGCGAGAGAGCAGCACAACTGGCTGTAGTTGGAAGGCGCCATTTCTATATATGGAGTAGAGGGCGAGGAGGCAAACACTTTGCCCAGGAATTCTGCAGCAATTTGCTAACAGAAGACCTGGCTGGACCTCACTTGAGAATACTGACAGTGTCCCCCTTCTAAGAAGCGTCAGGGTCCCCTGCCCTGCCCTGAGGCGCCACTCTCACCCCTCCTGCCGCAGGCTGTGTCGCCCATCTCCAGAATGGTGGTGCAGAGGTGCCCATCCAACCCCACGCAGAAACAGCCCGGAGGCTGGCAGGACCCAGGACTCTGTGTGCAACATGCAATGTGCACCATGCATCAGTGCCTGTGTCTCTGCAACGAAGACCATTTTCCTGGAGCGGAAGTGCTGGCCCAAATGATTGCAGATGCTTGTTTTCTTTTCCCCTCTCTGCTTGCCCATGACCCTCCAGCCTGCATTTGTCCTGTTCCCATCTCCCCCCACACTTCAGCTTCTCATCTTCACCTCCTCATCTCAGTTTCCAGACAGTCACCAGCTGCTTCCTTCAGTCCCAGCCTCCCTTTCTATTTCTAATCTATCTCTCTGCTCCTCCTCACAATGCTCCTTCCAGGACTCTACCTACCCCTCCACCTGAGCTCCCACCCCTTTCACCCTAAACTTTGAGACACCAATTTCTTGGTGAAAGCCGTGCCATAGATTTACGCAAAGGATGAAACTGTATTTTTCTGCCAAATCAATTTACTGGGAAATAGCTGAACATTTTTTTTTCCTTTATTGATATTTCAAAGAAGAACAAACTTATCCGAACAGCCCCCCAGTGGGGCAGAAATCTGTTCCAACAACTCCAGCAATGGCTCAGGTTCAGCACAATTCATTAAAAAGAGAGAGAAAAAACATGTAACAGGAAGAGCAGAGCAACACCTAGTGTAGGTGTCCTTTCCAGTTCTAGCTACAATATTCCCATGTGACCTTCATTTCCTGAGGCAAGGGAAGTGGAAAGAGAGACTATATCATAGATTATAATCTCAGTTTATACTGCACTATCCAAGGGACAAAGGACTGTATCTAAAGACGTATGGTCATGCCCAGCAATAATCACTAGTCTAGTCATTATTGAATAAAGACAAGCACAAATAGGCTTCTTCCATCCCAGCATGGGAAGTTATGGGTTGTTGCCTGTGAAGCCTGTGTAGAAAGCACACAATATTGTTGTTACTCTCTAGCTTCACAAAAACAGTTCCCTCTACACTTCATGTGTAGTCCTGTATCTTTCTGTGGATTTTCAAAGATCATTAATAGTGCTGGAAGTAAATTGCCCTTTCCAATGAGAGAGGAAAGAAAGGCTTTGATTCCTTTCATCCTGTCTAATTTGTCACCTATGGTGTTAGGAAAAAAAGAAAAGCCTCCAGTTGCCCATTTTGTGCTGTGCTCATATACCTCCACGTATGTGTGCCTGTGTGCATACATGCATACAAGCACGAATGTGATTGTGCATGCAAGAGTATGTGTGATAACGTCATCCAGATGCCATACCACACTGTTGGATTATGTCAGTCTCACCCAATGAAGCACACTGAGCAAATGCTAATAGTTAAGAGCTAATAAACACTACACTAGAAGGTCAGTGCTGAATCGTTTGGATTGTGCACATGGTTCTCAGATACTTTCCCTCAGTATTTCCCTATCACTGTAGATAGGCTGTGTGGCTGCAGTTCTCCCTGTAGCAGGGATTTTTAAAGCCATGCACTTTACTGAGTCAGCTCAATATGTTCAGAAAGAAACAGCCCCTATACAGTTGGACAGCGTTATTGCCGGAAAACAGACTTCACAGGTTTCCAAAGGATGCTCACAGTGAGAGTTCCCATGTCTTTGATATGGTTGGCTCAAAGCAAAATAAGAGAGGTCATATTTACAGACATTGGAAATAAGAGAGCACGCAACTCTTTGTCTCCATTTTGTTTCTCAGTACCTTGTTGCCTTTGCCCTTTTACTGGTCCCTAGACATGCCATATAATCACAGGAGACTGAAGGCTGTGCTTCTTCCACGACAGTGCAATATTTATGTGAATCAAGTGAAAATGTCTTGGTGACTTGCATGATAAAGTGCTCTCTGCTTCGCTATATGCTATCCTTCTGGCCACCTGTAGCAGTTAATAAACTGGACCCTTTGTTGACCAAATCACTGCCCACTTCCTCCCTTCAGCTGACCCTTCTGTGAACTGCAAGGAGTTCCTGTTCAGACAGTAGATGTAGTTAGAAGTTGACCACATAGTGCTGGAGACAACTGCGAGAATAATGAAGACATTGAGGGAGTTCAAAAGAAATGTATTGGATCAGTAAAATAATTTTGCGTCAATCTCCAAATATTCATTTAACCCCAGACGCAAACTCTTTCTGCTTTAGGATTATCTAACCTTTTAACCTTTCTAAAATTTGGGTGAATGACAAGAGAAATAAAACACTTTATTGCTAGGACAGCAGCAGACATTATTGAAGTTCTAGAGCCGATATGAAACCAAGATTGATGTACCTTCAAATGTGATCAGTATTGAGAACTGAGCTACAACTACTTCTAAGTTCAAGGTAACTACCTGACCACAGAGGCAGTTTGGGACCTGCGTTTGGAACAATCTCTTCCGTTTTCTTGATGCTGCTCTAGAAGAGGTGTTCTTCCTGCTGCCCACTGTGTGCTGCTCTGACGTGGGGATGAGGTTGCAAGAAAGCATGTTATAGGGGAATTTAGAGACAACTAGTCAGGAACAAGGTGGATGTGAGCACATATTTGAAAGGTTCAAATGGATGTTGAGAGAATAAGAGATTCTTATAGGAGAAGAAGTCTCACAGGAAGATTGCCATGAGTTCAAAGCAGGATCTGGGGACTCAAAAGGAAAGATAAGAATGAGCAGCTGATGATGGATAATTCTCTGAAGTTTCACGAAGCAGTTTTAGCAGGAAAGGTCTACCTTAGCCAGTGATCCAAAGGTTAGGACTTTCCAAGAGCATCTCCATTTCCAAACAATTTGTCCCACAAGACACTTTGGTGAGGCGGGCTTTAAACTGAAGGACTTGGGGAATGGGGTTCACAGTAGTAACACTGACAGCATTGCAGACAACTGGGGAATAAGTCAAGCCGATCAAAGCAGAGACGAATGCTCCTTAGCTGCTTCCCAAGAGGACAACCAGAAGACCAGCCACCTACGTGTATGTATACCAATTCATGAAGCCTGGAGAACAAACAGGAGGAACTGTAGCCCTGTGTGCAGTCAGAAAATTCTGAAACATCAGAATAACTGAAACATGGTGGGACAACTCACATGACTGGAGGATTGCAATGGCTGGTTACAAACTGTTTTGTAAGGACAGGCAAGGAAGAAGAGGAGGAGTTGCACTGTATGTTAAGGAGAACCTGAAGTGTATAGAAGCTGGCTAGAGAGATTGTAGAAGCCGTATCAAATGTTTTTGGGTCAAGATCCTAGGGGTCATCTCAAAGGAGGATCTTACAGTAGGCATCTGCTACCAACCTCCAAACCAAGATGATAAGGTAGATGAAGCAATATTTGTGTCACTAAAGCAAGCTTCAGGGCAGCAGAACCTGCTTCTGATGGGTGACTTCAACTACCCAGACACTTGCTGGAAGAACAGTGCAGCATCTCACATGTCACCCATTGAGTTCCTGGAATGAGGAATTTCCTCACACAAATTTCGTAATAGATTTGACAACCAGGAAGGAGGCACTGCTGGACTTGCTACTCATAAACCAAGTAACCTCAGCTAATGATAGCCTTGGTGGCAGTTATTATAATATTGTGGAGTCTGGGATCCTGCTGAGTACGCCAAAGATTAGTACTAAGACAAAGGGTTTCGATTTTAGAAGACCAAACTTCAGCTCACTCAGGGCTCAGTTGCGAGGGATTCCATGGGAAGCTTTCATGGAAGATAAAGGAGCTAACAAGTGCTGAGAGCTTTTCAAGAACACTCTCCTGGAAGTGCAAAACCAGTTCATTCCCTTTAAAGATAAGGGAAGCAGGCAGAGCAAGAGACCTCCTTGACTTAACTGTGAGCTTCTGAGTCTGCTCAAAACCAAAAGAGAAGCATATCAGAGGTGGAAAAGTGGATGAATAAATGTTGAGAACTACAAGGGCACTGCCAGGGTTTGCAGAGTTGCTGTTAGAAAAGCAAAAGCTCAGCTTGAATTAAAATTGGCCGGAGATGTCAAAAACCACAAGAAAGGATTCTCCAAGTATGTAAACAACATGCAGAAACAGAAGGAAAATATTGCTCTGCTGTTAAACCACAGAGGTGAAGTAGTCACCAACAATGCTGAAAAGGCAGAGGTTCTCAACACTTTCTTCACCTTTGTCTTTAGCAGCACTGTTGGGCCCCAGGCCTTGAGAACAAAAATCCAGGTTGATGCTAACACAGACCCAGCATCAGTGAAGGAAGAGTTGGTAAGGGAACTGTTACAGGAGCTCAACTCCTACAAATCAATGGGCACTGACAATAACCACCCACGAGTGTTAAGAGAGCTGGCTGATGTCATTATGAGGCCACTCTCCATAATCTTTGAGAAGTCATGGAGGCTGGAATATGTCCCAGAAGACTGGAAGAAGGCTAATGTCACCCCTATCTACAAGAAGGGCTTAAAGGAAGATCCAGGAAATTATAGACCCATTAGTGTTACTTCGGTTCCTGGGAAAGTTATGGAATGAATGGGAGCTATCACAAGTCAGTTGAAGCATGGGATTTGGAACAGCTAGCATGGATTCACCAGTGGCAAGTCCTCCTTGACAAACCTGATCCCCTTCTATGGCAAAGTAACATGCTCAGCTGACATGGGGCAAGCGGTGGACATTGTTTACCTGGATTTCTCCAAGGCTTTTGATACTATTTCCCACAGCCTCCTCCTAGGGAAATTGATGCATTTTGGTCTAGCTAAGTAGTCTTTGTGGTAGGTGGGGAACTGGCTGACAGGCCATACCCCAAGGGTCATGATAAATTGATTCTTTTCAAATTGGCAACCTGTCATGAATGAGGTCCCCCAGGGATCAATATAGAGCCCAACACTATTTAACATTTTTGTAAGTGATCTGGATAATGAGATCAAGTATACCCTGATGAAGTTTGCCAATTATACCAAACTGAATGGAGCAGTGGACACTTGGGAAGAGAGACCTACCTTGCAGGATGTCCTGGAGAGGCTGGAAGAATGGGCTAACGAGAACCTTATCAAGTTCAACAAGGACAAGTGTAAGGTCTTGCACCTGGGAAAACATAATCCAGAGGTGCAGCATGGGCTGGGATCTATCT
The DNA here is from genome assembly GCF_036013445.1 of Caloenas nicobarica. Taxonomy (NCBI): domain Eukaryota; kingdom Metazoa; phylum Chordata; class Aves; order Columbiformes; family Columbidae; genus Caloenas; species Caloenas nicobarica. Next base: position 88,977,684 of record NC_088245.1, on the reverse strand, counting down.
GGCTGGTGAGCAGCTTTGTAGAAAGGGACCTGGGGGTCCTGGTGGACAAGCAACTCAACATGAGTGAACAGTGAGCTGCTGCAGCAAAGAAAGCCAACAGGATGCTGGGCTGCACTAGCAAGGGCATCACCAGCAGACGCAAGGAAGTCATTATCCCGCTCTACTCAGTGCTTATCAGGCCACAGCTGGAACACTGTGTTCAGTTTTGGTCCCTGCTACACAAAAAAGGTGTGGACAGGCTAAAGAAGGTCCAGAGAAGGGCCACGAAGATGATCAAAGGACTGCGAAGCCATCATAGGCTGAGAGAACTGGGCTTGTTCAGCCTTGAGAAAAAGAGGCTTAGGGGACACCTTATCACCATATTCCAGTATTTAAAGGGTGGCTACAAAGAAGATGGAGACTCTCTTTTTATAAGGAGTTATGTGGAAAAGATGAGGAATAAGTTACTCCTGGGGAGATTCCAATTGGACACGAGGGAAATTTTTCATGATGAGAACAATCAGCCATTGGAATAATCTCCCCAGGGAAGTGGTGGATGCCCCAACATTGGACACTTTTAAGATTCAGCTGGACAAGCTGCTCAGCCTGTTTGTCTAGACTGTGCATTTTGCCAGAAAAGTTCGGACCACACAATCCTTTTGGTCCCTTCCAACCCGGTATTCTATGATTGTATGATTATTTATGAAGCTAAGATGGCTGGCAGGAATCTGGCAATAGAAGTTTTGCAACTAATTCTGCAGGTGGGAAAATACAGCTCAGCATTAAGTCAGACATGTCGGCAGCCATAAATATCTTGGGAGTGTCGGAAGACGCTGTTTTATCCCATGGTACTGCCTTACCCCCTCAACACCAGTAGAGGTGCTCTGAGCAACAAATGCAATATGCATTCCTTATGGGTAGATGCCCTCAATCTGAACCCTGTAGAGCAAGATGTTTACTGCTTGTAAGGGTGAAGAGACAGACAGACAGAACTGTTGCTGTGAATGTTGGCATCTGTTTTTCAGCCTCAAAAGAAAACTACAACAACAAAAACCCACAAAGGTTGAAATGCTGAAATTCTGTGTGGGACAAAAAGTTCTGAAAATTTTCCCCCTTTGAATGAATAAAAATGTTTCATTTACTTTCGGATTAACACTGACCTGCAGTTGTGGGCTGTCATGGAGCTGCATCTCCTCACTGCTGGGCTTGGCAACCTGTGGCCCGGGACTCTCAGACTTGCACCTGCAGACCATCCTCAGAGCAGGATGCAAGAGCTGCAGCCTAGACCTGAGGCACAGATCAGGCACAAGATTTTTGGGACCACAACTCTATTAGGCTGCTTGTTATACCTGCCCTGTTGCTAATGTTTGACCTGTCTGTCTTGTATAAAAAGACAGCTGAAAATCCCATCCACAGCTGACCTTATGTAAGCATCATCTTGTAGATAGGACCTCCTCCTTGTGATAGTGGGGTACCATGGCAGATATAGTCCACAGGGATAATTTAGCTTATGGTAAAGACTGGTGACCTAGGTCCACCAAACTCTAATTGTCTGGGGATCACAATGTTGCAGAGCTTAATCACTGGTTGACCCAAATGAAATGGGGCATCCTAGTTTTGATCAAACAAGAAGGATTCCTCCAGCATGGAGTTTTCTGGTGAAAGATGTCTGTTGTGTAGAGATGTTTCCCTGTTCTTCTGTAAAAAATAAGCATTTCAGCAGAAAGGTCCCAGACATCTGTACATGCGCCATAGGTGGGAAGGGGTATGTTGGGAATGGCTGGACAGTCAGAACTTTCCTTTCTGTGCTGACAATATACCTCTGCTGCAGCAAATAGCTGAGGGATCTTATGCTATTCAAGGTGCGCTGTTGGGTGAGATTTTGGTTAGTGGAAGTAAAATTGGGGTTTAGTTATCAGAAGTTCCCCCATAATTTTTGAAGGGCAGAGAAGGTCATTAATTTGTCCTGGACAAATATCAAGTCAGGCCACACGATTTGGCTACTCTGCATTCCCATGCTGTTTCAAATAGCTGCTCTTTGCTACATAAGCTGAGTCCTACCACACAGACAATTGACCATTTCTCTTCAATTTAATCTTCACCATGGGGAACTAACTTACCGTCTTACAGATTATTACACATTTCTGTACAATTCACAAACGACAGTATGTTCCCCTTCCCCCTGTGGTATGTGTTTCTAGTCAACTGCAACCGGGAGCCTGAAATAGGAAAAAAAAAAAAAGAGAGAAAGAAAAAGAATGAAAAAAAAAGGACAAGGCAAGTCTGTTAATCCACCATGACACATACACCTTGATTTTATTTTATTGGAGGGATTTTATAAGGACTATCATCTCCTGGTTTACATAATCCAACACTTCCCTTAGGGCAATCAAAATTGAGATTCATATGACTTGGAGTTTACAATTCAATGCAGCTGGCAAAACTGGGATTCAGATTCATGACCGCAAAAGCAATCCTACTGCACACACATTAAGACAAGAAAATGAAAAAAAAAAAAAAAAGGAGAGAGAGAGACAGAGAATAAGAAAAGCCCTGGTGAAGTGATCTACCATATTGCCTGAGCAGGAGTGTTTGAGAACTGGTATCACTAAATGAGTCGAAACTTCAGCTAATTTGATTCAGAGGCTGCATGACCTCTACTAAGTGAGGGACTCCCTTTCCCTGCTGTCTTTGTCTGTTCTTAATAATTTAGCCAGCAACAAGGTAAGATCCAAGACTGACTTTTTCTGCTACAAACATGACTTCAGTCCAAGTATTTTAGCACCTGAACTCAAGTGAGGATAACAAATGTCACAGAAATATTTATAGCTTGGTATATGGAGAATTTCCAGTTCCCTATACTGCAATAACACACATCCATCTGCTAACAGCATTAGAGCTGCAGTTTTAAAGCAGATAACACCTGAAAATAGAAGGCTGCAGTATGCACAGATAGCTGTTGCATTTAAGTGTTTGATATTAAACTGATAATTAAATTAGAAATTAATTATCCAGCCTTGGGAATCCCTTTTCTTCCTGGACTTGGGCCCACACAGAAATTCAGACTGAGCTCTGTGCCTCTTCCACTCCTATATGTTCTTTTAGCTGGAATCCATTCCTGGAATACCCAGCTGAGGGGAGTGAGCATAGAGACAGAGAAGGTTAAAGAGGAATAATTGAAATTTAGAAGTGGAAAAGGACTTCTTATCCCATTTAATACATCCCTCTGGCCAATACAAGAGAATTATTCTTCAGGGCTTTGTCATGTCTAGTTTTAACCGACTGCAGTGATAGAAGCCCCGTCTACTCCTTTGGGACAAAGCTACGCATCTGAACAAAGCTCCCTGCTAGCAAATATTTCCTGATACTAAGCCTGTATTTTCCTTCTTTTTTAAAGTGATCCCTTTAATGCTGACTTGATCCAAGATTTTTTTTCCCAGTGAACTCATCTTTGTGAGACCTGGAATGCTTACTGGAATGTATGTCTTTTTGCCCCCAGATTACGGTTTGAAATCCACCCTAAACTCACAGTGGCTGGAAGCTGCAGTTGTGGCATATACTCTCATAGATCTGTGTGAAATAAGTTGAGGTGAGTAGTCCTGTCCTGAAGGTACAGAACACAAGCAGGGCACACAGCTGCTCCATCATTCTCTGCTGCTGAGCCAAGGGCTGGTGGGAGCTGAAAGATCCTCTTGTGACTTGCAGAGACACACCAGGCAGGAGGTGAAGTGCCTGGGCAAAGCTGATGGGAGGGGGCTTTTGCTGCTTTGGGTGTAACTAGGTGTATCAAAGTGCTTTGATTTTCACCCTTCTTTATCCTCTGGCACCTCTCACCAGAAGTGAAAATGTAGGCGTACTGTAGGAAAACAAAGATTTTGGCAGAACTGGGGTCTTTTTCATTTAGAAAGGATGTCTGAATGTGGAGGTTTTTTTGAGATCCAAGGTACATAACTGAATGACTTCCTCATTAATGAAGTGTTTAGAATATTTGGTTACAAAAGAAATCAGATGTGGAGAACCACAGAAGAGGCTGGTTGGAGGGAAAGCACAGATTTATCGTGCTGGTGTTAACCCTTACAGGACACCCGGTGCTCTGCATTGTCGATGAGGAAAATGATGGGAAGCGATAGAGGCAAAGGGCTGCTGCCCTCTGACAAAGTTGGGACATGGTGCTGTTGGTTGTGGGAGCAGCACCAATCTGCATCAGGGCCCCACACTGCACCCCTCAGGAAAGACAGCGAGAAGGGCATCTCTGGTGTCTCTGTGGTCTAAGGAGGATGAGCCTTTCAATAGCCCTAGATCCAGCCTAAGTTTAGACCAGCTTAGATCAGGCCTGAACAAATCAAGGATAGTGATGGTGCCCAAGGGGCTGCCCGACACTGGGGGACCATAGGAGTTCAGTATTGCAGACCTGGTCCTGGTGTCAAACCAGCATGACATTTGGAAAGTCCAGCTCAGCCACAGCAGGCTAGACTGCACTGTGCTCAAATATTACATGTGACACAGTTCTGGCACGTTGCAACATTGCAGAGGCCAGGCTACATGTGTCCAGAGGGTGGGTGGAAGAAAAAGCTGGTTGTTCTTTCTCTTTCAGGTGATGGTGCACATTTTCCCAACCACCACCACCCCAGAAAGGGAAGGGGAGGGGGAGAGGGAGAGGGCAAGAGTGAGATAAGTTGAGTGCAGGACAGCACTCCAGGGTTCAAAGCTGTTGCTGGCACTGATGTGCCAGTCCTGTTCACAAAGCGCCCTTGAGGTCAGGCTCTGCATTTCAGCCAGATAATTCAGTGATCCTTCTTTCATCATAGGGCTTTCATCGTGTCAGAAAGTCTGCGTCACCCTTGGAGTGACACCAGTGGCTCATTCTGGGTGAATGTGGCAGCGTCTTCTCAGAGAGACAAAAGTTGTGTTCCCCATTTCTCACTCCACATAGGATAAGGAGATACCAGCCTTTTCCCTCAGGGTCTAGAAGCATATGAAGTATATCTCCTCTGTCACTCACTGGTGCCTGATCCTTAATACATAGTTGATGGTACAGATAAAAGTTTCACTATGAAAATATTAGCATCCGCTCTTCTCCTTCCCTCCACCAAATTTCTGCAACAGCTTTGTTCTGTGGTTCTTCTGGAATGTAAAAAGCTGGCTGCTGTCTCTGTCTCAAATGTCAGGAAAACCTCCTAGACTTTGCTATATATATAAAGAAAGGTTATTCACCCTGAGGACTGGCCAGTTTACCTTGTGCAAAAGAGGTATTGTTCATAAAGTTATAAATGAGAGCTTAGTCAGTGACTTACCCCTGCTTCTTGCTCCATCTCTTGGTCATTTCTTCACTGACTGCAGTCTCCTTGCAATGCACACCTCAATAAAAATTATTCTGTTCCTTTTTTTTTTCCCTCTCTTGAAGGAACTTCATTCTTCTGGATTCAGCTTCCCAGCTGAAATATTGTTAATTAGTTATGCTTAATTTCAAGGTTTATAATATACTTCTCTGTGTACTGTGCAAATTAGCATGTCCCCTTCAATAGCAGGTCTTGACAAGTTGCTTTAGCTTGACAAAAGACAGCAGAGAATTCAGATTAGCTTGCTGTACAATACTAAAAAAACCCAAACAAAACCAAACCAAACCAAATCAAAAAACCCAAACCCACCAAACAAAAACCCCCACAAAACAAAACAACAAACAAAAAAATAAAAACAACATCACCAAACTTCTGAGTGAGCCAGACCATACCTAAACATCATTCCCTAGCAAACACTGCTTTATGTGAAATTTAGCAGACAAGTGTAGTTTCTTTTAATTTTCTGTGATCACAGTCACACAGTGTAAAAATTGTTGTGGATCCTTATTTCAAGAGGTAACATAAGATCCTATAAGCTCAGAAACTGCAACACCATGGCTCTAGTAAGGGGCTTTGGAAGCCTTTTCCTGCTTTTCTTAAGCCAAGACCAGTATCATATCAGACTGTAAACTCTGGAGGAAACTTTAAAATACATCATAGTTGAGTATGTGAGGAAGCAAGCTGAAAATGTGCATTCTGCAGGAATTTGTGTGGGTAAAATTTGATCACTCTGATGTTCATGGGAAACGAATGAAGGAGCAGTTTAAGCATGGCCACAGTGAATTAATTTGGAAAGTTATACAAATTCTAGCTAAAATTATTCTTTTCCAGCTTTTCCTAAGCTTTGCTGCAAGTCAAGTTGTGCAAAACCATCTGTTCTTTCTTGGAGCAACCTTATTAAGACCCAATGATAATATTTCATCTCCTTCCTATAGAGAATGTCTCGGCCTTTATTACAGTCCCTTAAATGTGAGGAGCTGCAATCTCGCCATCCTGCTTGCACTCAGAAAAATCTGCTGATGGTAAACCCATCATCTCTCCTTTAATAAAACCACTCCTTCCTCACATTGTCTCTTATTTTGAGGTAAATTTCTGTTGTGCTTTAAACAGTTACTTATTATTGATTGGCATAAATCAATATCTATGCTGTGACTTATAGCAGGTCCCATGTTAGATTTGTATGTCTGGTAATCACTCTGATAAGATATGTTCCTACTGTAGATGTATGGGTGAAATGTGTCCTGGAGACTGCCTGTTGCCAGCTGTACTTCTTTGAAATGTTAGCTCAAAAAGCCACTTTATATGGTGAAAGGCTCTTTTAAAATTTATTCAAGGTTCTCATACAGCTTCTTCTGGAGAAAAATTCTAATCAAAATAAAATTGGTTACTTTATTTCACTTCTTGTTGGAGTTTTCATTTAACTTTCATTCTTTAGGAGAAACACATTTTAGTTTTTGCTGCTTGCTTCTTTTCCCTTTCTTGCTGTAAAAAGGGGAGAGAAAAAAAATGGAAAATGAGAAATATACGTACATGAAAAAATGCAAGAAAGCACTAGAGAAATATTCTTATTTCGTGTTTGTTGAATGCAAAAGTAAAAAGCAAAAATAAAAATATCACTTTTTCTTGCTTTTTGTCTTCCAGCAAAAGTAACAAATATGTCAAAATCCTCATCTTCCACTTTCTCAGGCTTCTGAGTTGTTAAAAATTCTTTCTGGTGGAGAAAGAATGGGGAGGGAAGGGAGAAAATTAGGAAAGAAAATTAAAGAGGAAGTGACAACCTAATTATCTAATGCCTGAAAACTGCATAACAACAGGAAACAAACAAAAAAAGACAGTAAAAATGGCTATGCTGAATTAATCTGGCCAGTTGCAAATTAAAAATATATCTGCAAACCGAGGTTGTTTCTACGCAGAGACTTTTTCTGACAAAAGTGTATTTTTCAGCAGGAAAGCTTCCTCCCACTCTTCTCCTTTGATCTGAAATGAAAGGAATTTTTTTTCAGAAAACCTTTTCTCTGTTGAGCTTTCTGAGTCTTAAAAAAACACCTTCTCTGTTTGATCTAATTATAAATATGTTGTATATTCCTGGAGTGGGCTCCTCTCAGAGGATCATTGCAGAGAGAACAGCATAAGCATGTAACTATTTTGTAGGCTGGGCTGCCATAAAAACACTCTGCTCAGCTTAGCACACAACTGCATAGGAAGGGATCTGGAAAAAAACTTAACCAGAGTCACCGAGGAAAACTTTTCCTCCTACCACTAGCATCATGAGGTCTTTACTTTATGCAAAGCCCAACAATGAGCTCAGTCTCTGAGGTCTCATTGAAAAGATCTGAGCACAGTAACTACATGATCGGCATTTTATCTGTCCGAGGATAAACTGCTTAATGTGTTCTGCTGGGATTCAAAGCTGCAGTTCCTTGAAGTCTTGCTGCCTCAAACCAGTCACTTGGGTTGCTAAACCATCTCTAGTACATGACCCACAGCTGTCTTGGGGAGAGCACTGTTTCGTCTACTTACAGAATAGTCTTGACCAGACAAACAACGAAAATGTCCCTTTGTGTGGAGGAATGTCTTTTGTTCACCAGTGTATCTGAAAGGACTGGGTCACAACTTTTGCAGCTCCAGCCCATCTTTTCTCTATTGGTCCTGGCAAAAGTGAAGGAGCATTTAGCTCCTTTTCACACACTAGTGGCATTTTTCCACCATTACTGCACTGCATGTAGTGTGCAGTGTTTCATTGACTGTAAAGCATCCAGAGGATGGGAGAGGAAAACTTTTCCTCCTGTTCTCCAGGAGCAGAAAATGCTTTATTTGAGAGAATGTCAAGGGCATTGCAGGGTGGTGGGCTCTGACCTTCAGACAAGGAGATGGTGTCAGTCTCCCTGAAGCTAGGGAGCTGCTGAGAAGAAATTCCTAGCTTCTCTGAAACTGGGCTGGATTGCCTTCATTCTCTGACTGCTTCCCTTACTCATTCCTGTTCACCATGCTCAGGCAGTCTGGCCAGCTTGGAGACAGTGTCATCAGACGTAGTGGTGCACAGTGGGTAGGTAATTCCTGTGCCCCTCAGTCTCACACTTACCCATTTAAGAAACTTTCCTCTAAAAAGACAACAATAACAGAAGATCTCCTTTCTAGTTTGGTCAGGAGTGGAAGCTGAGCTCATGTTTGTATATCCTGGCTGTTGAAATGGAAAGTGTGAACTCTACAAAAATTAAATCTGCAGAAAAGAAGAATGGGGGGGGGGGGGGGGGGGCATCATTCTGGAGAAAGAAAGACTTGCAGATGGAGATCCCATTATGTCCAGACCTCACAGTGTCTCCCCAGTCATTCATGCCAAGCGCAATGTGGGCTGGGTGTGAGGCAAAAATCTTCAGACTTAGCCAAAGAAAGAGGCCTCAGCATGTGTTGCTGTATTTAGCACTGAAGTCGGTATGGACCCTGGCCAGCTGCCAGTCACACTGGCATTGCTGTTATTAGATACCATTGTGTAAGCTTAGCACTTCTTGCAAGCCAGAGAAATTCCTTTTGTGTTTTCCCATACTCCTGACACATTTAGAAGAGTTTCTGTTTCAGAAAGAAAGCACACTAGTAATATAAACAAACTCCTGACATCCATCGGGCATGGATGGGGAAAGAAGGTTGAGGCAAGATGAAATCACCCTTGCTGAAATCAGTGCAGGTTGAGGTTCATTAGCTACTGAGCTGTGGTTTACATTTTATGAATAACCGTAACAGGAAAGACATTCCCTGAATTGCCTTTTTGCAGAAGTGCCATTAGATCACTTGAGCAAAATGGAAAAGTAGCTCATTAGAGCTATGGAGAGCTGCACAGTGGCCATGCCAGTTGGCTTGTGTTGACCTGTTTGTGACTGGAAAGTCAGTTTGGATCCGTTTTTTGGTGCTTCATGATTTTTCTTTCTTTAAACGATGTGATTTTATAGCCTAGGAAGAGACAGAAATAGCGAAAGAAAAGAAATAGTAAGTGTATGTTCTTTACAGCATTTCTCCATGAGGCAAACCTTGCCTGTCCCAGTCTCCAGCACCATGCTAGCCAGCTGTGTGAGATAACCTCCTGGGACACTTTCAGCTCACACAGCAGAAGTTGCAGATTCTATGATCTTGGGCTTATTTTTTTGTTTGTTTCTCTTCTGTTAAAAACTAAGGTGAAGTAAACCAAGACAGACAGTCTCAGAAGCATATGACTGCTCATCCCTTGTGGTTAGCCTCTTCTGCTCACCACGGCAGCATTAGCAAACTCTCACAACTCCCCTTTGTAGCTCCTGCCAGAGCTACTCTTGTGGTGACAAGTCGACTGGACTTTTAGCCCTGCTTGAGGAAACTGCTCTGTGGTTAGCTGCTTTTCTCACTTGGTGGTGGTGGACAGCTCTTTCCTCTCTTTGCATAATGCATTAGCCTTCTATGCTGCCACCTCCGCTGCCCCTGAACTAACACATGGTTTAGGAAGGGACATCTTAACTGTATGAAATAAACATGAATCTTTGCAGTCAGATGAAGGGGTTGTGCAATGGCTGCCCTGTAGCTGCAGGCATAGCAGGGCAAAGGGAGAAATTTGTATGGGTCCCAAAAAGAGAACTGGAGATTTGATGGATGTAGGTGGGCTTGAGGACACCCTACTACAGTGTCGAATTCCTACAGTGGGCAGAAACCACTTTCTTCTAGATTTGCTGATACAAGATGCAGGAATCACAGTAACAACAATGGTCAAGATGTACAGCTGTCAATATAAATATGTCTTAAAGGCTAAGAAAGGAGGCAAGATGAGGAGGCTTTACTCTTAAAAGTTGGTGTTCATGGGGAAAAAAAGCTTGGGAAACCATCTCCAGCAATTCTATTCAAAGCCCTTCATTACTTCTCTTTATGGTCCTGAGTAAGTTTATGCTTTCAGGATCATTCCCCCCTTGCTTTGCAGATTATTCCATGCAGGCCTGTGAGCTCCTTGAATAATTCTCACAGCTCACGGCATGACACATCTCACCATTAACAATGTTCTATACTTTCCAAAGCTGTACTCTTTTAAAGCACTTCCCCATGGAACACTCTACCAAATACAAACAGCACAGATGGAAGATTTCCATGCCAAATGTCTACCTAGTGATGACTCTGGGAGGATGGACCAACTGTTTCAGCTAAACTGGAACAACAGTTTCCAAACATGAGATTAGAGAGAGAGATACTCCATTAAGAAACTCTGAGCTTTAAAGTATGGACTTGGAATTTGTCATAGAGTTGGTGCCTTTATATATGGTATGTGCTTTTCCCTGCGGAAATTCTCCTAAGTTTGACCAACATACTAGCCTCTAAATCAGTAAGCCTGTGCTTCCTGAGCAGGAGGTTTTTCAGGCATCATCAGCTTTCTCTCCTGAACACACAATGTCTTTTGCACATGCTTCTGGCCCCATAGCACCAGTGCTGCAGATTCACTGGGACAAAGGTTTCCCTTTTTCATTCCCCTCTCCCTCACTGTATTCACTCTTGCCTGCTGCCAGCTTTCTTGCTTGTGTCTCCAGTGACAGGGTACAGGAGGGACCAGGAAGCTGTTCAGCATCACAGCTAGTCTAGAGGTCACCTTTAGTATGCCCATGGTCTCATCCCTGCTGTGCAAACAGAACAGAGGTGGATATAGGAGCAGGACACAGGCTGTGGAGTGGGAGTAGAAAAGCAGGGGGTCAAGTGAGGATACAAACCCACAGTTCAGATAGTAGGTTCAATTGATAAAGGATGAGGCTGTGAACCTAGTCATCCCAGTCTGGTAGATGACCCGAACTTTTTCTCCTTTTTTTAATTCTAATTGTTTCTTGTAGCCTAGGAAAATCCATAAGGTATAAAGGATATCTTGTTATAATTCTCTGCTTCCTTTGCTTCATGCTCCTGCAGCAGATGATGTGAGCATCCTGCATAACAAATCTCCTCTCACTACTCAGCCTGGATTCCTCCTGAGGTGGGGCCTTCGGGCTGTCTTGTAAGTTGAAGTAGGTAGGTGTCCGATGGGAAAATGAGTTTGTGATCACACATTCATATTGTATAAGCAGCTCCCAATTTTGTGTCCTTGACTTTCTGTCCTTGAAGATTTTTTTATATAGAGTTAAAACTGTGATTGTAATAATATTATAGAGTAGAGTTATGTCTTTGGGGAAGCACCTCTATGCCTCAGCTGTGGCACTGGTGTTCAAATGTAGCTGGACAGACATGCACAGACCTAGGAGTTCATAGCTCCGGCTTGAAATGTATTATTAATGCCATGTGTTTGAGCATAAGTAAATCTTCAAACATAAATAATCTTGTAGTTTCCTTAAAAGTTAGAAAAACTCATCCTTATTAACAGGCATGTTGCTATGCCACTTCCAAACTGGAGGCTAGTTTCCATGTTAATCTCTCCAGCACACTAGGGAAGACATACTTCTCTTTCCTCCTCTCTTTCATCCAAAAATAGATAGAACAATACAAAACATCCAGTACGAAAAACACAATATAGGTACGTTTTGGTCCACTGAATGAAAATCACAGAGACTTACACATATGGTACAAGAGCATTGTTGTAGAAATTGGTTTATTAGTCTGTCATGTTGCTAATTGCAATCACTGTAAATCTGTACCAACTTTGAGACTAGAATCCTCCTCGGGTGGTCCAGGAATACCAGGGAAGCTGGTAGTCCAGGTTTGTAAAACGAATCTGGAAGTGTGCGCAGCCATCTTCACATCATCCCAAAGTGAAATGTGACTGACAATAAAATCTGACAGTAGGTTGGAGAGGAAGATGTGACCAGACTGCAGACATGGTATACAGCCCATTGGAGAATGCTCCAAGCCACCAGGATGTGAGGCAGGAATGCTCCAGAGGTCCAGCCATCTATAAAGCTTGGCTTTTGGGGCATTTTTTTTTGGTGTGGTTTTTACATCATCTTTTAAAATTTCAAGTCATGATGTAGTCACAAAGCAGATTCAGCAGGATATGGTTGAGGTCAGCAGTTATACACTATAAAGTTCAAGCAGATTACAAATAACCTGCTATGTGAAAGAAGTAAGTTTCTCATTATTCTTCAAGGCTAGACTGAATGAGAAATAGCTATGTGGCAGCTTGTATCTAAATTACAGGATCACAGTTAGTAATCTTGTTGTCATGTTGAAAGCTAAATTAAATTTTCCAAATTATTAAGAAAACAAACAAGTTTCATGGTTTGATATGCTTAACAGTGGCTAATATAATTAAGACTGTAATAGATTTCAGTTACAAAAAATGACAGGAAATAGGAAAGTACAATGAACACTGAACAAAGGGCTATGCATAGCTCAGTCTGGAGCTCCCCAGAGATAAGTTACCAAGTCCAGGGAAGATCAACACATCATTAAATTAGTTCCAAAGTGTTACCTAGAAGCATTTTTATCTCTGCCTTGAACTTGCTTTGCTATCCTTCTTAGTTAAAAAAGTTTAGTCAACCATTCTGAGATTGGAAATCTCTTGTTAAGTGAACAAGCATTGAGTACTGAAAGTAAGCCAGCAAAACAAATAGTTTTCAGGATGAAAAACAGCCACAGAAGTATTTACCAAGCAATTTAATACAAATGAAAGGTGTTCGTGGACAAAAGAAGGTTTTGGTGACTACTTCCGTTGTCATATTTTGCCTGGATGTTTTATGGAACATAATGAGGCAGAGAAAGCAGAATGATAGAGTGCAGATCATCAAGCCCTCAATGAGGACTGTGCACGGGTTGGTTGTTCAGGCTATAGGGGTGTGTGCAGAATGATACTGGAGGGTGGCATGATGCTGAAGGGGAGGAAAGGATATGCAACATGGCAGAGGTTTCAGCTACGTTGGGAAAAAAATGAGCAGAAGCAGAAATGTGTGCAGTGTTCAGCCAGAGTCAAGCAAAAACAACATATCAAAGGGTACACTGTGATAGTCTTTCTCTGATGGAAGAGGAAAAACTGCAAAAGCAACAGTTCCCATCACTTTGCTGTGCATTGCGTATCCCAATAGAGCACCCACAATATGGATGAGAATATAATGGCAGCAGTACAGAGATGGCTTTTTTGTAGCATCAATGGCTGTTCTTGGTGTAACTCAAGATTAATAGACTCACCAACTAACAACTGAGACTTATACTTTTGTGCTGGACACTAACTGTAGAAGATTATCTACACATAAGTGGTGGTAAAAATTTGGTGATTTTACCTCCACTGAAAAGTATATATATATGAACTTGATTTTTATGTCACAAATTCGAAATCTTGAACACAAAAATGTACAAAGACAAAGAGCATCTCTTATTGGATTAAAGATTCTTCAGTCTTCCAGAAAGGTGCTTTTGTGAAGGAGGGATAGAACAAGACACTGAGGAAGAGTTTGAGAACACCTTCAAAATGATAGGGAAGATGTCAGCACAGCAAATAACAGGGCTAAAATTGTATGACTGTCAGATGATTTGTTGCAATGGGAAAACTCCTTTTGCCTTAAAATAGGGTTAAAGAAGTTCTTGGATAGGCTAGTCATACTAAGAATCATATTGGGGGTGACAGAAGTGAGATTGCTAGTACATCTGATGAACTTTGGATCCTCAAAAGAACTGAAAATGTAAAAAGGCAAATTCTCCATTACCTGAAAGGAGAAAAAGATTTGGGGATGTAGCTGATGCCAAATATTTTATATGTTAGATGCCCCAGCAGGACTCTGGCAAGAGCCTCTCAAAATAGAAAGCACATGTTTGTGCGGGTTCAACACACTATTCAGGAGACATGGTTTCTGCAGGCTGTGATTTGGCCTGTGTTTGGTATTCCAGGTGTTTCACTAAGACAATGTGGTGAATTTTGGATGGTAGGGAGGGTAACAGGTCCTGCATATCAACTTGATCTGGGAAGAAACGGTGGAAGAGCATGACCATGTCCTCAGGCATCTTAAGAAAGAGCTCATGTTGCTGGAATAAAACTGAAAAAATTACAAATATGAATTCTTTGTAATGTAAAAAAGAGTGAGGGGAGATATTAAAGCAGAAAGATGTAATGACATATCTCAGGGTGGTCAAAAAAATACCAGTATTCCTGCCCCAAGAGATGAGGAAGCCATGAACAGATTCCTTGGGCCAGTGTAGTGCATAGGGAAGTTTGCAACCAGCTCTTTTACCTGAAGTAGCAACTGTAGATCAGAGTCATGCAGAGTGTGACAAATGCCTGCAATGGAAGAAGGCTCAGAGAAAGTAGTCAAGGATGATGTGCTCCTGAAGCTCAGAAAGGAATGTGGGAAGTTACCACCAAGAGTTTTTCAGAAGACACAGAGTGCAAACTTGCAACAGCTGAAAAAGCTGCAGGAGTTAATGAAAGAGGCTGGAGTCCTGGAAGACTCTAACAGTAAATGCAAAAGCAAGTTGTCCACAGATGCCTCTGAGGAGGGTATCAGTATGGCTTTCCTATACCAGTGTGGTCAGATTGGAGACCAGTGGCTTGTATGTCACACACACCAACAAAAACAGAGCGTCAGCATGTTCAAATAGAGAAGGCAGCTTTGGCATCAGTCCACAGGTGTAAAATTTCACTTCTTTATTTATGGGAGGCCAATGTCGGCTGAACTAACCATAAAAACCTCCTAATGTTGTCAAAAAGGACCCAGTAACCTCTCATGCTGTACAATACACACATTTCTTTTTTAGGTAGAAGAGTACAATTTGAAGATTAGGGACAAATCTGGGAAAGATTCAGTGGTTTCAGAGATGTTTTCGAACATTAAATCAAAGAACAGTGGAACAAAGTTCAGAACTAGCTGGCATACAAGTTATTTGGTTTTAAATAAAACAAAGTAAAACCAAAAACATGGTCGTTCTCAGATGAAACATGAACTCTGACTGCTAGAGCTACAGCTGGAGATACTCTTCAGATCACTAATTGAGAATGGCTAGGAGAGCCCCCTGCATCAATCTGAGGGTAAGATCTTGTTACAAGGTGGAATTTTGTTTAAAGGTGTGAGTTTGTTAAGTCCTAATGTAAAAAAAAAATAAAATCCATGCCATTAAAAAGTATAAAAGAGTAGGGACACATTTCCCCTGGCAAAAGAATAATTACTCCATGGGGAAAAGTAAGCGCATGTTTATTTGTGTTATCTGCAAGAACACTATGTACTTGTTCTGTACCAACATAAGATTCTAACCAACATAAGATATACTTAGTGTATTCTATTGTAATTTAAGCAGCTGTCAAATCTAATTTTCTTTTACATGGCATTACTGATGCAGTGCAGTCTGATAAAGTAATGCCATTTTGTGGCCATGAGTTCAAGCAGTGGCAAGTGAATTTGGGGTTTGGACATGAACTACT
Organism: Caloenas nicobarica; assembly: GCF_036013445.1. NCBI lineage: Eukaryota > Metazoa > Chordata > Aves > Columbiformes > Columbidae > Caloenas > Caloenas nicobarica. The sequence goes on along the minus strand of NC_088245.1, from coordinate 88,962,042 downwards.
AATTACTATTATTCTCATTACAACGGATGGGTGGGAAAGGGTGCAAAAATAACTAAAGAAGAATGCTTAGTCAGATTCTGATCCATATTTAGCTCTGTTGAACTGCAGATTGTCAGCATGGCTTGTCACCATCTGATGTTTTGCTGAGTAGAAAACTAAAGCCAAAGATTACCCAAACAATTAGAAGCTGATGTCAGAGGTACTAGAGACCTGCCAATGTGAAAAAAAAATCAAATAAGGGGAAAAAAAAATTGTATTCATTGTGTTGGAAACTGCCTTCACTTCTTGGAAATGGTGCGCTAATCCATGATGATGACACCATCACCTGTGATGGACTTGAGTCTGTGGGAGGACAGTAGTCGCCTTGTCCAGTTCCCAAAGAGAGTGAAATATAGAGCACCAGGCAACAGCAGCAGCACAGTAGCCCTCAGATGTGGAATCATTAGAACAAAAAGAGTTGACTTTCTCTTGAGATCAACATTACAGGCACCATGGTTAAACTTGCAGAGCCAAGTATGTGTGCAAGGGACTTTATAGACCCAGCTGACCACTGTTAATCAGCTTAGCTAACAGGTTAATGATAATGTTTTTAATTATGCATTCTATCAATGATGGGCTTTAGGTCTTATGATCAACTTATGGCTTGGAAGGGAGGATGTGGTATTGAATGACACAAGGAAATCTGCACTTTCAAAACAGAGTCCAAGCTGTGAACTATAGAAATACTGATTGCTGTCACATAGAGTTCTTGGGAACGCTCCCAAAATCAAGTTCTTGCACGTGGCTCCCAAACCAGGCAACGAATCAGGGACGTGGATGTAACCATGGCATGGCACACAGCAATGAACAAAGGCTAGCTAGGTTTTGTGGATAGCTGCTGGCTGTCACTGACACAGTGGCCAACCATCTGGGTGGTGCCCATGCAGTTTCATCAAACATCAGGCCCTGGTGGATCCCAAGAAAGTAGGCAGGACGATGCCCTCGGTTACAGGACAGAGAACAGCCACTAGGTGGCTTTGAAAAGGCCATTCAAGAGACATGTAGATACCTCTAGGATGTGGCTAATTCTCTGGTTTGGTGACACATGAACTACATCTTTACAAACATAAAAGGCTCTTTCATCATAAAACTTCATGTTCTTGAGTTTTTCAGGCACTAAAATGACTTTAAAAGTCTGTCACCTTCTGCCAGCTTCAGTCAAGATCCTTTCTGTATTCTCAGTCTCTGTTTTATGGAGAGCTGCAGTGCACTGAAGCTTGGGCTCTTGCTGGTGGGGTGCCTTGTGACTGCTTTGTGCAAGGAAGTCCTGCTGACTACCACTCTGATAGTGTCTTCCCATATCTCACAAGTAGGGTGTTCAGCAGCTGTAAAGACTGCAAGAAAGAACCAGAGGAGCTGGACCAGGCACTTCAGAGGCAAACACTGAAGCAGGAAGCACAGCAGAGTTTGAGCATGAAAGCTGGGGAGGGAGGAGGTCAAAGTCTAGACGTTTGGGAGCAAAGGTTCACTTTGAATAGAGAAGAGGCCCTGGTGGCCTCTAAAATTACCATAAATGTCTGTTTACAGGAAGTGGTTGAACGGAACAGATCAAGTTAGGGCACCCGAGGGCCTTTAAAATTTAGAGAAATCCTGTGTTTATGAGGTAGAGGGGAACTGGTCAGAGCTAGGAACATTGGAAAGCTGTTGGTGAATGGACTGGCTTCAGCCAACCAAAGCTCTGGGAAAGCAGGGTTCAGCTGACACATGCCTCCACAGATGGCAACCATGGGCAGCTTAAACTGTTTGCAAAACAAATGAGAAAATATCCCCACAGGGGAAACCTCATATATATACTCAGGAGGCTCACTCCTGTTGCAGTCTGTGCTCCCTGAGCTGCTGAGCTTGTTCTCTTGAGCACCTGAACAGCAGTGATCTAATACAAAAGGTCTTACCAAGTTGTCTGGCTCTTTGCTCCCTTCAGCCATCATATGGCTAGATGAGACTTGGGAAAAAAAGGAGGGGGGGAGAAGAAAACCAAAGCAGAAGAAAAATGGGGCTCCCGATTACTGGCATGCACATCTCCACACAGACTAAGCAGCAAGGGCTCACAGTTAGCAAACTTGCTCATTAGAGCCAAAGCATTAAGTCATTTCTCCAGGGAAGAATAAAACTGAACTAAGAGTTCAAAACTCTGCCAGAAAATGCAGGGCAGGGGGAGGGGAGAAGTGGTTCAGAGAAAGAGAGTAAAAAGGATGCATAAGAGAAAAAAGTACCAAGAAGAGAAAATGAATGGATGGTGGGTAAGCCAGGAAAATGAAGGGGTTTAGGGGAAGAGAAGGAAACAAAGGCAAGCTGAGCTGTGGGATAACTACGGTATTATAATACTCTGTGATTTCTCAGACTATGGTCTCTCTAGGCTGTGGTGTAAACAGTTAAACAGGGAGTAATTTCTGCCCTGATGGAGAAAACAGCAAGTGCTTAAGCAGCTTTGTGGCTACAGGGTCTGTCAGCGCTCTGGACCTAGTCTCAACATTGCCTGTTAACTCAGGCCTCCAAAGAAATCTTTCAATGCAGTGTAGCAACAAAGACGTGTGCAGTCCTGATTTGCCTCAGGACACATCACAGACTTGACTTTCTGGGAAATCAGACTCCCTGTGAGTGGCTCAGATGTCCTAACAGCAGCCCTACAGCACCAGATTCCCCGCTTTGCTCGGGCTGTCTTTACACCTTCAGCAGTTTTTCTCTTGAATGACACAAAGCAGTAAGTTAGTGGAGAATCAGGCTCATGGTGTTTTGTCTTTCACTGGAGCCTCCATCTGGCAATCCCAAAGCATTCTTAAGAGGTGAAAGCACCTAGCTGGCTTGCTATCGTTGTGACTGCATTAAAGTTGGAACTGTATGGATAGGTGACATGTACTGTCCATTATCACCTAGCTGTGCAATCAAAACTCAAACAAGGTTTCTTGCCTTGCTATTATCAGCTGCAAGAAAAACTTTTGACCCAGAGTAAATATGTGCATCAAGTGAGACCTGCAAAGCCCGTCTGGGTGGTGATGTAAGGTTACCATATCTGTGTCTCCTGCAGCATGCCCCCATGCATGGGTTAACAGGAAAGGGAGCGCTTTGCAAAGCCAGAAGAATACAGAAGAGGCTGTAAATCAGTACATGGATAAAGAGGATTTTATTCTTAGGAGTCTAACAAAGGGGAAGTGATGAAGCAAGAAACGCCATCTTAGGCTTTTCTAAGATCTCCACCCTTGGAGATTTTCAAAGCACAGATGTACTAGGCAATCCAATCTACGTTTGCACCCATGCTGCTGCTTATTGTCTACTCCAGAGAGCTAGCAAACCACCTCTTTGGATCTTTGTGTGAGGGCAAAGTCAGACTGTTATGGCTCAAGTCATAGGTAAAGGTAATTTTAACTTACCTGCTTGTCTTACATTGCAGCAGGTTACATCAGCTGAGCTCTTGAAAGTTTGATTGAAGGAAAAGGGTTTGAGAATATGTTCAGCTGCTTCGTGCATGTCCTAAAGACATTTGCCTGCTTGGCCAGCTGGTGGTGGAGTTACCATCCCTGGAGGTATTTGAAAGATGTGTAGATGTGGCACTTAGGGACATGGTTTAGTGATGGACTTGGCAGTGTTAGGTTAACGGTTGGACTCAATGATCTTAAAGATCTTTTCCAAGCCGAAAGGTTTTATGATTCTATGTCTGACTGTATCTGTTACCCAAAAGAAGTCTAGGAAGTTGTAGTGTATTCTGGATGAGTGGCTATGAATGGGGAAACCAGAATTTGGCTAACCATAATTACACAATTTTAAAATAATTTGTCGTAGATTTCAAAGGGAACATGATATTTTGAGTCGTGCTAAACTTCTAATGAGCTTTGGCAGAGTCTGGGGTCTGTGTTTGTGAGGTTTGAACTTTATTCTTATACTGAAGATAAATCACAGTTAATATATGTATGGTAGTATGGCAAGACATTAAGCTGGTATGGATGTTTTAAATTAAGCTTCCTTGGAAAATACTGGTAAACAATGGTAATACTAAAGAAGGAACTGCTATGAGAGATTCCTGACTTAAAGAAGTTATTAAAATCGTATAGGATTTTCCATCTTCTAATGAACCAGTACATGATTTTGGCCTCAGGTTGTTGTAAAGCTAAGTGGCCTATAATTCCCCACCACATTCACTCTTCAAGCATTGGCACATTGCTTATATTTTCCAGTTCAGTGAATCTCCTGTGTCCTTCCAAGATGCATTAAAGTTACAATTGCATCCAACAATGGTGTTGACCCTGTAGTGGAGACCCAGTCCCAACTCCTGACTATACTTTAGACCTCTGAGGGCTCATTGTTGCCTGTGTACATTAAAATGACTCTCAAACTACTGTAACCCAGACCAGAGGTACCAACCTTAAACACAGTGATCCCAGCTTTGTGTAATCTTTGGAATCACCCTTTCAGCTCATGCTGCAACCAACCACCTTATTTTTTTTAATATGACATCATTACATGTAAGCAGGTAAGCAGGTTCAGGATGGGCAGCAAGAGCCCCTGAAGTCTCCCATGCTCCAAGGGGAGGCAAACGCCATACACAGACCTTGTACTATCCTTATCCTCAAAATGTGGGATCAATTGGATTGTCTCTGGAGGCCTAAATAGCCAAATGATGTGTGATCAGGAAAGGATAAAACTTGCCAACTTCATTATAATTCCAGGTTTAGGGGAGATACGCAGCCAGACCTAAGAAGAAAGAAACTAGCACTAGTCTTCCCGACTGGTCTCTTGCAACAAGCTAGAAAGAAAATCAAGGTAGAAAGAGAAAAAAGACATTACAGCGATCCTGACTTATGTGTATTTTTCATTGGCACAAGCCACCTCTGCTTAGCATGGGCCAGGCTGCTGCTATGGGGACCCTGCTAGGAGCTCAGAGGCTCACGGCACACATGAGGCAATGGAAAAGCAGCAGGCAGGAACTAGAAATGGCTGAACTTTATTTTTCCAAAGTGAAGATCTTTGGTGGGCTGCAGATTACATTGGAAATCAGACCCTGCAGCCCAGGATCCCGCAGCTGTCCTTCTCCCCTCTAATTTTTCTCTGTCAGATTTCAGAGCTATAATTAACCACAAGGCCTTAGTGATACCATGTGAAAGTGCATGTGTGTGTGTGTGTGCGCGCCTGGGCTTCCTCACCCCAGTGGGCCTAATCCTCTATGGAAGATTGACAGGTTCACATGGAGAGTAACTTTTTAACTAATTCACTTCTAAATGCTCCTTTTGCTCTCTCTTCCCTTTGCTGCCCTCTTCCCTCCAGGCTACAAAGGGCATGGTGGTACCAGGGAGATGGAGGGAGGTGTCTCCTCTGCTGTCCCGCAGATGTGCTGACCTGCCTCTGCACTGACCTGAGGCACCCCAGTGTGGTCTGCATTTGGGGTGTCCTTCACTGCTCCCACAACGCTTGTCACAGCTAGTCCAGGAAAGGTGTGCTCAGGGACAGCGAAGAGCACCAGGTTAAAATTCAGATGCTGGTGCAGAAGGAGGTGGAGTTAATTTATCAACCTTTCTTTGATGGACTATGGACAGGTCTGCATATCTTCTAAGCACACCCGTGAGATGGAGCTCAGCAGTAGTGCATTCACAAGTGGTTTTGTTGCTTTTTTTAGTTGTGGTAAAAAGCTCTGGAGGAGACTTTTACTGAAGTGTTGGCAGCGTATCAGTGCTTTGGTCCAGATGTGTGGCACTGCCTGCTGGTTTGTTTCTGGTTTCTGCTTCACACAAAGCTCTGCCAGTGGAGTCTCTGCGCTGGACTGGCGGCTGCTATCCCAGTTCACATCCATGAACTCCTTTGTATTAGCCATGGTTCAGATACCCAGCCAAGGTGCTCATTGATGTGCTCCTGAGCCAGGTTTCTCTGAGGAGGCCCCTCAGTATTTTATTGGGATCAAAAAATGTTGGATTACAGCGTGTTGGATATGAAGGGCTCTGACTTGGCAGTGATTTGCCAAGACCTTGAAGAAGGCAAGGGGAAAAATATCTAAAGGCCAAAGCACACTTCTCTCGTTCATGTGAGGAGCTGCATCTAGATGAGGCAACACACTAATCTTCCATATTCCTTATCTCAGCAATTCCATTAAAGTTACTTGGTATTTAAGCACTGAGAGGAAAGAGGAGAGCATGATTTGACACCAAAAAGAAAATACACAGGATGTTTTTAAAATAAAGTCTCATAGTATTTCAAAGTAAAGTGTCCACAGAAATAATAGGAAGATACCCAACTACTACTGCATTTTGTTTCATGAAGGAAGAGGTGGCTTAAACTGTGCTTGCATGTTGTTGAGATTGATGTATGAGCTAACAGGAGAACAGGTAATTCTAGCTCATAAGAGGACTGTCTTATTAGTCCTACAGGGAAGGAGAAACTTTGGAGGAATCTATAAGGAGGAGATCGCTTGATGTTCCAGTGCATGGTAACACATAGCCACAGATTCCTACAGCCCTTACCAAAGGTCCCTACAAACTGCAAACTCTGCTAAGCATTGCAACCCCATTTCATCTGTGGAAAAATGAGGCACAGTGAGTACATCTGTGATACATCTTGAGTTGGTTTTAATAGCACTACATTGAGCTACTGCTGCTGTTGTAACATGAATTATTCTCAACAGATTAGCATTTGTTCAAATTTTTGAACAAAAAATAAAGCAATGGTTCTTTACTACCTTGAGTTAGCACTACATTATTACTGGATAAGGGGTGACTGCTTACATGGCTTGGTTGATTTTAAATCCCACTTTGTCAATGTCCATGTAACACATAATATGGCCAGCACCAGGGTCACCCTGAACCTGCTACTGGTTCCTTTATCTGTCTTTGCTGCTGCGGTAACAGGTGTAAAACAGGTAGCAGACAGAAAGAGCTGAGGTCTAGAGACCATGATTTGCCACAATATAAAAGACTTCTTTGAGTGAAACCTGCCTGCCACTAGAAAGCCAGAAAGTGACTTGGAATAACTTAGTCTCACTGGCAAGGCAATGAAACAGAGTTTGGTTGGGGTTTTTTTTGTGGTGGTTTTAATTTAAATGAAGCATATGCATGCCTAATCCAATCTAATCTATCTGGGTTCTTATATCCCATTAATCACCGACTTGTATTAACACCTCTCACTGTCATCTCTGCCGCTGCAGAAAGCTACCGAGACCACCACCTCATCACAGGCATTCTGATGACTTGTCACTGGATTTTGTGTGAGCAACAAATCACCTAAGAAGCCAAAATCATTTCCCATTGCAATGGATTAGAGGAACGATACAGGCGAGAACTTATGTAAACTAATGGTCTCAAGCACGAGTGGCAGACACTGCAAAAACATGCCATAAATCACTTATTTGTTGGAAGTTTTCACAAAACTGCATCACTTAAAAACAGTGCTAATTTTTTTCAAAAAAAGTGACTTTCAATTGATTGCTCCATTTTGTATTATAAACCTTGTTTAAGAGTACGTTTTAAAACAGTTTTATTAAAAATCAAAAGCAGACAAATAAGTAAAAAAAAAAAGTGAAATAATCTAGGACACATAGGGAAATGCTATGGACTATTTAATAGCTAACTGTCTCCCCACAAAGAAATTTGGAACACAACAGGGTTGAACTTCTTGAAAGAGCAGCTTTTATTAGCTCGAGATGTAATCTGGGTCATCTCAACTGTTGAACTGAATGCTTCAGGACACCTTCTTAGGGTTAAAATTTTTCAAGGTCATCATCCAGGCCAGGGTCCACCCAGAGCTGGTATGTTGCCCCAAATCAAAATTGACTCCATCATGTTGCGTTGATATTTTTCACTCTCTGACCTCAACTGCTTGGGAAATTTAAGCTAGTATTATGAACTATTGCCCAGAAGTGAATATACTTCAGTAGTACATGAAGATTTTGTATTTTTTAGATATGTTTATTTTCCACAGGCTCCAAGATAAGCTGCTTTGGATCTTGCAATCGTGAATTTTTGCAGCGCGCACCTTTTTCAAAATCTGTTTTTCCCTTCTCTGTTCAGGCTCCAGCTTGCACACAGACACACAACTCCTCCAGGCCGAGCACAGGGAACATGAGATGGTTGGATCAGTCATTGCAGGTCATTTATGAAGAGTTTACGGTCTAATGTATGCTTTGACAAAGCATCCATTGAACAATTTCAGACAAGAAAGAAATAAGTGGAAATCCCAGTCTGTCATCAGACAATCTAGAAAGTTTTTTTTAATTGATTAGTCTAGCTAGCTTTAATCACAAAAAGAGCATGAAGGAATGGGTCTGTACATAACAGAAAGGCACGTACCGCATTATCTTAAAGTCTGACTGAGCAGCTGACTACATCTATAATCTTGAGATAGACCTCCCAAAAAATCAAATTAGGAATAAACAAATACAGGAACCATTTAAACCTTATAGAATATCAAAAGCTATATGTCATTAAATGTAACATTTTGGTTTGAGTTGAAATGTTTAAACTGTATTCTTAATACAGCTGGTAATCAGCTTAGAGCATATACTGCGGGAGTTTTCTTGAAATTTAAATCCAGCAATTACAGCTTGGTTAGCTACACTATCTATATTGCAACGTATTCAGCAGGAAAATTACAGTTTTGCATGGACAGGTCACAGGTGACATTTAAGTAGGTATGACATTTAAGTTGCATATTGAAGGTCGCTTTGGATGTGACTTTGAAAATGACTTCCATGAAGGATAGATGTAGCCAGTCATTTAGAAACAGGGAAGGGTTAAAAGCTGTTCCCTTGAACTTATTCCTGATATTGGTACAGGGTTGAAAACACCAGCTTGCTGATTGATGGGTTCACATGGGGCGACCTTCGCATTAGCAACGCGACTCTGCTTGCTGGGTAAACACAAGCAGATGGATCCAGCTTCAGTGATTTTCAGCAGTGACGGATGGCGAAGGTATTTCTGATCCTCATCACACCCTGCAGATCCCGTGAAAATGACTTGGCATGGAGCGGAAGGTATTAGATTCGGGTGACAAATAATTACCTGACATCAGCTGAGGTTTCTTCAGAAAGGTTATGCTGCAAATAAACAACTTTTACATAACTTTGTTTTCATGAAGGGGTAGAAAGTCACACACATAGTTTATTTTTTGAGAAAATGTAGTCCAGCCAGTAGCTGATAAAAACTGCTCCTTGGGAATAAATACCCAAGTAATAGTGTTCCAGCACTGCACAGGGTTTCAGGGTGGTTTTAGAGGATTTGTTTGTTTGTTTGTTTAAAGCATGCATGTTTTTTCTTGTTGTTATTGTTGATGTTATACATACTTTCTCAGTTGCAAGAATTAGCATTCAGACAAAACATTTACTCAGAGACACTGTGGCTTCATGAGTCTTTGCTTTCCGAGGACTTCAGTTCAAAAGTTCATGACTTTTATTCCTTCTTCTCTCTTGCTGGGTCTAGCGCTTCAGAGGCAAAACCAGCATTTAGATAAATGTGTGCCCAGCACATACTTGTCTGAGTTTCAGTCCTTTGTTTTCAAGAAGTAGCTTGTTTGTATATAAAAATGCCCAGGGCAGGCATGTGTTGGGAAGGCTACAAATGCTTTATGCCTCTATTCAGCTGATAGATGTCCCTTCTGCATTACAACATCCTCAAAATGTGTGTGAGTGCATGTGCTCCTGCCATGAGTTAAAATGACTGTTTGCGCCTTCTGTGCTGCGTGTTACCATTCCTGCCAGGATAATCTAGTGTGGTTGTATCTGATAGGACATCGATAACAAGCCTAGAAGTTGGTATGTGTCATCTCCCCAAGATGGAGTGTCTTGTTTCCCTGCCTGTGTCGTGTTGTAAAGCTTCTGTCACTATTTAAACCTTCTTCACTAGAGATGGCAAAATTTCAGGGTGGTCCAAAGTCCTCCACTTATCTGTGCTGTGAAGCCATTCTCCTGGTTTACAATGTAAATGACCACAAATGAGTAGAAACAATGAACATTATGTAACTTTCTGGAATAGCTGAGGGAAAGAAGAATCAGCATAACACTGCCCATGAGCAAGGAAACCTTCAAATTTCTTCTTCCTTCTGGATTGGGTTGCCTGTCTCGCTAGGCTTTTAATCATATTTACCTGTTTGTGCAGAACTCTGCACAAACCAGTATGATTGCTTGTAGTTCTGTAATCATGCTTACAGGCTTCTTTTCTTGTATTTTTCTTACAATCTATTCACCTTTACTCTTGCTGTTTTTCCTTCCAGTTCTCCCATATCATTACTCTCTGGTGTTTCCTTCCTTCCCTCCTTCCTTCCTTCCTTCCTTCCTTCCTTCCTTCCTTCCTTCCTTCCTTCCTTCCTTCCTTCCTTCCCTCCCTCCTTCCCTCCTTCCATCCTTCCTTCCTTCCTTCCACTAAGACAGGCTAAAGAAAAGAGATTCACTCTGATCATCACTCCATCTGGGGCCATTCTCATCTCCTGCAAAATCCCTGCCTTGCTGCTGCAAGTGTAAGCTGCTTTTTGCCCACTTGACCTGGGACGCAGACAGCACTGCAGAGATGGGGTTGAAGACTGTGACTCTGACAATGTGCCCTTTTCAATGGCATTACAGAACTTCTGAAAACTGAGACCTGAGACCCTGAAACTGGCTTAGTTTTCTCTCAGTAAAACATGCTGCTCTATCAGCCCCTGACATATTTGGTGTTTTCCCTTTTATTCCTGTGGTGCTCCTCTCACCAGCAAACTTTACTGCAATTGATTTTCAGCACTCTCCCTCATGTCCACATGCCTGTCTCCACCAGGCAGGGATCTAGCTGAATAATGCCAGAGGTAGTTCAGGAAATAAATGCTGGGTAGAGCTTGCTGCAGGCAGCAAGCACATTCGACTGTAGCACACCAGGACCTCCCACGCTGGCTTCCTGCAGAGACCCAAGATGGGGAAAGAGCTCCAGCATAAAGCTCCACAGGAATCCATGCTGGTGGGGAAAGGATGGCTGTGCCACTCGTCTTGTTGCAGAGGAATGCTTCAAGGAATGGTGTGCAATGCCAAGCGTTATGCAGGGGTTTCAAGAGAGATGTCCTTTCCAGGAGCTCCCAAAACATCCAGGCTGATGGTGCCCTTTCTCCAGTCTCAGTGTGGGGTATGGTTTGTTAATCATAAGCAGATGAAGCGTGAGGCAATTTTTTCCTAGTTTTACCTATATAATTCACATTATTTCCTTTAAAATGGCAAGTTGAAGGTTGGGACATATTTCTTGAGGCCTGCAGGCTCTAACAATAGGTTCTTTAATACAGACCCAGGGTATTGTGTCCTCCCAAGAATAAATCCTGATGTTTGGAACACTCATTTCAAACATAGATGGTGCTGTTGGAAGCTGGATTTTGAGAATGAATGATGATAGTTACCCAGGGCTATGTGGCAGGAGCACTCTGGTTTCACAAAGCTGTTTGTAGCCTGAAAAATTCTGCTGAGTTTTGTTTAGCATCATCTAGTCTGAATAATCAGAAAAGCAGTGTGATGCCAGAGGGTAGTCATAACCAAAACGGATCCAGCTGTCAACACAGTGGAGAGACCTTTAATTTTGTCGGCCTTAAGCTAAAGGCCAGAGCAAGTGGCTGACTCAGCGGTGCACATCGTTCCCTGTGTCTGGGGCTGAAGGAGGCTGTGGTAGCCCTGGAACTCTTTGTTTGGCACCACCACAGCAAACCCAGCAGAGATAGCATGCTCCACACCAGCACCGCATTGGAGAGTCAGAGCAGAGCAAGGGCAGAGCACAAATATCTCTCAAGACAAGGATGAGGGATCTTGTAGAGCCTAGTGCTGCTCTGCTGATTGCAATGCTCAGTCTTGTAGTGTCACACCACATGCCCCTACTCAAAAAAAATTATAATCCGCTCTAACATACTGTCTCCTGCAATGCTTCTTCCCACATGATAGGATCAACAGCTAGTGTGCAACATGCATGTACTTCTTAACTTTCCTCTTCATAGCATGGACCATGAACATGAGGGAGAGTGGCGTGCACTGTCTAGGGAACTGACCTAGGCAACTGTTTCATTTACAGGTCCTTTCCATTGCAAAGAGACTGCATCTCCTCCATATGAGAAATGGTACAGAATCAGGCCCACTATATAAATAAATGGTCTGTATGGGAGCTGGACTTGATGACCCTTCTGAGTCCCTTCCAACTCAAGATATTCTATGATTTTATCCAGGGCTTAAAATGCTGAGGATTCCACATGTTTATTAGCCAGTAGCATAAGACCTACAACAGCAAAAAAATCAGGATTTAGGGAAGGCACCGCTACTTAGACCAAAGTGGATCACAACTATCTGTCACTGCAAGCCAGAATGAACCAACAATTACATGTTAGCATCAAAATCCCAGTTGATAAACACTGAAGTGATGCTTAGATTTATATGTATCTAAAGACATTCCACAAAACTGTTAGAAAACCTGAGCTTTTTGTCAATTCAAAGTCTTCTGTGGCTTTTTCATTCCGATCAAATGCAAGTGGAATAATTTGAGTAGTGGAAAATGGAAAAATTCCTGTCTGTCAAATTCAATACAGATATATTTTCCTTGTTTTTTCTGTCACATAACCTTCTAGGCAAATTCACAGAAAAACTACTTACTGTGTTAGAAATATTACGTATTGTTGTTACAAATATCACTTCATACTACAAGAAATGGAAAAATTTCAAGAAAGTCAACTGATTCACATAAAATCAATTTTGCTCCTTGCAATAAGAATAAGTTATTTATTCTCATATTTGCATCTAATCTTTATCCAGGCAACCAGCTGCCAGTAACCTCAAGCTGCAATCTTGCTGGGTCAAGTACAGTTTAGACACTTGGTGTGTTTTAAATACTAGATGTAGGTTTATGCTGTCTTGCTTCAGCAAAACATTTGCCTGTGCTTTAGTAAAAACAATTCAAGCCACATTTCTTAGCAAATCCTGGGGTTTTTTTCTTTTCCCTTATTGTATCCATTGTTATGTCAAAGAGCTATTACAAAGTTCTTAAGTTATTAGGTGTCTTAAGGGCCTGGAACCATCAGCCAGAAACTGTCAGTGGAAGATGGCCTTTCACATACTGAAGATGCTCTTGTGTGATAAGGTCAATGCTGAACTTAAGAGTTCCTTACACTTACAGTTTCTATTTTCTTCAGTTTTCAAGGAGTAACCGAGAACCACAAAATGCTGAGTACCGTCTCATAACGTGAAGAGGCTTGCTGATTTTGGCAGAGGGCTTTGGATGGTATAAATTCTGAATGTAAGAGAGTACAATGGACTCGCTCCCTTTAGTCACAATGGGTGGGATGCAGCTGATGAGATGTGGGCATCTTCCTCTAAGTTAGATGTCTGGATGCACAGTCTCATTTTATAGAACACTAGTTACCTCATTGTAATATAGACATCTATAATGAGTGAAACAGATCAGGTCCTGAAAGTGTTTATTTCTCTTTGTGATTGTAAAGAGGGCAACTCACTGAGTCATAAACTGTTTCCTTGCAGATGACTGAAATTAGACATGTGGAATCCTACCCTAACAATTTCATCCAACTGCCTTTGAGGTTAGCCCAAGATGACACCACTGGATATCGGATTGGTCTCTAAAGGCATGTGCTGCGGAAGGCAGGGTAGAGGCTGTTGCACAGATAAATGCAGGTAAAGGAATATTGCTGAATTTGGCTTCCGCCATGAAAGATTACTGCAGCAGGTTAGCAGTGCTGTGCACATCTGAGACAGCTGACACAATGAAATGATCTCCCCTAAGCGGGCAGATGGAGGCTGAGACCTAAGTCATGACCATGCTGGGAATAACATGGGTTCTGCTGGAGGTGGAGCAAAAATACAAACTATTTTTATCACCCTGTCGGATTTTATCCAGTAAGCTTCCTTAAAACCACAGTCTCCTTTCAACAACTCAACTTTCCAGCTGAGAGATACAAATGCTTGAATCTTTCCATCTTGCAGGGATTCCCTTGTGCTGTATTTGGTCTTTTCTTCACTCTCTTCCCCAAAACCCAAAACAACCACATTAGTGGCCATGCATATGACATGTTTTAATTCAGCTTGCAACCACTTCATGGTACGGTTAGCACTAATCATGGCCCATGCTTGCCACAACAGAGTGGGTTCTCAGAAGTCCAAGTGGCAACTGGACACCCTATCTGCTATGCACAAACTTGAACCATGTCTCCAATAGTTGGTCAAAAACAGAGGAAGTCCGCAGCAGTTTGTATCTCCTACCAGTCTTGGATGGCACGTGACTGCCTTCCCTTAAGTGAATTTGTGTATCATCCTTTTGCAGGGTGCAGAGAACTTTCCAAATAAGCGGATGGATCCATCTCTTTTAGCCTGTCTTCTTCTCATCACTATGTAGCAGGAAATCCCAGAGCACATTGTCCCTGGCAGTGCTCTTCTGAGGGACCAGCCGGGCAATTAGAAATGCCACCTTCTTCCCAAAAGAACCTGGCCCTTTGGTTTGGCAGACTTGCTTGCAGGATGAGAAATGCTTTGGCTGAAGTATGGTGCTCTTGTATCTCTTAAAAATGTTTTATGGCTATGATGACGGATGTTTGCACTCACTTCTGTTCATCCCACCACTGAGTAGGAACTGTGAGTGAAAGTGAAGAAGGAGGAGGCAGTAGCTGCAGCAGCAATTTAGTTTCTCAAGCAGACATAGCCATGAAACTTAAGGAGAGGCTGAGAATCTCTAGGAGGCAGCATTCACACAGTACTATAAGAAGAGAAAGCAGGAGAGATGCAGGCATTTTCTCATGTCTGTTTCAATATGCCCTGATCCCTGATAACTTACTTCTCCCTCCAGTGTGTATAGCAGGGGGGCATAAAAGCACAGGGAAGAAAACTCCCACTGTTGAAATTCCCCAGGAGGAAGGATTTTACAAGCTGTAAAATATTGTTTGTGTTCTAGCAACAATTTCTAATAAAGCTGGATGCTTTTAACAGCTAAGGCCAAATTTGTCTTTAGCCTCCTCCTCCATCTTAGAAATAGGCTTGAATAAATGATTCCCATCACACAAGAAAACTCTCTTGCTCATTAGAATTGATGAGTTCTTCAGCACCTTTCCTTGGGCAGTGAGTGTGGCTGTTATTATTAATAAAACACAATGCTGTCAGCTAGCCTAGGGGGGATCTTTAAAGGTAGAAAGTGGGTCAGATATATGTGGCTCAGAGCAGTGTTTCTTGTCACAGTGTGGTACACTGACACTTGTATTTCACTTCATATTCAAAACTTCTGGTGGGCTGCCTTTCCCTGGGCATGGCTGGTATTCCCTTCACTTGTCTTCCAGCTGTAGTGGAAACAAGGGAGCTGTTCGTTATGATGAGAAGTGTTCATAGCTACCCAAGATCCAGGGAATGGGACACCCTCAGAGAGATGTCACACAGGGTAGCTTTTCATCTGATTACAGAAGTGGTTTTGCTGAAGAGTTGAGAATCCTGGCCCAAAACAACCATCTGTGTGGCTCCATATAGGATAGAGATGGGATGGAGCCTCCTGCAGGCAACAGCAAAGCTGTTGCTTGTCTTGTCCATACAGCATTGACATTGGCTGGGTATGCCCAGGGCGTTTGCCCAGCTCTTCCTACAGCTGATAATTATCCAGACCACACCAACACCAGTAGCTCAGAAGCCTTATCCTGGGTAGGCCAAGGGCAGACTCTCAAACACTTGATTGTCACAGGCTGTTTTTCTAATGTGTTGCCACACTGCATCCCTTTGTGCAGGGAGGTAGAGCTAGAGCATCAGTGAGAGCAGCCTGGACATGTCCTTAGTATCCCGCAGGACTGCAAGCATCTTCTGTTCTGATGTCTTGGGTTGCCGGAAAAGCCCTGTGTCAGGAGAGATCACTGGCCTTGACCTGATGTGCCCCAAGCTTTCTGAATCCTTCACACCTCTTCAAAGCCTTTTCTCTTGCTTGGTTGACATTTTTACAAAGTTCCCTGCTATTTAATCTCATCTTATCTATGTTGCAGTTTAAATCAGTCATCACCAATCTGTTGTGGCCCTCCAGATCAATTACTTCCCTCCCAGCTTAGACCATTCTTGCAAATTATTACCACCTCCTATAAATGTGGCTGTGAGGTTGCAAAGTGTCAGTTCTCCTTGGAAAGATGATTTATTTAAATAAGTGGAGAAAGGAGATTTGGGCTATTTTTAGGCTTCTTTCTATGATGTTATACAAAGATTTGCTCACCATGTTTTCCTGTTCAGCTATGCCATCTCTGACTTTTCACACAGTGGAAGAAGCATCCACAACAGTGATCCCATTTGACTTTCTGTAACCAGCTTTCACTGTTCAGTTTTGCTATTGTGTTATTTATCTTGTGTTCTTCAGTAAAACCAAGGGCCCTCCAAGAAGACTGGAGCAGTCTCCTCAGAGAAGTGCAATATCTAAATGCCGCTGACTGCAAAGAGTTTACACTATGCTTTCTATTTGCTTCAATTGAAGCATCATCGAAAAGCCCACCTACCAAATGAGACTGATCCAAAGTGAAAGCTGCAAAATATTACCTGGAATGGGGAAGAATATTTTAATAGAACAGTATCATATCAGGAAACTACAGATTTTTGCAGGGACAGACCTATTTTTAATGAAAAATCTCTTCCACTCTAGAGTGAAGCTGGCCTGACGTAGGGTCAGTCCAAGGGTCTGGCAGCTACGATATCAGCATTTAAAGCTACAATATTAGCATTCAAAGAAGAGTTGGGCTCAGGTGTCTGAGTTAGACTTTTGACTTAGTCTTCGGCGTCTCACATGCTGGGTGAATGCGCCTAGCATGCTGTTACCAGCCATTTCGTCTACTATGTCTATCCTTTTGTAGGTTATTTCAAAAGGTTTCGGGCATGTCTCAATGCAAAAAGCACAGCATACGTTAAAAGCAAAAAATACCGACAAGGTGGAAACCTATTTGTGTGCCAGATGCTGCTCCTTTTGCCATTTGCCAGCACAGAGGTGAAGTACAAAAAGGCTCAGTGACTTTCCTAAGCTTACTCGAGGAGTTGGCAGCAAACCTCACAGCCGAGGTGCTTACCCAGGTGACAAGGCTATTTACTTCTTCATTTTAGTTTAGATCACAGAAAGTACAAGCCCGATCTTTGCCCTTCCTAGAAATCAGAAAGACTTTCATGTGGACTGAACAGAGCTAAGTCATAGGAAAAGGTGAATCTTCTTATTCCCTGTCAAGTCTCTCACCTTCCCGTGGAGTCAAGGCATTGTAATTCTGCACAAGAAGTTAAGGACAAGAAGTCCCTGCAGGGTCCCTCCTGAACTCTAAAAATAAGACTTCTCCTAATATATTTCATTACTAATGAAGTTTTTGTCATTCCTCCCACAGAGGGTTATCAACATAGTTTACAAAGTGTCATCTTCTAGCAACTGCTGAAGAGTTGGCCGTTTCTCATCTCACCCCCTCTGACACATTTACATGTTCTCTTTATACAAACACACAGATAAAAAAACCTCCCTAGTGTATCTAGAATATTTTCAACCAAAGAGAAAAAAATCCCTTGCCAAGTTGTTCAGTAGCTGGAAATTAGTTGTCACATCCACAGACCAGTATTCTTTTTATTTTTAAATGACTAACCATGCTGTGATTAATGATTCACACAAATGGGCTCAAAATAAGTCTGGCACAAATATAAGGAAGGAGGAGGGTAAATGGGATAAGGACTGCATAGGACTACAGCAGGGCATTGGTGGCGTGAATGGCATTGCGGGCACGGAGGAAGGAAAAAATGTTTCATGCTATTTGTAGCTCAAAACTGCAGCTACAGATGGTGATGTTGTTGTGTAGCAAGGGCTCAGGCCACTGAGAAAAGGCAACCTGCACTGCACAGACCTGTGTCTCTCTGGAAGGTTCACAGCGCCTCATTACCTCGATGTGCATAAAAGCCAAGAGTACCTTTGACTGAGTTCTGAAGCCACATGTGTATTTCCTAGAGATTTTTGCCCTGTGTTTTACAATACAATGTGTTTTGCTATTCCTCTTCCAGAAGCAATATTTTCCAGCTTCTTTTGTCAGCTGTTATACTGTTTATTTTCAGCTCATGCTGTATAGCGATACTTTTGTGTGGAAATGTGAGACATGCAATCCTAGCAAAGAGAGACAAGCATGTCACTTCAGGATGCTGTGAGAAGTGCAAACTCACAGCTGATGCAGTTTGCAGGGAAGACAAAGTTAGTGGTGTGGTAAAGGATGGGAAGAAGGGGGCACTCATTCAGACTATTGGTGCAGTCTTGTTCACCTGGTAGAACAGGACCTTCAAGGAAAAATAGGCTTGAATAAACACAAATGCCAGGGCATGCATCTAGCAACACAGAATGGAAAGCTCTCTCCAGCCTGGGGAGGCCAGGCACACATCTTGGAAAGCAGAGACTTCGGAAAGGTCACAGGGATGGATAACTCCAGGCAGATGGCTGAGGTGAAGCAACAAGTCAGACCCTGCAGCTGAATGAGCAAAATGAAGAACAGAAAATGGGCAGTCTATCTTGCTTATCAAGAGGCAGCTCACAGTCACAAGCTGCTATAGCATAGCCATATGCCACCTCAGCCAGGTGGGGTCAGAAATCCCAGGGGAAGATTGGACGTGGCTCTCCCTGTGTGTACCCTCTCTGAATCTACAGTCTTATAAAACCCTTGCTGCTCACAACCCCATTAGCTCTGCTGTGTCTCAGAAATATCCAATCCTACAGAATCCCTCGATATGGCTCAAGCGGGATTCTGCTGGCAGAGCTGACACAGCTGCAGGCTCTCTTGCATCACAAGCCAAGTTAACACAGCATTTCTCACAGAAACCACATTACAGCTGTGAGTGGCAAGCCATGTCACTGTGAGAACAGTTACCATCGATTTCTAAAGCTGCTTTGCCGTTATTTTTTGTCTGAAATAGTTTACAGTGACTCATGGTTCCTGAAGGAAGAATAACAAGAGAGTAATTTCATACTTTGCCTGTGGTGAAATCTCATTAAAAACTGTGAGATGTTTGGATTTGATGCCATCTGTACCTTTCCACCTCTGATGGCACAGAAGCCTGGGGATAGGACTCTGCTTTGGGACATAAACAAAATTTGGTCTCCAGGAAAGAGAAATCCTTTAAAAAAAAATCTGGGAAAGAGTTTTTCTGGGACCTCCAAATGAAAGAATTCACAACTCCCACTATGTGAAATCTTTCCCAGTAAACAGTGGCAATACAGAAGGTGTACATAGGCCTTTGCCAACAATACATAAACACTAGATTTCTGCCATAATTCAGTAGCAGAGCTATGTCTCAGGGAAACAAATTTCCTCTTGTAAAATGAGAAGCCAGAAAACTCTGCAGAAGTAATGAAATGTTTCCCAATTGCTAGGGGTATTACAGGTTAATAATGAAACAATAGATGGCCTGTCAGTGCTGTGAACAGGTTAATAATGAAACAGTAGAGGGCCTGTCAGTGCTGTGAACACATCAAGGTTGAGATGAAATGTATCATCTTTTCCTCTCAGCTCTCTCTCCTATTCTTCCCAAGAAACTAAGAAAAATAGCTTTTAGTGAGCTGAGCTTGCAACATCTAGATGCATCCACATAGGGATTAGGAATAAAGGCTCTATGACGTCTCTGTCCAACTTGCTACTTGGGTATTATACATCAAACTGTGCTTTAAATATCACCAACTGTATATTAAGCACATTAAGATATATTTAACAGACCTGGGTTATATATTTTTATTTGTGATAATATATTTTTCTTTATATATCTATATAGACATGTGGAAACGGAGTATGTATTATAGGGGGTCAGATATTTCCCATGAATATCTTTTTCTGAATGGAAACACAGTCTTTAAGAGCTCTGAATTTCCCCATGGCATTTTGCTAGAGTTTTTTACTCCCCATTGGGAAAAATATAATGCTTTGTTTTGGATTATCTCAGCCAAAATTGAAATACTTAGGTTTGTCAAAGTGAATTAAAACATTTCATGATGGGGCTGCTCAGCTTTAATTTATGTCCACAAGAGTTACTATGTGCTTTGCGGAGGTTTTAATTTATAGACATCTTACTCCCATAATGCATCATAATCGTCTCTTTCATTAAATTTTTGCAATGTAGTCTGAGAGTCAGATGACCACAGAACATCACAGGATGCTGGCTGGGAACTTCGTCAACTGAGAAATGTGATGTATCACCCTCGTGAGGCACAGCAGCAGTTCCAAGGGACACAGAGTTATATCAAACCAGGCAGAAGCTAAACTTTTCTGAGAAAGGACAAATTTGCTTTCAGTAAAAACATTACTGTTTCAACATGTAGTCCAGATGTGCATCCAAGAAAAAATGTTGATATCAGACCTTTCTATAGAATGAAACATATAAATTTTGACAACTTTGCTGTCTAATAAATAAGTCCTACCTTCAAAGTTTTAAATGCTTTTCCCTCTCTGTTATACAGGAGCATGCGCTGTAGTTTGTGAGGTAGCGCAAGCACCAGTGATCTGCCATCTAGGTAGAATTATTTGCTGTGACTTGGGTCAGCAGCATGAATCTGGTGAATTTCAATAAAAGCTTGAAACCTCTCCATCCTCCAAGGGCATGAGAAATGGTAGATCAGAGGAACCAGAGTGTAGGAATAGATAGTTTGTAAAAGATGTTTCTAAAACTGAAAAAAAAAAATATAATTTTATACGATGGCTTTACCGAGTCTGTGCCTGCTAGTTGCACTCTGGTAAGGTCTCTGATTACATCAACACACAACACAGGACATAAAGCTTGGAAAATATTTACATTACAGCTCTGGGTTAAACCTATTCAGGCATACAAATGCGGCATATCTTGGGGTGATGCTGAAAGAAGGCAGAGACAGTTATGGAGTGGGTGCTCAGGTGATGGTGGAGTACACAGATTGTTATGAGCTGAGCATCAAAGTGCATGTCATAAAGCCTTGAGGCAGCACTGAAGAGCCCTGACTCTAGCTGACATGGCATGGAACTACAAGAATCCAGTGTGCAATTATCTGAGTCGGTCTTCAGCCAGGACAAGACGGCTAAGACCTTCTCTTTTATTAAAAGTGATAAGGCAGATTTAGGAGAAGATTTTCACAATGGTTTCTGCCAAGGTTAGTGCTCCAGCAAGTGCTGCAGGAGGGAAAGAGCAAGAGTAGTCAGCACTGACAGCACCACTACAAAAATAACAAGCATGGACATCATTTGCAGAGAATATGTTGAATAATAGTGAAAGAGCAGAACAGTGAATTGGCGGGGTGGGAATTAGGATTTAAAGGACTTCTCATTTACATAGTTTTCATTTTTTATTAGGATGTCAAGGGACAGAAGAATTGTTTCACTGAACTATGGAGATGCAGACTGGCAAAAACAGACATAGGATTATGCACAACACCTGATTGTCCCTTTTAGAGGAAAATGCTCACATCCCAGGCTTAGAAAACCTTAGTCAAATCTCTGCTCTTCTCTGTGCTTGAGGGAACAATCCTAGTTATAGTGAAATTAACTACATGTAACTGAGAAGTGTGGCAAATCAATTGTCCCATTAAGGTCTCCCTAACTGCTGTGCAGCAGCAAGCCTGTGTTTAGAAGACCTTACAGGAGTCTTATTTTGCCAGCAGAAGTGGTGAGGTTTGCTGTATCAAAATTAGTGTGAGCTCTGGATGCTGGCCCCTCAGCTGGCCCAGAGACAGAGTCCTATCCATGCTGTTCATGACCTTGACATAAAATACCAGCTGTCTTCCCCTTCGCTTTGACTCTTCAAGGTCGTAAGAACCTGAGATCCAAGGAAGTCAAAGCCAGTTTAGTGCCATTCCCACTTTCTCTGGTGATTTAACCAGAACAGCCCAGCTGAGCATGCCACAGAGAACCTCTCTTTCAAGCCTTTGTCTTTCATCTCGAAGCATTGGCTGGTCTGTATCTGTGTTTATTTAAAAGACTGCCTCAATACTGGCATTGGTGCCCAAAGGATGTCATAGAATAATTTTGGTGGGAAAAGAACTTGGAGATCATTGAGTCTAACTGTTAACCTAGCAGTGCCATGTCCACCTCTAAACCATGTCCCTAAGAACCTCATCTACACATCTTTTAAACACCTTCAAGGATGGTAACTCAGCCGCTTCCCTGGGCAGCTTGTTACAGGGCTTGACAACCTTTTCGGTGAAGAAGTTTTTCCTAATATCCGATCTAAACCTCCCTTGGCACAATCTGAATGAAGAATGCTGGAAAACTACCCTGGATATATCCCCAAAACCCTATCAGTGCAGGAGGCTTGGGGATTGTGGGGGATGCTATCACAGAAAGTCAGTAAGTCAGCTGCATATTCCTAGACAAAGGTGATCCCAGTCCTTCGCTCTTTGTCCCACATCATATAAAATCAAACAGGGAAGATGACCAGTGCTAGAATCAGAAACGATTGCAGGGAAAACTTTCTTTTCCTTCTCAAGTTACTACCACCCCATAGCAGCCATGAGATTAAATAGGTCTGGATTTTGCTTTTTAATAGTCACTTTGTATTTTATAGACTTGGAAATGTCAAAAAAGAACACCCACTGGAGAGATCTTTTTTATGTGTCACAGTTTGTTTGTGAACTCTCACCAACTGGCTCCATGTGTTGCTGTGTTTGGCATCTCCACAGAGGAGGAGGAATCTCCCTTTAGTTCTCTCCCAGGAGGTGACCTCCATTCTCCAGAAATACAGGGATTAGCTGAGCTAGCAGACCATGTGCATAATGGTGCTGGGGAGAATGGAAAATGCTGCATGGCTTCAGCGGGGTCCTGTTACACACACAGCATTGACAACTGCAAAAAAAGAGAAGAGGCTGAGAGAGCACAAGAGTGACTGAAGCACACAGGATAGTGCCATGGGTAGTGAAAGTCATAGTTTAAAAAGGCACTACACTTATTGCTTTACCCTCTCAAAGAATTCCTCAGATATGCCATCTGCTCAGCTATTTTGCATGCTTGCTATGAAAAAGTCAATTCTAATGAATACTTTCAACAACTCCTCATTGCCAGCCTTTGAAAAAGGAAGTGTTAAAAATATAGATTTTGTATTGACTCAGTAGAGCATCGATGCCTGCCACACCAAGGGACTCAGTTTTTCAAAAGAGTATGTCCTGTCTTCTCTACATCTCCTTGCTGGGAAGAGGCCGTGTCTCAGAGACCCCATCCGGAGTGCCTCCCAGTGCAGGGGCACTGACACGGGCACTGCAGCAGTGACAGGATCTTCAGATCTTCCAGTCAGAAAAGCCATCTTAGCCAAAATTAGCAAGAAGATCTCTGAGGATTACTGAAGATAAAGATACTGGATAGATATTTACGTACTTGGTGACATACTTGGTGGTAAGAGAGTTAGCAAAAAAAATATATACCTACCTGTGCCTGGTTTTCCTAACCAGGCTAGTAAAAAGGTTGATTCAAATTAAAGGAAGGTAGCTAGTATTATTTTTAGTTTGGCTGGCATATAGAATTGGTCTCCTAGGCTTATGAATAGTGGTGTGGCACTGAAAAAAGAAAGGAAAAGTTGAGGGACACTGAGAAAATTAAGTTTGCCTTGTTGATAATGCAGGTGAAATATACTGATGTCAGATGCAGTTTATATAGATGCACACACACATGCATTAGCACGTATAGAAGATATATGCATAGATATATAGAAGCATCCTGGACTATACACAAAACCAGTAAAAATGCAGTCAGCTAGATTGTTTTAATGAATCTGAGAAATCCAGTGCAGATTAATTTATTCAGTATTTGTGCTGCTCATGCCAAATGCCCACATGCCGTCAGCTGATTGCAAGTAAAATGTAAATAAAATAAAACACAGAAATGAAAAAAAAAAACCCTTTGGTTAATATAAATGAAACTTGGCTCACAATCTGATGTGCTGCTAAAGATCTGCCTCTCAGACTGTGGACTTTCCTTGACCTGGTAGCTGGGATTTTGCACAAAAAGGATCATCATGAGAAGAATCTCAGTCAAAATGGTCATAGCCATCATACCAGGCACCAAAATGTGGAAGCTCCAAAAACTGAGGACAATATCTTCCTCTGAAAAGGAGCCAAAAGCCTATGCAATTTCTGGAGAAGAAAACTTGGAAAGTAGCCCCAAAAAGGTTTTATTGCATTAGGCTAGTATACTGGTAGATGTTACACAGTCCCGTGGTAGCTGCGTAAAACAGTAACTATGAAAGTTCTTTAAGTCAGAAGACATGGCTAACTTACAGTCAAGGTATTTTTAAGTGAATGAGGGAGCTTTCTGAGATATTGGATTTAATTTCTCAAGTTTTGAAGAACTGGAAGAATTCCAGTGAAATATTAGGAAGTTAGTCTTCTGATGTTTTAAAATGATAAATGGCATAACAGGGGAAGTTATAGGTCAGTTAGGGTGACATTGATGCTGGGAAAAAATAACAGTGAGACACAATCAATAAAGAGTTAAAATACAGAAATTCAATGAGTGTTAGTCAATGAGGTATCATGGAAATGGGATTTTATTAAATAACTTCACATTTTTCATTGAGAAGATTGTGTTCCTGACTGACAAAGCTAATCCTGTTAATGCAGGGTTCAGTTTTGTCAAAATGTAATTTTAAAATATTTAGCATTCTGATTAAAAACTAGGATTGTGCCAAGGCACTAACGCACATATTAAACAAATTAGAAACCAGCTAAGTGACTGGAAACTATTTGTTAATAGGGAATGTTCAGTAAAGGTCTGTGTGTTTCTAATGTGGTCCCACAGAGGTCTGCTTTTGGTCTAGCATTGTTGAGTATTTTTACTGATGACCCGAAAGCAAGTACAAAAAGTACTTCTAATTAAACTCCTTGATTGCACAAGATCTATGGCATGGTAAATGAGGATGGGAGCATCTGAATGGTGTAAAGAAAACTGTGTTACTTGTTAAGCTGAAAACTTTTGAACACATATGTGAATATATGTGAATACACAGTACGCATACAGCAATAAAACAGTGCAGATGACATTTACAAGATTGGGGACCTCATTCTCAAGAAAAAACAAAACAAAACAAAACAAAAAACAACCAAAAAAACCCAAACCAAACCAACAAAAACAAAAACAAACAAACAAACAAAACCAAAACAAAACAAAAAACCCCAACCACCTATAAAAGGAGAGTCCAAGAGTGAGGAGGTTGAGAATACGACCAGGTAAGAAGAGCTGTACCTGGGATTGGGGGCACCACAGAGGAGGCTATGAGTGCCTTGGTCCTTGTGAGAAAAGAGTGAGGTGGTGTCACTGCGAATCGCAAGAGGAATGCGTGTGGTGGACTGGGAAGTTCTCTCAAAGCAGCTGTAGTTGGGCTGTTTCAGGGGTTGTTTTAGAATTACACCTCTGGGGAAACTACTAAGCTGGGAAAGTTCATGTGTTATACAAGGTCGCACGGAAATCTCACATCCCTGAAATAAGCTCTTGAACTTGTCTCCGTTGAGTGTCCTTCCTCTTGGTAGGCTGGGAAGAGCTCTGCCCAGGTCGGTTGGGAAGGCAGCTGTGAGAATGTCTCCCCTGAGAGAGCACAGGCAGCAATAACAGCACCAGGCAGTTTTACTTTGTTATTTCTTTAAGAGGAAAGTGGTCTTTGGATGCACCTCATGTTTTTAGGGAGAAAGCCTGGAAATTCTGGGGGAAAGAAAGGGTAGCATAAGTTGAGCAAGGATATTAATTAGGCTGGAAGGCTGGAAAGACTTTACTTGTGCCTCAAAGAACATCAGCATGGAAAGAATCTCTGTCTAACCTATTTGGTATATGATGCCGTCTGAAAAGTTGTGAAGTAGGGACATGAGAATTCAATGCGTCAGCTACCAGCCACCTTACTCATCCTGGTCATAGGCACTAAAAGGCCAAAAAGAAACAGGTGAGTAGGCTGTGTGGAAAGACTTAGGAGCAATTTTTTTCTTGTGTGTGAATCTCTGTCTCCTCACCAATCACAGAGCAGTTAAAGACCCTTAGACCTAGTACTAGATATGTGTTGCAGTACTGATGCAAAGTATGCATCAGATTTGTGAAACAGAAATCTTCCTTGCTGGCAAAGGCAAGGTGATTCAGTTTCTGATGGGACCCTGTGCTGTTATGGGCTTTTAGGAAGGAAGAGAAGATCATCTTTGCCTGATAACCTGACATGAGGGGCCACATTTTGAAAGTGACCTTTGTCTGTCCTTGAAACATGCACCTGCTGTTCCACAAGCACAGAGTTGCTGGGGGAGAGTAGAGAAATACTCTTTTCTATTTCTATAATTCAATTTTGCAGGCAGAGATAACAGCCAGGCCCTTACCACAAGTCAGTAATAAGTTCACAAACACATGAGCTATACTGCTTGTCTGCACACAAGCTTACCGTGTTTGAATTTTATGGCATTTGGGCTTGCGATTTCAAAATAGATCATACCCCATACTTGCACATGGCTCAGGTGCGCAAGTGAAAATTCACAAGCCATTTTTGAAACGTCATCGAATGTTTGCGTTTCACCCCGTCAAACAAACAAGGTGAGAATTTGCTGATAATGGCACAGCTGCCAGAATAGCAGATCCAAACCTGGCAGGATGCTTGGAGTTGCACACTGCCTGCCTGCACTTTGTCCACACAGATGGGACTGACCAGGTAAAGAACAGCTCCGGCTAATCTCTGGGAAAGGGTTTGTGTCAGATGACAAAACCAGTTGTGAGCGTGACAGACTTCCAGATGAGTGAACAGACCAAATCTGCTCAGTGCAGAAACAAGAGATGGAAGAGGGGAAGCACTAACAAGAGCAAAAGGCATCCCTGAATTTGGCTGGCAACATCAGATTAGAAAGTTAACCTAAAGAGATTTATTTCTTTTTTACATAGCTCATAATGAATCCATAGTGGTCACAAGAAAAATAGTTAAACGAGATTCAAAAGTGGGAGTGGTGGAGGATAATAGTGAAGTTACAGAAGAATATAATGTTTTTAAAAGCAATAGTATGAACCCCTTCTATTGGCAGAAACTAGGAAGGAGCTTTTCACATCATTAAATTCCATAGACTTGGCTACAGAAAGGACACTGGGGCACATTGCATTCCCATTTGGTCAGGGATGACGATTGTCATGTCGCTCCAGAAGTAACTAGAAAAGAAACAGTTTTAACATGCAGTGCCCAAATGCCATTTTGTGGGTCCTCAAGATGCTGCTTTCCAAAGTCCCCTTTTGCAAACAAGCAGAATTCTTGCTGCTTCTGCTTTAGCCATATTGTTGTGGGTGTCATCATCTTAAAGCCTTATGCAAAACTTTCAGAAACTGCACATGATCCACATAACTTTTTTTTTTGGTCACTCCATACTAAACACTCCTGCCTCTTTTCCTTTCACAGCAGTTCTCATCAGCCTTTATGTGGCATAGCTTCAGATGTCAATATTGTTGACTAAATTCTTCAGACCTTCATTAAGATTAGAGTTCTTGTTTTTCCAAAACAGACACAATGCACTGAACACCTCATCAAATAGTCAGCTATCCTTTTGAATTTATAACAAATAACAAAACTTTTTCTGGAAAGCAATCTTCTCATATAAAAAGTAGTTAAAATATACTTAAATTGAGTTATTGAAAAACATCTGAATGACAACACAGTCATTGGTCCCAGTCAGCAAGGGTTCATGAGGGGAAAGTCTTGCTTGACAAACTTAATTTTGTTCTACGACAAGGTTACCCACCTAGTTGACCAAGGGAAGCCTGTCAATGTCATCTTTTTGGATTTCAGTAAAGCCTTTGATACTGTCTCTCACAATATCCTCCTGGACAAGGATAAACACACAACAGAGTGGGTGAGCAATTGGTTGATGGGCCAGGCTCAAAGGGTTCCAATAAATGGGATTATGTCAGGCTGGTGACCAGACACTAGTGGGGTTCCGCAGGGATGCATCTTAGGGCCAGCACTCTTCAATGTCTTTATAAATGATTTAGACTCAGTACTTGAAGAAATACTAAGTAAGTTTGCTGATGACACACAATTGGGAGGAGCTGTCAACACTCTCAAGTGCAGAGACACCCTGCAGAGGGATCTGGACAAATTGGAGAACTGGGCAATCATCAACGACATGAAGTTCAACGAGGGCAAGTGCCGGGTTTTGCACCTGGGACACGGCAACCCTGGCTGTACATACAGACTGGGGAACGAGATGCTGGAAAGCAGCTTTGCAGAGAGGGATCTGGGGGTTCTGATTGACAGCAAGGTGAACATGATCCAACAGTGTTCCCTGGCAGCCAAGAGTGCCAACCATGTCCTGGGGTGCATCAAGCACAGCATTGCCAGCCGGGCGAGGGAGGTGATTGTCCTGCTCTATTCCACACTGGTGCAGCCTCACCTGGAGCACTGTGTGCAGTTCTGGGAGCCACAGGATAAAAAAGATGTAGAGCTACTGGAGAGTGTGCAGAAGAGAGCTACAAAGTTGGTGAAGGGTTTGGAGAGGAAGCCATATGAGGAGCAGCTAAAGGCACTTGATTTGTTCAGCCTGGAGGAGACCTCATCGTGGTCTACAGCTTCCTCACAAGGGCAAGAGGAAGGGCGGGTGCCGAACTCTTCTCTTTAGTGACTAATGACAGAACTCAAGGGAATGTCAGGAAGATGTGCCAGGGGAGGTTTAGGTTGGACATCAGGAAAAGGTTCTTCCCCCAGAGGGTGGTGGACACTGGAACAGGCTCCCCAGGGAGGTATCACGGCCCCAAGCCTGACAGTGTTCAAGCAGAGACTGGACAACACCCTCAGACACATGGTGTGAACTGTGGGGTTGTCCTGTGCAGGGACAGGAGTTGGACTCGATGATCCTTGTGAGTCACTTCCAACTCAGGACATTCTATGATTCTATGAAATGCCTGTGAAAATAGCATTAGAATTCTAGTTACAGAAAGAGCAAAACAAATAAATTGTGAGACTGCTAAACTTCTGATGTGATGTAAACCTATTACATGTTCCATACTGAAGCAATGTCTGCTTAATACTGTGGCCTTATCAAGACTATTGAACATTCACATTCTCTGTAAGCCCAGGTTGATAGTGAAACATCTGTGGGCATCTTTTCTGAGTAGCCTGCCAGCCCAAATGTAAAAAACAGACTAGATTAAAAAATTTCTAGTGCTGATACACCTCTGTGTACTAGATACAAGCTCAGAAGAGATCTTCGAGCAAATTATTTATTAGAGGTGTCACGTCAAGTCTGTGGTGATGGGCCTCTCTAAAGCTGAAGATTTGATAAGTTATGGCACTGTTATTGTAGACTCACAGGCCCTGCAGAGTGACATATTTGAAAACAATGAACCAAGGTGACCACGAATGCTAACAGAGCTGTGTAACAAAAAAGACTAAACCAGCTCCCCTCTTTATGGGGTGACAGATCAGACGGTCACACAATAGGTTGTGCCCAGCAAAGTTATTATCAAAATGCTGAGCATCCTCATATTTGGAAAGTAAAAATAAATTACAATAAACTTGTCTTTTTATTCTAAACAAATGAGCAATGTAAATGCAAACATATAACACCGATACGTAGCACAATGTATAACTGGATTTACACCATCTTCATATAAAATGGATTTTAGAATAATTTATTGCATGTAATGCTATTGGATATCAAGAAGAGGAAGAAGATATGGTAAGGGCTTTTTTCTTGTGAGATGGAGTAAGCCAGAAAGCATTCTGAAAATGGTCAGAACTTCAGGGAACTGGCTGTGGAATAGAAATAGAAAACCAGTATAAGATGAGGAAGAAAATGGCTTGATGCAAGGTAGGCAGGGAACAATTTAAGGTAGGTAAAGTTGGCAAGCATGGAAACAGTTCAAAATAGTTTTGGAAGAGGAGTGAAAGATATTTATAACTAATATATTTATGTAGGGTGTGGGTTGTGTGTCCCAATTCTGCTTAGGTATCATAGATTGGAGGTGACTTTCTCTGGAAGTTGGAAATTTTGGTAGAAATTTCATTTGAAAATGGGAAGAACTAATATCATCTTAATGACCAAGAGAATAGACATGTAGAGTATGGCCTCCTGAACAAAATGGCAGATATGTGTATCTGTTTCCAAGAAGATCTGTGCTCCTTGCACAGTGTGGCAGACAGCACACCATGAGGGAGGGAATAGCTCCTCACGTTCCGTTCCACTCCTGTAAACTTCAGCTTGCAATGATAC
This sequence comes from Caloenas nicobarica, assembly GCF_036013445.1. Classification (NCBI taxonomy): domain Eukaryota; kingdom Metazoa; phylum Chordata; class Aves; order Columbiformes; family Columbidae; genus Caloenas; species Caloenas nicobarica. The sequence continues at coordinate 88,931,923 of NC_088245.1, read as the reverse complement.
AATGTGTTGCCACTTGATTTCATCTGCACACCAATCTCTCCAGATTTCTTGTGGACCTGAATAGCTTTTGCTAGTGTTGTGCTGGTCCCAGTATGGCAGCATCTTGGTGTCACTTGTAGTGTTTAGGCACTTGTACCTGTAGGGTTAGTGAAGCATGTGGCTTCCAGAGGTTAGAGAAAGAGTGTTATTTCTTGGTGATTAACCTACAGTAACAAAGACATTTCTCCTCAGAAGACTGACTCATTTAGTGGTCTATTTCTAGCATCTTGAGATAAGCAAGCATAGAACTGGGTGGTGTACCCCCTGCTCAACTCCAGGAATTTGAGACTGCAAGTTGTAAGAACAGGGTTTCACTGCTTACCAGTGCACAAGCAGCTATGCTTTACCCTGAAGCTTACATGAGTGATCTTGCTTCATGAAGTCTGGGTGATGCAGACAGCAGTCTGAAAAAATCTGGTGTAGACTAGTTGTGTCATGTTAGCTGACATTACCTGGTTTGGGTAGCCTGTGGCCAATGAAAAGGTTATACGACAAACAGCTGACTTACAGTGGTGCATTTTGTATCATCCCTCATGGATATGTTCGCCGTCTTCTTGGCCTTCTTGTGGCATAGGAGCATTTAAAACCTCTGATATAGCTGAAGCTCATTCTGTGAGAGTAGTAAAGGAGATGGGCTGCCCAGAGGGGTTACACAATGCAGATGGAGTAAGCCCTGAGCGATCTCATTTGTTGTCACAGCCAATTCTGCTTTCAGCAGGGTCTTGTGCTAGAGACCTCCTTCAGGTTGGGAGGATCCTGTGATTCTAGGTCACGGTCACATCTTTATCAAGGCATCCCAATTTACCACTTCCTAGCTCCTGACTCCTGGGCACTCTGACTATGTCCTGATGGTGTGTCTGGATGACAGCTGGTATTCACCAATTCCTAACCAGCCTGGTTTCCTTTGGAACGAGACAAATATGGTGTGCTCTACTAGGTCTACTGGTCTGGATAATGCAGGAACTTTGAGATATGGGAACCTTTTGTGGGAAGAAGCACCAAGAAGTGCTCAGCACCCTCAAAAGATCTCCAGAAAGGCCTCATGAGCAGTCACTGCTTGCTCTGTGCAGTGCACCCTTAACTCCACAGCTGACTCCAGTAAAGGTCATTTGCTGAGGCTGAATCTGTCACTCTCATCCATACCAGGTCCCCTGGCAGTTCAGCCTGCAAGGCCACCTGGGAAGCAACCTCCACTGATTTACCAGCAGCAGAAGACAATTCTACCTCTGAGAAGTTGTGAAGATTAGGAATGTCTCACACATCAAATGGAAACAGATGATGCTCTGTTCTTTCATCCAAATGATGCTCTCAGGCATCTGAGGCTTATCTCTAGCACATTTTCTTCTGCCTCTGAGCCCCTCACCCTGGCTACCTCCCATCCTCCGGCTGCTGAGCTCCTGACCCTCATGAAAAGCTGCAGCCCATTTAAATCAATTCTGACACCCAACACCTCTCTGTTTTCTCAGCCTGCCTGCCCCAAATATTTCCCTCCAGCTCTGACAGAACGGGTATTCACAGGGCAACTCCAGAATAACAAGTTTCCATTTTTGAGAGGGTTGTATGGGGAGCTTTGTGGTGTGGCATTTGGCCAACAGGTGATCATTTAGCCAGGGGAGCTCACTACCGGCTAGTTAATTTGACATGCAGAACAGAGTGGTTAGGTTCTCTCCAAAGTCCAGCTTAACGCTTCTGATTTCCCAGAATTAAATTATACCTGACATACAACTCCAAAACATCAGCACTTGAGTGCAAACATTGACTTCAGTGAGGCTGATCAGCCCAACAGTGGCTTGTTTGCTCTGACACAATCAATTTTCTCTAGCAGACTATGGGATCATTAGCTGCTTTGAGAGAGATATGAGTTGCAGTAGGGTCTCCACAACCTCTGCATCACTAAGCTGGGAAAAAAAAAGAAAATATGAAGACATAGTGGTAACAACCAGTGGTGATGAACCCACAGATATGAGACTGGGAAGAGCAGGACCTCTTTCAGTGCTAAAAGCCCAGGACTCTGAATTCACTCATCTTCCAGGAAATATAGCAAGTGTAGGAATGAGAATATGGTTGCAGAGGTGGATTCTCACCTTACACACATGCTTTCTCCATCTTGTTTAGGACTTGGAATGAATAATGATTATCACCACATGGTAGCTATCAGGGACTAGTTGACACATTACAAAAGCCTAATGTAGCCAAAGCACATTAGAGTCTTAGCCAATACCTGAATTGTTTGCCAGAACACTTTTGAGATAGACTGTTCTTGTAGTATTTGTATCACTGGCAAGAAGCAGAATTTGAGGAAATCTGGAAAACATTTCTCAGGGAAAATAAATCTGTGAAGTGTTGTGGAGTCTAGAGGAACACAGACGGTACTGAAATTCTACTTGCTTATTCAAACAGCTATGGAAGTTGAGAGTCATAGACCAGTATTTCACACTCTCTGATTGTGTTAGCTGTTGTAATGGATTGGTCTTTTATTTTCCCTGCAATTCTTTGGCCACTCCTTTTGCCCAAGACCTGCACTTTGGCATTGCTGTCTTTCTAATGAAACAGGAGGACTGTGCCTACTGAACTCAGACACCTGGAAATCAGCAGAAAAATATTTAGACTATTAATAAAAAATATATTCTTCTATTTTATGTGGCCTTTCCTGTCTCAGTGCTGTCTTCAAACTGCATGAAGCATCCTGAGGTCTTTAGGGAGCATTTGCTATCTGATTGGGCAGTTGCGTATTAGGATGACAACTGGAACATAAAGCAAAATAGCCATGAAGGAAGCAGAACAGTCTCTCTGGGATGGATTTCTCTTGCCATTCATATATGTCTCTCATACAGAGCTAATTGTGAGATGTGCTATAACACGACTACTAGAGCCTGTGATGGCAAATGACATAAATACAGTTGGAATCTGTAGCACTCATTCACCAGAAAATTCTGATATTTCAAAATATATTTCATCCTGATGGATAGATGACAAAATTATTATGGTTTTCCACTGCAGCAGAAGTACTGGGACACTGTGACTGACCTCTGCCTGACATTTCTTACTGAGATGAAGTTTTTCAACAGACCAAAACTGTGGCCGGTTTACGAAAAAACTGAACTGGAATGTTTCCACAGCAAGGGCCAGTTCAGCTTTTTTCCAAACTCCCAGGAGGTTTGGTGGGACCCTCTGTGTCCCCAGCCTCCCTTGTGGGCAAGGATCTGAGTTGAGCTTCCTGGTTGCCCTGCAATGATTCTTCCAGGCTTTTTCATTTTGATGAAAAAATACTTGATTGATTTGAATTGCTTCTCTTACTTTGGGCAATATTTGCATTTTCTCCCCTGCCTAGGTAAACAGAAACTCACCAAACATCTCAAGCAAATTTTGTGGGAAAGATGATGTAAAACGCCTTTAATTAGTTGTTTGGAAAAAGAGTGTATTTATCTTGTAAAACCCTGTGGTCAGATAACTTTCAATGAGAAATATGAGCCTGGGACTCCTTTGATTTATATTTGGTAAAAAAGGATTTAATATATTTTTGTCTCTTTTTTTCTTTAACTTTTACTCCATTAGAAATTTACAGCAGAAAATTACATCTTTATACCTTTTGCCTGGAAAACCCAATGGACCACTAGATAATTAGTAAGACTGTGCATTTACAAACATGAAAAAACCTGGGTAAGCAGGAATGGAAGGAGCTTCTATTAATAATCAGACTGCTAAAAGTGCCATGTTGCAGAATTTAGGGAGGAAAGAGGGAAGGAAACATATGATGCCCAAGTATAAGAGGATGCCAGGCAAGAATGGTGGTGTATCCAGACATGCTCCAGGGAGGAAATACATGTGTTTTGCTAGAAGAGTGTCAAGTGCCACGCTGAGAATTCCCAACACTCAACCCTGTTGATCCCACAGAACATACACAGCTCAGCCAGAGGATATCCAGTGGTTTTGAATATTTTGTTGTCATCTCCCTGAAAAGCGATCCCAGCATTCTCCAGCCTCTGTCCCAAGCTTGTGCAGCCACATTTATAGGAGAGTCCACAAGGAGTACTGGAGCAGACCCTCATTCCTTTATATGGGGATGTACTCATGGCTTCTTGTACCCATTTTAGGACTTTATTACAATGTTGTGATCACAACTGCATTATTCTGAGGCCAGTGTTTCTCACTGTTTCAGGGAGGCTGCTTGAGAACTGTCCTTTCTTCTTGTCTCAGACATTTGAATGGTCACCTTCAGCTTTCTCTGTTCACTTCCAGAGAGATTATCCCATACCTTGGGATCTTTCAGCTGCTATGAAACCTGAACAGATCTGGATTCCCCAGGAGGGGACCGTTAACACCTCTGGTTGACAACAGATCTGTAAGGTAAGTAAAGGGTTAGAAGATGAGGTCTGGAAGCCGAAACCTTGTTTGTCCATTGTTTCAAGCTGTAGTGTGAGCTGAAAAAATAATCACAGTGGACTACTTGTTCTAGAACATTTTCTCTTTGGATGTGAATTAAATGCTGATGCTGGTGGGAGCTGGACTCTTGGTTTGCAGAATTTTTTGTGCTGCTGTATCTTACCAGGCCTGCAAAAAGGTGTTTAAGAGGTCAGAAAACCCAGGAGGGAAACAAGAGATACCTGTGCCCTAAATGACAGTCTGCAAGTGCCACACGGGTTCCCTGCTGGGTGCTAAGTGAGCAGGGAAATGCACAGCATGGTCACACCAAATGGGAGCTGAGAAGCTGAGGAGTGCTGTGCTGACATGGCCCTTACCCTGTGTGGCTGGAGGCATTCGACACCTACTCTTAAAGCTTTTGTCCTAAGCAGATCACCTTTCTGGGTGGTTGCTTTGTCACTTGCAAACAGGGACATGGTACCAAGTGATAGACCTCATTTATCTTTTAATTCCCTGCAACATGATTAAGTCAGTCAGATTATGGACTGTGGCGGTTAGCAGAAGAGTTAGTGTTCAGATGGCAGTGCAAGAACTGTCTGTTTTCAGATAAAGTGCTCTTAATGAGACATTTTTGGAGCCAGATTTTCTCAGTGTTTCCTATCATCTCATGACCTACCACTTTCTTTTTCCTCCCAATTAGTTTAATTTGAACATCAGTGTTTGCACCTTAACCTCCCAGTCCACAGGGAGTATGGAGAGAACACGCATCTGAGCAAAACACCAGCAGTGGCTGGTGCCATAAATCAGAGGGATTTTAGAATCTGATGACAAACCAAATTCCTGTCAGAAAAGAGCAGAACTGACCCCTCCCAAACTGTCATTGAAGCTGGGCCATAAAAATCACAGCTGTCACCAAAGCATGCCAGGCCTCTGGGGGACATGCCATCCTGAGGACTCATCCGCTGCCTCCACGGCCAAATTCCAAACCCTCAGGCACATTCCACTTGACATTTTGTCACATCTCTTGCTGATGCATCTGTTCGGGGGCATTAACTCTTCCTAAATCACTTTATCCCTTTTTAATTTTTTTTTTCTTGGAAAAAACAAGGCTATGGGAGTTGTAGAACTCTGAGCAGTGGTCTATGGTATGAAACAGAGTCCATATGTTTAAGAATTGGCAGCCTTCAAGGTAACTAATCCTTTAGGCCATGTTGTTACTCTAATAGCACCAGAACTAAAACCTGTGTTCGCATAAAATTAAAAATATTTTAACTCACATTTGTACATCCAAAATGATAAGAAATCTTCACAGTTGTGTCCCCTTAGGCTTTGGCCACAAACTGAGATATGTTTCCAAAGGAGATGAGTGAGCATGAAGTCAGACCATGGTGGCTGTGTTTGACCTGAGATGACTGCCTCAGTCGTGGCATCTAGAGGTAAAGACTTTGAGGCACCTTTCTCAAATCAGTTGATGGGGTCCAAGTTCTAAGATACCTCCATGTGTGTGAATGAAAGCAATGTTTCTCTCTTCCACCTGTGCATGAGATAATAACCAAACTGGGTGACATCTATCTTAGAGCCGAAAAACTAGCAGTCCTTACAACTAGGATGGGTTAAGTCTTGCAACATAGGCATTAAAATTCACAATTACAATTTGTCCAGCAGGGATAGCAGCAGAGAAACTGTGTCTACAGATATCAGAGAGGCTCTAATGTACACCGTTGTTTCGGAATCACAAAATTTGAATGCCTGTGGGCTAACGGTCTAACTGTTTTCACTGAGGATGGGGAATGACAGACATCTGGCCAACAAAAACCTTGGAAGTATTTGCTAGACTTCTCACATTACTAGTGACAAAACTTCTAAGAGATTCTAAAAATAATAGCTGGTATTTTTCATACATGTAATATCCTGCATCCAGGATGAGGTGTCTCAGTACCAACTCTTGTGCTGGACAAGGAGTTAATAACTAATCTAGTCATTAGTAGCCTCAATGCCAGTGATGGCAAAAGTATATTTGTCATGTGCAAACAGCATTGCATGAAACAGTAACATAATTTTTTTTTTTTTTTTAAACTCCAAAGGCAATTTCCCAGTGCTTGCAAGTATTTCTGACTGGAAAACCTGGAAAAGCTTAGCCAGGCCTGGGAGTCCTTTGTGGATCCCCTACCAGATGAACGCTCACAAGAGATCATAGTGTGCTTGCATAAAATGCTATTTTGTAGGTCATGGATAGAGAGATAGCCAAATGGAAACCACCCTGGCTATCTGAAAGCAGTGATTAAACAGCAAGATGTGAGTTTAAAAAAATAGAGAAAAAGACAGTAGCAGGTGATTAATATAATTTATAAATTAAAAATACATGTATTAGAAGTCAAAATAAAGCAGATTTTAAAATAAAAGTGACCGGTGTTGATTTAAAGAGAACATTATGAACAAAATAAAAATAAAAAATAAAATTAGAAAAAAAAGCCTCGCTTAGATACAGGTAGCTCTAATAGCAAAATTGTAAAGTCAGAGGTGTTCAGTGCACACTGTATTTCAGTTCTACAAACAAAATAAAACAGGGGGTGGAGTTTATGATACTATGGATGGAGTAGAAAGTTTGTGATCTGTAGCGAAGGAAGGTGTGAGACAAAAGCTACTTAAGTTAAATAACAATGATTGTTGAAGTAGTGAAGGAAACTTCCTCAATCACACTCTAGTCACAAATCTTGGGAATCTGGGAAAATTTGGAAGCTTGGGAGAATTCTTACTTTTGCTAAGGGAGTTAACAAAGGATAGAGCCATTTCCAGCATGAGACCCCACAGTTTGATAGGCAACGGCTCAGTCAAAGTCACATACATCAAAGTTCTCAGTAAAAAAAATTATCTCCCTTTGCCCTCAGTATGCTGAAACCCCCTTCAGTTCTGTAAAACTCTAAATAAGCAACAGCTGAAAGCAAATGTGGTTCATCAGGATTTCCTCTAGTTCCCTGCAGGTATCAGAAGAGAAGTTTTCTTCAGTGTTCAGCTGACCAGACATGTTCTGGTGTGCTTTCTAGCTTTTGTAGAAAGAATTTGTTTTCTTGCTTTGCTTTTTCCTGAAGGCTGAGAAATCACATAAAGTCAAAGACATCTGAGTAAGAGCTGTTCTGTGCTCCAAAGCACTTCTGCTGCAGATGCCTGAGGATGATAATCCTTTGCCACTTTGTTCAATGTCATAGTCCTGACTTACTTGAAGTGCAGATGGGACTTCCCCAAGGTCACATTGGCATAGACTTGGAGGGGATTTCACCTTCTTCTACAGGGCAGAGTGCACTTCATTTGCAGGGCTGTCAGTTTTGTTCATGAGTCGCTTCCTTGCTCCTGCAGCGATATGGGAACAGGGCTTGTGAGGCTTCTGCCATGCCTTGCCCTTGGCTTTGGTTGGGCTTTGGTCATGGAACTTAATGTAAGAGTACCTGGGCAATATGTCTATCCCAAGTCAGCGATAAACAGGAGGTTTCAGCAGACAGCCTGGTGGGCCCTTCTTCCCTTTCAATCTCTGAAAATATTTTCAAGAGTAACTTGAAAAAGTTCTGAACAATTACTAAAATTGCACATTTTAAGGTCCACAGACCGGGTGCATTTTATCACAGAGCTTAAAAGAGACTTGCTGAAGAACACTCTGAGCCATTCCTGTTGATAATTCACATGTCCTGGAACACTGAGACGATTCCAGATGACTGGAAAAAAAGCTAGTTGTTGTTCCTGTGCTCAAGACGATAAATAGGATTGTTCAAGAAAACACAGGCATGTTAGCCTGGCATAAATCCCAGGGAAAATTATAGAAAGAGTGATAGGAGACATGACTGGGAAAGTATTAAAGGACACTGATGCAATTAAAGACCATTGGTGCAATAATATGGAGAGCAGATCCTGTTGGAAAAACTTAAGGTCTCTTTTTAGAAAGTGATTACAACGTGACTGATAAAATTATGTTTGCTGGCCAAAGCACTTGATTTTGTGTGATGACTTTCCAATGTAAGCTTCAGCTTGTACAAATGTCTAGGCTGTGCTTGCCCATGAAGAATCTTCCACTGAGCAATTTTTTTTTTTGGTAATGGGAGATTGTTTTATACAGGATTTTTCCCATTTGGAGAACTGAAACCATATGTTTTGGATTTAGCGTATGTAAAAATATTTCTGTTTCTTAAACGGAAGCAAAGTTGCACTTGCCCATGACACTGCAAAGTCTAATCACAAATGTAGGTGTAATATGCTTACGTATTTTGCTATTCTGTCCTAGAGGTAGGCTTTTCGGTGGGGTTACATCTCCATGAGATGTTCTCGTGTCCATTCTGGACTGACTACAGATCTGAAAATCCATTGTTTTTGGGGAAACCATGAGGATTCTCAGTGCTTACCTGGACAATATCAAGTTTATCAATCTACAACTAAATTGTGCTTACTGTGGAATCACTCAATGGGTGTCTGGGGTTAGAACAGCAAATCTAAAGAGGTAATCAATGTCTTTGAAAGCTCCAAGACCTCTGAAGCTGGAGTTTAAACCAACCTCTACCAAATGGAAAGAAGAAAGACAGGGCTTACAAGGAATTTTCCCCAGTACCACCTTATCTGCTAAGACTTCTGCTGCAAAGGTCTCCTTTGAAAGCAGCTGGTTCAAGCAAACAATGCAAGAGTGAGGCTAGTTCCACTACTGCTGTGAGTTATGACAGCAGTGCACAGTGCTTCTGAGGATTTATAACATCCTCTTTGCTTGCACCATAACTTTGTACTGACTCAGGCATCCTCTACCCTGAATTGCTCTGGAGTTCTCACCTCTAGCAGCACATGCCATGTGGTGGATAAGTAAGACTACTATGGTCCTACATAACACAGTGAAAGGAGATCTGTGTAGGCAACCTTCCACATTAACCTTAAGTTTGGTCTTCAATTCCCTTATGTTTTGTTGCTTTCAAAGGAAAAAAAGCAAAAGGTTCTTTGTTCGTCTTCCTCCCCACTCCTCTCCTTGTCACCTCTGTGGCTTTCTCAGTCTTCACCCTGTGGTTAACAACTCCCAGCCATTCTTCCTTCCTTCCTTCCTTCCTTCCTTGTCCCCTAAGGTTTCTCCTTCCCAGATTGTCCTTCCCTTTTTTCTCTCTTCCTTTGGTCTCTTTCATTTCCTTTCCTAGTCACCCCTTGTCTACAGCTTTTCTACCCCACAGACTCCCAGTTGGCAGCTTTCCACATTCCTCATCCTTCCTCCTGCTAGCCACTGAGTTTTAACCTCTTGGAAACAATCTCTTCTCTCCCATATCCTTTAACCCATTGCATCTGGAAGCTGGTGCTGACACAGCTGCAGCAGCAGAAGGGACAACTAGTGAACTGCCCACTCCCATGGCTACCACTGCAGCCTCACAGCTGTTATTCTACTTCCCAGCTTCGAGGTTAAAGGCTGGGTTTTTTTCTTTTTTTTGGGGGGGTAGGTTGGGGGTACTTTGAATTTTGCATTGATTGCCATTCATTGGTTATTCCTGAACTGCTCTGTTCCAAAAGGAAAGGAAATCAAATGCAACTGTGTTGATCCTGGATTTACCACTTTTATCCTTCAAAAGAAATTTAAGAAGTCGCACGCATATGGCAATGAAGAACCATCACAGAAAGGGATAGCGTGTTATGTAGTAAATATTGACAGATATGCAGCAGATATCAGTCCCATTCCTTGCTTTTGCTCTTTCTCTTCCTCTCTTCATTCTTCTATCTCAACAGCCAGCCCTGTTTCTGCTTTCTTCCATCTGGCATCTCTCAGAATAATCTCACCCACCTGTTAAATGAGAGAACGTCAAGTTAAATTTACAGCAGGGCCTGGAAACAGGATGCTACAGAAAAGTATTTTAATTAAAATCCTCTAATTGAATGCATGCTTCCTTGTGAAAAGGGAGCTGACAAGAAGGGCCTGATGTCACCACCTCTACCTCCATTTGCCACGAAAAGAGGGCAATTGAAAGCAGCTCTCAAAGTGGAAAGAAGAAAGGGCATTTCCAAGGAGTATTCCAGGGTCACCCTTGCAATGCTGTTAGATGGTTCATGGGAGATTTGTCCCTTTACCAAAATCAGAGTTGAAGATAGTATAACAGCTCTGTTCCTTCTGGTCAGGCACTTTGCTGAGTAACAAGCTGCCATGTGTGTGTAAGGATGAGGTGATATCTATGTGAAACCTGAACTCTGGATAGAAATCTGTCATATATAAAGCCTGCCTCTGACACGGAGATCACCATCACACAAGGTCTCCTGGGAATTCTTCATGCTCTGCTTTGCCAGGCAATCAAATGGGATTTTAAGACCTGGTTTACTGCAGTCGATGGAATAGATGTCATGAATGGAGAGTAACATTTTGACATGGAAAGGAAGATGGAAAGACACAGCAAGAGACAAATGTCTGGGGTTCTCATTCAGAGAGTCCGGGTGACTATATCTGGTGCTTGTGGACGAGGCAGTGGACCCCATCTAGGTGCCCTGTCAGTCTGAGAGATCTGCTGCAGAATATTAAATGCAGTGTTAATATGTTAAACTGCAATTGTCCTGTAACTGCTCAGCATGTAGAGAGAGGAATAACAGGCTGGGTATGTTCAAACAAACAGGAGCAGGAGCCAGGAGGAAGTATTTGGGGAGAAGAGGGAATTAGCAAGTGCTGTAGAACTGCGTCACTGCAATGTAACTCTAACTCTTCTAAATACTATGCAAATCCATTGACACTATATACTTCCTGGAAGCATGAAACCTCTGACTTTTCTTTCCTTGTTAGACAGTAGTTAACTGTTATGAAAAGAGAGTTACAGGGAATAAAATGCACAGTACATGCCTCTCTCTAAAGACATAGTAGTACTACTAACAATTCACAACGTTCTGCAATACTTACAGGTTTTTCCATTAAGTTGCCCACAATATATGGAGGGGAAGTTTCACACCACCACATTCCTGCACCTTCAAGCTGGTAAGGATAATTTCCCAAGAGTCTCAGGTCACAGAGGAAAAAAAGTTCCCGGTGCCCTCAGGTGTTTGCCAGCTCTTCTTCCTTGACAACAGAGAATCCTTTCATAAAACACATTCATTTTATGTTTTGATATGTTTATGCTCCATTGGCCTATTTGGAAATTGGAAAATCTTACATCCCCTCTTGAGAAATCTGGCAGGCATGTTTGGCTCATGCTGGAAAAGCAAAACCACTGGCCAACCCTTCAGCCTTTTCTAAAATTTAAAAAGGACAGTCCAAGTGCTAAAGGCATTTTGAACACCCTTTGGGAGTGCTGGGAACTCAAGCGTAAAAGAATTAAGACCTAGAGAAGGGTAATTTTTTTTTTCCAACAGCAAATTCTGAGGTGCAAGAGTGACTTCCAGACCAACAGTACAACTCCCCAAAACAGTATGTAGGTCTGGTTTTTAGGATAATGGAGAACAGAGAAGCCAAGACTTTTGTTCTTTCAGCTTTTTGACTCTCACCTACATGCTCATCAAACGGAGAATAAGCTTAACAGCAGCTCTGAAAAACTGTTGTTGAAGGCAGTAACTGTTTGTACATCAGGAGCAGTATTTGCTTATTCTTCAGCAATTCAAATCAACAAAAATGCTCTGGAAAATGCTCAAGCATTGCTTTGGTGATGAAGAGCAGAGCTGGTGGTCCAGGAGTGCAGAGCCAGTGCTGTGGATGTGGGGAGGCTGAGAGTAGGGACAGGGTTTGGAGAAAAGCTATAACGGCTTGGAAAAGAACTGCTGACAGTACAGATTACTCTGCCAGGCAGAGCTCAAAATTGATATTTGTATACACATAATATCTTATGCAACCCAAGATAATGGAAATGGCCCATAGATGCTTATAGTATTTTTTAAAGAAACCTCTGGTTGAAGATGCTCCACTGCACAAAGGACAATTATAGTATTGAACCAATGCATAGAAATGGAAAGACACTCCTGAGACACTGTAAGTTTCAGTAACAACATTGCTTTATAGCTGCACTAAAAAGGTATTAAATGTGCATGGAAGTAGAGTTCAGATGCTCGGCTGATGAAACATTTCTGTAATTTGCAAAATTTGCATTTTGCTTCCTGGTAAAAAATCTCTGGAATTTGCAGGCATACAATGAAATATTGAGATTCTGCCTAAAATCCTTTAGGTAACCTACAGCACCACAAGTGTTCAGCCATTCACTTAATTTGGACAATATGAAAATCATGACTCTATTTCAAGGAATAAGAAGGTAACAGTTCAAGAGCAAGAGACCGTAAAATATAGCTAGTACCATACTACAAGCCTTGCACAGTGCCAGGAATATCCAGGCCTGCTCAGTTGTTATCAGGCTGTTAAGCTGATATATAAAAGACAGTGAGAAGTGTTGTCACTTGCAGCAGGGATCAACAAGGCTGACTGAGCTCCAGATCAGTGACTGCAAGTAGGAGAGTCAGTGTCATTTTAACGGAAATTTTAAAAACAGAATAGAATAAGGAAAGGGAAATGAAAGGGAAAGGAAAAGGAAAGGGAAAGGGAAAGGGGAAGGGCAAGGGGAAGGGGAAGGGGAAGGGAAAGGAAAGGAAAGGAAAGGGGAAGGGGAAGGGGAAGGGGAAGGGGAAGGGGAAGGGAAAGGGAAAGGGAAAGGAAAAGGGAAAGGGAAAGGGAAGGCAGGGAGGAAGGGAGGGAGGAAGGGAGGAAGGGAGGAAGGGAGGAAGGAAGGGAGGGAGGGAGGGAGGGAGGGAAGGAAGGAAGGAAGGAAGGAAGGAAGGAAGGAAGGAAGGAAGGAAGGAAGGAAGGAAGGAAGGAAGGAAGGAAGGAAGGAAGGAAGGAAGACTCAGAAAGAGCAAGGCCTGAAAGGAACTCCCCTGCAACCATTTGGTCTTTCCCTAATGCTCATGGTGGGGAAAAACTAAATGTGACCAGTTGCAGAGACTGTATAAGACCGAGCTGCTCTTTCGAGGAAGCAAACATGCCCCTGGTTCAAGTAGTGCTCAGCTAAGCCACACTCTCTGCAAGGGGAGGTGAGTTAGGTCAATGGATGGTTGGTTTGGGTCTCCTTCTAAAACCCAGTGCTGTGCTGCAGTTGACCTAGAAAAGCCAGAGGACAGCAATGAAAGGGCTTCTAGTCAGTAGGTGCTCACAAGAGATGAGCCTTGCCAACATGCAGTGATGCTATCTGGCTGCTTCCTTGTGGCTTTTGGCAGCCTCAGTAATTGCCAGTATCTGAGAAAGTCGTGGCAACTGAGCTCGTCATTCACTTCTCAACACTGTCACTCTAAGTTGGATGTGAGACCAAACTATATGGCAAGAGCTGTGTGTGGGTGTGGGAAGCTGTCCCTGTCTTTTGTCAGCCTACATCTGCTCTTAGAGGACACAGCTCCAATTTTTAACACTGCCAGCCTGCTATGTCTCTCTGCTCCACTGACCATTTTTAATAAAAATGTTAATCACGCGTATTAGTTACAAAGAAAAGACTGTAAAGTTCAAACCACTCAGGTTAGTAGCATTGTTACTGGCACACTCTGGAGCTTAAGGCATGCCTGAGTCATTACCATCAGCTAAATGAGTGTAATATTTTTATTGATGGAGCACTGCATTTTGCAAATATTAAGGCTTTTGATGGAAGAACCCATCTAGTGCAAGCGCATCTCTAGAGATACCACATTGTCACTATGAACTGCAAACCAGGGATATGGGTGCTCCAGAAGACCCTGCTGAGTTCCTGGAAGTCACCTACGTTGTGAATGATCTGTGTGACACCACTGAAGGGATTTGAAGATGAATGTCTCCAGGTTGCATACAGCTGCAACTGGATCTGTGCCCACTGCTAGAAGGTATCAAAGTGCTTGAACACTTTGAGGCATTTGAGGTCTGTAGAGTGCACAAGCATTTGCCATCACTTAGCAGTTTCTTACCCTTCTCCCAGAAGTGGGTGCAAGCTCCAGAGGAGTGTGCTGGACCCGTCATTCCCATCCTGCAGCTGTAGCCACCCTTCCTTCTGCCTGTCAGGGACTATGTCCTGAAGGGACTAGTATTGGAAACCTGATAATATAAGGGAGAATCCCAGGTGTTGTTCAGAGGAAAGATTTTACTCTTTTCCCACCAAAAAAAGAGACACAGAGCTGTAATGAAAGCCTGTCTACACTGGAAATTTTCTCACATACTGTAAATTCCCAGATTACTTTGGTGATCAGCTGTCTGGAGCCAAGCTGTGTCACTGGGTCCTGGGAACACCTTTAGTTTTCTTCATGCTTTTGATAGGTGATGCAGAGTAGGGTAGTTCCAATCCCATCAATGTCATCAGTGACTCTTTTTCCAAGTTGGCTTTTGTGCTCTGAACCTAGACTTTCTCCTTGACAATCGTGGCCAGGAGCAGGGAAGCAGCATGAGTCAGGGTGGGCTAAGCCTGCAACTAAGACAGACTGAATAATGCCAATTCCTAGACTCACACCATTCTTAACTGGTTCATTCCACCTCTCTGCTTCTTTATTATCTGAACCTTACACCAACAGCCACAAAGAAAGGCAAGAATGGTGATTCACAATGTTTCTGAAGTGTTGTGTAACTCCAAGGGACTGCATTGCATCCTCCACCACCAATGCTCCTGTTTGTTAGCATGTGTCATAGTCAACTGGTAAGTGTGCCCAATCCTATGCTGAGCAGTCAAGCAGGAAGAGGTAGCAAAAAAGTCTTCCCCACTTTTAGTAGAGCATTAACCCATTAAGGCTTAGTGTGCTCTAGAAAATGCATTCAAACTGGGGTTTCTGGGAACA
Organism: Caloenas nicobarica; assembly: GCF_036013445.1. Taxonomy (NCBI): domain Eukaryota; kingdom Metazoa; phylum Chordata; class Aves; order Columbiformes; family Columbidae; genus Caloenas; species Caloenas nicobarica. The sequence goes on along the minus strand of NC_088245.1, from coordinate 88,916,779 downwards.
GATCCTCACTCTTCCTGGAAGTCCAGTATGTACAACCTGTCCCAAAACTCTGCCAAAACTTATTTACCTTGAGCCATGCACTCGGTTGTTTGAGCCCACAGCTAGCCAAGGGAAAGGAAGATACCTCACCCCAGGCACTACTAACCCATGAGTCATACCACCCCTGCAACCCCTTCTCCAAATCTCTTTTGCACTGACACTGGTTTAGGCATCATGTAACTAAAGACATGCCTTTCATTGCTTTCATCTGTTTCTTCATTTTAGTGCCCAAAGGGACATTTCCCCAACTCTTGACTTATATGTGGTTGTTTCAAGTTCAAAATACAGCTGTCAATCCTATGTAAAACATAGGCTCCATTTCCTGCTCTTCCACTCCCTGTAGATGGAAGAGTTGCTGTTTGTCTCTCCGCTTTTCCCCCTCTCCCACCACATCCCTTCTAACCTCCCCAAGGCTCTTCCCTTGCCTTTCTCACAATTTTCCTTACTGTCATGCTCCCCTCCTCACCTCTGCAGCCCTTTGCCATTTACATCCTCACTCTGGACCACTCTGCCCTCTCGTCTTGCTACGCCTCACATTTCTCTGTGCTCCATCAAACTCACCCATGCCACCTGCATTGCTTTTGGCCCCTTCTCTCCTGTACCCTGGACTCTCTTGTGTGTCCCCAAGCTGTGGCCTTAGCTAACTACAGCTCTCCATGTGGTTCTCACTCCCTGCCCTTTCTTCCCAGACTCCCTCTAATTCCCTGACTGGCTTTCAAAGAAGCTGCCCTTTCCCTCTGCCTTTCTAGACTCATTCTCCTCTAGCTGTAAGTGGCTCACCAGCCTCTTAGAGGCTTTCATTTCAAGGAGCATCCAGCTGCTGGAAGACTATTGACATCTTGGCTGAGGACTGGCTCAGTCCAAAGTTACTGGGAGTGACTTCTTTGTTGATCAAGAGTCTGATAGAGAATGTTGGAAGATGGAGCTGTTTTGGATACTGTTGATTTGTGTCAGCAGATCATGAGGGGAAAATATCAATGTCAGATAATTCAAGACTTATTAGACATGGTCCTGTTTCTTGTTCTTTTCTTGAGCTCCCTGCTTTCTCCTGAAGGTCATTCAGCCTTCCCTCTGTCTTCAATGACTTTTGCTTTCTTTTTTCTTACCACTTTTTTTCTCTCTGGTGTTCAGGTTATAATGAGGGCTAAATTAATTAAGCTGAAAACCAATGCAAAATAATGAGTCTCAAAAAATACCCTCGACACAATGTCCAATCACAAGTACAGAAAAAGCTGATATTGAAGTAACTGTGCAAATCACAAAGAAAGACTCAAAACCAAACTGCATGTGAAACTGCAAATGGGGCGGAGGGGGGAGCAAAAGGAAAATGCATGACAAATCCACATGAAGTGTCCCAGACAGCTTTTGTCTGCACAGAAATGGGTTTATGGGATTCTCTGCAGAAAAAGGAACAAAAAATTGAGGAGTTGGGTTCAAAAGATCAAGTTGCATTTTCATTGATCTCAGACTTGTAAGAGCTGCCCCATCAATCATGGTTGCTTAAAAATTCCTATTAATGGCCTCAAGTGCTGGGGCTGCCCATATGGTTCATCTTTGTAACATTTGGGCAGCTCCCTGGGAGCAGTGTGAGATCTGTCAGTGTCAGAGCCAGGCACTCTGCACTCATCCCTACATTCCTGCAAGTGGTGTAAGAAAAAAACTATCACTAGACGACTGAAAAGCTCCATCTGATCCAGGACAAAAGTAACAGCAGACGATGAGAAAAGAATGAAAAAGAGATTATTTGGCTTTCAGAAATACTGGAGACAACTGCAAACCCGGATAAAAATCCCAGTGTGTAGTCCAGGAGGTGTATGGGAGAGCTTCAAGCCAAGGTGCTGTATGGCATTGCACAGAAACAAACACCTGTTTGCTCTTGAGTAGCTGAGAAGAACATGGCTAGTGGAGGCTTTCAGACTAGAAAGGAAAATTAAGGGGAGAATCCCCTGCCATTACATGGAATTATGTGATTAACATCATCTGTAGGCTGGAAGTCTAGTCAGGTAGAGCTCGAGCTCATCTTGTCCAGAGCAAGAAAGTCGGCATGGTGGTAAATCACCGAATGGTGTTTTTTCAGAGAGTTTTGTAGATGTACAGACAGAAGCTGTGCTCCTCATTGGTAGCTGACTCATGCCCAAGGGCAGCAGATGTGCTTTTAACTGAGCTGAACACTTTGGCTGAAGGCTTTGGCATATGGACATCCATGTTAGTGTGGACAGAATATTAGGAATTTACTTGCTGCTAAGCACATGTTTAAGACTTTCCCCTGTTTCAGAGGACTATCCCATCTAGGCAAACTGACTCCATACCCTTAACGCCATCAGTTTTCCTTGGAGACAATTCAGATCCAGAGCCAAAACCCAACAAAGAAATCTCTCTCTAATGGGCATATTTTTTTCTTTATAGTAAGTTTTCCTGCTTCCTTGCATTTGGGTAATAGTCATGAGGACACATTTTTGAACTGGATCTTCAATTCGAGTCCACATTGGCCATAAGTAGCAACAAAATAACTCAGAAATGTACACTGAAAATAATTGTGCTACAGCCTACTTTGGTAAGAGTTAGAGCATTCACTTTTTGTGAATGTTGTCACAGAAGTTGTGGCAGAGCAAGTAAGAGCCATAGACACAGCCAAGAGGTCCTTTGAGTTTGCAAGGTCTTTCTGCAGAGAAATCCCTGCTCGATTTGCCCTCAAGTGGGTCACAATTTATTAAAAAAGGGGAACTATTTGTAGCTAAACTTGGTCAATGCGGTGTCGGAGACTGATCACATCCTCTCCAGGTGAGCTGAGAACAATAATACGCGGGATGCAAAGCTTAGGTGCTGCTCACACCAGGCCAGGACTGAACACAGGTCCACCTCCCAAGGTCTGAGCAGAGCTAATATGAGTTGCTGTGAGAAAAGTCATTTGCCACTGAAGCAGGAGTAGGGCTGAGATGTCAAGGGTGTCAGCTCTCTCTCTTCAGAGGGCCAGCCTGCTGCAGTGAAGTGCTAGCAAAAAAGATTAAACTTGTTGACCTGAGGTCCTGCCACATGTTGTGCACACAGGGACCCTCTCCTGATTCTCAGCTTTTGTACACACACACACATCCCCTTCCTTCACAAGCAAGCTGTTTACAAGCAACAATGCTGAATTTCGGTGCACGTTCACTATATCACACATTTTCATCTGGTCTCCTTTTTCTCGAGTGCTTAAGCATCAAATTTTTGAGGAGACAAGAAAGGTTGCCTGCATTTTCCGGGTGTCTTTTTCTTGCTGGTTCTACAAAGTTTCTCTCTTTGTAGCATCGAGAAACCACTCTGATTATTTTCCCTGGGCCAGTTTGATCCTACTTTGTGCTCACAGGAGCAAGAACACTTTTTCTGGTGGCTGCCTCAGCATCCCGGCAAGATGCCATAGTCTGTGAGATGAGAAATGGTGACCTCATGAATAGGGGGAGGGAAAAGAGGGGGCGAGACTGAATTTTTGGTTTTCTACATTTAAATCCCATCAGGCTTTGTGTTTTCATTTCAAATTCTTTCCAAAATACTGTATCCATTTTCCTCCAAGATACTGAGACCAAAATGACTTTACGCTTTGCCTCCGGTGATTATTTTTCTAAATAGAAAGAAATTATTTGTCTTCAAAAGGAATTAAAACTCACCCAACAAAAAGCACCCAGAAATAAAGCAAAGAGTTCAAAGATGCAAATGCTATAGAAACAGGAAAGTCACAAAACAGTTAAAGTTCTTTAGACATGGCCAAGTTAAATAAGACCTGGAGGGATACATGGTTCTCTCCCCCTCAGCACCCCCTGAAATCTGGGGTGTGGGCTCATGAAATGCTTGGGAGGCAAAGTTGGCCCCTATTGCGTCTTGTTTAATTTGGCTGCTCGAAGTACTTACTTTTTTTTTTTTTTTTTTTTTTTTAATTTGGCTCTTCCTACAGCTCTCACACCTTCCTTTAACGTAAATGTCCTTTACATTTTCAACATGCCTTTTCCCCAGCCCTCCATACCATATTGTTTGGATAACTGTCTCTTTTTCTCTGTGCACCTAGACTAGGCTGCTGGCACAGGGCTGTGTTTATCTGCACACAGATGAGGGGAGTAAAACCAAACTGAAGCGTACCATCAGCACAAGTACTGCATTTCCACGGGTGCACTTTTCATCTCTGTGTGCTAGCAAGGAGCCGGGATTTGTGCCCTGGAGATTTCCACTGGCCAGCAGCAGGACTGAGCTGGAGCAGCACGCAATGGCCAAGATTTCCTGCCTGTGCAACCCATAGCCTTCATAGCCTCTGCTAGAAACTCTTTCACCACCATCTTGTCATGGGTCAATGGTAAAATACTAAGCTTGGTCCCATTAAGCATGCATGTCTGGGTGATGTTGCAGCAGAGACATGAGACATATAGCTCAGGCTACCTATGCTTGGTGGTGACAGTCATCACACGGCAAGCTCTTCTGTCCATCTGACAGATTTTGAAAGTATAAATCAAGTAACATTGCCTTTAATACAGTACACAATTGGCAAAGATGAGAACTTCATCATTGCTTCCACCAGTCATTAGAGTTTTGCAATAAGTGGAGAAGAGACTGGTGTAGGGTATGCATGGCAAAGGGCAAGTTTACTGTCTGTAAAATGGGACTACACTGCCTTGACCAGCAAGGGAGGTACACGGATTACATGGTTACTCTCTTAACTACCTTGGCCATGGAAATCAGAGGATAAATTTTCAAGGACTGTCACAAAGAGAAGTCTGTATGTGTTTTTCTGGCTATATAAAGCATCAGGTCTCTTAAAAATTAATCGATATAAAATACAATTTAATGGAAAATCTGAAATTGAATTTTGTCGCTATATGAAAGTCTTTATTTAGACATAAATGCCCAACAACTTTGCTGAAAAGCAGTTAACTCCTTCTCACACTGACAGAGATCCAATATGCACTTGCAGCACCAGAAATGTGTTCATGCTGAAGCATACACCTTCCTGAAAAGGCAAGGCCTAAAGTGGGTGAGAAAAATGCAGGAATGGAGAGAATGCCAGTTGTTGAGACCAGACCAGAAGGCTGTGGGAGGGCATTCAACCAAGTCACTGCAGATTCTTGCAATGGCTGCTGGGACAGGGGACACCATGTCTGTGTCTGTGGACAACGTCAAGGACAGAACTTATATTCTTTCCTCTGTACACCACCAAAATAGCCCTAGAAGAGAGGATCTGCTGTTATGACTCTTCAGGGACTGAACACCAGCAGCCAATAACATTTTTCTTTCTCTAATTGTTGACATAAAAAAAAAAATCCAGAAGGAAATCTGAAAAAGGGCAGTGAAAAGCCAGTGAAGCCAGGAAATGGAAATGGATGGCTGGACACTTTGAGATTCTTATAGGCAGCTCTGGTTCAGTGAGATTTGCCGGGCTGCTGCTTTGCTGGCCTGGGAGATACATTGGAAGATGATATTTAGAAATCATAAATAATCTCATATTGCAGCTGTTAGCGTTCTGGGAAACATGGATAAAAGTAGTGGAGAACTGAATTAAAGAACCTCCCAGTGGCACAATTGTGGCAACAGCTGAAGGGAGAAAAAAACATAGATATTACGGATGGATGAACCTAGAGAATTTTTTTAGGTGTGGATTCAAGCTCAATTGAAATCATGAATTCCCCACTTGCCTTGTAGGGGCAACTCATGGATGGTGTATGTTGCTCTTGTTGTAGAAGTGTTGGACTTAGAAACGGAAAATACCGTTAGAACTGGGCATCTAGTCCACAGCCCACCCAGAACTGCTCCTGAAGTACTTTCTTGAGCTTTAGAGCTGTGACTCTATTCCACAGCTAAATTCAGCTTGTCAAGCTACTTTACTTGATATTCTCCTTGAATTTCCCTTTTCTTGCTGTATCTTTACTTTTTCCCCTCAGTTCACTAGCTGAGGTTGGTTGGTTTCCTCTCGTCTTCTGTAAAACTTGACTTTGTAATGTTCACAGAGTTCGGAGCTGGAGTATTTTCAGGATAATACTACAGCTGTAGGAACTCATGTAAAAAAAATGTGCAAGACTGTAGAGAACTGGAGGTGATTTTTATTTCATTTTCTAAACACATGACACTGCCAACACACACATGGGACTCACAAGCTCCAAAATTGATGTCCCCAAGTACTCTGGGCAGAGTAACTTGCACACAAGGACCAATTGCCATTGAACCTTCACTTAATCTTCTGGCTTTTGTTTCACTGGTGATAATACATTGGGGTTTGGATGGCTCTTTTATATGTTTCAGGAGTCACAGGTATTGAGCTTTCACCTTGGAATCTTGGTTGGTTACCCATTGTAAATCTTGTGTGACACTGCTGCACATTGTCTTCTCCTTGCTCCTTTTGGGTAGTTGCTATTAAAGCTTGGCTTCTTGTTGGGGCTACAGTGAGAGAAATGGCACACACAGTGTGCGGTAGTCTTGCTGCCATTGTCCCATTACTGGATTGCAGGTTTTCTGCTGTTGGGTCATCCATGCTGTGATTTTGGTGAAAGCAACACATTCCTCAGTGTTTACCAGTTTCAATGCTGTTGATCATGTCCCTGGCTGTCAGTATATGTCATTTGCTGAAACCTGGATCTCACATTCCTCTAGGGCTTTTGCACTTACATCTGTGTTCATACTTCTTCCTAACTAATCTTAATATTTCTATATACAGACCTTTGCATAGCAACCATGGAGTACAGTGCTAGCCCTGGTTTGGATGGTTGGCAGGTTGTACTTAAGTTTATGCTGGGTTAATTGCATTGCAACTTGTTCCCCCTTTACTGGGAGAGGCAGATGGAGGCAATTCCTTCACATCTCCAGTCATTAGACCACATTATCTATTTAATATAATAAACTGACTGCAGTTTTCCTCTGCACCTGTTCCTGGGCCAGTGACACCGCCTTAAAATGCAACTCTACTAATGTACAATTACCTGACTGCACATTAGGGGAAATGTTATAAACCAGCTCAGATAGGAGAGGAGCTCAAGGCCATGTCACCCCTCCCGAGGCACCCCTGATTCTTACAAAGGAAACACTGGGAAGGTGGTGGGCACTGCAGCACATCCCCAGGGTTGTCATCTGTGTGGTCTGGAGGGAAAATCCCATCCCAGACACAGGCACCTTCCCTGAGAATACCTGTAGGCAGCCTCTCTTTTTTTGCTAAACCAGCACCACCCTGCTCAGCATCCTAAGAGAAGGACTGATGGTCTCTGCTCACCGTCCCTGCTGAGCCAGCTCTGTGTCTCTGCAGAGCTGCTGCGTTCAGTCAGCTGGAAAATAGTTCCCTGAGGTGTGTGTGGTGCTGGATGCTCAAGGGGAGACATGACCTAAGAAAGCCTAGGACTGCTTGTGAAAGCACTCGAGAGGAGCCCACAGAAGTCATCCTATCTCAGCAGAGAAGGTCATTATCCAGCTGAATGTCAGAGCTTCCAAAATGCTTAACAAATTTAGAACATTACTGGAATAAGAACAGCATCTGTAGGAACTTCAACCAGTGTAAAATTATACAGGCTCCTAATCCTTCTCCCCCACAGTATGCAATGAGTTCCACATTGAGTCAGAAAAAAAAAGACGAGCTCAGTGCTCCAGAGATAGACTACTGCACAATTAACCCTACTGTGGAGGTTTGTTTCTACTCTCTGAATGAGCTGCTGCCAACCACTACCCAGCACAGAAGCCATGCTCACCACTGGGCTATCACAACATGACAGCATACAGCTGTGTGAAATGCTGTTTTATAGTCCAGTCCTTCTTTCAGGCAGGTTCAAACTGTTGGAAATTTTTATTGTAGAAAGGAGCTAATATTTAAAGAGGTGTGTTCCATACACCGCTCCTGCCATTTGTGGTCGTGTTACTCTTCTGAGGTAATAAAGCAAGGGTTACTGACATGGAAAAACAACTCTTGAGAAGAGTTGCAGGGAATTTAGCTGTATTCTCTACAGTTTCCTAGATAGCAATTACAGACAAGTTAGAAGGAGCAGTCAGAAAACTGAGTGAGATGCTTTTCCAGCAGAAGTTTTGTTGGTCAGCTGGAGTCTACAGCAGACCAACAGACAAGTTCTCAGAAATGGTCCCATCAGTGACTCAAAATGTTGGGTTACAGACCTGGCCAAAACTCCTGCTCCTGCAGGCTGGTTCTCTAAGGAAGAAACAGTGCTGAAGGAGTCAGATGGTCCTCCAATGGGAACTGTCTTATTTATAGCAAATTACCCCTTGGCCACACCAGCACCCTCCTTACAAAGTTCTGCCACTGCTTTTATAGCTGCGTTTCTCTTGAATCTATAGCATGTAATTGACATGCTCAGGCACTCCTCTGCCCAGTCCTTGGGTGCACTTTCATGTCATTGTTGTTTTGTTTAGAATGATGCCCAACAAGCAACACCCAGAAAAACTCATCTGCTAGTGCTAGGCTAACATGGGATGTGTGTTCTGGGTCAATACACCTAGATGTGCTGGGGAAAAAAAATTCTGAATGCCTTTGTTTTTTTTAATGGCAAATGACTACCAGCCCTCACCTGCATTAGTAAAGGTTCACCCAAGTATGCAATAAATCAGGCACACGAGCAAGTCATCTGTAATTTTTGCTGTAGTGTATTTAACATAAAGTCACAGTTTTTATTTATGTTTGTGACCTAAGCATTTTGCTTTAGGTCATAGTACTTACATTCCCTCCAAGAACACTATGTCACACTGGAGTGCAATGTCCTGGTTTTGCTGAGCTGCACTGACTGTGGTTGCAGTAATATTTATGTCCTGTGCCTGTCAACGTGCATCAAGGAATGAAGCTAAATAAAATTTGCAAAGCTGACAAACCTGCTCTGATTATTTTTGCCCCAACCTTTTTGTTTGTGTAACAAGTTGCCAGGTTTGCACTTGGAACAGCTTGTGCTGCAAGATGAGGGATCTCCTATCATCAAGATTTCCACTACTCTTCTTGGCATTTGGATTGGACTTTTTTTAAAAAAGGGTACTTCTTCAAAGAGGTACATGATGCTTCACCTTTTAAATTTGCAGCATCTATCTGGGAGATAAAGAGCCTTCTCTCTCTGGGACTGGAAGCCAGAAGCCTGCATGGGCTAATAGCAAATGAGTCAGCCTAGGAGTGGTGAAGTAAAGACCCCCTGCAGCTCTTGGTAGATCTTATTGTGTCTAATAACAGGCATATGCCAGATGAAACTTGGGGTAGGGAGGAGTATGTACAGGATACCTATTCCTTGTGTGGCTTCTTTGAATGAGGAGACGTCACATGGTGGCCTTCCCTGCACTAGGAAAATTAATAAGGGCCCTGTCCTCCTCCGCTATGTCATCTAAAGAAACATATAAGAACTTAAATCTTTGTGACTGTAACCACACTATCAAAGCTGCTTAAAGTTGGCCAAAGGGTTCAAATGTTCATGGTGAAGTAGGAAAGGAAGGAGAAAGGAACCACACAGCTGCTGCTTCTGCCCACCATGCACACATGTTTTGCAAATGAGCAATCAAAGGGCTCCTTGATGAGAGCATGACCATGACAGGGGGGCACTCAAGCCCTGTGGTTAGGGCAGTCACCCAAGGAAAAGTAGCTTTCTAGGGGTGGCTGCTGTGTGTACTACCACCTGGGCCACCCACCAGGTAAGCTGGTCCCAGGTGGATCCCGCAGGCTGGCACCAGTGCATCTCTCCCATTACCCATTGCCATCACCTCTGATCTGGGAAGCCTTGGTGAAAAATGGCAAATAGCTCAGAGCCTTGTGTCCCTGTGGGGGTGGTGGTGGGAGAGGAGCCATTGCTTTACACGAGATACCTCTGTCATACCTGGGTCCGTTGCAAATTTGGTGCTCACCTGATGTTTCTGAGGCGGGGGGTGAGGCCTTAAGCAGGCTTTCTGCTCAGTATTATCCTGGGAGGATTTCACCTGTGCATCTCACTGAACACTAAGTAAACAATTTTAACATGTTTTAGCCTGTTATCTTTGATACAACCCTCCAAACACTACTCTACTTCTGCTTTGCACAGTGACAACCAAGGAAAAAGTTTACCATTTTTTCCCAATTTCACTGTTAGCTTGTTTTTAATCCTCGTATACTGTCAGTGTAACTTTCACACAGAGTCATATTTGTGTACTTACAACTTTACATCTTGGGACCAGGAAGGCTCTCTCATTCTTTTTTTCCTGTTCTTTTTCAGTCTTGGTGCTGAATATTCTGATCCTGCATCGACAAAAGAAACATATGCTAAGATGAAGGAATAACTATCTATCTAACTAAGGTTTCTCATTGTATATATGTGCCACATAAGACCTAAATAAATACGTTAATAAATATGGTCAATAAATGCTCACTCTGAGGTCAATGAGTTTCATACCAAAGCCAGTTGGATGGAGTAACATCTCAGTATCCTGAAGAGCTTTTTTGGATCAAGGACAGGGTGCTCAATAACTTGAAGGGTGATATTGCTGAAGAGTCTGGGTGGCAATTTCAAAAGCTCTTCCCCAGCGATTCCTACTAAAATGCATAGAAACTAGGAATCCATTCATGCTAATATTGAAGGTTATATCTTTTGCTTTCTTCAGTGACTGTTTCCAGTGATAATTTTTTATTTCTTGTTTTCATCAAGATTATAAACACACAGTTTGGTACTGAGAATTATTTAGATTTCATTAAATCACACTTTCTTACTAGCTGCAATACAGACTCACAAAGAATTAAACAGAATAAATGAGAAAGAGCAATGCTTTGGTCTTGAGCAGTGTGATTTCTTTCCCTGGTATTCAAAGGGCTGCACCATCTGTATGTATGAGGAAGCTTTACAGGAGCAAACTTACTAATCTGGAAGGCAGTGAACCAGATGAGGTTAGGAAGGCACTTAAGAAAGGAGTGGTGAGCCACAGGTGATGCTGGTGTTGTTTTTTACATATTTTGATCATGGAAAAATATTAACATTGGAGATCAATTCATTCCTGAAGATGGTTCAAAATCAGTAAACTTGTCAGCCACTTGGAAAAGGCTTGAGCAATAATGTAGCAGTTCTTGTAGGAGAAACCAAGTAAAAGTCAGCTTTAGTGAAATTTGTAGGAAACACCTGAAAGACTGAGCCAAACAAAGTAAACAGGCAACACAACTGTAATGACATTTGATGTCAATAAATATAAAGCAATGGATACTGCTAGAAGACTGAATGGCTCATAGGCTTATCAAAGTTACTTTTTTCAGTTATGCCAAATTCGGAGGAGTCCAAAAGTAGCAGGGTACACCTCAGTAAAGACAGGGTTTAACAGAAAACAGCAAAACGAGGGACAGATTTACTCCCATTCATAGTCTCTCCAACCCTTCTATGAAGCATCCAGGGCTAGACACAGTAAAAGCCAGAATTCAGTCGGACACACTAGGCACAGAGCTGGGAATTGCATTGGTATATTTATCTTCCCCTGCAAAAATAAAAATTAAGAAATGCTTGCAAAATTTGTCTTTCAAGGTCTTTCTACCTTCCTGCTGCTTTTTCAATTCAGAAAAAAAGTTTATTGACAAAAGAAAGCTGTAAACTCTGCAGATATAACTTACAGCCAGGTTTGAGGGGACTTCAGCTTCCCCACTGTTTTCAGTGTTAATGTTCTGATCGCATATAGAAAATGTAGTGCAAATGAAAAGGTAACACATACCCCAAAATGACATTTAAAAATGAGACACAAATTTTACTGTCATTTGTAAGTATTATTTTCTATATTAACTGTGAAAAATTATTCTGAATAACTTTTTATTAGACTTTAACAATCAAAATAACTCTAGGTGTCCATAAGACACACTTTCTGTGAAGGCAGGTGCCTTACAGATCCCAACCACTCGATTTTTAAAATTTCTTGAGAAGACAGAATTTTATTTTTATTGTAATATTACCTGGACTTCACAATTTAGCACTGTGTCTTCATTTCCTCTGTTGTGCAAACAAGTGTGACAGTTTTTTGGAAATGTCTGTCTCTAGAAGACCATTGAGGAAGCCTCACAGACAGAGAAAAACACAGAGGAAACAATTGCAAAGATTTATTTAGCGCATTCTGTGCTTGGCACTTAGAAACAGAGTTCCGTGCAGAGGGCAAATCTTTATACACCTTTTTCTTCATACATATTTTACATACCATTTTTATTGCCCTCTTTTATATTCATAATATTGAATCCCTCACTAGGCATATAAATACATTTATCTACAACACCTCACAACAAATCTCAATAATATCTGTATTCTGTTACTTGGTATTTGCATTTTCACACAACTTAAATGCATAGCTTGCACCAAGCTACAATTGTTTTCTTATTTTTAAGGGATTTGAAGACCAAAAAAGAGAAAAACAAACAAACAAACAAAAAACAGAAAAGAGAAAATAAAGATGTCAAAAGGCAATGATCTATTTGGTTAAACAGAGATCATGTGGCAGGCAGGAGGCTGGCGAATACTCAGCCTCACTGTTCCTGAAATACTAATGGTTTTTTACGGCAATGCTTGCATGCAAAGTGAGGAAAGTCGGCTGCACTTCTGTAGAGCAGGTCTGTCTTTTCTCATTGCTCTTTCCCATAAGCTCAGTCTGGAGAGTTTCCTCCCATTGGGTTGAGTGCTCCGGGACACATGTTCCCCTCAAAAGCTGTCATCCATTTGGTTTGGGTGCATCACTTCTGGTCATGCCAAGAGAAGCTGAACTCCCTCTCCTCCACACATCTTTCTGAAGATCAGTCACTGCTTATGCCTGAGGCTCACTTGTGGGTTAAAACTTTTGTCTCTCTTCTCTCTGTCCCATCTGTGTCAGCCAGCTGGATGCTGGTAAGCTCAACTCTTGCAAAGAAACTGCCAGTCGGGCAGAGCCATAGTGAAAATGCAGAAACCTCATTGGGAGGAGAAGCTCCAGCCCAGCAGTGCCATTCCTGTGCTACAGTGGGAGAAGGAGCCATCAGCCACTGTTGGCTTCAGAAATGGGCTGAGCCGCTTCAGCAGTGAGGGACAGTCTGGAAAGGGAGAGGTCTTTAAAGCTATGGGCAGTGCAGCTTCAGAGGATGAAGCCTTGGGAGGTGGCCTTTCTTCAACACCTGGAGGAGACAGAACAGGGACACGGCTTCCTCCACTCCAAGAGCTCACACAAGCTGAGAGCTAATGCATAAATGGTATGTTCGGCTGCTTCTCTCCAGCTTCCCATTAAAGTCATACCCTTCTCTCTGCAATGTCCAGAAAGAGCAAATACTCCATGCCAGGTCTGGAGGACCTGGGCTACAACAAGCTGCAATGGCTGTCAGACAAGGCTTTCCGCAAGGTTCGGTGGCACATATGTAGGTGACTGGTGTTCTTTTTTATCATTACAATACTAGTTCCACTATAAGTTTGAAGACAAAAAGGTATTGGGATGGGTTTACCCATGGAGACAACGAAGGTCAAGCTGCCTTCGATGCCAAGGAGAGGCACCTCTTGTTAGACCATGTGCACAGACATCTGTGAGGAAGAGCCCTGAACTGCACCATACTGTCTGTTGTCACAAGCATTGGCTGTCTGTTGGTTGCCAGAGGGTGGGCTGATCATGTGCATCCCGTGATCCATCCCAGTGGAAAGGTATTGCCTCTCTCCAAAGGCCCCACTGGACGGGGAAGAGCAGAGTAAAGTGCTTTGGGTGGTGGTGAGTTTCTCTGGGCTTGCCGCCAGCCTGGGGGAAGCAGGGAAATTGTATCCATAGAGGTTGTAGGGATTGTGCAGGGAGAAAGCGTTGTAGGAGCTCTGCTGCATGTGGCCGCCACCAAACATGTGTGAAGAGGAGGAGGTGGAGGCAGGATTGCCTGCTTGCATGACATATTGAAACTGGGAGCTGGGGAAGGACCCCAGCTGGCCACTGTATGCCTCCATCTTGCTGTTGCTGGGCAGGGAGGAAGGAGTTGGCATTCCTGAGATCAAGGATGGAGTCCTCTGAGGCATGAAAGTTTCAGAGGGCTGCGAGGCAGAAGCAGTGCTGCTCTGCAGCCGGTTGTAGCCACCGTCGCTCAGCCCTGGGTAGCTCTGCAAGGCAGCCATGTTGCTTCTGGCACACGGGGGATAATCAGACAGGTTGAGGTTGCAAAGCTGACTCTCCCGGCAGCCAACATTGAAAGTGTTGGGGGCCAGATGAAAGGCTGGAGGGGAGCAGGATGGAGAGAGAAGGTGAGAGGAAGCAGAGGGTGATGGGGTCCCCGTGCTGGAGGTGGTCGGGGAGGTGCCTGTGCTGCCTCCTGTAAAACAAAACACATGGGAGGATGTTCAGAGCCCGGGACCACATCTGCAAAATGAGACGGTCTCATTAAAGAACAGCTTAGTTTAATAAAGAAACAAGGGTGGTAAAAATGGCTGCTGGAAAACTCAGCCTTTCTTGGCAAGACACCACACTTTATTAATAGCATCCCTTGGTCTTTCCTGCTGCTTTTTTGTTATGTTTTTGTTCTTCAACAGAGATTTTCTTCCCTTTTAAAACAGGAGAAGGAAGCAAGCATGCCATAGAGTAATCAAAGGCAGTGGGAAAAGCTGCAAGAAAGCACTAGTCTATAAGTCAAGATATCTGTCTGTTCCACTAAGCAGAGAAAGAGGATGTGTCAGGATTTTCAGTTGTGTGCTTTAACTCTAAAAGGAATTCCATATGTTGTGTCACTGGTGTTAACAGAATGTTGATATATATGCACGTTGGTAGTATCAATGTATTATACATTTTTTATACTATGAATGATAGAATTGATAATTTTTCACAGCAGGAATGCTCACATATTCTGACCTGGGAAAAGAATACTGTGTAATATTACCAAGAACAGTAACAAACTGAAAATTATATAAAGAAGCTGATGGTGAAAATATAACTTTGAAAATATTAAAAATTTGGGGGATTTTTTTTATTTAAAAAAAATTTGAAACAAGAGCCAGAAAAATAAGAAAATCAGCCTTGGGTAAGCACAGCCTGGATTGTCCGCCACTGACTCAGGCAGCATCAGGAAAATGCATGTTTCTGTATTGCTAACTCAAAGCAGTCATTCCCATTACCAACCATGGGGATGAATGCTCATTGCTAAGCCACTGATTTCTTTTGACATTCATTCAGAAGAATAAAAGAGAAGTATTTAGTCCAATCTCCATTATGACTAATGAGAAAATTTGAGGTTTGAAATGGCATAATGGGCTCTCTATATTCCCTTGTTGACAACACTGAAATGCTCAAATTTGCTAGTGCATTTTTGCTCCAAAGTTCAAAGATTTTTTGTGTGAATTTTTATTTAGTATTTATTTTAAAAGGTGCAGTTCCCTGGTTCATTAAAAGTCCTTGACAGACAATCTCTGCCTAATTTTGTTGTACTAAATTAAGATGGTACCTTCTCCAGTCTTTCTCCGTGTCTCTCTGTTACACATTGTCAATACCGCAGCAGGATCAGCAGAAGCGAACGTCTGCCTCTACACAAGCAGTGTCACTGCAAAGTCTGTTTTAGTTGAAATTGCTGATAAAAGTGAGTTTGAACTGAGATACACAAGTACAGACACTCATTTTCCTGTTAGGCCTGCACTAAAGAGGATAACCTCTGACAGACAGGGCAGGCAGACAGGTGAATTCTTATATCATCACTTCACTATCAAAGCTCAAAATACAAAGGTCACATAATCACAAAACCAATACAGCACAAAGTGAGATATATTTAACCCACAGTAATTCCACGCTTGATTCTTTATGCCATATATTTCACAAACAAACTTCAAACAGTGACCTACTTGCTGACAGTGTTTGGAGAATAAGTAAAAATACATATGTATAGATGTATTAGCATTTAATGATCTATTTGAAGAAAAATATGTAGAATAAATTATTAACTACAATGTCTTCGTTTCAGTTTTCCTTTGCCCCATTGTTAACCTTTAAAAACTATGCAGGAGAAGAGCACACACAGCAGTTACCTTGAGCATTAGGCTTTAAACATCTGCTAAGGAGTTACAATTCTGTCGTACCCATAACTGAGGCTTTGTCTCCAGAGAGTAAGTATAGATTTCTTATTAGCAGTTACAAGGTATTCTTAATGTTCCGAAACTGAAACACTGAGTTGTACATTCCAGGTTACCCTAAAAGAAGGACTAAAGTGATTCTGCTCTGAACTGCCCCTATTTGCAGGCCAACAGAAAAACCCCAAAGTGACAACACGGTAACTAGGAAACAAAATTTTTTTTTCTTTTCTCCATAACTTTAAAATGATGAGGAGGTGAGAGATCTATCAACAGGAGCAAATGCCAGACCCGATAACTGTCTTTCAAGAATGCTTTGCTGCAAATGCCAGCCATAAGCATGGGACACACCACACTTCTGCTGCAACAGCGTAACGCAGAAGCCTGAAGTTTCTGATCATTTGCAGAATACGTCTTTAGATGGAACAGGAAACAACATAAAGCAAGGCCCATCTCAGCTCACACTCTTCAGAAGGCGAACAGCTCTACTTTGCTCTGAACAATATTTCTGATTCATCTTTGCTGGCAGCACTAAGCGTGGGCCAAATGCAACCCGGACTTTTGTGAAGTTACGACTTGGACTGTAGTTGTTACTAAGTCAGCCAAATATCCCTAGAGATGGCAGCAAGCCCAGCAAGTATATCCATACCATACTACAGTCTCAGATACGCAGATGTGTATGTCGTTCCAATGGAAGGCATGGATACAAACCAGTCTAGTTAAACTGATACACAAGGCTACATTTAGGTCTGATTTAAGTCAAGTGAAACCACATTTAAGGAAAAACAAAATGAATCCCTCAATAATTTTCCTCTTTTCCTTTTCTCGACTTACTATTGTCCCAGAAATTATTGCCAACACCAACAGCATTTACCATGAATGTCACAGTATCTCTCATCTCAACATTTACGATTATTCAAGAGTGATTAATCACAGTTGTGTCCAGTCTTCTGAAGACCATTTCTGGCCCTGCATACATCAGTCCCAGGTATGTACAGTCAGCAAGTCACATTTGTATAAAATGCAAGGTCCATAACTTCAAGCACCCCTCCTTTGTATCTGAACCCTGCCCCACATGGCAGATGAATGTATCTGTCCTCACAGTGTCCTGCCATTATGTCCAGGGCTTAGCCAAGTACTGATGCTATCCTGAAAGGAACCTGCTCTGTGACTGGGCATACAAGTGGTAACTAAGTTGACCTTATCAAACAGAGGGGAACATTTCTGAAGAGGCGAAGTGGAGAATGATCTAGTGCAAGCATGCTAAAAAACCACAAACTGGACCAAGAAGTAAGAAATCATTGGTGAAGACAGGAGGTGGGAAAAAGAAGAATGAAATAATGGTGGAAAATGGAAAGCCTGTGGATATGGTGGGATGTAAAGGCAAATCTTCTTCCCCAAGCCAGCATGCCCTCTTGTGAACACCATATAGAAATGCTGGCTGTGTACCTATATCAAATACCTGCCCACAAGGTTTAGGGAAGAAACTACAGCTTCTCATCTGGATACAAATAAGAACTGCCATTAAAATTTCATCTCAAGTAGCTTATGATTGGTCTTTCCTTCCTGTCACCTGTGTCCTTCTAAGCCTTGGTAATGGTGCTGACTCTCTCTAGGTTCCCAACAGACCCTTACTTTTGCCTTTATCTAGACCGAGCTTGTGTTTACCACAACTTCAGGGTAAACTGCAAGCCCAAATATACCCAGTCCCACAGGTATGATGTGCATTAAAGCGAGGGACTGGAGTATTCTTGAAGAATTCAGCATGCCAGGGTGTCAGAAAGACAAAGAGGACCTCTTCCACACAGAGCAGGTCACGTAGAGAACTTCTAACGCTGCGGTGTAAATGGAAAACACATCTGTCAGCAGCCGGTGTTAGCCAAGGGAGTTTTCTGGCAACAGGGAGGTAAAGGAGAGAGCATAAGTGCCAAGTGAGCCTGAAGCAATTGCGCATGGAAAAATTTCTAGGATCTCTCTCATGAATGACACCACACTAGCCAGTTGACCCACAACTTATTCCAAACTCCTTTATCTGAAAGGTGCACATATATCACACTTTGGACTCAACAGCAGCCTACTTTCCTTGTTAACATTTCCAGGCGTCCATTGCTACCATCACCTGCAGTGCCTCCATAGAAACTTCTCAGTCCTCAAAGTCCTTGCTTAGTGCAGAGGAGGAGAATAAGCACAAGCTGAAGCTGCAGTCAACACAAGATATCTGAACATGAATTCCATGTCCTGTGCAACAGGCAAGAGCTTTAGAGTAGTTTGGACAACTCGATTGCTGCCTCCAGCTCTTGGCATGGTTAGGCTCCAACAGTGATAACATGGTATTCAAAGTTTCATTAAGAACAGATGTGGCTGAGGGTCTTCAGAGCTTGTGCCTTGACTTTCTAACAAGGATGGGAACCACAAGGTGATTTGTCTTAAGATTTTAGATTTTGATGTGTCAGCCAGCACAAAGTTATTATTCTTTGCATGCGGTCACTTCTTGAATAGCTCAGAGCACTTCCACCTCCAAGCTATTTTAACTTGTCATGGACACAGATACAGGCTGCAGGTTCAGCATGGCCAGCCCGTGGCTCAGAGAGTCTACTCAGCCCAGCAGGACAGTGTCTGGCCCACAGCCTCAGCCCAGCCATCTTCTTCCACCTTCAGATGTGAGCAGGACCTAGCCTGAAGGCCAAATATTTGGGAGCAATCAGTGCACAGCCCTGCTGATCCGTCTCCTGAGGGAGCCACAGCCCCTCTTCTGACACACATCCAACACATCAGGATATGCACCATGTGATAGGCATGTGTCTGAGCACCTGAGGGTGTGGAAAAGATGGGCTGTGGCCACTAGTCATTCATCTGGCTCATGGCTTTCCTCCTGGTGTTTTGCTTGAGCTAATAAGCCCTCCTGAGAGGCAGTTTGTATTCACTTGGGCACAGAGCCATGCTAATGCAGCTCTCCAGTTTTCCAAATGGAGCTCGCCAGGAGCTGGTATATGTCTGGCCAGTGTGGAGCACAGACAGAGGAGCCTGTCCATGCAAGTGTACTGTAAGTCACTCCTGAAAGGTCTGATTTTTGTGAAGGCTCTACAGACATGTACGCATGTGTAAAAGGATTTTCTAAAGCACGAGGGAGACCAACTCTTCCCAGTTTTTTGTGATCTTCTACCCTTAGACACAGCAGGAAATAAATGTAATGGCATGCACGCAGGAAAACAAATTTGAACAAAAAGGTTAAATCCTGTTCTGTGCACTTCGCGTATACATGCACCCCAGGTATGGCTTTATGAAACTTAGTCTCTGTTTTCCAAGTTACTGCAGCTTTTGGTTGCAGAACAAAAATTAAGTACTTGCCTGAGTGTGGAAATCTTAGATGGTAATGAAGGAGGGGTTGTGCAGATTGCCAGGTGATCTGATTGATAGATTATGAGGTCAGAGGGTGCCACTGTTTTCATCTGATCTCATGTCCTTTAAGAGCCAGGCCTAGTACAATCCTGGATTCATTCCTGCTTTAAGCAGCACATGCCTCAGTCCTGCTCAACACCTACTTGCATGTCTAGGCATCTAAATGCCACAGAATCAGGTGTCACTCCCGCTCTCACATGTCATGACAACTTTTGCCTTGCAAGTATAACTGAGAGCCTGAGGTCACTCTTCCCATTCCTAGTTTTCCAAAACTCAAACCTATAACCTTCAGAAGGACTGAAAGATTCTTAATCACATCCTTCTTGTGCCACTACTACCCCTCTGAGTTCCTTCTTCACCATCTTGAAAAACTAAACAGCTTTGATGCTTCTTCCTTGTCCTCTCACCAAGCAAGGGCAGGGACACCTGGTTTGTTATGTGCTGGACTATTTCTTCATTATTTCCCCATTTCTAGGAATGAGAACCTCTCTCTTTCACGGGAATGAGAGCCATTTTTGTCTTCATGCAGTGTAGCTGCCTGTTTTTTTCTCTAGAGTCGTCAGCCAATTATGAAATTATGATTCCGCTGGTAAAATCTTTAAAAGGCCCAAATGAGACACGAAATATACCTCATGCCAAGTTGCTGGGTTGGTAGCGGAAGTATAAAGAGTGCTTTGTAGTTCTTTGAGATACAGCTCAGAGAATGCCAAAAAAGATTGCTACAGCAGTAGATTTAAGGGGGAAAGTATGTATTGTATGGCACAAAAGTGAGGAATGAAAAGAAATTATATTTAACCTTAGTAAATTATAGAGAAGGATCTTTTTAATACGTTTGCCTCAATTTACAAGAATCACTGGGATTAATATTAAATCTAGAACAATTCAGAATAACACTTTACTTCCCTTTAGCTCTTGCGGATTTCTGCAACACAAACTGAGCAGTCATTTTGTTACATTCGTTAGAGATAAAACTTGCCTCAGCCACCCTCCAAGATAAAATACTTTCAAGATCTGATGGTAAAAAACAACCCTTTTTTTCTAATGTGGACAAAAGGTACAATTCAGGACATCTGATTTCCTTTCCCACTTATTTCCAGAGCACCAAGAGATCTTTCCCAGACGTGAGACATAACATCCCCTTCTCAGTCCCTTCAGACTGTCTTTAATACAGGGGTTCCTGCTCCCCATATAAACACACAGTAATCTTGGGCCAGCTCCACGCTGTCTCAGGAGAAGGCGGGTTGGATGTGATTTTCTGTCTTGTATGTAGACTGTTGTAATGTGGCGTACACACCACTTCTTGAGCTGTACACCAGCTCCCACAGAAGCGTCTCCTGTTTCACATCTTCAAGTACAGACAGATCAACTCAGGCTTGGAGGATGGTGAGCCCCCCACTTTAGTGGAGAAAATTGCTCATTGGTGATAATTATGGACTATCCCTCCCATCTAAAACCATCAGCTGGGGACAGACATTGACAAGGGGGTCATGTAATGAAAGCTACCCCAGGAGATGACACTGAATGGAAACGGGATGCAGAAAAGGACTCCTCATGGCACAAATCCTTCAGAAAGTCATGACAGAAGCTGCTGCATCTTTGCAGTCAAGATTAACTGAAATCATGGCAATTTCTTTGGTGGTGACAAAGTAAACCAAATTGCAAACTTCTCCTGCCATTCTTGATGGAGACTACTCTGGGTCAACTTAGGTTCTGGAAGCTCCAGCACATTAAAAGATAAAAAATACAATAAACAACTGTAAAATCCCAGAGACATTGTGGTTCAAAATTTCTGAACTAAGGAAAAATGTCACAGTATTGTGGAAAGCTCAAAGCACATGCCTCTTTCCATTCATGACAAAATAATATGCCACTCTGAGGAAATCATGCAGATCTTCCAAGTATCATTGTCCCTCTCCATATGTTCACATGAAATCTCATCACCACCCATGAGATAACAGAATTTAGGCTTCAGTAATTAGACTTTGGGGCAAACACCTCCCTGGAGTAAGAACATGCTTTGGGCTCCTTTCAGGTCATTGGGGAGCAGCACGGACTGACTGGGAGTATTTTAGCTTTTCACTGTGAAAGATGAGACTTTGAAGCACCAGAAATACCCCTACCCTGAGAAAAAACTGTCTGCAGCTCAACCAAGAAGAAGCTGGAACAGTATGTTCTCCATTGCTTGGTTTAGATGAAGCAATCTACTAGCCATTTGAAGTATGCAGCAGAAACCAGCTCTTGATCCCAATAATGCTGGCAACAACTTCTCTGTTTCCAATCTCCTCTTCAAGGTCAAAAAAATCAAGAAGATAATTGAGACCAAACCCAGATATTGACCTCTGCCAATAGCCTAGACCATTTGCAATTGGTTTTGAAAGGGAAGCAGCATCCAAATTCTCCTGGTGGTGTGGCTGGGAGAACCAACGGCTACTGTCAGGAGGCAAACGGCAAAGCAGATGTATTCACAGGTTTTTCAGCCTCCTTTGACATCAGCAGCTCCGCTCTTTTGGGAGATGCTATATTGGGGATCTGGAATACCAGATAAAGCCGAAAGGATCTTAGCAGTTATTTGGTTCTTTGTGCCTCAAGGCACATCTGATGCCTTGAGATGAAGTTCTGGAGAACTGAGTCTTCCCTCCACTTGACACCAATACACATTTGTGCATTCACAATTTTTTTTCAGATGGGTGTAATCAGGGCAGCTCTCTGAGCACCACATCCAACACAGAGAAGAGTCTTATACCAGAGAAGAAATGAGTAACAAGAAGGACAGACAAACTTTGGCAAGACAGAGGTGACATCTGCCCAAAAAGGGGAATGTTTACAGACAGGGAAGCTGGAAAAGCAGCAACACCTCAGCTCAGGGTATCTATCTCTCATCTGCTGATATATCATGCAGCCTTAGGGTCTGTCTGGACTCATCACTACTACAGGAAAACATTGTTCCTTTCCAGCAGTAAATGAGTAGATTGAACCTCTTCCACACAGAAGAAATGGAGCCTTTTGTGCCTATCCTTGTTGACACAAGACTGCAGCATTACAATGTTCCCTCTCAGATAAATACAGTTGGAGCTGTACTCAATTGCCAGTTTTCACACCCTCTGGAGATAGCAGCATTTCTGCTGCTACCAAAGATACCTGCTGATAGCAGAGATAGCAGCAGCTGTCTTACTGGCTGGAGCACACCCCTCTATGCCTCCGGTACCATTTTAGACAAACTTCAAGCTCTTGATGTTAATCTCAACAACCGTTAACAACAGTTATCCAGACTATCTACCTCAGGTCTCCAGTCCAAGATCAATGCGGATGCTCAAGTTGATGGAGAAAGGATTGAATTGGTGGAGTCCTCAGCCAAGACACGTATTCAAGTGAAGAAGAACCACTTGAAAGGAAAGCTGCCTTGAGAACTCAGCAGTCAAATCTAAGATGTTTGACTTTTGCGGACTTGGTGTGCACATATCAAGACAGTAATTTAATGGAGAAGGAAAATTTTATGTGCTGCCAATCTGCTGATATACCACACTGTGTGACTCTCATACTCATCCTGAAATTCTGCTTATGAGGCAATTCTTTTTACTAGCTGCCATGGTACCTTCGATTTTACTTCTTGCATAAGTCATCAACTTTTATGGGCAGGATCAGATACTGATTACTATTCTAGCATTGTCACAGTGCCTTGCTAGTGTCTATGTCCTGGCAAAACTTACAGTCACTGATAGCAATCTGCTCATCTCAATATCCCATGGGAAACTATATCACATAGAAACCTTTTTACTCTTTGGAAAGTGACACAATCCCAGAGTTACTGGAACTCTTATTTTCTTCTTATGTTATATTCCCTTCCTCTTTTTTTTTTTTTTCGTGTGTTCCCTGTTAAAATCAAGAAACTGAGCCATATTTTTTTTAATAATGAGAATCTGGATGAGGTTCAATCTAAATTTTGAAAATATATTCCAATTAAAGCCTTTAATAGACTCTTGGCTTCCCCCACATCTCATTGCCATGTGTATTCAATAATCCCAAGCCCCCTTTTTCCCTAGTAAAATGTAGACTGCAGAGTGGGTGACATCATTCTCCAGAAGGTCAGCCTCCCCTGGACTGCCATTTTCTGAGCATTTCTTGCAAAGGTTTTGTTTGGGGGGATTTTTTTGTTAGTTTTTTTGTTTTCAAACTGGCTGCATATCTGCTATGATTGTGTCAAACATGGTGCTTGCTCTTGTACAGCCATGATGACTTTTTGATTCTGTGCTCCAAAAGAGAGGTTTTGTACTCAGGCCAGAGGGTTTCATGGCATGTTTTTTTCCTTGGTAGGACAATACAGTGATCACTGTGGTCACAGACCTGCAGAGACTTACTGATGTGCTTTACTTCAATGGCAACACATGCAAATAAAGCTCATGGACCATTAGAGCCAGCCTCACCAGGCATCTCTGTGATTGGTCGTGATATCAGGCTCCTCAGCTTGTGTAGCAGCTGAAACCCGTCATTGTGTAGATTAGAAAGTTATTTAATCCCTGTATGAAACAGCTGCATCCAGTGCGCCAAGTATCGATTTGGTTTGTCACTGTGGCCCTTGCTCAACATATAGCTTGGGCCAAACAAATGAGTAAAGCACTAGGAAGCATGTTGAATGGAAGAAAGTATAATGTGGAAAAAATTAGAATACCTTTAGATAATTGTATCATGTGGATGCATCTGGAACACTCTGTACAGACTTGTTTAAAAAAAAAAATTGTTAACCTGGAAAACTTCCCATGTGAAGAGAAATGAAATAGCTGGTGCTATTCACAGTGAGAAGCAGAGAAGAGGGACATAAAAACCTGTAAAACAATTCATTGCATGAAGAAGGTGGATGAATGGGAACTTCTGTTCTCCTTATCTCTTAACGTCCGACAAAAAGGGATGGACATTCAGTTAGAGTAGAAAAATCAGAGCCACCTGAATGAAGCATGTTCCATACAGTTGTGTCATAGAAACATGGAAACTGCAGTCACAAGAGTCTATCGAGGATGGATGACACAAAGCTACCAGGTATTCTTCTCTCTGCAAGATAGTATAGGCCGTCAAGATTCAGTATTTTATCTTCTTTTTGATTAACCTTGCAAGCTAAGTTTTCATTCTCAGGCATCTCCTCTCATCTATCCAACAGCTCATTCTACTATTTTTTTTTGCTTAATCCTCTGCAATCTCTTTCCATCCTTTAAAAATACATACTGTGGAAGACACTGTAGTGTCAATTTGCAGCTAAGAAATTGTTTCCCCAGTGTTTACCACTATTTTTTTTCTACACTGAAGAGTGCATGTCACTTTTTATCACAGAATTACAAACACTGTCCCTTGCCTGTGCAGTGGCTTATCCACTTACACTTCCAGATTCTTGTCAGTGCCAACACTTTCCAGCACACTCAGTGGATATGTATATCCAAAGTTTTTTTTCCTAGACACATGATATTGTATCTGGCTGAACTAAAAGTCACACTTTATTTGAATGCATACAGGTTACCAAGTAATCTGTATTGCTCTTCATACCTCTGTACCCATCATTAGTGACAACTTTGAAGTCTTTATAAGATTTGTACCTTTTAGCAACTGCACTGTTTCATTTAGTTCTGGACAAGTTAGTACTGAAACCAATCTCTGCAGAGCAACATAGGGACTATCCTCACTGGATGGTGTTTTCACATTTATCACATCAGCTTTGAGATCAGTCAGCTACTCATTTCTTAATAGAGGCTAATGCTAATTTTTTCAAGCTGGCACATGTGGCGTTAAGTTAAATGCTCTCCAAAAATCTATCACACCTCTACAGTTACTTCTCTCAGTCAAATATATAACCTAATCCAGTAATTCAGTTAGATCTGCTCGATGAAACAGTTTTGGAAAAGACAGATAGCATTTCTATTTCATGAAAAAATTACCCAGTGACAAAATAAAAGCTAAGAATCCATAGCAATCCTTAGCACATGAAAAACCATCTGAAAAGAAGCAAAGGCACCATATTTGTACTGCCCAGGTCCCAAACTTCTGCCCCAGAAAGCATCATTTTTCCTACCACAGTAAGGGCGACTCATCTCTTGAAAATCAGGGCTGAATTCCACAGTTTCTACAGAGGATATGTTCCAGCACTTCACAAGACTTCATATAACTGCAGGCTTTTTTTTTTTTTCCTATCCAGCACAGACAGCATGTTATTCCAGTACTATTTTGCACTGTGTGCCTCCCCTCCAGGTTGAACAACCGTAACTTGTTCCTCATCAATGATGTTTCTTCCCAGGCATGTGGCCATTTTTGCTACTCTCATCTTGGTTCTGCAGCAAGCATGCCCTCCTCTGAAGCTACAGTGGGACACGTCTGGTCCCAAAAGTCTCCTGTAGCTGTATTACAGTTTCCCAACTAACAATTCAAGGGATAAAATGGAGGCTCACAATTCCTCAAGTGTTTATTCAGAAATGCTGAATATTCACCCAGCTCTAGAGACAACAGCATGATCTAGAATTAAAGTGTGTGTCTATTAAAATAATAACCTGAAATCTTCTAATTCATAAATATGCAGGGGTATGAGATAACAGCATGCAGCTCAGAGCACTGAAACTTTGGGTGGGGGAGAGGAGTTGAGTCCCAGGCAACAGACCCTTACATGAAAAGACAGGCTAAGGCTCAGAGGATCCAAGGTGCAATAACTTACGCTGAAGTCAGCTGTTAAACATCAGTGATTTACTTACCTGTCACAGAATTCATGTGCTTGAAAGCAAGGACATAAATAGGAGATGGACACTGCACATCCTGGTTATCTTACATTTGAGGAGAAGAATCACATGTGGCTTAAAGCCACCTCAGCATTTCTTGTTCTTTCTACCACCAATTTCAAGAACTCCAAACTGGTATATTTTTGCTGGCCCTTGGGGGCTGTCCCAGCAGCCAGAAATTAAAACAGAGTGTGTTTGTACCTTGGCTTTGCACCTATCGCTGAGACCAGGGATCAGCTAGTCACAACAGTCACTGGAGAGGTGAGCACTATGATGGAGGGGATATTTATGACTGTTATCTTGAGGTCATTTTGCATGGCTAAATGCAAAGCTAAGAGCATTGTTTTGTAGTGAGTTACAAAGTTTGGAGACTGACCAATGGGCACAACTTTAGGTAAGGGCTGCCCTAAACCTCATGGTCTGTGGTGCAGTGGTGGTGGTCTGCACAGAGCCGTCTGGTCACAGGATACTGGCTTGCTTCCTGTTTTTTCAGTTGATGAACTATATTAAAACAAGCTAAAAATACATTAAATATTTTCCTTTCCTAATATTACCTTACCACATAAGCAATAGCTGGACTTGCTACTAGGATGTTACTTGATAACCAATGGGAGGGGAGGGTGAGAGCCCAAATAAGGGGTGAGACAGAGGAGGGAGGCTGCTTCAGTGATCATGACCAGGAAAAGAGGCTGTTATGTTTCTATTTAGGTGAGTGACGAAAATGTTCCTGAATCCCTGCTTTAACTCATCTCTGACCGCATAGCCCACCGCAAGTGCTTCTCGACACAAGCCCCTGAGCTTGTGCGAAGCCTCTCCTGGCCCATGCTGCGCTGTTTAAGAAGGGTTAGGTGGTTGTTTAAAGGTCATGCATGAGGAGTCTAACACAGCCACAGGAGTGTGGTCTGTCCTTCTCTAGTGCTGTGCCATCAGAAGAATTATTTAGCAGGTGACCTGGGCTCCAGAGAGCTCCATAGGGAACGAGGGTGGGGAACAGACAGCCAGAAGAGATTCCTCTGCCAGATCCCCTTCTGATCCTGCCCCAGTGATGGGCAGCCCTGGCAGCCACTGCTGCTACCCACCCCCTGGATGAGACCATGGCATCTCCAGGTGGATTCAAGGCCTGGTGCAAAATTTTGGGGTGATGTCAAGCTCAAGTGTGAGAGGCTGGAGAATCTGCTACACAGGGCATGCATTTGGTTTTGACTGTTTAACAACACAAGTGACACCTTTGAACACAGTTTTTGATTGTTCTTTTTCTTGCATTTATATTAGAATGGAGAAAAAGTTCCATTCCCAGTGATCACTGTGTTTTTAATTAGAAATAGCTGCAATGAAATGAATGGGGAAGTCCTAGCCATGCGAAAAAAAAAATAGCAACACTGCCTGAAACTAGAGATGAAAGCCCTACTTAACAAATGAGAGATGTAAAGGGCAGAAGCTATGAAAAGACACAGCACAAACAAGCGGAAAACCCTTGGCCTACCCAGTAACTCCTCCCAGCCTCGTACTAACAGAAAGTCTCTCCAGCAAGGCCACCAGGTTTTGAAAGTGAGGCAGCGTGATCCTACGGGAAGGCACATTTCTGGTCTCCTAAACCTTCCAGAGGACATATACCCCCCCTTCCCCTTGTGTTGCCACACAAATGGCAAACTCTAAATATAAATGGAGAACAACATGCCTGACATGCTGGAGTGTTTCCTCAGGTTCTCTCTGTGCTCTCTTCACACTTAACTCATGCCATGTACCTAGGCTGGTTCTCCCAACTCTGCACTCCTTCCTGCTCCTCCTTCTAGCTCTTAGGTGCACTAGGGACACCAGGGAGGTGAAGTGGCTGCATTACACCTCATAAGGCACAGCTTGTCCCCTGTTTCTATCCATCCTCTCTGCTCAGTGTCCTTTCACAGCAGTCAAGAGCTCAATGAAGCACACGAACCCCCCAGGCCACCAGACACACAGCAGAGCATGTTGCTGTTCTTACACCCTCTTCTCCTGCTCTTTCTACAGCCCTTTGCACACTCACCTTGCTGCTTCTGCATGGTAGTGAAGTCTTCAAAGGTGAGAGTGCGCACGGGGGGCCTCCAGAAGGCGTAGGTCTCCATAATGGCCTCCAGCCCCGTCCTGTGCAATGAAAATAAAACAAGGAGAGAATAATGTCAGTCAGCTGGCAAGGGTATCAGAGCTGGGGGAAGAGGGCTCTGACCTCACTTGACAGGCTGCCAGCAGCCACTGAAAGGTCATCTTGGCATCTGTGAATTCCTCAAGTGAGCCTTCCTGCACAGGTGCTGACCACCAGAGTAAAATGAAATTTCCCTAGCCCAGGATTCCAAAACTCCTAACAGTCTTCCAGTGCTGCCTCCTTTTTAACAAGGATCTCAAACTTCCTGTCTACTTTGCAGGGGACGCATGACCTCAAGGCATGCTTTATACTAGAGCAGGCTTTCACACTTTGTGGATGCAAGCTGTCATGCAAATGAGGGAGGTCTGGGATTCAGGCTACAGAATCAGAGAGATTTCGTGAATTGCCTTTCCCTACCACCTCCTGGTTCTAGACACTGTTCTGAAGTGCTATAGGAAGCTGTCAAAAAAGGACTCTCCTTATCTTTGGACTTCAACTAGAAATGCATAAAAGGCTTTTTATAAAAATGTCAGTGGCATCTCTGCTTTGGGTCCCTAACTCACTGCAAAGACAGTACCAACGAGAAAAATAAAAAAATCAAATGAAAACAGTTTTTCACCTTCAAGGGCTGGCATCTCAGATTTGGTTTTATTTTCACCACAGAACACTAGCTCTGCTGAGTATAACTCCGTGTGCTCAGTGGGAACATTGGTGCAGTATCTGGAAAAGACCCTCATGTTCTTTGTGAGATAATCCCCTAGAGTTTCTTCCCAGGAAAGCTTCTCCTCTGTGAAAGCTGCATCTTGCTCCATTCCCCATTCTTCCCGTTACCCTGCCTCTTTCCCAGCAGCAGGTTACAGCCATCACACTGACTGAACACAACTAGAGATGCTTCGTCAAATGCAAGAACATATCGCCTTTCAATGCAAAAGGCTCTAACATCCCCAGAGCCTCTCATCAGATGTTGAGCTGATACTGGAGCTGCCTTTTGCTTCTGAAAATGTCTTTCTGCACGTGCCTCCACTCACTCAGTTAACTTTCCAAAGTCGCCCCGGAAGCTCAGATGCTTTAAATACATTGGAGTTGGCAAACCAAACTCTGTATTTTAAGAGGAGGTTTAGAAGAGAGGTTGTCGCATGGTGTTTATTAGCTGCTAAGCTGTTAGAAGTAGAAACAGAAGACATCTCTGCATAGCAGTCTCACACTAGTGCTGAGCACATTACAACAAAACTATTTGGTTAATAGAGTGGCCTCTGCCAGCTCATGGAGCTCAGAGACAACAAGGCAGCACAGAATGTGAACCCAACTGCTAAGCCGGGCTCTGTGCAAAAGCAGCTCTTCGATTACCTGTATCACCCTCAAGATTTCCTCTGCTTCCTGTGTGAGAAAGCCAAACATGTTCAGACTCCATCTGCTTCTTGACACACACAGTCAGGAAGAGAACAGTACCTTTTTGCAGCCTAGCAGAACAATCCCCAGCCCGAACACTGAGGGAGGACTTTCTGGTACACCCAGGGGGCATAAAATGCCTTAAGCAAGTCACAATGCAAGAAGACCTGCTGTTGAAAGGACCTGCCTTGGTGATTAAAACCAAGTAATACATCCCGAAAGGCAGACTGAAAGTTCCAGCTGTGCTAATCCAGCTGGTCTGTGTCTGCCACAAGGATTGTGCGGGAAAGCAGGGAGGTCAGCTCACTAAAACCAGTGTTCACACAGTCTGGCTCAGGCATTAGATCTCCGTGCACATAACCCCACTCTGCACCAGCATCTGATTTCTAGCTCTGCTCTCATGACCCCCTTCCAGTAAATTCCAGTCCCTAACAGGAGCTGACTCAGGGAAACAGTAAAGGCAGGTTAAAGCAATTACCCCTGCCTCTGCCTGCAGCCCACATCATTCTCAGCTCAGTTTGACTCACAGTTTCTAGCTCTCCATCAACAACATTCCTCTGTATTAATGCAGTTCTCACAAGTACCATATAATAAGTACTTCTAAAAGAAAAGGGAAATAGAGAATAGTCAGGAGATAACAAAAAGAAGAAATAAAAGAGTAAGTTAGAAATAATATACTGGTTTCAGGGTTTTGGACTCCACTCTGCCTTCAAGCTGTCAAAGGGTAAATGGCAGCACCGAATGTACCAGAGCAGCTTGAAAAGCAGATTGAGCCTCTTTCTATTCCTGCCCCTTATACCAGGGAAAGGAGAGATGTCACCAGCAACCCACCTTCTTCACATGCTGCTCCCAGGTCTCCAGGGAGGGCCTAGAACAGCCCTTTTGCTGTGGACATGGCTCCTGTCACCCTCCACATTCCACACTACCACTGCCAGCAGCAACAGTGCAGCTTTGCAAACTGCCATGTCATGCTCAGGGCAGCACTGCAGCCACAGGTACCTGCAGAATGGATGCCACACTCCACAGCTGGCTTAAAGCCACCTCTTTCCTCTTCCTGCCCCAAGTGAGAGTTCCTCAGAGGAGTGCACATGTTGAACATCCATTATAAAGCACCCTAAGTAAATATCACCCAAATGGGTGATAGAGTTCAAAGTTATGTGCAGTTCTACACAAAATTTAGGCCCCTGCATACTAGATCATCCATTATTTCCTGTTGTTTTGGGGGTTTTTTAGGTTTTGTTTGGGGTTGTTTTGGTTTTGTGGGTTTTTTTGTTTGGGGTTTTTTTTGGTTTGGTTTTGGTTTTTTAAATCTGTACAGAACAAATGTTGTGGGTGTTTTTGAAACGATATCTAAGCAGAACATACCCTTACTGAACTTTCACATCAGACAAGATCCATGAGACAGCAGCTTCATGTACTACCCTGCTAGGTACCTACCACCCCAGGTACAGAGTATTGCACAAAAACAACATGCAGCCATGCAAAAACAGCTTGGGTCAGAATGCATACCACCTTTGTGCGAGTGATTTTACAACTCTGTCCTCAATCTTTCAGTATCGTTTTTTCTTCTGTGTGTGATGCATTGCTATTTTTCTAAGAAACAAGTAAGGTGAGGGAGTGGGAATCAAGAAATTCCATCACTGTCAACTCTAAAAACCCTCTCTCCCATAGCAGTTTATGATATTAGTGTGGTACCACACCACAGACTTCCACCATCAGGACAGAAAGGCAGCACTGTCCTAGTCAGCAGAAATACTGGAGTGCTATTCCGTGTGTGTTCCAGCCCCAAATGGGGAAACAAACCCCACCTGGCCAATTAAGAGACATTTTGGGAGAGCAATAAATGCTGACCAAAAAAAAAAAAAAAAAGTGTTTTCAACATTTCTGAAGTCTCAGCAGCTCAACAACTTCTTTTGGACTTTGGTGAGGGCTGCTTGGTACCAAGTGTGCTGAATATTATCCATGTGGCATCCACTTTCTCTTCCAAAGAACTGCACTGAAAAATTGACTTCAAACTGTCTATCAGGCCATAAACTCTCCCCTCTCACACCATCTTTATGAAGGAAGTAAAAAAAAAAGTATCAGAAGAGGACTCACTGCCAGCTTTATTTTAATAAGGTCAGTCCTTTAAAAGGTATCCAAAATTCGCTCTCTCTTTTTCATGCATTTTTTTATTTTTAGTGCTATAAACTTTTAATAATGGGCAATAAATGAAACAGTTCCATTGTCTGAAAAATGAAAAAATATGTACAAGCTATCTGTGCAACTCCATAATCCATGCCATACGGCTGACCTTGCCATTCCCACTGCAGGCAGGATTCAGGTCATCGTTTCGTTGTTCACTGGGGAAGCCAAACTATTGGCTCCAAGCACCCTCCAGGCTTTCTTACACTAGACAAAAGCTCAAAGAGCATTTCCAACACAAACAGCTTTTATTCACCTCAGCTGCCCACATCTGAAAAGAAAGTGCTGTTGCTTGCCTTTAGCTTAGGGTTTTTTCTCCCATCACCCTGCTGGGTTTCCTGACTGTTGTCCCTTCTGGCTTCCTCCTGGATAAGGAGGTCCCCCAAGCATCCCACTGTCAAGCCTCCAAAAATAGGCTCCGTGGCATTCAATCTGCACCCTCACTACCCAAACACTTGGCTAGATGAGCTCCATGTGTCAAAAACTCTGGTTCTCAGTCTCTTGAAGTTCAGGAAAGCAACCAAGTAATACTTGCCTCATATGTACATTATTTAGGTATCCTTTCACCATCAAGACCGTTTCTGTTGCTTCACTTTTACAGATGCTTCCTGTGCTTTTGCAGATAAAGCAAAAAATGGACCAAAAATCACGTAGAGGGAATCTCTAAAAAGTGGGAAATAAGACTTGGCCTTCTAACACCAACTAAATCCCTAATCTTTCAAGGCTCATGGTCTGATTGCTGACCACCTTTAGTTAAGGCAGAGTGCTCTAAGACTGCAAAACAACGTCAAGCTGCTGAGCTGTTGCATCCTTCCCTCTGAAACACCTCACTGCTTCTTCTCCTAGTGCAAAGACTGAGGCAGCTATGAAAGGGAGACAACTATGAAAACAACTGAAGGAGATCCAAGAAGGGATCCCTGAAAAGATCGCTCCTCCAGATGAATACAGACAGTTATGCCATGATGGATTGTCCTGGAGCAGCAGTTTTTTAGCAATCTCTTGCAACAACAAAGGCAGATCACTCTCAGAAGAAAGGCAGTGAGCTGATGGCAGTGGAAGATTTAAAAGAGAAACTAGTTCTAAAAAAAATAGTTAACCCTATAATTTCTGCAGCAGGCAACGAGAGTGAAACAATGTCAGAATAAGAAATGAGTGAAGGAAAAACATCCATCTCCATTCCGTGGAAAAGCCTCAACACAAAGCAGAAGGAAATGTCTTAGGGAAGAAGTGGCCTAAGAGTTCCTCTTTTTCCATCATCTTCTGTTTTTTCCGGTGTTTGTTTTTGTTTTGATTTGTTTGGGGTTTTTTTGGTTTTTTGTTTTGTTGGGTTGGTTGGCGGGGGCGGGGGGCAGTGGGCATGGGGAGGCGGGACTGTTGGATTGGTTTGGTGTTTTGTTTGTTTGGGGTTTTGGTTTTGTTCTTTTTTTTTTTTTTTCCTTCATCTTTTGCTGGAAAACTCTAAGCATGGCTCTAACTCTATGTCCGGATTACTCTGGGATATGGTGCCCTGGAGCAGCCTCAGGCATTCTGTGGCCCCTGCTGCTGCCATACTTTTTCTTTTAAGACTTTATACAGAAAACCTCTTAGATATATACTAGACATGGCTCCTTCACAAATGGCCCTTTTCTCAAATTATTACCCTTTTCTTCATTTTCAGCAGGATGTTCTCTAGCTGGAGTCTGCTGCACCATAGCTGACCAAAGCTGTTGTGACGTTGTGGGGAAGCTACAGAGTATCTCAGTCTTCACTCCTGTTAGCCAGTGATCCTGATGAGATTAGAAATTCACAAGTGGAAGAAGAGCCAGCCAGCACAGTTAAGAAAAGTCTCATTTAGAGTCCTTTCCACACATGGCTTGGACCTTAGTGCTTTTCTCCTCCCTACGTGTACATCTATGTGCATGTTCTCTTTCAAGGGAGCAGCTGAGCCTTTAGAGTGTCCTCCGCTAGTTGACAACAGCGGTGCAGCCTTAGCCAGACCACCGCTTGTGAGGCAGGCGCCTGACTGCTATATATGCTTGCAAATACCTTTGCCTGTTTTTTCTTCCTAAAGCCTCAGGCTGCTCTCTTTGATGTGTAATACCTTAAAGATTTTAATTCCTCTTTACATCAGCAGAGAGCCTTCCCCACAGCTGCAGCCATATAGCAATTTCCTGCCCTTTCTTAAATCAATGAGCTACAAAGATCAGTAATTCCCAACCTTTTCAGGAAGCTGTCCAAATTCACTGGGCTAGGACCTTATTAATGCCTTCCACATTAATCTCACCCACCATGTACCTGGAACTGCATCAATCCCTCTTCTAAGTCCAGCCTCTCCTGCAGCTGTATCTCTGCAGACAGGGAAGACCTTGTATCTGGGGCACATGCTCTTCTTCACCCACATGGGAGAGGAGAGCAGAGTAAAAGACATAAATGCCTCAAAGCACCAGAACTAATGGTCACAGTGGGGATTAAATAAGGACGGTAACATCTTTTTGCATAGCTACAGTAAGATGAGAGCAGAGGAGCTGAGCTAGGAAGTCACTAGGTCAATAACATGTCTTCTTTGTGATTATGGAGGGCATAGCGTTTGAATGGATGATGGGAAATACGGAGCCACTACCCATTCGCTGTGTTCACTAAATACTTCCCATACTAAACCATGAATGAGGTGGTCATCCTCGTGGACACACACAAGAGGATTATGCAGGTAAAAACTGAATTACAGTGTCCATGAGGACAGAAAATGAGCGCTGTGCACACAACTTTCACTCTGGTCTGCAGGCTCATAGCCTTGCTTTACAAACCTGGGCTTCTTGTAACGTATGTCTAATATATACGTCTAATTGTATCATTTACTTAATGTTTAAAGTCTTTGTCACACTAATTTAAGGGATTCCCATGTCATTTAGATCTGAAGTACTTAGATCTGCTGCCAACTCTGCTGGATTCATTAATGGCAGAAAAAGTTGAAACTTTTTGTTTGGACTTTCTTATTCTTTTCTGATAACTCTGTAATGTATTTTACTAATACAAAATGTTTTTTAATTAAAGTTCCTGGTTTACTATTGTGTTGTTAAAAAATAACTTATTCTAAATAATGTCTAAGGTGTTCTACTTAATCTTTTCATAAAAATTCTGACAAAAGTGGCACAGAATGAAATAATTTGACATCACTGGAGAAAAACTGAAATTGTTTGAATCTAGAACATTTTTGCACTTTTATCCTGAAAACCTATCAGAAACTCATTTTTTCTTCTAATATAAGGGAAGTATTTGTGCTCCAAGTTTCAGAATTTCCTGTGAAAATTAAAATTTTTTAAAATTCCCTCCAGCCATCTCTACATATAATAGAGAACAAGCAAAAGTGTCTAGGTCCATTCTCCTACTTCTTTCATTATTTTACAGAGTGTTAGCCTGTGACCAATTTACCTGTTTTATAATCTGCAATCCTCCATTTTTCTCTCTCTGTTCTTCATTTTAGTAACAAAAAAAAAGGAAGAAATGAAGAAACTCTACAGTATCTTTGCAAGTTCATTTATTTTTCCTAATTCTTCGGATATCATGGCACCGTATCAGTAATGTATGAACAGCTTACTAAGAACTTATCAGAGACATTAAAAGAAGTTTTAATTGTGTTTCTCAATAATGACTGGGAAAGTACAGAAAAACATTAAAATAATAGAAAAGAGCATAAATAAATAAATTATTCAGCATAAAAACCAAAAGCAAACAAAAAACCTCACACATGTACTGAAGAAAACAGCCTTGAAAGTATTGGTAATATAAGGAGTACTGATGTAGCAGTGAACAGGAAATTAAACATATAACAGCAAAAACCTACAGTCACAGAAAAATGTCACCAAGCAGGAAAGGGGTAAGCTGTCTTTGCAGATATGTTGTCTAAGAATATCTAAAACCCTGTCAGGGGTTGGGACTGCAGGATCCAGGCAAAGTTAAGAGCAGCACTGGAGGAGACTTCAGAAAACAAATAGGGTCAGTCTAGCTGTCTAACCTGGAAAGTATTTTCTCAGGGAGCCATCATTATACATTGGCTCTGTTTAAGCAAGGTAAAACAGTCCTTCCAATTCATTTAAGAACTAGTCTACAACAAACTTCTCTTGTAAAAATTAATTATGATCACAAAACACCTTCCTCAGACTTAGACACATGCCCTGTGCACTCATCAGAGGCAGGAGAGAAGAAATGAACGGGAAACACAAGCTCCTCTTACCTGTTTCTTCCAGAATCTCTGAAACCTTTTGCAAATGGGTTTCTGTCAATTTTTAATCTGGTGATCTACAAAGGAAGAAAAAGAGAATCAGTTGATCTCTGCAATCTTTTTTTTCTTTCAACAAATGAAAATTACTGATGATTACCACTCTTGCCCAAACCACCTACATTATGATCTTTTATACTTACTTCCTCAGACTTATATAAAATTACCCGTCTGTTAACTATGAACAGATTATCTGCCTAGCAAATGAATGGTGCCAGAGGCACCAGAAATCTGGCTGCTTCAGGAAACCTGATGCAGCGCTGGGGCTGAGAAGCTGTTCCCAAAGAAGAGGCACACCTTGGACCCAGGTGCAAAACCCCAGGAGATGTAAGTCATCAAGGGCCATGTGGTTTGGGAAGCAGGCATACTGCTCAGATTTCGCTGGTATCTGGGTTATCCCAGCCTCAACACTAGATAAGCAGCAGATGGATGCACTCATGGACTTTCAAACAATGCCAAGGAGAAAAGGAGAACCAAAGCACAGGCTACAGCCTCCAAAGACAGCAGCTGGCCACCCAGTCACATGCACCAGGTGCTGCTGTTCTCGTCAGCATCTGGGTTACCCTTCAAGGGTTTTCTGGTCTGGAAATGATTTTTTTTTCTTTTTTTCCCCTACTGTAAACAAAGAAGAAGACGGCCAGACTGAGTGCTTTGGGGGAATCTTCCTTCCTGCTTTGTTTTTAGACATGGATTCCATGTTGATAAATATGGAAATAACAGTGGGATTTTGACCTTGCAGCCCATGATATCGTATCTTCTGTCGGCTATTCCCCAACCTGGTGCAGCATGAGACCTTCCCCCTGCCATCCTCACCTTGTCCTGGAGAAAATGTCTCTGGAGCAGGAAGACAAGAAGATCTCCAGATACTATCAAATTTGAGGTGTTTTTGCTGAAACTGCTCAAAAGGTACTGGTTTAATACAGACTGATCTGAAGCGGGTTTGCAGGTGTTTTGCTTCTGTCAGAACCAGGATCTTGCTCTGGATATTAACCTCAGGTCTGGAACGCAGCTCCTATTTTTGCAGAAGCTTAATTTGTGAGCTTAATTTCCGCTAGCCTGACTTTGCAGCTGTCCTGGGACTTCTGTGTACAGAGGCAGATATGTTCTGTGGAGGATGGAATTACAGCAGAGGGAATCCCTGTGGTGGATTTGCTAACATTTTACAATTGTTTCCAGAGACACTTCTTCCAATAAGGCAAAGCTTTACAGCCATTGGAGGGCATGCAGGCAGATTCAGGGGATTTAAATTTATTTTTAATGAAGAAGTTTCTCCAAGCCACCAGAATCTCCTTTACTGGTATTATAAAAATTCCCTACCCCCCAATTTGGTTTTGGTTTGTTTCGTTTTTTACAAAACCCCCAAATGTTTGGAATTCAGAGAGACGGGAAGACATTTCAGTGCTTCTTTACAGTGAGGTGGCCTACAGTGTCAGTGCGTGAGACCCCTCCCTTACCTGTGTAATTATGTCTTATAGATCTGGTCATCAGGGAAGAATGACAGGTTTATTTCCTGTCATTTCTTCTCCTTTCTCTATCCTCTTTCCATGCCTGGTCTACAGTTAAAAGTTTGTGGAGTACACACATTTGGGTGTAGGGGACAGGAAATTTCCAGTCCTGTGATGACAGCAAGCCCACCATTGTGCTGCAATATTTTTTTCTGCTGGAATAGTTGATCCATTTTGGATCCTGATTTAAGTCAATTCAAGGGGATCAGACTGAGAAAAAGTTAGGAGTGGGTGTCCAGAAGCAGTCATGGGAGCACTGTCAGCAAGTGTGCTCTCTTATATGTTGCAAAATAAAAACTCTGTAACAATTCACTAAATGGTTACAATTCACAATTGTTACAAATAGGCTAAATATGACAATTTGCCCTAAACTGATTTGACATGGGTGTCTCCCTCAGTCCCAGAATATCAGATATAATGGTGTTCACTGAGTTCATTAAGTCATTCTCCAGAAGCACAGAGGTTGTCATGGAGAAATATTTACCTCACCATTTCTGATTCAAGACTCCTCTGCAATGTATGGCAGAAAAATGTATAATCTATTTTCCTAACAGGCTTGATAGCAGATTATTTTTCTTCCAAGCCCATTTGTACCCTCACTCCAATTTATTAGAGTACCTCTCTAAGTGGACACATTACTAACACAACAAAAACCTTCAGAAACTGAGATTCTGTTTCACATGCCTGGGAAAAATTACATTACACATCCCTTGTAACGCCATCACAACCCCCACCATAGTAAGGAGGATGACAGTAAGAGGAAATGGGATGTGCACAGCCCCTCTCACCTGAGAGTAGGACAGGGAGTGTGCATACACGAACAAGAGAAGAGGAGCACACTGAGATTAAAGCATGACAAGAGGTGGTATGAACTCTAACAAGAATTCCTGAGGACTCCCACAGATGAGCAATACATAAGGAGCTGGCAGATAAGCAATACATAAGGAGACTACAAAAGGAATGGGTAGGTATAAGGATCTCTCAATGTGTGCAATGAACATGCCTGCAGAAGCAATGAAGCGGGCCACCTCCTCCTTAAAAACTAGGAAACCGGTTTTCACTGGCCACTGAAGAAGGGGGAGCAAATGCGTGCGATCCACAGCGAGACCTTTCCAAAAGTCCTTTGCCATTCCTCAAATGCTTACATTCTCAAATAATCATATTTTCCTAGCAATTAGTTTCCTCTAAGAGACATCATATCTTAGGGGAAAATAGGAGTGGACAGGGAATTCTGCAATCAAATGCTAGTGTGGACTGAGATTACATTTCTTAATGCCATGTAGTTTAAGAAAAAGGGCAGATCAGTAACAAAGCTCAGTAGTCAAGGCCTCTGCAGATTGGATTCTGCTGTGGCAATGTCTTCTTATGATATCTGGAGTCAGTGACACTCTCCACTGGGAACCGCACAAGACCTGAATCAAATGTGTATTCTGCATGAGAATTTTAGTTCATAAGCAATACATGGACTGCTGCTGCTGATGTTCAAAGGCTTCTTTTGTCAGAAAACTGGTGAGATTCCTCTTATCTAAAACTTCTTCCTTCATTTTAGCAGTGGAAAAACTCCTATGTGTCTTCTCTCTGAGATAACAGATCTGGACTAGTTTGTAGTGCCTTACAAAGCAGGACACTGTATTTTGTACCACAAGGCAGCAAGGAAAAGTGAACACAATACATCTCTTCATGGCTGATCTCACCTCCTTACTTTACAATAAAAACTGCGGACACCTTATCTGCAAGATGGTTTTCTAGCTAGACAGCACATCTACATGCTACCTCATAGCAAGCATTTTCTTTTTGTGCAGAAGAAAAAAGAGTGAGCCTGTAAAATGTACACTTTTCTTGAGCTATGTTTCTTAGAGAAGTTAATGTCTCAAACACAGAGAGTACACTGATATTTTGATGAACACACAACATAAAAGGAGCCTGAAGGCACACAGTTTTACCTGTTGATTTTGGTATGCTGTCACTGTGGTGAAGACAGTCTCAGGGAAGTTGAAGGTTTTCACCCCATCTCCTGAAGGAACTGGCTTTGTAGGAGAAAGATCACTGCTGAAGTCCTTGCGAATGACATGAACACGAGGCTGGTACTTATGCATTGAATGTAAAATTATCTAAAAAGAAAACAAAAGGAGAATAAACCTTTTTTTTTTTTTTTTTTTTTTTTTTTCAAATATTCTACACTACACGCAGATATACAAGGAAGCAGGGATGGAGTTAAGGACCAGCATGAAGAAAATTACTCTTTTCTTACAAGTATGTAAGAGATTAAGTTTGTGCTATGTACAAGGAGAAAGGGGCTCCATTGCTTTATAAGGTCAGGCAACATTTTGAAGAAAAGTGCTGAAGTAGGGAAAAAAGCTCCATAAATCTGGAGAGTGGCTATGGGCATGCATGCTCAGCAGAACACAGGAGTATCAGAGGAGTAGCATCACCCTTTTGAGCCTGAGAAGAGGTAAGCTGGGGCAGAAGGCACCACAATTAGCTTCTAACTTACATGGCCTTGATCATCAAGCTCGTTGTTGGTCAGCTTGAGCTTGTCAAAACTGACCACCTGCCTCATCCAGGTATCTCCAGAAGCCAGTGAGTCAGGGTGGATGTAAACCCTCGGGGGCACTGGGGAGTCAGCATTGCCAGCCACCATCCACTTGGAGCTGTGGTACACATACCTGAAAGAGGAAGGAAAAATGGCCAAGTGAAGCTGTCAGTCACTCACTGGAGGAACATTTCCAGGGCTTCTCCTCCCCTACCATGCATGCACCTCAAGCTCTCATTTGTAGTCAGGGGAGAATGTGCTTTATTGCAACCTCCTACCTTCTAAATGAAACCCAGATTACCCTGAGCCACTTGTTCAGGCTTGATTCATTATTAAAACCACCTTTGCAGTTATTTTCCCTGTAAAACTCTGCCGCATGTGCCTTCTAAACTCCTTAACCCTCTCTGAGCCAGAGTAAGAGGCTGAAAAATACAGATAAACAAAGCCTTCTCTGAAAATATTAACAAATTCCCTGTAGTTTCTGGAAATCTGCACTGGCTGCCATGCCAGCCTGTGCAAAATACATGTGTCTTCACCCAGAAAGGGCAAAATCAAATAGATACTACTAGAACAACTGATAAAACAGAATTCTGGTTTGAAATGTTGCAAAATAGGAAATTCCATATAGTAATACAAATGTTGGGATTAGAGGAAAAAATATTTTTTGTGTTCCTAGTCTTTTGTGATATTTTGTGAACCTGATCTAGCCATCCTATATATGCCATGAATTTCTCTAACACAGCTTTGCCTAGACGCTTTTTCTTTCTGACCCACAGCTCCTTCAGCCTAAGGCATTTCACAAACAGTCCTGCTAACACCTCTGAGTTCTGCCATGTGCTGTCCTTCATTGAGTCTCTACTTAGCTCTCCTAA
The DNA here is from genome assembly GCF_036013445.1 of Caloenas nicobarica. NCBI lineage: Eukaryota > Metazoa > Chordata > Aves > Columbiformes > Columbidae > Caloenas > Caloenas nicobarica. The sequence continues at coordinate 88,875,791 of NC_088245.1, read as the reverse complement.
GCTATTTCAGTCCTTGCCTACAAACGGTGACCTGTTTTATGTATTTTCAAAAGAAAAAAGAAAGAAAAGAGAGGAGAGGAGAGGAAGAAGAAGAAGAAGAGAAAAGAGAATCCATTCCTTTCATTACTGGTTTGTTCTGTGTGGCTGCACAAACTAACAAAGACAGAAATGTATTTATTTATATATTTATTTTTCACATTAATGCAGCCAGAACTGCACTCAAAGAAAGGGACAAAACATCTAGCTGAATATCTGGAACTACCTTGATTCTTCCCAGGAAAAGCATTTTCCTGAGAAACACTCTGCACAATCTGAAAGCAAAAATGTAATATTTAGCATTTGAAACAGAGGATCAATTTTTGAATCCTTGAAATGAGGTGTGATCCAGACTATTTGGGGAAAAGACTTGCTCTCAGGGGTCTTTTAATGAGTATAGACAAATCACCTCTGCCTGGATAGTTTTCTGGGATACAGAGGATCATGAGTTTTCCAGAGTACTTTTTAGGATTGGGAGCCCATTAATAGCAGAGAAATCTCTTCTTCAGTCTTCCAGCTCAGTGATGGAGATTCACCAGAAGGTTTCTCAGTGTCTCCATGCTGCAGGTCAGGACTCACATCCCCTGTGGCTGCTGTGCTGGACAGTGAATGCTTTTAAAACAAAAATCACCCAATTCAGTTCAGGCCAGACCTGAGCTGCCACTTGCCTATTCCTTTACTGCTGAAGTAGTTCTAAAGGCTCCAGACTCCCCATTGATAACTCCAGTTATCAGTTCCGTCAGACAGACAGTCATTGCTACTTATGTGATTGTGAAATACATGCTAGGGATCTCCAATTAAAAACTGCTATTTGAAAAAAGCAAGATTTCAATCCAAAAGTGCAAAAGAGTATATTAAACTTCTGGTTTTATGTCTTACGATTCTGGTCAAATCAACTATGTTGGTGTAAATCAACGTGGTCTCCTCCAGCCTACCTTTGCATACCTGTATAATGGCATGTGTCTTTCCTAGGCTTTCATTGACAGTGAGTTTTCACAATGTTCCTACCTCTGCACCTAAAAAGCTTACCTGTATCTCTTGTTATCCACAGGCACAATGTCCATGGCAATATAATACTGCTGGTGAGGATCCAATCCTGTAATTTTCACTCTCATGGCTGGAAACATCCTCCTGGGAAGAGTAGAAATATGGAAGAAAATGAATAAGGAAGCTGAAGGGGCTCCTTAAGCCCTTCTCCAACACCAGGAGCACACTACTTTACACAGATCAGTTCCTGATATGACTCCTTTGGGCTTGGTGTGGGTAGCAAAGACTGTGGTTTGAATCTTGAATATTTTTCCACTTAAGAAAAGGGGTAGTGGGATAACCTGCTACCTATGGATAACAATAAAATATTCCCAACCAAGCAGTCTGTCTGTTCCCAGCTCCTAGCAGACAGTTCTGTTACACTCCACACAGATTGTCCTCTCTGGACATTTCAGTACACAGATGGGCAGTGCACCTTCTTCCTGCTGTTCTTCCTGTTGGTCATCCACCTAGAATTATTCTCTCATGTCACACTAAGTGCAGGATCACTTTATTTATCTTTTTTGATAAAATCACATTTCAATATGGAGTCTGATGGTACTGGAGTAATATTTAAAGAAAATCCATTATCCTGAAAGATCCTCTTGCTCTTATGTTTATAGTTAAGAAAGAATGTGCTTCAAGTTAATCTGATTATTAGGCATATTATTTCACATTTAACAGAAATACTGGCAGGTTTTCTTGAAGTATAGGTAGTTTTTTGTGCAATCTTTTTAATAAGTGTTGTCTTTTCTATGACATATGATCCAGATCTGTCTTAAGTATTTTCTGCTGATAGGCAAGATATGAAACTCTGCACCAGCAAGAAACAATTTGTGTCTGTTCTTCTCTGAGCACAAGCTTAGCTCTGCTGTGTACTAGTTACTGTTCTGAAGGTGTTTGTAGCTAGATAATTGTTTCAGAAGAGAACAGCTCAGAACTATTTTAATGACAAAACTTGTCTGTGTTAGTGTGGCTACGACATAATTTCTCCTTCTTAAAAAAATTCCGGTTGCCAGTAATCCAATTGAGATATACTTGAGTGGTTTCTCAGCCCTTATCTGAGCAAAACTTTAGCTGAGGTCCTACGGGAGTGTGTTACCCAATTGCATGATTTCTGCCCAGAAGATACAGGTCTTTAGTAGGAGAAACTCTGAATGTACTGGATGCTTACAGGAAATTACATTCTGCTCCTCTGATAAGTAGATATATTCTTGTGGAGTGAAGGTATTTTGGATGGAAGGAAGATATTAAAGGGGAAATTAAAATCCCAATGCCAAAATCATGGAAAAGTATACATCCCCTAGAAACCATCATGGCACTTTCTCTTCTATCTATTGAGGATTAGTGAAATGTCAAGGAAGAAGATTTAAATCTCTGCCCAACAGTCCTGTTTCTCAAAGTATTACCAGTGGACACAGCCTGGAGGAGGAAGAAGACAGGAAAGTTTATGCCAACATCTCCAAACATGTCTCTAAACAATCACACTGAAGGGATGTGACCATGAGAAACTATTTTATTCTTTCCCATCCAGTGAACATACAGCCACTTGCAGAAGAAGGTGGAAAGGAGGAGATTGGTGCTTAGCCTTTGCCCTACCCACAGCTCTTCCATTTCAGGCCACTGAGAAGGGAAGTTCTGATCTGTTAGTAACTGCATCTGCCTTGGAAAAGGGCAATTATCATGGGGGGTGGGGAGAGCACCACCTTACAGCTGCTGGGGCACAGCTACCCAGAGTTATGAGAGACATAAAACTGTCAGAAAAATTGTCTGCAGAAACCCTTTAAGGAGAGTGGAGATCTGTGCAATGGATGGTGCAAGTTTGCTATTTGAACAATTCAGGTGTAAAAAAGGAATAATGGATTAATCTTTGGTGGCTTGAGGGCATTACCTTGTTTCTACCACAATGGCTCATTAAATCTGCCAAGCCAAATGGGTACAGGATATGGCATTTTACAATCTAGCTCTCCTTAATTGGAGAGAGGTGGCTTGGGAGAAGCTTAAGAGGTAGGTCACGTTTCAGAGGGTTGATGAGAAACCCAGGATTAAATCTGAGTCTCTTTGGGTCTAAATCTGTGCACTGTATTGGGAAAACTGAACACTGTGTGTTCCAAGAAGCTCTCTCCAAATCTGCAGCACAATGTAAGGTTGCAGTATAGCCTATTGGGTTGTTTGCTTATGAAATACCTTGTAAAAGATTACCACAGACCATTCAACAGGCTTAGAAGCTAATCTCTAAAATTACCAGAGAGGGTTCAGCTGATCCCACTGCTTTCTCTAAGGTTTCGGTGTCCTTTTAAAGTTTTGTAAATTATTGCTGGTTTTCTTTTTCTGTGGGCGTAAAAGTAACTCTAGTTTCTTTGCCATTAGGATGTGGCCTGGAACTGTCAAGCAGGTGTCCAGCAGCACAGCTGTGCAGAAAAGGGAAAATGGTAAAGGAATAGGCAAGTAGCAGTGACTTAGGGAGGTGCTCAGGTGTAATCCTGGTTAAGACCCTGTGCCCTGTGTTTCCTCTTGGCTGGCTCTTGGCCCCCCCAGAGGCACTAACCCTATAGAAAAATGGAGGCTCAACAGTTTGGAAGTCACTCAGATCATTTGAATATGGCTGTGTTAATATACAGTCAAGGGCCTTTCGTCTAGAAGGATATCAGCTAGCTTTGTACTCAGGAGCTACAGACACCAAGGACGTCTGTTTTCACAGGGAGCAGGTGATGACATCTGATATAGTTTAGGAGGAGGTTTTATATCAACAACAGTTTGGAATGATCAAGTTATTTATATATTAGCTTTACCACTCAGCAGGAAAACAGTCTTCCTAAACTTAGACTGTGAACTTACACACAGTATCCCTTTAGAGGAAATACGGTGTGATATGAAATAAGTTATTACAATTATTTTAGCACCACTTAGAAGTATATTAAAAAGCATTTTTGTAACAGCCATGTGCCTCAGTCTACTCAATTTCTGTCTTCTTCCATAACAAGAATGATGTTTCTGAAACTCTAAATGTGAAGAAAATTGATATGAAATTATATATAATGATCTCTAGAACTTGATCAAAATAGTATTTGCCAGCACAGTAGTGTACTGATATTAGGAACCATGTTTGGGAACTTTCAGCAATAGAAGGAAGTAGCTGGATTGTGCCAGCTAGCATTATTTTTTTGTTGATTTTTTTGAAAATTTTCATTTAACAAAAAATATGGCTAAATTTTTCAATTTTCCTTTGTGAAAGCTGTTCAAAGAAGGAGGATCACATGCTTATTCCCAAACTGGATTTTTTTTTTTTTTCAGTAGTATAAAGCTTCATTTTCTAACCCTTAGGAGTCTCAAGAGATCAACTATTGTGCCTGCCCCTTGAGCCAGCACATGTGAAGTTTTTGTCAAGTTGGATCTGTCTTCAAAGTTGGCTTGCTCTGAGAGGAGCATGGGTCAGAAGACCTCCAAAGATCCCTTCCAACATAAATCTGTTCTCTGTTTCACACTTTAGTTTTAGAGAGGGTAATTCCCCATTAGGGAATAAGAAATTAAGAGGTACCAGGCAGGTTGTCTCAAACCACAAATGCAATTCCTTGAAACTCTTCAGACATTGGAAATATTCCTGTACATATAGCTTAGTGAGCAGAAGTCAGGTTATAGTTTAAAAGGACTGACACAATTTAATGTACAGATTTCATGACCGTTTAGTTTATACGCTGTGTAAACAACAACTTAAATAAGATTAAATTTGCTTAAGAGTGACATCTGCTAAATGTAAACCCTAAAATGAAGGGATGTGCTTTTCAATTGTAGTAAAAGACAGTTTATCTATTGACAGTAACAGACTAGTCATTTCACAGTTATAAAAAAATCAGGTTGAGAAACTGCAAAATAATCTGATTTAGGTTTGCAGATTAAGTGTGCACAGTGTTTATAATATGCTTGAGTTTACAGGGCTTCCTGAAGTTCTCCTTGCTATTTTATACCTCATGTTTCCTTGCATTTAAGTCTGGTGTCAAATGTCTATTTCTTCCTGAAAACAAACCTATGAGGAGAGAAAGAAGGGAAGGGAAGGGAAGGGGAAGGGGAAGGGGAAGGGGAAGGGGAAGGGGAAGGGGAGGGAAGGGAAGGGAAGGGAAGGGAAGGGAAGGGAAGGGAAGGGAAGGGAAGGGAAGGGAAGGGAAGGGAAGGGAAGGGAAGGGAAGGGAAGGGAAGGGAAGGGAAGGGAAGGGAAGGGCTTTCTGTTTCCCCCTGCAGGGTGGGATCATGTAAAGGAGAACAACATCATCAAGCAGAAAAAAAAAAACCCATATATTTAATAGCCATATAGATTTTGTGTGGGCAGCCAGTGGTGAGCCAGTTGGCCATCAGGACTCAACTAATGATAAGCATCTCCTTTCAGGGAGACAGAATTTAAGATTGTAAAGAATATATGATTTGCACAGTAATTTATGAATCTGTACTGTGATACATAGTCTTTCCTAAGTGGAAAAATTATCAAGGCTGGAGCTTGCAAAGGCAATTAAGAATGCTATTAATGGTGTTGCAGAAAAAAGCCTTGGAAAGATAAATATTATTACAGTCCTTACAGGTGTCCCTACATCTATTCCCTACTAAAAAATATGAAAACACATGTTGTTTTGAACTCCTTAAAATAAAGTTAAGGTATCTTTCTTAACATGTGCCTTTAAGCACCTCTGACAGCTGCATAAATAGGGAAAGAGATATTTAGTCAGAAAATGCAGACCAACCAAGGTTTTCCCCAGCACATAGAGACCTCTCCTTTAAAACATGAAAAACAAAACCTTTGAGCCAAAATCTAAGAAAATAAAAGCTTAAAAAAAAAATGGGGCCAAGTAGAAGCAAAGAGAAAAAATTGAGCAGAGGAAATGAATCCGAATATTTGGTTTTGGGATGCTTCTTCACTAAAGGGGGCTCATTTTTCCTGGCACAGTACGTCACTGGAATTGTAGTTCAGCTGCATTGTGTACCCACATGGGAGAATCTATGTACCTCTCACAGTAATTCTTAATCAGCTTCCTCTTGTTACTGTGTAATTAGGGATGTATATCTATTGTTTGCTATAATAACATGCGATGTCGGAAGCTGTATTTTTCAGAAAGACAACACAAATGGCAAGTTCCATGAATGATTACTGAGATGAAACATTTCAATTCATAAATGTCAGAACAACAGTTTTGTATGAAAAGTGACAAAATACATATTTCAGACAGTTGCAAGCAACAAATAAGAGCTTATAGCTTGAAGACAGCAGAGACACTTTTTTCTTAAAGTTGCTTGGGTTTTGTTTGTTTGTTTTTAAAAAATGGAAATGTAGTCAATGTTGTAATTTCCTTAACACTTCCAAGGAACTATAGAATCTTTTTTGTATGTGGGCACCAGTCTGACCAAATAGAATTTTTTCATTTTTTGAAGTCATCCAAAGTATTTAATTTCTTTATGTCATATCTCCCCAAATATTTCATGGTGTGGTGGTTTTTTGGAGTTTTTGTTGTTGTTGTTGTCATGGGGGTTTTTTTCATGAACCCTTCCTTCTCCAGGAGCCCTGCCAATGCTGTCAAGGTTTTTCTAAGAAGTTATGTTCAACTATTTGCAAAATTGCAGTGGCATTGATCTTGCAACTCTTTTGGTGACTTTTTTTAAAGAAACCTGTAAGCAGGGTATGGCTTTTTAAGATCCCAGAAAGGTCAGATTCTTCATTCAGCAATATGTGAGCTGCTGAGATAATCTTCATGCCACAGGCTTTGAGATATTTATGCTGCCGTTAAGTCTATCTACTCCATGTATCACAAGAGAATTAATTATAGTCAAGCCAAAAAGTAACAATATATTATTTTGATTTTCTGAGACAGCATGGCCCAGACACGAGGGCAACAAAGTCAGGAGCAAGAAACTTGGTTCTTCCACTGTGATATTTAATGATGATGAACAGATCGTTTAATCTGTTTAGGTGTCAATTTCACTCCCCATGAAAAGAGGATAATAATAATAATTTTCTCTGTATCTGCTTTGACATCTCTAGAGAAAAGGTTTTGCATAATAGCAAATGTTGTAATTCCGGTTACTCTGTCTCTTCCATTTGAGGCAAAAGGGAAAAACCAGCAGCCTGCTCTGTACTGATGCAAGGTGTTTCCTGTGCCAGTTAGATCATATATCTAACACCAGGAGCTGATCTGGTTTTGATAACCTTTGTCAGGGATTATCTGGGTTGTTTGTCCAACACAACTTTCCTCATATTACCTGCACTTCTTGGGGCTACAGAGGAATAGTGCTCACTTCACAAGAACATGAAACACCAAGTCTAGCTGTTCTGGCAAAATCTGAGAGCTCAGAGAGGAAACAGAATTATAAACAATAGGAAACCCGTGGGGTTTTTTTCCCCAAAACTTGGAGGAAATTCTCTTCTGCACGTCTGCGCAAGGGGCAGAACAGCTCCTGGGACAGTCACGTGGCTTGCTCGCTTTAATTGCCTCTGTCCGTGGTGCTGACTTCCTTCTGCGCCGCATCAAGCAGAATTAAAGCATCGTTAGATGAAAGCAGGGAACATCCTGTTAACGCAAACTTGTCTAAAAGTCTGGGATCCTTTATAGTTTGAGGAATCTAGAAATTTACAGCTAGGTTCAAGTTGCGTTTTGGTGAACAGATTTATAGCCATTTTCAATAGCAGACAGCAATGAAGATCTTACCCTTGGCTAATGGCATGGCAGGGTGAGTTTTTCATTTTAAAAAAATCTAGCTTATTAGTGGCTCTTCCTAACATCAGCTGTCGTGGTATCAGTTGCAATAGCAGAGGGAAACACTAAGCCCACACATTTTTTGGTACAGGAAGTCATTAACATTTTATCTATTTAGAACTGCAGGAAGAAATTCATTTGGTGCAAAGGTGAGTTAGGATTTCACTATATTTGAGATTAAATCAACTGGCTCACGAAGTGCTATGGGAGCGTGAAAGGAAAATCAAATGGCTTACCCCAAATTCATAACTTATCTTAAATTCAGTAGAGCCAACAGCACAATGATTATTTCCTGATTTATTCGCTCAAAGGAAAGGCTATCCTCAACAGTTTCCTGCAGCTGCCAGTTTTCCTTTGGAGCCATTGATTCAAGCAGCAATATGAAACAACTTTACCTGTCTTAGGAAAGCTAGTAGGAGATACAGCTGTGAAACTCTGACAGCCATTTAATTTTTCCTGCACATTTATTCCTTTGGCTTATCAAGAAGAAAAAAGCACTCTTTTTCTTAAAGAAAAAAAAAATCATTCGTTTTGTTATGATCTGGGTTTTGGTGAGTTTGGGGTTTGGGGGGGGGCGTTTGTAGTTTTTGTTTTGGTTGGTTTTTTGTTGTTTTGTTTTTAACTAGACAGCCAGAGGTATCTTACCTGCCTGCTTTCGTGATGATCATCTCTGTCCCAATATCATGAAATCTTTTCCAGAGGTCAGCACACTGCAGCTCTACCTGAATCTCTTCCATGGATGAAGGTGGAGGAGGCTGAGGGCCTGAGCCGCTAGATGTAAGGTCCGAATGGGAGCCAAACGAGCAGGATGTCCTTTCTGCCAGCACCTCTGTGTCTGACCCAGTGCTCTGCTCTGAATCTGCAAAGTAAACATATCAGGTAAGACACTTCAGCTCTACCTGCTGTGAGTCGTAAAAGGAGGGAAGAGGAAAGCCAACAAGGGTGGTGCTAAAGAACAGAATAATGTCCATATATATATATACACACACATATATATTTATAGTTTGTTGTGATTTATGGCCTGGTTTGGGGCTTTGGGTTTCCACCATGACAACCGGCATTTTTGTAAAGTTTTAGAAACAGCTGAAGAAAGGACCCTCAACATAAAATGTGAACAGTAACAAACATCACCACAATGCTAGGAATGGAGTAAAAAATACAGATGATAAAATAGAAATTAAAAAAAAAAATTCATCCCATCTTTTCAATCCAAGATTAGATGGGCTTACTGGAAAACTACGTTCCACTAAATTGAATATCCTTTCACACTATTATTGCAGAGTTGGTTATCTTTAAACAACACTCTTTTTGCCCTTTTAATATCCTTGTCATCAAAAATAATAAGCATTTTTAAATTTTGTTATTTGGCAGCACCATTTTGGAAATGTGTTTTGTTTGCTCGTATAATATATTTTTTGGAAGAGTGATATTTCCTGGGAAAATAACCATGCAGCTTTTGGTGAGGAAAATGCTCTAGGCTACTGAAGGACAAAAAGGGGAGATAGTAAACATATGGAATAGGTTACCAAGGAAAGTAATTGAAGCAAACTGCAGAAAAGAGCATGAGACAACCACCTCTCTTTACAAGGGAGACGAAGAAGAAGGCTTGCTCAAAAAATAAGCAAAGAAACAAAAACATGAGGTTTGACTAGTTTAAAAGTCCAGGTTGGCACGTTGAGTCAGATGGCCATTTCTTTGCAAAAATATCTAATTTATGGATTAGTTAGATATGGTGTATATATATGGTCCCAGCTCTCATACAGTACAACTACGCCGGAATTTTGCAAATAGCAGTGTTATTTTGCAACACAGTGCACACCCACGTTACATCAAAATAATTCACTACATTCTGCAAAGCAATGTGCTTGTGTTTTGAACCTGATTTTTAACAAATTGGCACTAGTATTATGTAGACAATTGACAGAGGAATAAAGTGATGTGAAGCACTCAATCAAATGGCTCAAGAGGAGCTTTGTAGATTTCAGAGATGATACAGAAACAGTACTTTAGATTGTCCTCGTTGATCACCTAAACACAAGCATCACAGTGAAGTAAGAAAGCAGCTATTTATAAGTTTTCTCTGCACTTCAAGAAAGAAAGAGATATCTCTGAAGGGGAAACTTGAGGAGACAAAAAGTAACAATCTATGTTAAAAATGTGATCAAATCACCCCAGCTAAATTTCCTTCTGTACAATGAAGTGCCAGAGACTTTTTAATAACCCTGAGGATGTGCAGGCTGAGTCTCATATTTACAGTGCTTCAGAGAGACAGGATCTCCTGGAGCAGCTTGCTCACCAGAGCAGAGGGCCATAGTAAAGAAGCGGCTGGGGGTGAAGATGCCACCTGCAGAACTACCAGCCTCACCTCCTGCCACATGGGAAAATTTCTGGAAAATTCATACTGCTGCAGTGGTATGGACATAAACTGTTTGGCTGATAGTATATGAAAAACTTACAGCCCTGGTGCAATCGGGAAGCCTTTATCTTCTGTAAGAACTCCAGGCGAATATGTCGTTGGATAGTGGGCTTGCCTGAAGGATGTTTTCAGTGAACTTTGCCAACGATTTAGACAATCTGGCTGTACAATGCATAAATTCTGTAGGACATTACAAAGGTTCAGTATGTGTTGCTCCCAATCCACTTCAAATATGGAGTCCTTTATGTCCCCCACTGACTTCCAAGTTGGGCTAAAGCAATAATAGGTCCATTCCTCTAAAGGAGTAGCACAAACCTACCAACAAAGGATTGTTCCATGCCAATCAATACCACACCCAGAACTGATATCCTAGACACAAGCTGATTCCAGATAATATGATATAACCTGCTGGAATTATTCTGTGACCACAAGAGAGAATTAATCTGAGAGTACAGAGGGGCTGAGATGTTTACTCCCTGCTTCAGAAGCCCCGTGATGCAGGAGCAAAGTGATCCTTATCTGCTTCCTCTAGCTCAAATTATTCCACCTGAGAATGTTGGTACAGGTAAGCCTGAGTAGGGGTCTCTATGCTTAGGATATTCGTTTTCCTAGTGATGATTAACCAGTTTATCCTTCAACAGAAAGCAAGACTGCTTCACAGATCACTGTAAGAGCTGAACCATTAACCAAAAGTCTTACATCTTCTCTGAGGTACTAAGAAAGTATAGGAAAACTACAGAGTGGGTCTGAAGAGACTGGACCTAGGGAAAAGCTTCCACCATGAAGTCCTCCTCCCTGAATGAGGTACTAACCTGCAGGTTTGCATCTAAAGAGACTTTTAGGCCACATCATCTGTACTTGATTCAGGCACTCAGAAACTGTGCATCCTCTGAAGCAGTATGGTAAATGGCCAACAGATGGCACCTGGCTAGATGCTGTCCCTGCATCATTCCGGCATTTCCTGGACAGCCTTTCAAACTGGGCATGTGGCTGGAGTCTTGGGGATCCCTGGGAATTGACTGGAATTGCATGCTGCAGAAAAATATCAGAGACTGAAGCCCCCTCTCACTGATTGTATGCCAATGTCACTTCACTGACTTTAACAGAGTTTTGGAGAGTTTTCTTTACAATGACGGAAGTGGAAGGAGAGCCACATTCTTGGACATAATTTGCCATGCTGGCACAAATAAAAAATTGCAAAAGACATTCCCTAATTAATGATACACCGGTATCTAACCAACCATGCAGTACCACATACAGGCTCCCATTTGGACCAAATTAGTGCACAGAACAGCAAGTACGTCTCCTTCCTCCAATTTTGGAAATAGGAGAGGGGGAGTCACTAGTGTTGCTGCTCTCAGTTCAGTCTCAGTAGACACTGAAATGGGTTTTGGTGTTTTCTTCAGCCTTTCCTGAGCTAAGTGCTCCTGAATGGTGGATACAGTTCGATACACTGAGTTCATGCCATACGTAGGGAATTCAGGGGACATTAAGTGCATCTGACATATGAAAATGATGCCTAGTGACATACAGCTCTTGAAGACTCTGTGATTCTTGGCTAGAGTTCTCTATGTGTGTTAGGATTCTGGATTAATCAAGAGACAGGTGTCAACATCTGTAAGTGGGCAACAGACAGAGGGGTGCAGGGTGAACCAGTCTCCATATGTCGTAATTAGTTGTGGCAGCTGGCACAGCTCAAGTCACTCTGCTGCACAGACTTGCTTGCAATGAAACAAGCAAGGAAGGTCTGAGTTTTCTTCTGACATTAAAACTGGGAGCTTGGTGTTCTTCATGTGCCAAGTTCAGTGGGGCGCAACTTTGCTAATCTTAAGATACTGTTTCTACTTTACATTGGTGTAAGCAGAAGGGAATGAGGGAATAGGTCCTGAAGCTCCAACAAAATAGAACGTGCCCATGAACACTCTGAGGTGGAGACTGTGGCTAGTACTACATATTGTGTCTAACTGAAGGACAAACAGAAGGATTTCTGAGGAAGATGAGCTTCCTATAATTTCTTCTGTCCCCAAAGTGACAATATAAGATTCTCTGCTTTTGCAACCTTGCTAGGTTGCAATCTGTGGCACTTCAGGGCATATCTTAGGTAAGTAGCAATTGAAACAGTTTTATGTTTTTCTCTTGCTAGGATACAGTACAGTCCTAAAGAAAGTATTGTTCAAAACCAAGTTCATCCATTCCTGGCAACTAGCAAAAGTGAGAGCAGATGCAACTGAGGCTTCTAAACCTACAGTACTCCACTGGAATTTCATTTGAGACAGTCTCAGGACAAAGTGTTCCTCACTGCTTTTACAGACATCCATGAACTTGCACCTTCTGATCTTACCTACTTTTCTTTACAAAGTACTTCCCGTCACCTGTCTGCTTGAAGAAGACCCCTTCCTGCTGCACCATAACTATTGAGGTGAACATCTCCAAAGCTCTTGCTGATTGCACAGTTCATATCACTTTGCCTCTTTTGTTTCCCCCTTCTTGCAAATCTCTTCTAAACCCATTCATTTCCACTCTTGCCTGTTCCTTATGTCCTTTTTTTTGCTTTTTTTTTTCTGATAGAATCATAGAATAGTTTGGATTGGAAATTATCTTCAAAGGTCATCTAGTCCAACCCCCCTGCAATGAGCAGGGAGATCTTCAGCTAGATCAGGTTGCTCAGAGTCCTGTCCAGCCTGGCCTGGAATGTCTCCAGGGATGGGGCATCTCCCACCTCTCTGGGCAACCTGTTCCAGTGTTTGACCACACTCATCATAAAATCCCCTGATCTGTCAAAAAGAGGAAGGCTCTTGCAAGCATTGTATTTCAAGGAGCTTGAAACTAATGTGACACTACTGAAAACTTCACGGTGAAGACCCATGGGTTCAACGTGCCAAAAACCTCTCTGAGACCTGAAGCGTAGCTCTCTTTCACTGCCAGTGTGCAAAAATACTGTTCCCTTTC